>NC_091635.1:33348964-33982406 GCF_027580195.1 Bos mutus
GTATTTAATCTATAAATGCTTAAAAGTGCTACTTAAATGAATTCTAAATAAATATCTCATTCATGATAGATTTTTTCTGTTATTTTATGACAGTATTAGCATGTGTGGGGTACTGATTTATCTGTAACTGGCTTTGGGGAGGAGTAAAGTATGACCAGTAGAAAAACATCCTACTTCTAGTAGCAGAATTCATCTTTAATAAATGATAAGTTTATTAAAAGAAAATCAAGGAACAAAGTATTTACCTTCTTTTTTTAAAGACATAGTTACTCTTACCTCTTTAAATCTCAGTTTTGCTTATAATTTAACAAAAGAAATGCTTTTCAGACTCCCTAGAAACTGCTTTTGTATTAATCTGTCTTCCTTGGAGCTAATTTAAAAAATTTTTTTCCATTGAAGGCCAACTGTGATTTGAGACGGCAGATTGATGAACAGCAAAAGATGTTAGAGAAATACAAAGAACGATTAAATCGATGTGTGACAATGAGCAAGAAACTGCTTATAGAAAAGGTAAGTGATAAGTAGTGGCCTCAACTCTGTATTCCAAGATGCTTAGGGTGTGCCATTGTTGTGACTTCTAACTTTTTACCTGAAATGAAAGTATTTCAAAGTAGGAAAGGACTGACCACAGCTTTAGTTCTCTGTCTTATGTGGGCATGGGTGTGCCTGGCTTCTTTGGTAAGAAACATTTATGTAAATCCATGTCTCTTCTTTGGAAAGAAGAACAAAAAACCAACAAAGGGCTTTTGGGTTTAGGAAAGGGCTACTGGGTTGCCATAGTGTTAAAGACCCCACGTGCCACATGCCAATGCAGAAGACTCAAGAGATTTGATCCCTGGATTGGGAAGATCCCCTGGAGTAGGAAATGGCAACCTACTTCAGTATTCTTGCCTGGAAAATTCCATGGGCAAAGGAGCCTAGTGGGCAATAGTCTATGAGGCTGCAAAGAGGCAGGCACGACTGAGTGACTGAGCACACAGCACATCCTATTAATACAGACATTTAGCAATAGTTTTATGTCCATTTCAGATATGGTATTTAGAGTAATTTATATATATAATAATGTGATAATTAAGTGTTTCGTATTTTAAAAAACTAGTTGGCAATTACTTGTATATGATTATTTAATTGGCTGATGCCTCCTTTATTATATTAATAGTAAGTGATTAGTTGCAATTTGCCTTTAGTAATTATTTCTTATAATTATTGAAATAAATATTTAATTGTTTATTATATATCATAAATAATTAATGTCTTAAAATTTGTAAAACATATCTCCAGTAGTTATTTATCTTACAGTGAAAAGTTTGAAGATGACAGTACTTCCTAATGAAATTATTATAAGCTAGAGGTTTGAGACAGACTAGTGGTTTGTTTTTTTGCTGAAATCTTTGAAATGCTATTAAAGGGACAGGGAACACTGATAAAAAGTGAAGTGAATTCTTTTATTAATGTCAAAGATACTGAGGAGAACTTTGCTTCATCTCTTAATTCATTAATTTTATAGAAGGGAAATTCCACATTTATAACAGAAATGTATGTTAGTATATGTTGATGTAGAATGCTTATGGGTTATATAAAATGTTTATAGCTTTAGGGAACTTCCTGAAATCAGTGTAGATTGAGCCAGTTGTCCTAAACTTTGAGCAGTATAGTACAAAAAACAAACATAGCCCTGCATCTGAGTTCTTGTAGGAAAATACGATTATTTTCTATTTGTCCTTTTCCCCTAAGTCAAAACAAGAGAAGATGGCATGTAGAGATAAAAGCATGCAAGATCGCTTGAGACTGGGCCACTTTACCACAGTCCGACATGGGGCTTCGTTTACTGAACAGTGGACAGATGGTTATGCTTTCCAGAACCTTATTAAGTAAGTGAATTGTGATGATAAAGTTGAGAACTGAAAGTTGGTTTGGATTTTTAAATTTTTTTGTAGTTGTAGTCATTAATATCTTAGTAATGGTAGTCTTTTTTTCATTCAGTTTTGTCTCCACATGTGTAAAGAATTGTAAGGAATGAGATAAAGTCCTGAAAAAATGGCAAATAATCAGAGGAATAAAAAACAAGTTCTATATTAAAGCTTAAAAAAATCAGAATTGCCAAAACTAAGGAAGAAAAAGCTAAGACTTGACTTGATATCATTTTAATTATGTAATAAGTTTTCATGAGGAGTCTGCCCACTCCCAGCATTTATTCTGGGTCCACAGAAGATTGAAATAGGCAAAGACCCAAGGAAGGATTTCCCGAGTTTGGTATAAAACAAAACCTTGGAAGAACGTACAGGACATGCTCCTGGGGCTCTTTAAGGGGAGAGTATCCAGTCTGCAGAGATAGTCACCTTCTTGAAGGTGAGCATTGTGCCAGCGGTCAGGCTGGTGAGCAGTCCCACTGCCTGTGCCTGTCAATAACTTGGAATCTTGAGCCCTCCTTCACTTTATTATAACTTTGGTTTAAAACCTTCAAGTATTTACTCCAAAGAGGGAATTAACATTTAAAATCCTAAAATTCCAACTGCATAAATAGCTAATATCAGCTCAGGACTTTAAAAAAGAAGTCTTAAAAGTTGCGATACCTTTTGGTGTATCTTACTTATTTTGATTTTGTAGATCGTTTCCGTTTGAGACTGGGTTGCAGTGGGTGGCACATTGTATCTTTAATCATGGGCTCTCACACTTCTGATCTGTAGTTTACTGTAGGTTCAAGGGTTCCATAGACTGCCTATCCTACCTTTTTTTCCTTGGTGAAATAACATATTGGGCATTGATTGGAGAGGATACAACTACTTTTGAATACTAATGAAACATAAATAACAAATTTGTCTGAAAGAAAAGTACAGGTACTGATATTATTAATAATAATTTGTTAATGGGAATTCCTTGGCAGTCTTGTGGTTAGGACTCAGTGCTTTCACTGCCAGAGCTCAGGTTTGATCCCTGGTTGGGGAACGAAGATCCTGCACGCCGCCCCATGTGGCATGGCCAAACTAAAACAAAACAAACTTTGTGGAAACCCACCTCTGGATTATAGTCTGTGCTTTATGTGTGATACATGTGGTATCCATGCTGAGCTCTCTGTGCTCAGGTTAACAGAGTTGCACTAGGGCAGTATAAACAGCTGCTGCATAGAGGCATGATGTCTATTCCTCAACACCCTGACCGTGATGAGCAAATTGCCCTGGAAGTGGCTCTCCATCCAATTTTGTCAGAATGGGACGGAAGATAAAACACATCCCCCATGATTGGCCAAAGTCACTTAATGCTCACACTGAGTCCCAGATGTGATAATGACCCCTACTAGTCCATGACAATGGTTATTCCTCAGATGGCAGTTTTTAAAATGTCTAAAGACTTAAACCTGAGTGGTTAGTGGATTTGTTTAGATATAAAATGTAATTACTTTTAAGATGTGATTGTAGTTTTTGCTGATAGTAGCAAGTATTTATCATTTTGCTCTATAAGCAGCCTATTGCCCAGAAGGTTCTG
Source organism: Bos mutus (assembly GCF_027580195.1). Classification (NCBI taxonomy): domain Eukaryota; kingdom Metazoa; phylum Chordata; class Mammalia; order Artiodactyla; family Bovidae; genus Bos; species Bos mutus. The sequence goes on from NC_091635.1 coordinate 33,352,448, forward strand.
GAAATTGCATATAGTTAGAGTACAAAAGGATGACTTTGCTGTAGAGCCTTCGGACCAGAGAATTTGGTATTATCTACATGAGATCCCTAATCAGAGTTGTTTCTCCAAAGTGGATAATATTTTTTTGATGATTTTAAGTAATATAAATTGCAGACTATCCATCTCTCCTCTTGGGAAGCTGTTTCTGGCTGATACCTTTTTTTATTTGCTTGCTTGTTTTTTGGCCACACTGCACAACTTGTGGGATCTTAGTTCCCTGACTAAGAACTGAACCTCAGCAGTAAAAATGCTGAGTCTTAACCACTGGACCACCAGGAAAGTCCCCTGGCTAATGTCTATTAATTTTAGGTATTTTAATAATATCTTCTAAAATTGTGCTTTAATAAACCAATTTCCTTTCTTAATTTTAATGCAGAATTGAAGTTCTTTAGTTATAGAAGGCTGTAGCTGATATCCTTACAAATGATAATTATCTGTGTATAAGAAGCTCTATGACACATAACTTGGTGGGTAAGGTACCTGAACACCAGGTTGCAGTACTAATTTTTATAGAAAGAGCAAACCTCTTGACATTAAAAATTTAATCAAGTGATCAAATATAGTCTGAACAGTAGCCTCAACACAGTTCTTTTATTCTCAGTTTGTACCTTGGCTCTATTTTGACTGATCTTTATTAAGATTCTAAAACAGATTTGCTGTCTAATAAAAAGATCCTAAAAGATTTGTAATGATTTTTGACCAGGTTAGTAAGTTTTTCTAAAAGGTATTTTGAACTTGTTGAAAAAGTAACACATTTTATAGTTCTGAGAAGTTAGTTACAATAAATTCTGTTGTTATTCAGTATGTAACTTTTTTATTTAAACAAGTCTTGAAGTCTCAAATAGTCAATGGCAAGGCAATAAAAAAATTATTATTAAGATTTTCTTTATATTGACATAAACAACATTAAATACGGGGATTTGACCTGTATACAAAACTGTGGCTGTTTAAGACATGGATCATCAGAGGGAGTAAATGAAATTGTATAACATCATTGTCCTAGTCCACAATTATATTCTGGTGTATAAGGAATTATAGAATTCCATTTTAAAGTGATTTCATGTGAACCATCTGATTCTTGGCATATGACCCATAATAAGTGATAAAGCTTTTTAAAATTTTTTTATTAAAGTATAGTTGATTTACAGTATTCCAGATGTGTACAGCAAAGTGATTCAGTTATAGTTATATATATGCATTTGTTTTCAAATTCTTTTCCATTGTGGGTTATTGCAAGATATTTACTATAATTCCCGGTGCTATATTGTAAGTTCTTGTTGTTTATCTATTTTATATATAGTAGTGTGTATCTGTTAACCTCAAATTCCAAATTTATCCCCCCATCCTTCCCCTTTGCTAGCCATAAGTTTATTTTCTATGTCTGTGAGTCTGTTTTGTAAATAAGTTCATTTGTATCATTTAAAAAAAAAAATTCCACATATAAATGATATCATGTGATATTTAGAGAGACAACTCTGTTGATCCTATAAGTATCAGTTCTCCCTTGGGTGGTATATACCAGTTTCTAGTAGACACAGAACATGAAATCCTGGGACTCTTTAAAAATTCTTACCTGGGATATTCAGGTACTATCTGTAGATCACCACCAAAATTACTTTGGTCAAAATAATATCTGCAAATAATGTGCATTTGTTTTTTTAACACCTGTTCTAGTTATGATACAGTTTTGCTATGGAGGGTACATAGAATCGTTTCCTGGGCTTCCCTGGTGGCTCAGAAGGTAAAGACTCTGCCTGCAATGCAGGAGACTTGGGTTCAATTCCCTGGAGAAGGTAATGGCTTCCCACTCCAGTATTCTTCCATGGAGAATTCCATGGACAGAGGACCTTGGCGGACTGCAGTTCATGGGGTGGCAAAGAGTTGAACATTCAGAAAACTAAGATCATGGCATCTGGTCCCATCACTTCATGGGAAATAGATGGGGAAACAGTGTCAGACTTTATTTCTGGGAGCTCCAAAATCACTGCAGATGGTGATTTCAGCCATGAAATTAAAAGACACTTACTCCTTGGAAGGAAAGTTATGACCAACCGAGATAGCAGAGACATTACTTTGCCAACAAAGGTCCGTCTAGTCAAGGCTACGGTTTTTCCAGTGGTCATGTATGGATGTGAGAGTTGGACTGTGAAGAAAGCTGAGCGACGAACAACTGATGCTTTTGAACTGTGGCATTGGAGAAGACTCTTGAGAGTCCCTTGGACTGCAAGGATATCCAACCAGTCCATCCTAAAGGAGATCAGTCCTGGGTGTTCTTTGGAAGGACTGATGCTAAAGCTGAAACTCCAATACTTTGGCCACCTCACGTGAAGAGTTGACTCATTGGAAAAGACTCTGATGCTGGGAGGGATTGGGGGCAGGAGGAGAAGGGGACGATAGAGGATGAGATGGCTAGATGGCATCACCGACTCGATGGACATGAGTCTGAGTGAACTCCGGGAGATGGTGATGGACAGGGAGGCCTGGCGTGCTGTGATTCATGGGGTCACAAAGAGTCGGACACGACTGAGCAACTGAACTGAACTGAGCAGCTAACACTTTCATTTTCATAATCATTTCCTCGGGCTATCATCACTAAATACCATAAACTGGGTGGTTTAAAACAACATAAATTTAATTCTCTCACAGTTTAGGAAGTCAGAAACCTTAAATCAAGGTGTTGGCAGAGCCGCTCCTTCTGTGGCTTCTAGGGAGGATCCTTGTTTAGTGTTCAGTGGCTTGCAGTAGCATAGCTCAGTCTGCCTCCGCTTCACATGGTGTTCCCCTGCGTGTCTTCTTTTCTCAGGAGGACACCAGTCAAATTGGGTTAAGGGCCCACCCTACTCCAGTATGACCTTATTTTAACTAATTAAATCTTCAGTGACCCTATTTCCAAAGGTTATAATCTGAGGTACTGGGGATTAGCACTTTAACACGTCTTTTTGGGTGGCACAGTTCAACTGATAATGGTACCTAAGACTGATTGTCTTGTTATTATAACTGACAAATAATGGCTTGCTGTTTGTTTATTTGGCTGAGCTGGTTCTTCATTGTGGCATGTGGAATCTATTGTATTTCCCTGACCAGGGATTGAACCCAGGCCCCCTGTATTGGGAGCTCGGAGCCTTAGCTACTAGATTACCAGGAAAATCTCAATAATGACTTTTTAGAGTTACTTAGATTTAAGTGACATAAATTTATCTGGTTGTCAATACTTTTGTAAAAGATAGTACAAATATTCTTTCTGTGGGTGGTAAAGGGTGAGCATTCCCTAAAATTGATGAAATGGAAGTAACCTTTAACAGTCAGGTCTATAAAAGGCACTGTGGAGAGAAGATGGCAGAGGAGTAGGTGGACGTGGAGTACATCTGTCTCCACGGATACATCAGGAATACACCTTCAGACACAGAAGTGCATGCAGAACACCAGCTGAGAGCGGACAGGAGTACCTGACCAGAAGAAAAGAATATATAGAACCACGCAGAACTCGGTAGGACCAAGGAACTAGGGGGAAAAACAAGTGTTAGTAGGACCTGCCCCTGGCTGGTGGGGGAACTGAAGCAGGAGTCTGATCCCCACATTGGGGCAATTGTCTGAGTCAGAGGAGAAACATTTATGGCTGAGAGTGAGCTGATCTGTGACAGCATAAATGGAATGAGAATCAGACAGTCCTTGCCACAGCCATACATATCCCGGACAGGGACGTGGGTCCCCTGAAAGGTGCAGCAGCTGGGAGCTGGAGTTTAGGGGTTGTGGAGCAATCCTAGGGCAAGGGCTGCTGTTGCCTGTGGAGAAACAGATTTGAGGGGTTATGGGGGAGGAGATTGTGGTGGGAAATGCCCATGGAGGAAAGCCATGCAGCCATGGAAGCAAGGTGATGCTGCTGAGTCACGTGTAGTGGATGGAACCATCGCCATAGCCTCTCTCCCTACACGCCAGCATCAGCAGCTTAACAATAGAGAGGCTGGCCCGTCAAACCCTGACGCAGTGAACTACGGACCTGGACCCCACTCAGGATGCCCCTTTAAGTGGCTGACGCACTGATCTAGAGTGGGACCCCAGCTAGGCGGCCCCTCTCTGTGCGTGATGCACTGAACAACAGAGAAGGACCCCAGGCAAGGGAGCCCTCTTAGTGCCTGAATTGGCGGAGCTATGGAGAAAGACTGGTCAAAGAGACCTTCTGATCACCAGCCATAAGAGGCTCAAAAAAAAGATTCTGATAGGGCCATAACTCCTGGGGTGGAGGCAGTCCATGTCTCTGCACACTTTGCACCGCTAGGTGTAAGCCAAGCAGCTGTGCCACCTTCACTCTCAACTCTCACTGGGGCAGAGCTGCCATAGGCAAAAAAAATCTTGCGTCTATGCGTGCAGGGTCACTTCAGTCATGTCCAACGCTTTGCGACCCTATAGACTGTGCCCTGCCAGGCTTCTGTGTCAGGATGTGGGGTTCTTCAGGCAAGAATGCTGGAGCATATTGGCTAATACTGGTTGCCATACCCTTCTAAAGCACTATATTTCCTGCTGCTCTAGCCTCCAACTCCCCTGAGTACCTGGTGCTGCCAGAACCACTGTGACCCAAGCAGCTACACCACCTCCACACCTGGCCCTCACAGAGGCAAACCCAAGTCCTCCAGGGCAGCCTCAGGGGCAAACCCCAGTGGATGACCTACATGCAGAAGTGGAAATAAAACCACCATTGAAACCCAGGGCAGTGTGGCTGAGGAAGAAGACCCTAAACCTTCTTACCAGCTGTACAAACTGCAGATTAAATCCACACGATCAACTAGGCAGACTCTGTCTATGGAATATATGAAAGGTCACTGAGAGCTCCCACAAAAGAAAACACACTAGCTCTGATAGCCGTGGACATTGGAGACAAAAACACCCAGGAGTAGGACCAGATTAGAATCTGAGCTGCCCCCACAACAGGTCCAGAGATCAGTACATTGTTGGAGGGCATCCTAGGGAGGTAAGGTGAGGGAAAGGATCCTGATAGCAGTGACTCAAGAAAAATATTTATTATTCTTATCTTTTGACTTGTTCTATAGATTCTTTTGGATTTTTTTTTTCTTTTTGTTTCCTTTTTTACCCCACTCTGTTGTAGTTGTTGATTTTATTGACACTAGGAAATCTAATTAAGCTTTAGAACTTCCTCAGTCACATTTTTTATTGTTATTATAAACCTCTGCCTCTACATTGGGCTTTTGCATTCTGTGGAGTTTTCCTTTTTCTAATTTCTTCTTCCTGTTTTTTTTTTTTTTTTTTTTTTTCCTAATTTTAATTTTTAAAAAACTGTTATATTTTTTCTACATTTATTCCTCTGTTTGCCTTTCCAACTGTTCTTTTCCCCTTGCAGTTAATCTTTAATGTATATAAATCTGATCTACCTCTGTTTAACTTTGCATATCTATTCTTTCTTTGCTTTCTTCCCTTTCCTCTCAACATATTTGTTCATTTTGTTTTCATTGCTTTATTCCCCACTTGGCACGTTGCTTTAGTTTTGTTTTCCAGTTTGTGCTTTAGTTAGTTTTGTTCTTAACTGGTAAATATAATTTTTTATTTCCTTTGTTTGCCAGGTCAATATACTGTATTTTTGTTGGACTGTTTTGACTTTGCTCGTGGGTGTATATGTATATTCCATTATTTTAATTATTATTTGCCTGATTTTGTAAGTGTCATTTGTCTGGGGTTCATCTCTGGTTTCTCGTTTTGGATATTTGTTTTAATCTCACTTAATGCCAGTTGGAGAAGGAAATGGCAACCCACTCCAGTGTTCTTGCCTGGAGAATCCCAGGGATGGGGGAGCCTGGTGGGCTGCCATCTCTGGGGTCACACAGAGTCGGACACAACTGAAGTGACTTAGCAGCTGTAGCAATACCATAACAAACTACTCGTGGAATCTTCATTCCTGACCAGAGATCAAGCCCTGAGCCTTTGGAGTGGGAGCACTGACTCCAAGACCCTAGACTACCTGAGAACTAACCCTAGGGAGTATCAGATAGTGAGAACTCACACAAAGGAAACCACTTGAATACAAGACCTGAATACAAACCAGATCATCAGTAGACAGGATTACCACTTCCCTCAGCCTTGCCAGTCAGAGGAGAAACAAAAAATTTAGCATAAATCTCACTCTATAAGAAGCTTACACAAACCACTGGACCAACCTTAGGAGGGCAGAATCCAAAAGGAAGAAAGAATTCAACCTTGAAACCTGGGGAAAAGGAGACCTCAAACACAATAAGTTAAAATAATGAAAAGGCAGAGAAATACTACACAAATGAAGGAACAAACTAGAAACACAGAAGTCCAAATAAATGAAGGGGAAATAGGCAAACTACCTGAAAAAGAATTCATAATAATGGTAGTAAAGATGTTCAAAAACCTTGAAAACAAAATGGAGAAAATGTAAGAATCAATTAAAAAAGACCTAGAAGAATTAAAGAATAAACATAAAAAGACAACACGATTACTGAAATTAAAAATACTCTAGATGGAATCAATAGCAGAATATCTGAAGCAGAAGAAAAATCAGTGAGCTGGAAGACAAAATGGTGGAAATAGCTTCCAAAGAGCAGAATAAAGTAAAAAGAATGAAAAGAACTGAGGATAGTCTCAGAGCCCTCTGGAACAATATCAAACCACCAACATTCGAGTTATGGGGGTCCCAGAAGAAGGAAAAAGAAAAGGTATGAGAAAATTTTTCAAGAGATTATAGTTGAAAGTTTCCCCAACATGGAAAAGGAAATAGTCACTCAAGTCCAAGAGACACAAAGAGTCCCACACAGGATAAACCCAAGGAGAAACACACCAAGACACATAATAATCAAAGTAACAAGAGTAAACACAATACTAAAAGCAGCAACAGAGAAGCAACAAGTTAAAAACAAGGGAGACCCCATATGCTTAACAGCTTATCTTTCAGCAGAAACTCTGCAGGCCAGAAGGGAATGGCAGGATATATTTAAAGTACTAAAAGGGAAAAATCTACAACCAAGATTACTGTACCTGGCAAGGATCTCATTCAAAATTGATGGAGAAATAAAAAGCATTTCAGACAAGCAAAAGTTAAGAAAATTCAGTACCACCAAACCAGCTTTTCAACAAATGTTAAAGGGACTTATATAGTCAAGAAATACAAGAAAAGAAAAAAGATCGAGAAAATCAATGCCAAATAATTAAGAAAATGGCAATAGGAACATATATATCAATAATTACTTTAAATGTAAATGGATTAAATGCTCCAACCAAAAGACACAGACTGGCTCTATGGATACAAAAACAAGACCCATATATATGCTGTCTACAAGAAACCCCGTATACGTGTCTAAAGACACAGAGAGACTGAGAGGATGGAAAAATATATTCCATGCAAATGGGAAGCAAAAGAAAGCTGGAGTAGCAATCCTCATATCAGACAAAATAGACCTTAAAATAAAGAAGATTACAAGAGATAAAGAAGGACACTACATCATGATCAAGGAATCAATCCAAGAGGAAGACATAACAATTGTAAATCTCTATGCACCCAACACAGGAGCACCTCAGTACATAAGACAAACACTAACAGACATAAAAGGAGAAATTGACAGTAACACAATAATAGTAGGAAACTTTAACAACCCACTTACACCAATGGACAGATCATTAAAACAAAATTAATAAGGAAACACAAGTCTTAAATGATACATTAGATGAGATGGATCTCATTGATATCTTCAGGATATTCCATCCAAATGCAGAAGAATACACCTTCTTCTCAAGTGCACATGAAACATTCTCCAGGATAGACCACATCGTGGGTCACAAATCAAATCTCAGTAAATTTAAGAAAATTGAAATCATATCAAGTATCTTCTCCAACCACAGCGCTATGAGATTAGATATCAGTTACAAGAAAAATGCTTTAAGAAACAGAAATACATGGAGATTAAACAACACATTTCTAAATAGCCAACAGGTTACTGAAGAAGTCAAAAGGGAAATAAAAAAATCTAGAAACAAATGACAATAAAACTACAACAACTCAAAACCTACGGGACACAGGAAAAGCAGTTCTAAGAGGGAAGTTTATAGCAACACAATCCTACTTCAAGAAACAAGGAAAACATCAAATAGACAACCTAACTTTACACCTAAAATAACTGGAAAAAGAACAACAACAACAAAAAAAAAACATAATTAGTAGAAGAAAATAAATCATAAAGATCCAAGCAGAAATAAATGAAAAAGAAATGAAAGGAACAATAGTAAAGATGAATAAAACTAATAGGTGGTTCTTTGAGAAGATAAAATTGACAGGCCTTTAGCCAGACTCATCAAGACAAAAAGAGAGAAGAATCAAATCAACAAAATTAGAAATGAAAAAGGAGAAGTTACAACAGACAATGCAGAAATACAAAGGATTATAAGAGACTATTTGAACAACTATATGGAAATAAAATGGATAACCTGGAAGAAATGGACAGATTCTTAGAAAAGTTCAATCTTCCAAGACTGAACCAGGAAGAAATAGAATTTATGAACAACCCAATTACAAGCACTGAAATTGAAGCTGGGATCAAAAATTTCCCCAAACACAAAAGCCCAGGACCAGATGGCTTCACAGGAGAATTATATCAAGCATTTAGAGAATAGCTAATGCCTATCCTTCTAAAACTCTTTCAAAAAATTACAGAGGAAGGAACACTTCCAAACTCATTCTGTGAGGCTACTATCACCCTGATACCAAAACCAGACAAAGACAACACACAAAAAAGAAAACTATAAGCCAATATCATTGATGAACATAGATGTAAAAGTCCTCAACAAAATTCTAGCAAACAGAATTCAGCACATCACACAGCTCATACACTGGGACCAAGTTGGCTTTATTCCAGGGATGCAAGGATTCTTCAATATATGCAAGTCAATCAGTGTGATACACCATATTAAAAAATTGAAAGATAAAAACCATATGATCGTCTCAATAGATGCAGAAAAAGCCTTTGACAAAATTCAGCACCCATTAATGATCAAAGCTTTTCAAAGAATGGGCATAGAAGGAACCTACCTCAACGTAGTAAAGGCCATATATGATAAACCTAGAGCAAACATTATTATCAATGGTGAAAAACTGAAAGCATTCCCCCTAAGATCAGGAACAAGACAGGGGTACCCATTTTCACCACTATTATTCACATAGTTCTGAAAGTCCTAGATACAGCAGTCAGAGAAGAAAAAGAAATAAAAGGAACCCAGGTTGGAAAAGAAGAAGTAAAGCTCTCATCGTTTGTAGATGACATGATACTGTATGTAGAAAACCCTAAAGATCGTATCAGAAAATTACTAGAGCTAATCAGTGAATTTGGCAAAGTTGCAGGATACAACATCAATACACAGAAATCACTTGTATTTCTATATACTAACAATGAAAAATCAGAAAGAGAAATTAAGGAATCAATCCCTTCACCACTGCAACAAAAAGAATTAAGTATCTAGGAATAAACTTACCTAAGGAGACGGTGTGATCACTGACCTAGAGCCAGACATCCTGGAATGTGAAGTCAAGTGGGCCTTAGAAAGCATACTATGAACAAAGCTAGTGGAGGTGATGGAATTCCAGTTGAGCTATTTCAAATCCTGAAAGATGATGCTCTGAAAGTGCTGCACTCAATATGCCAGCAAATTTGGAACACTCAGCAGTGGCCACAGGACTGGAAAAGGTCAGTTTTCATTCCAATCCCAAAGAAAGGCAATGCCAAAGAATGCTCAAACTACTGCACAATTGCACTCATCTCACATGCTAGTAAAGTAATGCTCAAAATTCTCCAAGCCAGGCTTCAGCAATATGTGAACCGTGAACTTCCTGATGTTCAAGCTGGTTTTAGAAAAGGCAGAGGAACCAGAGATCAAATTGCCAACATCCGCTGGATCATCAAAAAAGCAAGAGAGTTCCAGAAAAACATCTATTTCTGCTTTATTGACTATGCCAAAGCCTTTGACTGTGTGGATCACAATAAACTGTGGAAAATTCTGAAAGAGATGGGAATACCAGACCACCTGATCTGCCTCTTGAGAAATTTGTATGCAGGTCAGGAAGCAACAGTTAGAACTGGACATGGAACAACAGACTGGTTCCAAATAGGACAAGGAGTGCATCAAGGCTGTATATTGTCACCCTGCTTATTTAACTTGTATGCAGAGTACATCATGAGAAACGCTGGACTGGAAGAAACACAAGCTGGAATCAAGATTGCCGGGAGAAATACCAATAACCTCAGATATGCAGATGAAACCACCGTTATGGCAGAAAGTGAAGAGGAATTAAAAAGCCTCTTGATGAAAGTGAACATGGAGAGTGAAAAAGTTGGCTTAAAACTCAACATTCAGAAAACGAAAATCATGGCATCCGGTCCCACCACTTCATGGGAAATAGATGGGGAAACAGTGGAAACAGTGGCTGACTTTATTTTTCTGGGCTCCAAAATCACTACAGATGGTGACTGCAGCCATGAAATTCAAAGACGCTTACTCCTTGGAAGGAAAGTTATGACCAAGCTAGATAGCATATTCAAAAGCAGAGACATTACTTTGCCAACAAAGGTTCGTCTAGTCAAGGCTATGGTTTTTCCTGTGGTCATGTATGGATGTGAGAGTTGGACTGTGAAGAAGGCTGAGTGCCGAAGAATCGATGGTTTTGAACTGTGGTGTTGGAGAAGACTCTTGAGAGTCCCTTGGACTGCAAGGAGATCCAACCAGTCCATTCTGAAGGAGATCAGCCCTGGGATTTCTTTGGAAGGAATGATGTAAAAGCTGAAACTCCAGTACTTTGGCCACCTCATGCGAAGAGTTGACTCATTGGAAAAGACTCTGATGCTGGGTGGGATTGGGGGCAGGAGGAGAACAGGATGACAGAGGATGAGATGGCTGGATGGCATCACTGACTCGATGGACGTGAGTCTCAGAGAACTTCGGGAGTTGGTGATGCACAGGGAGGCCTGGCGTGCTGCGATTCATGGGGTTGCAAAGAGTCGGACACGACTGAGCGACTGATCTGATCTGAAGGAGATAAAAGAACTGTACACAGAAAATTATACGACACTAATGAAATCAAAGACAACATAAACAGATGGAGAGATATTCCATGATCCAGGGTAGCAATTATCAACATTGTGAAAATTACTATACTACCAAATGCAATCTACAGATTCTATGTGATCCCTATCAAATTACCAATGGCATTTTTCACAGAACTGGAACAAAAAATTTCACAATTCATGTGGAAGCACAAAAGAGCCCAAATAGCCAAAGCAGTCTTGAGAAAGAAGAATGGAGCTGGAGGAATCAACCTTCCTGACTTCAGAGTATACTACAAACCTATAGTCATTAAGACAGTATGGTACTGGCACAAAAACAGAACTATAGACTAATGGAGCAAGATAGAAACCCCAGAAGTAAACCCATGCACCTATGGGTACCTTATTTTTGACAAAGGAGGCAAGAATATACAATGGAACAAAGACATCCCCTTCAATAAATGGTGCTGGGAAAACTGGACAGCTACATGGAAAAGAATGAAATTAGAATACTTCCTAACATCATACACAAATATAAACTCAAAATCGATCAGAGACCTAAATGTAAGACCAGAAACTATAAAACTCTTAGAGGAAAACAAAGGCAGAACATTCAATGACATAAATCTAAGCAAGATCCTCTATGACCCACCTCCTAGAGTAATGGAAATAAAAACAAAAGTAAACAAGTGGGACCTGATTAAACTTAAAAGCTTTTGTACAGCAAAGAAAACTATAAGCTAGGTAAAAAGACAACCCTCAGAATGGGAGAAAATAATAGCAAATGAAACAACTGACAAAGGATTAATTTCCAAAATATATAAGCAGCTCATACAACTCAAAGCCAGAAAAACAAACAACCCAATCAAAAAGCAGAAGAAACAACTGAACAAACTTTTCTCCAAAGAATATATACAGATGACTAACAAACACAGATAGCATATTGAAAAGCAGAGACCTTGCTTTGCCAACAAAGGTCCGTCTAGTCAAGGCTACGGTTTTTCCAGTGGTCATGTATGGATGTGAGAGTTGGACTGTGAAGAAAGCTGAGTGCCGAAGAACTGATGCTTTTGAACTGTGGTGTTGGAGAAGACTCTTGAGAGTCCCTTGGACTGCAAGAAGATCCAACCAGTCCATTCTGAAGGAGACCAGCCCTGGGATTTCTTTGGAAGGAATGATGCTAAAGCTGAAACTCCAGTACTTTGGCCACCTCATGCGAAGAGTTGACTCATTGGAAAAGACTCTGATGCTGGGAGGGATTGGGGGCAGGAGGAGAAGAGGACGACAGAGGATGAGATGGCTGGATGGCATCACTGACTCAATGGACATGAGTCTGAGTGAACTCCGGGAGATGGTGATGGACAGGGAGGCCTGGCATGCTGCAATTCATGGGGTTGCAAAGAGTCGGACAAAACTGAGCGACTGAACTGAACAAACACATGAAAAGATTCTCAACATCACTCATTTGAGAAATGCAAATCAAAACTACAATGAGATATCACCTCACACCAGTCAGAATGGCCATCATCAAAAAGTCACCAAACAATAAATTCTGGAGAGGGTATGGAGAAAAGGGAACATTTTTGCACTGTTAGTAGGAATATAAATTGATACAGCCACTATGGAAGACGGTGTGGAGATTCCTTAATAAACTTGGAATAAAACCACCATATGACCCAGCAGTCCCACTCCTAGGCATATACCCTGAGGAAACCAAAATTGAAAAAGACACATGTATCCCATTGTTCACTGCAGCACTGTTTACAATAGCTAGAATATGAAGCAACTTAGAAGTCCATCAGTAGAGCAATGGGTAAAGAAGTTGTGGTACATACACACAATGGAATATTACTCACCCATAGAAAGGAATGCCTTTGAGTCATTTCTGATAAGGTGGATGAACCTAGAACCTATTATCAGAGTGAAGTAAGTCAGAGAAAGGTAAATATCGTATTCTAACACATATATACGGAATATAGAAAAATCATACTGAAGAATTTATGTTCAGGGAAGCAAGCAGTGGAGAAACAGACATGGAGAATAGACTTACAGACATGAGGAGAGGGTGAAATATATGGGAAGAGTAACATGGAAACTTACATCACCATATGTAAATTAGATAGCCAATGGGAATTTGCTGCATGGCTCAGGCAACTACAGGGGCTCTGTATCAATCCAGAGTAGTGGGATGGGGCAGGAGATGGGGGAGAGGCTCAAAATGGAGGGGATATATGTACCTATGGCTGATTTCATGTTGAGGTTTGACAGAAAACAAAATTCTGTGAAGCAGTTATTCTTCAATTAAAAAAAAACACCACTGTCATATGTGTTGGACATATAAGGGTTAATAAGACACAGTTCTTGTTCTAAGAGAAGTTACAGTTTGACATAATCAGACTTTATTTTCCCAAAACAAACCTAAATGAAATGTCACTAATAGACTACTTTAGGTGACTTTTATAAGTATAAATGAACAGTTTCAACATCAAGAATTAATGTAAGAATGCATATTACATACAAGAGTTGATCTTTGTTATATCAATTTTCATGTGCAATCAAGCTCTCTTATTCTCAGAATGTACAGTTGAAGATAGTCTCATGGTGTTTTGGCACCAGAGTACCCTTTGTTTATGATTTGTATATAATGGCGATGGGGCTCCTTTCTTTGTGAATTTGGAAATCAAATGTGCAGATTCTCCCTGAAAACAATAGCAAATAAGTTTTATTTATATTTAATAAGGGTAACTGTTAACGTAACCTTCCAAAGCAGTTAGTCTCCAGTAGATGAAATGTTGTAGTACTCCTCTGGTACACTATGGACTATAATTAAACTATATATTGTATGGTTACCTTCAGAGAGTTCAGAGTGCTTTGAACTCATGGCTCCTGAAGGGGTGCAAATGAGCTTAAAGATATTTTACCAATTGTTTTGACTGGGAAACTCATATTCAGAGAAGATACATGTTTTCCTCAAGGACATTCATTGAGTGAGAAGGAAATTGTGATTTTTACCTAAGGATTCTGTGTCTAATCCAGAAATCTTTCAAGCCATGAATTATTCATAAACATACATTTTTGGAGGGAAAGGTATATCTCTAATAGTTAAAAGATTTTTTTAGACAAGCAGACAATGCTTGAATTAAAATTTCTACTGTCCCATTAGATGTCCATCAGCAGACGAATGGATAAGAAAGCTGTGGTACATATACACAATGGAATATTACTCAGCCATTAAAAAGAATACATTTGAATCAGTTCTAATGAGCTGGATGAAACTGGAGCCTATTATACAGAGTGAAGGAAGCCAGAAAGAAAAACACCAATGCAGTATACTAACACATATATATGGAATTTAGAAAGATGATAATGATAACCCTATGTGTGAGACAGCACATGTAGAGACACAGATGTATAGAACAGTCTTTTGGACTCTGTGGGAGAAGGTGAGGATGGGATGATCTGAGAGAATAGCACTGAAACATTTATATTATCATATGTGAAACAGATCGCCAGTCCAGGTTTGATGCACGAGACAGGGTGCTCAGGGCTGGAGCACTGGGATGACTCAGAGGGATGGGATGGGGAGGAAGGTGGGAGGGGGGTTCAGGATGGGGAACACATGTAAATCAATGGCTGATTCATATCAATGTATGGCAAAGAACACTACAATATTATAAAGTAATTAGCCTCCAACTAAAATAAAGTTTAAAAAAAGTAAATAAATTGACATCTAATCTGTAAGTCAGCTTATCTTGAAGCCAAGAAAATGGTATTATCAAAGAACTGGTATTTCTTTGCAGTACTGTGATGAGGTTAACCTTGCTTACTTACAGTGTTGCCCTTTTCGATGTGGCAGCATAAGTTGTATTATGGGGGTCTGCTCTGGGGTATAGTCTTGTTTTTCTGGTTGCCGTTCTTTTAAGAAAGGTATCCTGAATCTGGAAATAGTGTAGAAACTGACAACTAGCGTTCAGAGAAGAGGGTCAAGTAGACATCATTTGAGAATATAGGTTTAAAAAATTAGATTCTGTCATTCTGCAAAAGTGAAATTTGGATCAAGAAAGGGAGATGGGGGGCTAAAAGCATGGTAGAAAGAGAAGAGGACAGGAGCCAGCATCTGACTTGTCAACTATGATGAGTGATTTAAAGATTTTAGTCTCTTAAGTGGTTAATCCCAAATCTTGGTATGCTTTTATATACCTGGTCTAGAAACCTTAGTATCTGTCAGGTAGCAGGATTCATGAGAGAAAGTGAAATACTTACATTGATATTTGTATTGACTTTTCGTTTATAAGCTAGTTTATTTTTAAAAAATTAGACATTATTAGGAAATACTCTGGAGAAGGGAATGGCACCACACTCCAGTACTCTGGCCTGGAAAATCCCATGGATGGAGGAGCCTGGGTAGGCTGCAGTCCATGGGTCTCGAAGAGTCGGGTATGACTGAGCGACTTCACTTTCACTTTTCACTTTCATGCATTGGAGAAGGAAATGGCAACTCACTCCAGTGTTCTTGCCTGGAGATTCCCAGGGGTGGGGGAGCCTGGTGGGCTGCCGTCTGTGGGGTCGCACAGAGTCGGACACGACTGAAGTGACGCAGCAGCAGCAGGAAATGCTGTAATAGAAATGGTGTTAAGTATCCTGAGTCTTTCATATGTCTTTTATTCATTCATTTTGTGTACCATTTTCTGAGGAGTTTTTACTTGTTGAAAGGCTTCTTTTTGCTTTCTCTAAATGCTCATCCTTGTTCTTAAAAAACTTAGTTTGGGTTTCTACCATATTAGTGTTTGGGAATGACTTGGGAGTGGTAATGGCTCACTTGATTAGAATAAATGATAGATTCAGAAGGAAAACATTTTTTCCTTTGTTTATCATTCCTCAAATTTGGTATCTTTCTAGATAGATTTTGAAGAAACTATAATCCAATTAAAAAATAAAAAGGCACTTGGAACCCTTTTTTTTTTTTACATAAACAGTTATTTAATGGGTTCATTACCAGGAGTTGTTTTCTTAACTGTTAAAAAGCAATAAGGAAAAAAAAAAAAGCAGTCAAGAAAAAAAAGCAATCAAAGTTTTTCCTTTTGAGTTGGAAAATTAGGTCACAATAGAAATTTGATACTGTTTTCTTCCTGCCCACTTTTCTGCTCTGAGAATTATTGTAATTAGTATATTAAAAGTACAGATTCATTACCAAAAACAGCTCTATCACCAGATAGTTGGTTCTTCAAACCTGAAGTTAAAATCAAATCTCTACTTAGGTTTATTTTTCTGAAGTCTATCGAATATGCAGGTGACAAGAATATTTATGTTTATTCCTTAGCCATGTTCAAACAGTTTTGACCTTCCTCTGTGCAACATCTTTTGTATCTCTAGGCAACAGGAAAGGATAAATTCACAGAGGGAAGAGATAGAAAGACAACGAAAAATGTTAGCGAAGCGGAAACCTCCTGCCATGGGACAGGCCCCTCCAGCAACCAATGAGCAGAAACAGCGGAAAAGCAAGACCAATGGAGCTGAGAATGAAACGTATGTTCTTTATTAACGCGAAGTAAGATACTGTATTCTCCCCTGAGATACAAACCTCCTGTCGAGCGCCACTGGAAGAAGTGATAAATTGTGGAGATTTCTAGAGCTTAACCTTTCTTTTTAGTTACATTAATAGATTTGCTCAACTCATATAAAAGTTGTACACAATTAACTCATTTTCTTAGTCCTAATCTTATATAAGAAGTTTCGAATAAGAGGGAGAAAAAGAATGTCATTAAACTTGATGTCATGCTCTTTGGCCAGTCTTAAAACAAATGTGATGTCATTAGGTATTCAAATGATGTAACTGCTTGTGCGTGCTTCCAGGCTGTGGTATGTTGGTGTCACCTTAAGGGGATTATCTGGCTCTATTTCAGACTGAAGAACGCACAAGTGAAGAATGCTATTTAGTAGTCTGAAGAACACTAGTTACCACTCACGAATTTAGATGGAACCTAAGAAAAAATAGGTATTATTTTAGGAAAAGAACATTTTCCCAGTAAGCCAAGTCTTGACATTCCCAGTTGTTGTTTATTTATTTATTTTTTTCTATTCTGAGAACCTAAGGAAAACGCCAGTATCTTCAGTTGCAGTGTAGTCATCTTTTTCACTGCTAGTCAACAAGTATTCCTTAGTTACCATGAATAGGAGCAGTAGAATATTCAGAGTACAGATGCCTTCTTTCTTCAGTCCCTCCCCATATCAGATTTCCCTAATTGACTTTTGAATTCTTGACCACTAAGAGAATCTTCCGCTAGGACAGGCAGTGGCAAACTTTTTCTCCATTGGGCCAGATAGTAAACACTTCAGGCTTTGCACACTAGAGAGTCTCTGTTGCCACTACTCAACTCTGCTGTTATAGCTTGAAAACATTCATAGGCAGCACGTAAGTGAATGGATGTGGCTATTTCCAGAACAGATTACTAGCCGAATGGCCCACAGGTTGTAGTTTGCCAAGTAGGCAGGACTGCTGAACAGTTAGAATTAGCATGGGAAATAAAACCAGCAAATTACTTACCTATTTTAAAAATTTCTTATTCATGCTCATCACCACTATCTTTAAGAGGTTTTCCAATTAAAAGGGAAGAAGAGATCTATAAATGTATAGAAAATCTCTATAGAATTGATGGTAGCCATAATGTCAGTTTCTGAATTAGGTGTTTGAATGTTTGAAATATAAAACATATTTTTCATAGAAATATTCATTGGTATTATAATCAGTATTTCCCTAGTGGCCTTATTGGTTTTTCAAGGGAAAAAGAAATTTCTTAAAGCTGTCATTGTAGGGTTTAATTGTAGCTACAAATGAGAGCTAATGATACCATGTAATTTATTGACTAATATGTCTTTTGCCTTTAGTGTTTTCATGTTAGTTCACAAAAACATATTAACCCATAATCCACTTCAAGTATAAAAATACTTATTACCATTGTTAAAAGTTCATGACATCCCAGAAATGTATCTTTCTTCATTCCAGTGAGAAAGCTGGCTTAACACCAGTCCTCACCCAATACATACCTGATGTCTTGGGGAGCCTTTTCCTTGACATTCATTTAGTAAGTCTGTGTTAAATGCTTATTATAGGTTCGGCCCTGTTCTGGACACCAGGGTGCAAAGCTGAAGGAGACAGCCCAGCCTTAGGACTCACAGTTTATTTAGGGAAAATGAACAGATGAATAAACTAATAGTCACTTTTAAGTATCATGATAAAGGTATGCACAGTGATTAAGTCTGGAAAATGTCTTCACTAGATTCTAAGCAATATCCCCTTTCAAAAAGTCCAAGTGGGAGACTTTCCTGCTGAACCAGTGACTAAGACTGCTCCCAATGCAGGGGACCTGGGTTTGATCCCTGATCAGGGAACTAGATCCCACATGCTAAGAGTTCTCATGCCACAACTAAAGATCCCAAATGCTGCAACTAAGACCCGGAGCAGCCAAATAAATAAATAAAAATATTTTTAAAAAATGTTCAAGTAGGAACCCAGTTTTGAAGAATTGTTCAGGCAAAAGTTGTATACATTACTCTGATTATTGTCTTCTTTCATAACTCCTACATTTATTTTGTGAAGGAACTCTTCTTCCAGTATTATTTGAAAATTATTTCATGCCAATGAATAAAACCATTGGCTTAGAAATAGCAAAGTGGGCACAGGTTGTTATGTTTTGTTTTGTTTTTTGCCATAGAATAATAATTAGAATTCGGTCTAAGCCAGTAGAGTGTAAGTAAGCAGTTGCCATCTGGAGTCCTGAGTAAAATCCAAGCTGGAAGGCCTTTGGTCTAGTCTTTAATAATTAAGTATCCATGGCTCATTCCCTTGGCCAGAAGCCAAAAATATTCCTCTTGTGTTGGAATGGGTTTTATTATCCTTTCCTGGTACTTAACGTGTTTTAGGTAGAGAGAATTCTAAGCTATGATTTTTTTCATTTCTCCCTTTTTTACTGGTATGATATGGGATAATAGATGTAAGTATTTCTGCAACTATGGAAAGATAGGTGTGTGAACCCTGATGGGAGTATTTCTTGCTATTTTTATCTTCTTTTAGTCAGACCTCAGCGACTCTATTTTGTAGCTCTTCCTGGTTGATAGGATAGTTGTTTCTTCTTTCTCCTGCTATTTAGAATATATCTAAACAGTGACATCTAAAATTTTGAAGTATATGTGTGTGCTTCTAGAATGTGAAGAGGGTGAAGATGGAGGAGTAAGCTATCACTTCTTACATGCTCATTCTTGAGATATGAGGATGCGATCAGGGTAGGTAGAACATGAAATGATCACCCATGAAGTCAGCCCTTTGAGAACTGTGTTGAGTAGGATTTCACAAAGTATAGATTCCTTTCATATTCTCATTGTAGTAGTCACAACAGCTTTTTTAGATAGATATCATTGCTTGCTGTGTTTTTAGGAAATTGAGGTTAAAGTTTCTTGCCCAAGGTCACATGGTCAGAATTGTGAACCCTAGTCCTCAGACTCCAGATCCTGGACTCTGTCCTCTAGGTTCTTCTCCTTGTATCAAAGTCCAAGAGTTATCAAAAATAACCAAATATGTTGGCTTATTAATATCCCCCTTAAAAAACTTTTAGACATATAATTTGGCTACCTCTTCCAATGGATTTTCATCTGAATAAGGTATATGACCAAACTCATCTCATAAGTAATGTAAAAATAGAGGTCATTTATTTTTCTCACCTTTTTTTAATAGACTTCCAGCTTTGAAGTCCTTTGTATACATCACATCTGATAAATCACAGTTTTCTCTTGTCAAAGAATTGCAAGATAATCTATCATTTGGTCATTTTAACTAAGTTAAAGTGAATATACTGTATAGTATTCTTTGGCATGTCTCTTTAAATATGATTTCAAATAATTTACTGAAATTTCTGTCATTATTTTCCAGGTTAACATTAGCAGAATACCATGAACAAGAAGAAATCTTCAAACTCAGATTAGGTCATCTTAAAAAGGTAAGTATAATGAGAAAATGTGTCTGAAGAAATGGAATTTTTAGTTTACATTTGGTGTTGAAGTTGTTTGGTCATTTGGGCAATAATAGCTTCACATACCTGTGGAAATCATTAATAGTTACTTTGGGTCACACCTGTATTCTAATGGAGTTCATGTCTTTCAACTTGCAAGTCAGCTCCAAGCCCCCAGTGAGAGTGCCTTTTCCACCAATGATATACCGATATTTCATTCTGTATGCCTCATAGGTCCCCACAAGTGATTATCTTTTTAGTAAAAAATAAATATGAAGTAAGAGCAGACAGTTCTGAAAGTGAAGTTACTGTGCTGTTGTAAATGCATAGCAGCTCTTGTCTGTCACCTAAGCTGGCTGAGAAGAGGAGGTGGCGCACCAACCGTATTGTAACACAGAGGCACCCACGTGGAATTTGTTGTTGACAGTGTTCACAGAGGTGTCTTTGATATAGGTCACTCGTCTCTTAAATTCAGTAGTGTGTGCTTTTTGATGGGTGCTGCTTATCAGGAAGTTGATCAATAAGTATTTAATAGATTGCTCTTAAGGTGTGCTTATCATCTCTCCCTGCCCTTCTCAGATCTTGTTAAATCAGTGGAATTTAAAAGCACTGAGTAGAATCACAGTTATAGAACAGAACCAGTTAGAGAAGCTGATTTTAAAAACCTGATTTAAAAACCTGATTTGTGTTTTTAAAAAAAAGAAAAAAAGATTGCATGCCTGTATGTATACATACAAAATATTTCTGGAAATTTATACAAGGAACTTAACAGTGATTGTATCTGGGGAGTGGCCATGGAGAGGGTGGAAGCTTTTCACTTTTCCTGCTGTTCTTCTCTGTATGGTTTGAGTTTTATTTATTATTTTGCTGTGGGATCATATTTAAGATTAAAATTCCAGTTCTTAAAAAAAATCTTTTTCAGTGGAAAACATCTCAGCTTTTCTTAAGAGGGATGTCTGCTTTTGTTTTTGAAATGAGAGTCTAAAAAGGTAAAGTTTCCTGTGTTCTAAGCTGTTTCTTTCCTTTTCACTTTAGGAGGAAGCAGAGATCCAGGCAGAGCTGGAAAGGCTAGAAAGGGTTAGAAATCTACATATCAGGGAACTAAAAAGGATACATAATGAAGATAATTCACAGTAAGCAACTTGGGGGTATGTTGGGTTGGAGATTGCTGAATACTTTCTGACATGAATTGTCCAGAATGATATTTTTGCTTATTGTAAATTTGGTAAACCATTCCATGGTGTATTTAACTCTGTTGTAGGTGTAATAATACGTTTTATGAACAAAATTATGATTTTCATTGGTTTAAATACATATAAATATATTAGGGTTATATATTAACTATATGTTTATACAAACAGCACTTTTACGCACATAGAGCTCATTAAGGCAATGTAACTTTGCAGTCGCCAATGGTTTAGGTACACTGTGTGCTCAGATTTACCCTCCTAGCCTTACTGAAGCGGAAGCATTAGGGTGGCGGTGGGGTGGTGTGGAAAGATGGTTGGGTTGAAAATGACACTCAGTTTCTGAATGACCTTTACAGGTCTTTGAAGTGTTGAGATTTTTAAGAAAGACTCAAGTTCAGTACATTAATTGTAGATAAATGCTCATCTTTGTAAGTCATTTAAGGAATTAAAACTGTGAAAAGTAGATTGTAAGTGGCAAGTGGCTTCTAACGATAATCCTTTTATTCCCCCCACATTTTTCTAATTCTGAAACATGGAGGTTTTGGCATAGCTACAGCTTGTATATTTTTGTTTGGCCAGAGTGAGCCATGGACTTTGCTTTCTATAAGTGGCAGCAACAGTAGCTACCGTTACTGTGCACTCTCTGTGTCAGGCAGAGTGCTAAGTGCCCCTGTGTTCTGTCGTTTAGTTGTCACAGTAGCCCATTGCAGTAGGTCATCTTCAATACATAGATCTGGAAAGTGGCTTAGAGAAATTAAGTTAACTTGTCTAGCGACTAGTGTGGCCAAACAAAGAGTTGAGATGTGGCTCTGACTCCACAGTGAAATCCTATGCAGTGATGTCACCTCTCTCCACAGGTGTGCCACTGTCTCAAAATCAAAATACTTTCAGGATTATTAGTAGGGCTGATGAGGAACTAGGTAGAAACACCTAAAAGTTATTTTTGCCAGAATCTCTCATTTCTTTATCTTATTGCTAGAAAATGATACAAGATGGAATCCTATATGGGGAAAACAGTTACATCATGAAGATGTAAAGAGAGAAAATGAATGCACGTAGAGCATGTGACTCACTTTATAATGAGACCTGATTTTAAGGCCATGGAAACTATCTTGGGTTTTTATTGTATGTTTTTGGATGGAGGGGACGTGTGGTTCTTGAGGGGTTTGCAGGACCCTGGTAGCAGTTTGGAAATCCCTGGTCCAGTGTACAGCCCTGCACCCCCCTCCTTTATGGCAGGGCAGAAAGAGAGGGAAGTCAACAGGGGTCACTAGTCTAATTGTGGCTGTGCTGCAGCTGGCACCTGGGTCTCACGACTCCACAGCTAATGTTGTTCATCATAGTTAACGCCTTCTCTTTGAACCATAGAGTTTTTCCTATGCTCAGAATTAGCTATATTGCGGTGATTGCCAAACTGTTGGCAGCATCTGTAATTGTATGTATAACACGTCAGACATTCTGGAAATTTCACAAACAAGGAAAATTGTGTAGTACTTGACCTCAAAATGTTGTTGTTTTATATTCTGTTTCCACAGATTTAAAGATCATCCAACGCTAAATGACAGATATTTGTTGTTACATCTTTTGGGTAGAGGAGGTTTCAGTGAAGTTTACAAGGTAAGTATGAGGAACTGGGTATAGAGACTGAGAGTTAAGTTATCGGTTATTACAAACTTAGAAAACATTTAAAATAGCGATAGAATTGTGACTGATATCTACTGGCCAAAATTCCAAACTGTTAAGAACCTGTGTATCAAAATGATCCCTTGGAGAAGGAGACGGCAACCCACTCCAGTATTCTTGCTTGGGAGATCCCATGGACAGGTGGGCTATGGTCCATGCGGTCGCAAAAGAGTCAGACACAACTTAGAGTCTAAACAACAACTATCTTTGGGAGAACTGCTTCTAGTAAACTTGTGACTAAGCAGGAGTCAATATTTTACCCTGTTTATCAAGTTTGAAGAGTAATTACAGATTAAAAAAAAAAAAAAACAGAAAATAGCACCATTTCTGGGTAATGGAATAGTGGTGATTTTTACTCTGGTTTTGTACTTTCTGCCTCATCTGTATTTGTTAGAGATGAATGCTACTTTTATTCTAATAAAATTTATATATATATATATGTATATATATAATGTTTAAAATAGACGTACTAAAAATTAATTCTTTGAAAACCTGGTTTTTGCTTTTAAAGTGTTGGCATCTTCCATGTCAGAGTGTTTAGTAACACTGGTTTTGCTGAAGGATTGTCCTGGCTTAGAGTGCTTCAGTTGGCGCAGCAAAGTCCAGGCTACTGTGGCCTCCAGTTGATTTTCCATGAATGAGAAATTCTGCCTGTTTTAAATACACCAACCACAACCTCCTTAAATTTCTCTGTTTCTGGCACCTGGCATTTAAATGCCCAATTAGTTTATTAATTTGTCTTTACTGTATGACCCTAGTAATTCCCTCTTTTCTAAGTTGTAGCCTGTACTGTTAATGATTTATGTTATGCCCATATGAATTTTTATATAGAAAATCTTTTGAGTGAAATACTTATTTCAGATAAAAACATTAGTTTTTCTTTTTTCTCTTTTTTAATGTTAATTTTTTTATTGTGGTGATGTATACATGATACCTACCATTTTAACCATTTTTAAGTATACAGTGGCATTACATGTACAGTGTCGTGAAAGTATCATCACTTCCCATTTCCAGAATTATGATAATATTTCTAGTGTACTGCTGGGTTTGATTTTCTAGTATTTTGCTCATATTTTTAATCTATGATCATAAGTGGTATTGGCTTACAGTGTTTTTTTATGTGCAGGCAGCATTGTCTAGCTTTGATGTCATAGTTATTCCAGGAGTTGTGAAACTTCTTTTTTCCCATGTTCTGGAGTGTTTTGCATTACATGTTGGCTACGTGGAAGTTGTTAGTGCTAAATCATAAAATCAGCTGGGTAGTTGTCATTTTAGAGGAAAATAGCCTTTTCAGTTTCTTTTACAAATATTGACCCATTCAGACTTTCTTCCCTTTCTTAAGTTAGTTTTGATAATTCATTTTTCATGGAAAATCATCCTATTTCATCATGATTTCCATACTTTATAAGTTATTTCTCTTATGAAATGTTTATTTTTGTATCTTTTGACTAATAGGCCAGAGGTTAGTTAGTGTTTCTTTTTTCCTCTGGAGATTAACTTTTTATTTTTGTTGATCAGATCTACTATTTGATTTGTTCTGTTTTCATTGACTTTTGCTTTCAAATCTTCCTTCTGTTTAGTTTTCATTCTTGGGTCATATACTTAGTTTATTATTTATTTGGGGTAATTTTAAAAATTGTGATAAAAAACAAATAGCGTAAAATGACTAACTTAACCTTTATAAGTGTTCAGTTGTTGCTGTTCAGTCGTGCAGTCATGTCCAGCTCTTTGTGACCCCATGGATTGCAGCATGCCAGGCTTCGTTTTCCTTCACTATCTCTGGGAATTTGTTCAAACTCATGTCCATTGAGTTGATGATGCCATCCAACCATCTCATCCTTCGTTGTCCTCTTCTCCTCCTGCCTTCAGTCTTTTCCAGCATCAGGGCCTTTTCCAATGAGTCAGCTCTTTGCATCAGGTGGCCAAAGTATTAGAGCTTCAGCATCAGTCCTTCCAGTGAATATTCAGGGTTGATTTCCTTTAGGATTGACTAGTTTGGATTCCTTGCTGTCCATGGGGCTCTCAAGAGTCTTCTCAGTTCAGTAGTGTTACATATATTCATGTTGTTCTGAAACAGATCTTCAGAACTTTTTCATCTTGCAGAACAGGAGCTCTACTCACTAATCAGCAGCTGTCCTTTTCCTTCTTTCTCCAGCTGCCGGTAACCATAATTCTACTTTATATTTTTATTAATTTGATTATTTTTTGGTAGCTCATGTGAGGAATCACAGTGTTTGTCTTTTTGTGACTGGCTTATTTCATTTACCATAATGTTCTCAAAGTTTATCCATGTTGGAGCATGTGACAAGATTTTCTTCTTTTTAAACTTGGATAACCCTGAGATTGTTTATATATACTTCATTTTCTTTATCCATTCATCATCTGTCAGGTGACATTTGTGTTGCTTCCTTCTCTTATCTGTTGTGAAGAGTGCTGCTTTGAGTACGCTTGTGCAAATACCTCTTTGCGATCTTGCTTTCAGTTCTTCTGGCTGTATACCCAGAAGTGGGACTATTTCTTTTTTAAAATCATCAAAATTGGTTTTTGGTGCTTCACTTGTTAGTGATTTCTTCATATTTTTTCCTGTTCTTCAAACATTTTAACACTTCTGAAGTCTAAATGCTTCTTACAACAATATGTACATCAATGTATTCTTTTGCTGTCTTCCATGTAGCCCTTCTTCGATCATTGGTGAATCACAGTGTCTTGAACTCAGAAATAGGTTTTGATAATAGGAAAAAATGACACTTGTAGTTCATTGGTGCTCTTACAAATTAGGTGATGTTTAATCTGGCTTTTAATGGCTTGAAATGGTTCCCTCCTATAAAACCATGATGGATACATGCATACAGGTGGACTTTAGACTCTGTAAGAAAAAGAGTTCAAAAGTTTCCATTTCTGTGAAATAAGATATTCTGTTTGAATTGAATGGTTTTTGTATTTTAAAAATACTGGTTTAAATTTGGTATGTGTTAGAAGTTTCTTTTATAAGCAGGCCTCTCTTGTATCCTGTGCTTTCCTAGAGGTAGCTTGTCTTTTAAAAGATCTGTAGAGTAATCACCACTCTTCATGGACTGTATGTCCTCTGCCTGTTGTCTTCATCTATTCATATGTTTGTGGAAACTGGCAGATAGGTGGTAATAGCATTGGAACTGAAGCAGTAAGTTTTTAATTTGGACATTAAAGCCAAATTCATTCTGAAAAAGTTCCTCAAAAAATTGTTTTGGGGAAATCTGTTGTAAAATGCTACTTACTTTTTCAAATTGTGATGTACGCCAGGCGTCCTTGAAAATCTGTTATCTTTTTTTAACCCCATAATCTAGCACCACTGAGCTGATCTGGAGCTTGTGCCAACAGTGGTGGCCTTTGGGGAAAGCATGTCCCTTTTTTTGGACGGTGCTGCATAAGCGACTAGCTTCTGACATTGTTGAGGTCCAAAATTACTTTTTATTTATCCAGTATGTAGGGGTGCAATTAAACAAACTTAGCAAAGAGGTGTGTCCTGTTTCTTAAGAAAGCAGATAGTCTATGACCCTAGCATTTCAAAAGTGGCAGGACC
This sequence comes from Bos mutus, assembly GCF_027580195.1. NCBI lineage: Eukaryota > Metazoa > Chordata > Mammalia > Artiodactyla > Bovidae > Bos > Bos mutus. The sequence continues at coordinate 33,378,975 of NC_091635.1, forward strand.
TCTGAACGTACAACTGCTCTAAAAATAAAGCCTATTAAAAAATATTTACAAAAAGGAAAAAAAAAAAAAAAAAACGTGGCAGGAATTACTGTTGAAGAATGTCAAGTCCCAGAACCAGCTAAGGGACAAGAGCCAAGAGGTGAGAAAGGTCCCAAATAGGGTAGATGATATCCAGAAAGAGAGTTGTTTAGAAGTGACTGTTAAGGCATGGACTGTCTTTCTGTTTATTGTATATGCTAGGTTTTATTTTCTAAACCCCTTGGTGCCAGTGTGTCTGGAGACTTCTCGATTGTCTCATCACAAGTTTCAAGAAAGATGATTACAACTCTGAAGGAAGTGTGCTCTCCACTGCCCTTGTTATTTAATAACGCATTTTGGACTTTTGAAAATGTTGGTCTGTTAAACAGAAGCTTCTGGTCAGTAGCCTGTAATTTTTATTAGCATTATCCACAGTATAATTTATTCCTTTTCTTTATAGGCATTTGATCTAACAGAACAAAGATACGTAGCTGTGAAAATTCACCAGTTAAATAAAAACTGGAGAGATGAGAAAAAGGAGAATTACCACAAGTAAGTGATACTAGAGTATCTGATTTTTCAAAATTTAGTATTAATAGCTGTAGTTTGAGCACTGTGTTAAGAGCTTTACATGCATTGCTGTTGTTTCATTTAATCCTCATAACTGTCCTTGGAGAGTAAATAAATCTTCCATCTTACTGATAAGGAAATTGATACTTACAGAATTGAGTAACAGCTAAAAAATGGCTGAGCCTGTATTTAAATCCAGACTTCCCTTAATCCAGGCCCATGTGTTTAACCCTCCCCTTCCATTGTGCCTCTAAAAGTAGCTATAATAAATAAGTAAAGCCTCATAAATCATTGTTGCTTGTCTGTAGAAAATGTGAGAGCGTTCTTTAGTGGCCTGGGGACCCCGGGGAGCATGGGGTGGGGCTTCTGCTGCTGCCTCAGTCTCATCATGGAGGAGACCATGCGGCGCTGGCGCCCTCAGTGTGGGCCTCAGTGCTGGACCCGCCTCCCCTGTCACAGGCTTCCCGTCTCAGAGCTCTTGTCCTCAGTGTCCCACTTGCTGTGCTTGCCCCTTTCTAGATGCCATTGTGGCAGCCCTCATCTGTACTGGGGGTGCAGGATGGGAGGGTGACTCTTTAGAATGAACAGTTTTTACACATGCAGGTAGGAATGTTTTTCTTCCACTAACATCAGCCCTTGCCTGTCTCTGCCCTGAGCTTCAGAACATTGAAGTTATAGCTCACTTGCTTTGGAGGCCACTCAGACTTTTCTGTTAGAATCTCCACTAGCCGTAATATTGTTTCCTTTTTGTAGTAACAAGTACTGTGTTAGACATATCCTACCCCTGAAAGAAGAGACAGCCCCTTTTGCTAGAAAGCAGTCTACCTCCATTCTATAAAAGCACTTTTGCTTTCTCTTATAAATAGTACTCTGGAAGGAAAAAGGCAGAAGAGTGGACTTTGAAGAGCCTTTTAGGTGGCTTCTAAATCTCAGTAGAAAAATAAAACATTTCTACATCATTAACCCATTCTTGAGGCTTGGAGCAAGGCAACTCCTGCCTTATGGCTACTGTTCATCAGGGACCCAGGAACTCTTGCTGCTCTGTGCAGGCTGGCAGAGGTGCTCAGTGCTGGAGGAGAGAAGGTTCCTGTGGCGTTAGGAGAGAGAGCGCTTAGCAGAGGTGGGAAAAAGGATGCTGTGTGCTCTGTGCATGGCACTCTGCCTGTGTCCGTGTGTGACAGGCGGCTGCAGTCCAGATGCTTTTGAGGAGCAGTTACATTACTACAGGTACATTCCAGGCACTCGACAGGCAGGGACAAATGGCACGCGGCCGCAGTTGCCAGGGAGCACTGAGGAGAGGACAGCCACATGTTCTGACCAGTTAGGAAGATGGTGAGAAATGTCCTCATCATACTGAGACTCAAAGAGTACCTTAGGGTATAGGAACAGTACCTGCATCTCTTTCACAGTGTCCTTCGGCTATCCTCGGAGCCTGTTCTGCAGCTTGTGTGCTCTGCCAACTCTAAACCAGCTGACTCTACAAGGGATGGACCTTGGTGAACCTTGAGGAGATAGTTCCTCTGCAGAGATTTATACAGACTTTGCCTCGTCTCCATGTCCAGCTTTCAGGCTGAGTTTAAAGAGAACTCAGGGGTCGAAGACTGTGGTGACTGCCCATGGGGGTTGTGCTCACTGTAGCCTTTTGAAGCAGTGAGGGATGGACACCAGGACCTCCTTGACACACTTGGCAAGCTGTTTGAGTCCTGGTGCGTGTGGATGGGGTCTCCTTTCCCATTTGTCTGCCAGATGGAGTCACAGAGCAGCTGAAGCGGGTAGTTTCGTGTCTGAGTTCTTAGAGGTTCAGCTCCAGCTCCCAGCGCTGCCTTCCTATTCTTTGCTTCCTCACCAAGGCAGGAATCACGACTCCTGAGCATCTCCTGTGGAGCCATCTGGGCAGGAGCCATTTCCCAGTTGATAGACACACTGGTGGAGGGGCGGGTGGTGCAAAATTTTTGTGACCTCCATTCATCCTTGTGGGAAAATTCTTACAGCATTTCCACCTTTCTTGGAAAGATTTTGCTTGCTAAGTGATAATAAATCATAACAGAGGAATTTTAGGCTATAAATAATAGTGAATTAGCAATATGGCATTAACCCCCTTGAACTGAGATTAGGGAGACATGTCAGGGGCTGAACAGATTTTAGAGAGTGCTTCAGAAAGTCAGTGTGAAGCTGAAGAGGAGTAATTTCAGTGTTGTGGTCACATTATAAAATATGAAAATACTGCTGTTACCTGCATATAGTAAGATCTTCTGCTTGCTTTTTCCTTCATGGGGATGACTTTCCACCCCCATCTGGAATCAGAACATGTATTTGGGTGAAAAAGAGAAAAATTCAAAGAAAATAAAAGGCTGTTGTATTGTTTTATTTAGAGTTCTATTTCGCACCCCCTTTCCTCTCCTTTCTCTGAAAGTAATAGAAGTAAACTGGTTGTTTTGCTTTTGCATTATTAAGCATTAATAGGCATTACTTGATTTCTTTAACCTCCCAAAATAGATATTAAGAAATTTATGGTAGGAAAAATTTCATATAAAGCTATCCACAGAAATAACTGTATCTGTACTCTTGTATGATACTCTTTTCTAATTTTCTAGGATATAATTACTGAAAGTCTAAATATATATCTCCTTAGAGTAGAAGACTAAATGGATCAGTTTCTTGTTTCCTTATTTATAGTGCATTAGTCCCTTCGACGTTTAGTTGAAATTTGAACATATGAAGGATGTAAGAATATAAGGAGAACCTCTGCTCTGCCTGGTGAACTGTAGCAAATGGCCTTAGAGCCCGGCGTGATGTTGGGGGGGGGGGGGTCCTTTCATGACACACAGAAAGTTTCCTTAGTTGGCAAGGACTTGTGACAGTTTCTTTAATTTATAATTTTTTCTTCCTTTATTTTCCTCAGTTTTTTAATACCTCCATGGAGAAATTGGTCTCTACTCTGAAATGCACAAAATCAAAAAGTTAAAAGGGCGGAGAACGATAGATTTCTAGTGTGTGAGAATGAGAAATGACTTAACAGTAATCTGTTTAGACCATAGGTTTCTGAACTTGTTTTTTTAGAAACAGTACTACCTTTATTTTACCGAATGAAATGAGGTATTACATTTTTCTTTTGTCCATGCTATGAGGCATGTGGGATCTTAGTTCCTCACCAGGGATCAAACCTGCTTACCCTGCATTGGAAGCGTGGTGCTGCTCCGACTCAGTGCTGACAAGTTTTTCTTTTCAGAAAGACATAAAGATACTGATGAGGACTTCCCTGGTGGTCCAGTGGTTAAGGATCTGCCTGCCAATGCAGGGGGCATGGGTTTGATCCCTGGTCCCAGAAGATTCCACATGCTGCTGGGCAGCTAATAAGCCTGTGCATCAAAACTACTAAACCCACGTTCTAGAGTCCATGCTCTGCAACCAGAGAAGCCCCAAAACTAGAGAGTAGCCCCTACTCAGCACAGCTAGACAAAGCCTGTGCACAGCAACAAAGACTCAGAGCAGCCAAAAAGTCTTTTAAAATTAAAGAAAAAGTGCTGATGAAATGAAGCGTATGAAGAAGCAAAACTGCCCAAAATGGCCACTTAAAAAATAAACCTAATCAAACAAGGTTTTCTTTGGGGAAGAACATTCAATCACTTTTAGATTCCTGTTCTTCCCCTCCCTCTTCCCCTAGTTGTTCCTCAGTTTTCTTCGATTGAGTACTTTCTGTGTATTTTTGACATGCTGGAATACATTTCAGAAAACATCACTGTTTTCCTTTTTTGACTCTTAAAACAAAATGCCCCAAACTAAATGGTGCTAGGTTACTTAAAATATAATATCCTAATATATATATATATAATAATATACTATTACTCTTTTTAAGTAAGAACTAAGTTTTATTCTTTAAAATTCAGTATATGAATATGTCAGATTACATAGTACATTTTTCTTCCTTATCTTACTAAAGAAAAAAGACATGTATGAAAAAACGTCTTTTATTCTAAGAAAACTAAGGTTCCCATAGTTTCAAACTTTTTATCAAATTAGCATTTTCTTAGAAAGTAATGCTGATAGTCCTTTAAATTCTTTTTTGTAAAGAGTAGGATTGAAGAACAAATCCAATGCATTGTAATTGCCTTATCTTACCAGCAGCCCTTTTACTCAGTGAGTTTACGTACCAAATTGATCCCTGTGATGGAACCCCAGGGTATGAACATTTGTAGATGGAAAGTATCAGCTTCAGAGAAAAGAAAAAAGTGCTGTCTTTATCATTTTTAAACGTCTGCTGTTTGGGTATCAATATAAAAGAGGTAAGGTTATCACAGAATGAACTTGCAAAGGATAAAAGTTGGTGCCTACTGTTTTCCCAACAGCTTGGCAGAGACCTGTGGAGAAAACGGGGTGAAAAAGACTAGAGGACCAGATGGCCTTGAATGGAGTGGATGTGCGGGAGCAATGGGGGTGTGAGAATGAATTGGGAGGGTCCTGGAAGAGTTCTGAAAGACAGGACAGGGTACAAAATGTTAAATGTTTCCCTTTAAACAGAATACAGAATGTCTCCCTTTGGTTCACAGGCATGCATGTAGGGAATACCGGATTCACAAAGAACTGGATCATCCCAGAATAGTTAAGCTGTATGATTACTTTTCACTGGACACTGACTCGTAAGTACTATGCCGTTTCTAGCGTAGCAGAAAATATTATTTTCTTGCAGTGTGTTGATGACTCATGGAATGGAATTTAAAGCTGGGTCCAGAAAATACTGTCTGAGGGGGCCAAATGTATTTATGGGCAAATGATTGTATTTGAATTCACATTGGGGCCAGCAAGATGTACATTTCTTGGCCACAGGATGGGTGCAGTTGTGTGCTGGTCAGTGTTTCACAACCAGCATGGAGGGGAGAGGCATAGGGCTGATGGGTACTGTTTGCCAGTTTCTGTGAAATAAGACTCTGAACATGTCCAATTTTTTTAAAAAGGGGGGGCAGCTTTATTGAGATAGGTTTATATACCATATGGTTCACTCATTTAAAAGTACACAGTATTCATAGGTATATTGCGGCCATGACTGTAGTCAGTTTTAGAACATTTTCTCCACTCAGAAAGAAATCCTGTACCTTATTCTATCATCCCCCTTTTCCTCCACTCCACTCCTGCTGTAAGCAACCACCTATCTGCTTTTTGTGTCTATAGATCAGCTCTTCAGGGACTTTCATAAGATGGATCATGTAGTGTGTGAACTTTTGTGGCTGGCCTCTTGCACTTAGCATGGTGTTCTTTTAAGGTTCTTCTTGTGTCATTTATCAGTACTTCATTCTGTTTTATGACTAAATATATTCTACTGTATGGAAATACTACCTTTTGTTTATCCATTTATCCTACCAGTGGCTTAAAAACTAGCTCACAAGATTTCTGAGAATTTAACTCTCAGCTCTTAGAAACTGGTACAAACTGGTGCTGGCATACCACAGACAAGCAACAGTCAAGTGAGGCTGATGAACACTGATGGGCCTTTTGAAGTTCTAGCAGTATGATTTCATCATAGAATTAGAATGAAATGTGGCAGAGTCTAATGCTACATCTGAAAATATAGGTTGGTTCAGAGGCTTATAGAGATTTCAGTCCAGCCTTCTCACTTTGTAGGTGGAGAGTTGAGGACCAGAGAAGTTCATGACTTGTCTGAGATCTTTAATAATCGTAGGCATTGTTGTATTTCATTACTTGTATAGGTAAGCTCTCCATCTCTTGGTTTATCCGGAGTTTAGAAATAGTTCAGCATTTGGAAACATCTCTGTAGGAGTCTGAACTGAATCAGGAAAGCATGCTTAGGCCTGGCCCGCAGGGGTTTCCTTCCGCCTCCCAGCGTGTTCGGCCTCTTCCAGATGGCGGCTGTCTCAGAGCTTGCTGTGCGAGAGAGCCCATCCAGATTTAGAAATGGCCCCAAAGGGAGACCATAATTCCCTTTGGAAGCATCCACTCAGGGATTTCCCCTTTCCAGTCAAGTGCAGTCAGCACAGTGCTGTGTGTGGTGTGGAGTGGGGTTCAGAAAAACAGCGAGTTAAAAAGCAGATTTCCACAGGGTAGCTTTATTGTTTTGCTTTCAACAAGTTCCTTGAATACTAGGAAGGACACTCATAGCCCCCAAATATAAGCAACAAAAATCATTTCAAAAATAAATACAATGACTTGGATTATCTGCTGTTTTGAATTGTATACACACTTTTAACTAATCTGAGAAATTGAGTTGATTTTACACTACTCTTGGGTTGTTTACTTTGTTCTTCCTGTTGTGTGTATGGTGAATTTTTCCCCAAAATAAGTCAAATCATTGTTTTAGAAAGTTTTCTGAGAGTTGAGTATTAAAAATGAGATTTTATTTTCAGCTTGCATTGGGTCCAAAATAAATTCACTAAGCCTGAGACTCTATGCCTCAGATTTCAGCACATCAGATCAGAGAAATTGATACATTTTAGGCCTATTTTCTCAAATAGAATGCTAGCATGTTGGGACATGCTATGTTTTGTAAGAAGCATGAGCTGTTGGTCAGTTTGGGGGGGTCCCTTGGGACTGTGTGTTGTCCACATTTTGTTGTTTTGCTTCTTGAAGGTCTTCAGTATTCCATAGGCCCTGAGTGTGAGTCCTGCGTGTGTTCCATCTTAGATGTGTTGGCCCTTGTAGGCTGTGTTCACCAGGCTCCTTTGTCAGTTGCTGTTCAGTGGGATTCATTCAGTGGGGAGACAGAGGTGGTGGTGGGTGGAGACTCCTCCCCCCATGGTTCCAGGTTCCCTCGGTGACCCTGGTTCTGACTGTGCCATCTCCACCCTCTGGCCTTAAGGTGCTAATGACTTCCTGCTCTAGATGATTTCTAGGGTGCTCACTGGCCACTTTGTCTTCTTAGCTCTTCTATCATCTGTGTGATTAGTTCTCTGAATTAAAGCCTCTCTGTTCTAAATACTTCAGTAATTTTTATTTGCCAGCAAGACCCTGAGTGATTTAGCCACATTGTTACAGCTTCAGTTCAGTTCAGTCGCTGGCTCAGTTGTGTCTGACTCTGCAACCCCGGTGAATCGCAGCACACCAGGCCTCCCTGTCCATCACCAACTCCCGGAGTTCACTCAAACTCATGTCCATCGAGTTGGTGATGCCATCCAGCCATCTCATCCTCTGTCGTCCCCTTCTCCACCTGCCCCCAATCCCTCCCAGCATCAAGGTCTTTACCAATGAGTCAACTCTTCACATGAAGTGGCCAAAGTATTGGAGTTTCAGCTTCAGCATCAGTCCTTCCAATGGACACCCAGGACCGATCTCCTTTAGGATGGACTGGTTGGATCTCCTTGAAGTCCAAGGAACTCTCAAGAGTCTTCTCCAACACCACAGTTCAAAAGTATCAATTCTTTGGCACTCAGCTTTCATCACAGTCCAACTCTCACATCCATACATGACCACTGGAAAAACCATAGCCTTGACTAGATGGACCTTTGTTGGCAAAGTAATATCTCTGCTTTTAAAATAGTTTAAAAGGTATTCATCTCTCAGGAAGCCTTACTTCAGTTTATGACTGCCTTGGAAGACAGACACATGACCCTACATATCCTGAATGCTGTGTAGTTTTAGATCTGTGTGACATACTGGTATAAGTGAAAGAAAAAACTCATACTATATAATGATACATTTGTTAGAACTACAGATACTGTCCTTTAAAAAGCTCTTTTATCCCTTGTGTATTTAACAAAGAAAAATCATAGTACGTGCAGTCTGCTAGGAGCAGTAGTGTGTAGTCAGCCATGGGGACCTGGCAGACCCCAGATTCTTCCTTACTGTCAGCACCCAGGGTCATATAAAATGTCTACAGTGAGGATTGTGTATTTGATCATGATGTACTTGTTTAGAAATGGAGCATCCTGTGGATAGTAGAGTAAGTGTCTAGCTTACATACATGACAGTTCCTGTCAGTATTCCTAAAGTCTGATTCAAGAAGCGGTGTGCCCTGGGTGAACTTTAGCAGAGCAGGTTCCAACGTGAAGGGTGCAGACACTCTTCACTAAGAGAGTTGTCAATTTACTTCCTGTAAACTGCTACTACTGAATAAAGAATAGAAGAGTATTTTAAAGAGCAAAGAAGGAAGTGAGAAGCTATCTATCTACCTTAGCAGTCCCCAACCTTTTTGGCACCAGGGACCGATCATATATGTGGAAGACAGTTTTTCCACAGACGGGGCAGGGGGTCAGGGGTGACTTTGGGATGATTCAAGCTCACTACATTTATTATGCACTTTATTTCTATTGTTATCACAGCAGCTCCACCTCAGATCATCAGCATTAGATCCCAGAGGTTGGGGACCCCTGAAGTACCTGATGGTTTCACTGGGGCTTGTTTAGTTAGACTTAATTTGCTTGCTTTTATCCCACGATCAAGTGTTGGTTTATTTGTCTTTAGGTTTTGTACAGTACTAGAATACTGTGAGGGAAATGATCTGGACTTCTACCTGAAACAGCACAAATTAATGTCGGAGAAAGAAGCCCGATCCATTATCATGCAGATTGTGAATGCTTTAAAGTACTTAAATGAAATAAAACCTCCTATCATACACTATGACCTCAAACCAGGTATGTCTAATTTTTAGGAGACAGTATTGGTGGTATTTCTTTGATCTTATAAGTAACTTTCAATTTTATAAAGTTACAGGGTTTGGTGGGGGCCAAAAAGGCCTAATAAAATCTGACTCCAAATTGTCTGGGTAGGTGTGGGAATAAGAGAGTCCTGGCCACACAGCATGGGGTTTAGGAGGTTGGGTCGTATTCAGCGCTCTGCAGAAACAATGCCCTTGTCCTTAGAGCCAGGGCAGTTCATGATGTCAGTCCAATTAAGAAAGAACTGCTCTGGCAAGCTTGGTTTTGTTTTTTCCCATTACTCACCCTATACAGCAATCCTTCTACCCCAAGTCTCTTTGATAAGTGCCCTCACATTAGCAAATTCTTTTCCATATATGCCCCCCATTTCATTAAATTCTGAGCAGAGTTTTCCATCTTTTTGTATGGTTACTATCTAACTTTGATAGTTGTTGGCAGGGGAGAGAGCAATTTGACTTCTGTCTGTTGTCATCCTCAGCTGTTGCTTAGAAGTCTGCCTGTGTGCTCTTTAGACGGCTCTATCCAGCTGAGCTTAGGTGTTGGGAAGAGTCCCCTTTACCTCCTGGTGGGGACAGTTAACTTTGCCATCCTCTTCTGATAGCTACATATTAAATCTCACTATTCTTTAATGACTAAAGTGAAAGTTGCTCAGTTGTGTCTGACTCTTTGCGACCCCATGGACCATACAGTCCATGGAATTCTTCAGGAGTGGGTAGCCTTTCCCTTCTCCAGGGCATCTTCCCAACTCAGGAATCGAACGCAGGTCTCCCTTATTGCAGGCAGATTCTTTACCAGCTAAGTCAGAAGGGAAGCCCCTTTAATGACTAAATAAATAACTAAAAAATTCATTACAAGGAAGTGATTTTTTAAAAGATGGCTACTGTGTGATTGGGTTTTCTATTACTGAATCCGTTACATTTTCCGGCCCGGGAGCTGTAGGTGGCGCTGTGGTACTAACTTAGATTCCCCTGTATGTTTCCTTTGATTCCACACCACCCTCCCCAAACTACTGGTCCAAACAGGGTGGTTTAGAGATCCGTACTGAAAGCTCAGATGAAAGTTTCCCACTATTTTTGACCAACCATACAAATGATATTTTACTTTGGCTAGTTAATTATTTTTTTCCACTGCTCATAGTGCTGGTTTTGGCACATTAAGCAGGTGATTCTTGGAAAAGAGAAATTTGCAGCCAGACACTTACGACTCTCCTCTAGCATCCAGAATCCAGATTGTTTTATTCCAGAGATTTAAATGTTTGCTATTATGTGTAAGAGTTGGAGTCCAGTTGTCCTCTTCTTGTCTGTTATTACTACCTTGGCTTTTCCTAGTAAGTTCTCTTTTATTCATGAAGATTTTTATCTTTTTAGGTAATATTCTTTTAGTAAATGGTACAGCGTGTGGAGAGATAAAAATCACAGATTTTGGTCTTTCCAAGATAATGGATGATGATAGCTACAATTCAGTGGATGGCATGGAGCTAACATCACAAGGTGCTGGTACTTACTGGTAGGTATCTGAGAGGTCTGTCCAGTTGGCTGGAGATGCGACTGTGCTATGCTGAGGTGTTGGTGATTGTTCATTAGACTATATTCTGTCTGCTTAGGCAGAAATGCTGTATGTCATAGTAGACTTTCCTCTCCAAATATTTGCTGTCTTGTCAGCAGTTTGGCTCTTTGTATTTACATGAATTTGTCTTAATTTTTCTTTTTATTCTTAAAAACCATTGAGAGAGGGATTATGCATGACCAGGCGTTTTGAGTTGTGTGTTTGCTCCGTAGGTCAGGCCCTACTGTGTACATAGAGAATGAGATTACTTATGTGTATGTAAAGAATGGCCCTCACTTCCTTTCAGAATTTCAAATGCAGGTCTCTCTCTTCCTGAGTTGATGGGATGAGGAAGTTTTTTCTATAGTTGCCTGAAGATGGTGGACTGAAGAACCCAGGAGTTACGAAGATTAGGATGTAAAATAAGCACAGCATTCCTTGAAATCTAAACAGGAAAAAGTGAGCATAATTTGCCAAGAATTGTATCCATTTCTGGCAGCCATGTTCCAAAAGGTTTTGAGCCGCATTTCTTCCCATCTGTCGTCACTTGTCCACCCCCGACCACTCTGCCCAGCTGGCTCTGCCTGCCTGTTCTGTGCCCTGTCTTACTCTGTCTCATACTCCTTTTGACAGTGAGCACCATAAAAGATACCTGCAACTCAGGCATTTGACTTTGTGATTGTAAAGGTGTTAACAGAGCTTCCTTTTCACTTCTGGGGTGGTAACACAAAGCCACACATTGGAATGTTTGATTCTGAACATGGAGAAGCCTCCTGTAGCATTAAGGGAGGGGAAATGCGTGCAGTTAAATCCCAAGGTCAGTTGGCCAGATCACTGATGTTTGAGACTGGAGGACCCTGGCCCTTAGCCAGTTAGTGACTGTCTGGGAATGAGGGTGTTGATGGGAAGCAGACAGAGAAGAGGGGGACATCAGCCCTGTTACCACCCCCACCACATTGAAGAATTGATCATGTCCTGCTAAAAGCACCGTGTACATACAATTTCAGCTTTCCCTTGTTCCTTATTGTTTGTGGAGATGGTACCTATAGTGAAAATTGGTCCCTAAATTAAAACTTTGAGATTCTAGGTTTAAAATAGAAGCTACACTTACAGTGTTTATTCACTTGGTGGTTTTTGTGGGTTCCTGTCAGTAAATGATACAAAAATATCTGCTGTTGGAAATTCTGGAAGCAGGTCTATACCTCTGTTTTATAAATTCACCAGAACTTGGATTTGAGCTTTTTCATTTGATAGCTTGTTCTTTCTTAAAGGTGAAGATTTTTCACATTAAAATTAGTTATCTCATTGCTTCCTGTTGCTGTATTTACTAAGCTATAAAATTTAGTAGTTTGGCATTTACATAAAAGTATGTAATGTTTGGGATTTGCTTCAAAGGAATCTGGGGGAGATTAAGAGGGGTATACATGAACAAAGATTGCCGTGTTGACAGTTACTGAAGCTGGATGATGTTTACTTGGGGGTTCATTTTATGATGTTTTTCTACTTTATATTTGAAGACTTTTTTTTTTTCATGGTAAGAGTAAGGTAGAAAGGAAGCTACTGAGAAAATTAAATTGTTTGAGTTTCTGTGAAGGTTTAAAAAGTAAAAATTCTCCATATTGGTGTTTCTAATCACCGTCCTCACTGTCATCCTCATATTATGTCCCAGAAAGATACAGACAGAATGTGAGGACTTAACAAATTTTAAGTGAGCATTTGCAGCATTTGGTTGTTCCAGAATTCTTCTACATGGAACACTACTTTTAAACAAGTAACCCGTAGAGTAGGCCTTGAGAATCATTTTTCTCCACGAGGATTTTATCATGATGGCGTATGCAATTATGTTTGTTTTTTAAACACAATTTAGTGCAATATCTTCTATTCTCCTTCCCAAAGTCCTTGATAGGGACTTAGAATGCTTATTATGTGGGTGAACAACTAGTCTATTTCTTCATTTATAGATGGGGAAACTGAGACCCAGAAAGTGATATGCTGAACTTAAACTATTAAGGGACAGTGTCTTCTGTATTCTCATTATTTGACCACAGTATTACTTTGCATTTGGATAAGTCCAGCAACCTCCGTTTTTCCTCACCACAAACAAGAACTTACTTCTTCCCCACCATTTCCACAAAAAAGTTATAAGTACATTAAAAGATCATTTTAGAATCAAGATTTTATTTATCCAAACTCATATTTAAATTATGTATATTAAAGAATTAAGAGCCATGAAAACCTGGGACTCAGGGAGGTTTTAGTGGCATTTGGATGAGCTATTCTTTTTATAGATTCTTTGATCTATATTTTTATTTCTTTACGTTTCTTTCCCCATGCTCCCCTTGTGAGTTTTCTGTCTATATTTTCATTTTTCAGTGTGTGTTTTGGCTAGACACTTTCATTGTGAAATAATAATCTAGGTCAATGGTCTTAATAATTTTAAAATGACTATTAAAAGAAATAGCGTAAAACTAAACTTCTTAAAAAAAAAAAGCCCATCATCTGAACATTTTCTGCCTCTCAACTCTTATGATCCCCTTTCAGCTATACATTTAGGTTTTTACACCAGAAGCACAGCAGGGTTTAAAATAGTTTTTCACAAAATTGATTTTGCCAGCATGAAATCTGCAGAGGTCTCTCTGTTATCTTTAGAATTCTGCCTTCCAGCTGTGCCATGGCTAAGACTCCAGGCAGTGAGGAGAGGCATATTATTTGGTTTCCTAAATGCTAAGAGGCACTTACCTTCCACACCATACAATTTGGTATGGTTGGCTGTCCAGCTAGTCTTTTTAGAGGTCAGGAGTTGGGTGGGGAGGGAAGGAATTCAGATGAGGATTGAGTTGGGCCAACAGCTAGAAGTTTATTTGGCTTTTAGGCACTATTTGTTAGTCTTCCATAAGCCCCTGATCATCCTTAAAGTAGGAAATATAAAATGTACCTTCATAATTTGAACTTTAATGTTACCATTGATTATAATTGTAGTCAGTCTAGATTTCCAGAAGAGGCTACCTTAAGAAGACACTTAATAGCCACTCCCCTCAGAGATTTATACTGGCTCCTGAATTCATTTGGGTTTTTAAGAGTTATTTATTTTAGAGACTGTTTCTTCTTCTGTCAGCATGAAAGGAAATCACACCACTTGTATTTTAATGTTTGTTGCTACAGCTATCATAAAAGGAAATGCACTTCTGTGTTCCCCCCCTTCTTTCAAACACTTGCTGAATGACATTTTACACTAGGCTCAGGCCTGGAAAAGAATGCTGGCGTGGGTAAAGTAGGAACGAGGGAGAATATTTACCTCTCTCAGTAAATAAGAAATAGGACATGACCACCTCCTTAACATAGAGTGTCTTTATCAGCTGGATCTAAGTTGGCTTTCAGATGTTAAGATTCAGATATTTTAATTTTCATCAAAGTCCTTAGTTTGCCTTTTTGTACATGTCTTAGATTTATACAGTTGCTTTTCTAAGAATTTTTATTTCCCTTTTGTCCAGGTATTTACCACCAGAGTGTTTTGTGGTTGGGAAAGAACCACCAAAGATCTCAAATAAAGTTGACGTCTGGTCAGTGGGTGTGATCTTCTACCAGTGTCTTTACGGAAGGAAGGTAATGAGAACGGCGGGATGTGGTGGCGTCTGTCTCGGGGGTGCATGTCACAGTGGCGCTGTGTGCATTCTTCCCTTGGACTAATCACTGGGTCATACAGAATGGAATCCCGAAAGCTGTGGCTCGAAGAAAATACAGACTTAATTATAGAAGCTTTATGCATAGAAGCAGAAATTTCCAGTTCCAGGGCATCTAATGAATTCTGCTGGGCTGTTGAAGACATCCTTTTTTCGCCATTCACAGTTAGATCTAGAGAGCCCATGCTCCACAACGAGAGAGCCCATATGCCATGAGTAGAGAGGCCCAGTGCAGCCAAATAAATAAGTATTGTATACACACACACACACACACACACACACACACACACACACACACACACACACACACACACACACACACACACACACACACACACACACACAATCTTCCCAAGATCCATTCTTGAGGGTCGTGAGAACTGAAACTTGAAATACCTGCAAGGCTTCTTACTCCCAGCCACCCCATTAGCATAAAGTACGCTTCGTATTTCTATACTGGTGCCAGAAAGTACTTATTTTTTGTTACTTCTAATAAAGGTAATATATTATTTGAATAAGTGAAAAGCTAGGTATTAACTACACATAATGAATTTTCACATTTATGTTTTCCTTGTGAGCATAATATCTTGTAAATGTATATACTGGGATCCATTGTATATTTATACTCCTGTTTCTGCTACCAGTACATTTGTATGTTTCAACGTTCCCCACTGGGCTGTGGGTATAAACTATTTGGGAGTTCTGCAACTCACTTAGATTCCTAATACTTTGATTACAATCCCCAGACCAAACTGTTAATTCAGATTTCAGCCTAGTCTTTACCTTTGCTTTGGTCTTTGTTTCTTTATCGTACCTATCTAACATTCAGAAACTATTCAGAACTAATGGGGTTAATTATTATTTATACTCTGGTATTATAGAAGTGCTGCAATAATGGTGGCTGAGGTTATCTAACAAGAACAGCAATCTCAGTAGAAACACTATAGAGGACACCAGGTGTGAACTTCTTTCTTAGGAGTTTATCAGAAAATAGCGATTTGTGGCACAGATGAAGCCACTCACTTAGTAGCCCCAGCTCTCCCGCCCCCCAACTATGTCCTGATCCCTCTCCTCTTTCACTTCCTTCCTACCTTTTTATCTGCATCTTGGGTCCATCTGTGGCACACATACATATTACCACTTCGGGCAAAAGAGGTTGCTGGTTCGTGTTCTGAATCTTCCTTATCTTTGCTGTAAGCAAAGGCACTGTGCTATAGCAAATGCTGCTTCTGGTCCCAGCTCTACATTAACCTAGATGTTGGAACTTGAGGAAATTACTTCAAAAGCAAGTTACTTCAAATCCACGCCTTTCCATCCTTTATCTATAAAATGAGAGAATTAGAGGAGATCATCCCTAAAGTTCCTTCCAGCAATTCTTGTGGAAATATATGTTTACCTTTCCCATCTCTTTGCTTTTGAATTGTGTTTTCTTTCATTTTAACCAGAGGTCTACCTTTGTTTGTTTTTTTATTTGATAGCCTTTTGGCCATAATCAGTCCCAGCAAGACATTCTACAAGAAAATACTATCCTCAAAGCTACTGAAGTGCAGTTCCCGCCAAAGCCAGTAGTAACACCTGAAGCAAAGGTAAGTCTTGACCCATTGGCCAACAGAAATGTCTACTTTGCCTTCTCTATTATTTCTTTGGGTGATTTCTCCAACCTCTATCTTCTTCTCCCCGTCTCTTCCCACAACAAATATTTATTAGGTACCTAGTATTAGACAACTTCCCAGGTGGCACAATGGTAAAGAATCTGCCTGCCAGTGCAGGAGAAGAGGGAGACGTGGGTTCAGTCCCTGAGTGGGAAAGATTCCCTGGAGTAGGAAATGGTAACCCCTTCCAGTATTCTTGCCTGGAAAATTCCATGGACAGAGGAGCTTGGCGGGCCACAGTCCATGGGGTCACAAAGAGTTGGACATGACTGAGCGACTAAGCACAGGTGGAAGTACTAGACACTGTTCTGGGTAGTGGAGAGAGCTGTGACTGTACAGCGATGAACTACATAGACAAGGTTTCTGTCCTCATAACGTGTATGTTTTACTAGGTGAGATAAATGGTAACTAAAAATGAATACCTTTCAGATAGTGATAAATATTATAGAGAAGAAATCAGACTAACGGAAAGGGAGAGGTGGGAACCTCCTTTTTTGATGTCATGGTAGAGAAGGTCTAGATGATGAAGTGACTTTTTTCAACAATCTTGACGGATGTGAAGGTGGGAGCCATGTGTAGACTTGGGAGAATATTCTGAACAGAGAGAAGAGAATGAAGCTCAGATGTGAGTGTGAGCTTAGCCAGTCCCCAGAGCAGGCAGAGCAGAGGAGAGCGGAGAGAGGCAGCAGGATGGACTTAAGCTTATGGGAGGCAGTTGAAGGTTTTTGTCCAGCCAGCCATGTAATCTGATTGCTCTTTCAAAAGCCTACCCTGGGAGCTGTGTAGAGGGAAGATTCAAGGCAAAAGGTGTGTATTTGAGTTGGTATCCAAGCCAAGAAAACTGTCGAGCTCCAGATACCTCACTAAAGAAGCTTCATTTTTAAAGGTCAAGGACCACTATGTTCATTTCTATGAATTTGTTATCTTCCAAATGCTTTAATAAAGCAACTGCCTATAGATGTCTTTGTTTTTGAAAAACCAGGAATTGTATCAATTAAACATGGAAAAACAAAAAATCCGTAGTTCATTTTATGTTTTTAGATATATTAAAGTAGACTTTACTTTTTAGAACAGTTTTAGACTCACAGCAAAACTGAGTGGAAAGTAAACATTTCCATATACTCCCTGCTGCTGCAACCCTTCTCCCCTTGCCCTGGCACACTCCCCCAGCGCACAGCCTCCTCCACCAGAATGTCAGCAACCTGCACCAGAATGGGGCATCTCTACAATCAATGGACCTCCATCCAGGCATCATTATCACCCTAATGCAAAGTACAGACTTTGAATGATACTATTTTAGAAATAAAAAAACTGATTCAGCTGTTTAAATAATTATATTTAAGGTTTTATTAAATAGAGCTATCTGGTTAAAAAATAGGAGAAGACAGATAATGTATGTAAGGGCCTCTGCCAATGCAGGGGACACAGGTTCAATCCCTGGTCTGGGAAGATCCTACACGCTGTGGGGCAGCTAAGCCTGTGTCACAACTACTGAGCTCACGCACCTAGAGCCTGTGCTCTGCAACAAGGGAAGCCTCTGCCCTGAGAAGAAGCCCGTGCACCGCGACTAGAGAGTAGTCCCTGCTCGCTGCAACTAAAGAAAGCCCTTGCACAGCAATGAAGACCAAGTATAACCATAAATAAACATAAAATTAAAAATAATTGTAGAAACTGAGGCTATGTAGCTCTTCATACCCAGCACAAAGGAAACGTCCCTGTTAGTAGTAAATTAGGAATCCAAATCAAACCCCACTCACAGTAAGCCTGTATGTTTGCAGAACTCTTGGGGAGACAAGTCCTGGTCAGATGCTCCTTCACTTAGATGTGTGCCTGATCATTTGCTTAACGACTTTTCAAGGGAGAATAAGATACACCGAGAGAGCACTTGACAGCATGTGACACACGGCAGTGTTAGTGTCATCACACCACCTTTCATATGCTCATGGTTTGTCACTACAGTTTTCACTTCCTCAGGAAGTTCCCATGAGACCAGATGCAGAACTATGAAGTTAGGCTGTGCCCATGCATACCAGCCAAGGCAGGGAGAGATTTTTCTTTTGGTCTTTGTGCTCTGGGGACAGAGATCTGTAGAGGTCATGCCGTGTTCCCCCTCGGGAATGGCTCAGGCACCTGTGCTGGAGAAGGAGTCGGTGGCCACAGAGCAGCGCTGCATCTGGCACGTCTTTTCTGGGTCTGCCTAGTGGTTTCCAGGCAAGGCCCTAAGTCCCTTCTCTTCAGGAGACTTTTGCTCTGGGCCCTGGCAGCTGCTACAGAACCTCCTGGGTTCCCTCTTGGGGTGCCAAGATTATCTCTTCAGGCTTCTTCAAGAAACTTTCCTTTCAGGCGTTTATTCGACGATGCTTGGCCTACCGAAAGGAGGACCGCATCGACGTCCAGCAGCTGGCCTGTGACCCCTACTTGCTTCCTCACATCCGAAAGTCGGTCTCCACGAGTAGCCCTGCTGGAGCTGCTATTGCGTCAACCTCGGGGGCGTCCAATAACAGTTCTTCGAATTGAGACTCACTCCCAGCCACAGACTGTTCGACACACAGAGTGGACAAATGGCGTTCAGCAGCGGGTTTGGAACATAGCGAATCCAAATGGATCTCATGAAACCTGTACCAGGTGCTTTTATTTTCTTGCTTTTTTCCCATCCATAGAGCATGACAGCATCGATTCTCAGTGAGGAGAAACCTCGGGCAGCTCTGGCCAGGCCTCGTAGGAAAAGGCCCCGCCCAAGGTTCCGGCGTCAACGGCCACTGCGTGTGGCTGCTCTGAGTGAGGAAAAAATTAAAAAGAAAAACTGGTTCCATGTACTGTGAACTTGAAAACATGCAGACTCAGGGGGGTCCCTGATGCAGTGCTTCAGATGAAGAATGTGGACTTGAAAATACAGACTGGGCTAGTCCAGTGTCTATATTTAAACTTGTTCTTTTCTTTTAATAAAGTTTAGGTAACATCTCCTGAAAAGCTTGTAGCACAAAGGCTCGGCTGGGGATGGTGTTTGACTTCGGAGGAAAAAAGTTGCTATTGCCCGTTAAAGGCACTAGAGTTAGTGTTTTATCCCTAAATAATTTCAATTTTTAAAAACATGCAGCTTCCCTCCCCCCCTTTTTTATTTTTGAAAGAATACATTTGGTCATAAAGTGAAACCCGTATTAGCAAGTACGTGGCAATGTTCATTCCAATCAGATGCAGCTTTCTCCTCCGTCTGGTCTCCTATTTGCAATTGCTTCCTTCATCTCAGTAGGGAAAAAATTGAGTGGGAGTACTGAGATGTGTGGGGTTTTGCCATTGGACAAAGAATGAGATTAGAACTCTGCAGCTTGGAGTCTCTCTAGGTTTTCAACTATTTCTTCACAATTTGAACACTTGACGGTTGTCCCTTTTAATTTATTTGAAGTGCTATTTTTTTAAATAAAGGTTCATCTGTCCATGCAGTCCTCTTGGATTCTCTGAATGTAGTAACCATTGAAACTGTTCCAAGGGCAGGCAGAACTCAGGCTGGGGAGCCAGTGCTCCAGGGGGCAGGGCTTCCCACCCTCAGACCCCGTGCACTTGCTGAACGGTGTGCGTTTCTCGTTAACAGTTACTGTAAAACTTGATCAGCACATAAGCTTTCCTCTGTTAGATCTTTTGACAGGAAACAACCTCCAGCCACCTGAATTATGTGGGTATGTGCTGGGGTGTGTGTGTGTGTGCGCGCGCATGCACACACACACACACACACACACACTTTGTCTAACTCACTTTAATAGATTGATTGAGTGAAGTTAAAAAATAATCTCAAAGGAAATAGGTATTTCAAATATGAACATTCTTTTGGAACTTTTTCTTTTTTTAATGTGGTTGTTTCTGAGATGGATGATCAGCTGAAGACAGAGCTGAAATGGGAGCTGCGTGGCCCCACCATGCCCTTGAAACAGCAGAACACTCGACAGTAGAGGGGGAAGGAGGCCAGAGTCTGAACATGTGGTAGCCAGCTTGGAATGTTACTGACATATGTGGCAAGAGGGCTCAGCCAGAAATATTTAAAGATGCAGCACTCAGGCATGCGAGTTGCCTGGGCAAGGGGCGGGCTGGGGGCGGCGGTGGCGGCAGTCAGGAAGGGTAGAGAGCGCTCAAATGACTCACAACCAGTATTTCTTTGACATGTGAAGAGTACCAGTAGTGACACATTCTCCAGGCCCTTTATGGACCTGCCCCTCCCCAGTGTCAGGCTATGTTAAGGGAGGATGGAGTGTTCAGATTAGAGAGAGGTTCATGGGCAGGTGTTGTCCTGTGGAACTCTGAAGGGAAGGAAGTCAGCTCCTGAGTGCTTATTGCCCCCCAGCTTTCCAAAGCAATCTTACTGCAATATATATATTTACGCACATGTGTGTATAGTATCTTTTTCTTCTTTAACCGTTACTTTCAAGCTGCTAAGCAGAGTACCCATGGGGTCTCAAAGGTTGAGCACAACACTGTAAGGATGGTGTCTACATAGGTGAAGAGATGAATGAAGTTGAGACCATGTTTAAACTTACTCAAGACAATAAGTTCTATTCCTCTTTTCTTCTCTGTCATTCAGTGATCTTGAAGAGTTGTGTTTTGTTTAATTTCTAACTTTCTTCATGTTGAAGGGATGCTGCATCTTTAAGCCTTCCCTCTAATTTCCTGCCTCCTTTCCCCCAGGTTCTTATGAGCCAAGGTGTAGGACTGTATTTGGTGATCTGTCTTTTCTGCCCTCATCCTGAAGAAGGGGTGCCCTCTCTTCGTGCTCTTATTGGGCCTAGGGCTTGGCTGGAACTGCCTGGGCTTGGTTGAGTCTGGGCACGGCCTCTTTCCAATGCATGGATAAGCCCCAGGGGCAGGCAGAATGGTGACCTTTTCTAGACTTGTAAGTAGCCAGTGAAATCACTAAGTGGAGTTCTTCCATGACATATTTTGTTAATATGGGTTTCACTTTTTCCAAGGATAATCCCTTATTGCCACAATGTTGATTTCCTTTAAACAATGACAAAAAAAAAATGTGTATTAATTTGTAATTATCCCAGCCAGACTGTTTTGGCCTATCCCAATTTGGGGCGTGGGGAGGATATTAAAATAAGTTTTAAGAAGTGACTTTCCTAGCCTCTTGATTTTACTCTAGTTCTCTAGCTTCAATCAGGGCCCTCAGCACCTAGGGGTGTAGCTCAAGGACTCCTGGCAGCTGGCAGAGTCCCAGTGGATGTCACAGTCGTGATGGGAATGTGTGGGTTCATATGACATCTGTCACCCTGATGTGCCAACAGCTAGAGTTGTGGGTGGGAATACCCACAGTGAACAGAACGGGGAAGGCCCAGCCGTGACCATGAACTCATAATTCAGGGCTGGAGGCACTGGGCACAGGAAGACATGAAATGCAGAGGTCAAAGAGAAGGAACTGGGCTCTCCATCTCCCATCACGCACAGGCAGCTTTAAATGGAGTCTCGCCAGTCAGAAATTTGTGATCCCCACTTGTGTGGCTGGCCTGGATGGGTCTGCTGTCTTTTTTAGAGGGCTTGTTTTTTGCTTGCCTTTTAGTCCAGGAAGGACAGGTTTTCCTCCAGCTGCGAAGACTAGCAGTCAAGGAGCTCTTGAGTTTCTTAATTTAGAAAATAACTCCCTTTAAACATAGTTATCTCCTAGAATCCTAGAGCTAGAAGCAAGCTTTGGCCTAGCTCCTTGCCCCTAAGAAGGCGAAGTTTACAACTAATTTGACTCACCTTTGGCAGTCTTTTGCTTTCTGAGAGTCTTTCCTTCTCTCCAGCACGCATCATTCCTGTCACTCAAGCCCTCTTCGCCTGTAATTAAAACCCACCTGGGGTAAGTGGGGGAGAGACAGGATGCACAAACTAGCTATGCTGTTTTAGTTTCTGAAGGCAGAAGTTACGAGCCTCGCCTAGAGATTAAGAGCCTGGGTTTTAGAATTAGGTCTGGTTCAAGCCCCGCCTCCACTGGCTTTAAGAATTTCTCCTTGCATGGTTAGAGTAAGGAGTAGAAGTGAGGTATTTAAAGTACCTGGCACACAAGGGGGGAATCAAAAAGTGTGATTTAAAAAAGATAACAAGATTTAGTGAGACCAAGATTGCTGGTTGAGGCTCAGAGCCTTTCTACTCTCCAGGTTGTCAGGAGGTTTTGCCTGGGGTTAGGATGCAGACCTTGGGGAACCTTCCTCTCAGTCTTGAGATTCACTGTCAACCTCTATCCTGCAAAGTCAGCAGTCTTCTCTTATCCCGCATTCAAGACTGCTCTGGGAGGAGGCATCTTACAGGCCAGCAGCAGCAGTATCACCTGGGAACCTGTTAGGAATGTACATTCTCAGCCACCCTCTCCCCTTATCTGTCTCCCAGATGGCATGAGCACTGAAGGTTATAAGCCCTGCTGACCTTCTCATCCACCTTAGCCAGGGGGCAGTTGGAGGGTGGCTCTCACGGCTTGTCTAAACTCACCCAGCTGGAAGACAGAGATGGCTTTGTTTTACTTTTGGTGTTGGGGATAAAAATCTGCTTTAAGCTCCAGGCTATCCTGGGACCAAACATCATACTGCTAATCATACTTCTATAACCTTTTACAGGTGCCTTGCTACCTAACAGTATTCTCAAGTCATTCATTTCTTCTGGCAAAGCTTCTTACCTTTGGCCTTCTCTTTAAAAAAAAAAAAATGTGTGTGTGTGTGTGTGTGTGTATAAACTCATCCTTCTTGTGAATTAGTTTGTCACATTTTTCTCTTTACATGAGGTTCCAGGGCTGCTGGACGATTGAGATCTGGGTCTGCTTGTGAGTCTAGCCTGGCAGTTGGGATCTGGGCCGAGGCGAGTAGGGCTGAGCTATAGTTCCTTGGAAGGGGCTTGGGGAGGAGCGAGCTGCAGAGAGGTTGTGGGGAGAGGAGGGGGGCTCTGTGGGTGGTTTGGGGGAACCTGCCAGAGGCTGGCAAAACAGGCAGGCCTGGGAGCAGGGCTGGGATATGGTGGGGGCATGGAATAAAGAGACCTATTGTGCTGGGGAAGCTCGCAGGGGCCAGAGTGTTGGGCAGGAGACCCCATGGTGTGAAGGGGTCAAAGAGCTACATGCTGGCTGACTCAGCCCCACCCATCCCTGGCCACCAGGCAGTCCTGCTGGGTGTGGTGGGAAGTGCCTGGCAGAGAACTGTGGGAACCTCAACCTCCTTGGCCTCCAGGCACTGCCTGCAACTGCAGTGGCGTCTGTGCCGTCCCAGCCTTTTCACCCTGAAGGCAGCTTGGGTGGGGGTGCCGAGGGCAAGACTCACAGAGGGAAGGGGCTCTCTTCTGCTTGGTAGAGAAGTTCCTCAGCCGTGTGGCTTCCCGGCCTAGGGTGGGCAAGGTAGAAGCATCTCGCTAATTTTGTGTATGAGGAAACCAAAGCCCAGATAGATTTGGTGACAGCTAGGAAGTAGAGGGAGCTTCCCAGGTGGCTCAGTGGTGAAGAACCCACCTGCCAGTGCCGAAGATGCAGGAGACACGGGTTTGATCCCTGAGTCAGAAAAATCCCCTAGAGGAGGGCACGCCTGGCGAGCTACAGTCCATGGCATCGCAAAGAGTTGGGCAAGATTGAGTGCTGAGCCATAGGTAGAGGACTGAAGGGGAGGGACTGCCGGCTTGAAAATTTTAAGAGGCAGTTTCTCTGAGTGCCGTCCTTGGGCAGAGTGCACCAGAGGTGAAGGCTGCACCCGGGCTCCCAGCCAGAGGCATATGTTGCTCTAATCTGGGGCTCCCCACACCCCGCCTGCTGCCTGCTTTACTGGGTCCTCCTGGTCCCTCAGGACCGGCCCTTAGAATGGAGACTCAGATGGCCTGGGCAGCAGCCCTGCCCTCTGCCGTCCTGAGCTAGAACTGAAGTTAGGTGGGAAGATGGGGCCATGGTTTCACAGAAGATTCCTGCCTCAGGTTCCCAAGCCCTCTCCTCATGTCATCTCGCTTTATAGATGAAGGAGTGAAAAATCCTGTCTCACTCCACCTCAGCCTTTGCTTGCTTGCACGTGTGCTTGTGTATGTGTGTGTGCGTCAGATGCAGGTCTTTTGTCCGGGAGGGAGCAGGACTGGGCAGGGACAGCCAGGGAGCCTGTGTAGCTGGTTCCAGGTCTTCAACAGCAGTGTTTTCCAAAATTTTTTCATGGCAGCATCTCAGCCCAATGCACATTTCAGAGACTAGAATTGTTAGCTCATGTGCAGTGCACTGATATTTACTCTTTTACTTCATCTTAAAAATGTTGGTCACTGGGACCTCCCTGCTGGTCCAGTGATTGAGACTCCGTGCTTCCAACCCAGGGGCACGGGTTCAACCCCTAGCTGGGGAACTGAAATCCCACATGCCCCCATGGTGCAGTTAAAAAAAAGTGTTGGTCATCGGCCACTGGTGCCCCCGTCCACTTCTTGCTGCATCAGTGGAAGGTCTGGTGAGCCTCTGGAAGCTGGAATGCAGACAGTGAGTCAGCTGGATGCAGCCGCCTGCATCTGGGGCTCGATTCCACCAGGGGAGGGTCTGTCTCCGGCCAGGGTCCTTGAGGATCACACACGACTGTGGGCAGGACCCTGCACTCAGAGGGTCAAGTTCTGAGACTAGAGAAAGCCTAATGCTGCCTGTCCTTCGTGAGTTAGGAATTGGGAGTCGGGACCTCCCTCTTGAAATTTCAAGTGACTTCTTGAACAGAGGGATGCAGAAGCTGCCAGCCCAGCCAGAGCTATGGACCAGAGCAGGCCTCGACTCCTGGCTTGCCCAGCCCTCAGTGCGAGGACAGGCTAAGAGGTCCCTGTAGAGCAGACAGGGTGAGGCGACATCACTTCCTGCCTGCCCTGGCCCCAGCTGGGTGGGCGGCAGAAGGAAGGTTCTGGGAGCTGCATCCCACCCAATTGCAGCTGGTTCTGCCCCTCAGCTCTGTTGCCCTCTTTGCCTCGGGTCAGCCTCTGCCCCTCTCTCAACTGCCATTGGCCAGCTTGTTTCTGACCTGCTAAAGCCCAAGTAGAAATAGGAGCCAGTGAAGATCCCCCTACTCTGAGCTTGCTCTGGGGCCCTGCTGATAGCTGTGGGCATCGCTCTGGTGACTGCTCCAACTGGGAGGCCACATCCAAACTCTGGATGCACGCTGGACACACAGGGAAAAGGTCTGCACATCCTGCTTCCTGATAGGAAGAGTCCTGAAGTAACTATCTCCTGTTCCCTGGGGACGACAAAGCTTCCCTTCAAAGGAAGTCTTCTTATCCCCTCCTTGGGCTGAAAGTGAGTGGATACAAACCCATCGGTCCTTCTGGGAGTGGGGAGCCCTGCTGGGTTTCCTCCAACAAGAAGAGAGTAAGGGAGAGAACCTGGGGAAGGTGGGCAGACTTGTTTTTGGTTATATTTTTGGCCCTGATGGGTAGACCAGTCAGGAGAAGACAGCCAGCCATCAGATTCCCCAGTAATGTGGATGTGGGAGAAATAGTTATCTCAGGTTAACTGTTGCAAGATCACACAACCTGGAAGAGGTGGAGCCAACCCTTGAAACTTGGGTCCATCTGAACCCCAAGCCTGCCTCTTCTTTCCATCTCAGGTCCTCAGTGCTGCAGACAAGTGGGGGACTGCAGGGGCAGACTGCCTGAGTGGAGAGTCAAGGGCAGGAGTCCAGAGAGAGGGCGGAGGGGATGGGATCCACCCAGACCAGCCCACGCTTGGCCAGACTTTTCTCCTGGCTAAGAAACGTGCGGGTGCCCCTTGGGTTTCATACCCTCTTGTCTAGTTGCCACAGGTAAGGACTGACCTCGTCTTTCCCTTACTTAACCTTCTCCTGTCCTACCTGGCCATCCAGTTGCACTCTCCCTGCCTTGTGTTCCTCTTCCCTAAGCTTTCGTTGTAGGCCCGGCTGCCAGAGCGTCCACAGGCTCCGCTCCCCTGGGCACCCTCTGGCTGGAGAGGCTACTGAGCTCCAGAGCCAGGGAGGAGGAGACTGATGCAAGAGGAGCCCTAAGCACGGTGAGTAATGATACAAAAACTTGTACATCAAGGGGCCCCCGAGACTCAGAAGGGAAGTGACCTGCTGGAGGGCACATGGATAGTGGATGGCTGAGCTGGAATTCCAGTTCAACTCTGTCCCCTATCCCATCTTCCACTTCTTATGGACATGAGTTCATTAGTCAGCAGAAGTAAGCAGAGAGCTGCTTCTACCTGGCTTACTTTACACTTCAGAACACCATTTTTGTGTACAGTTAAACATGGAGATGTTGAGAGCAGGAGGGGAGGTTGTATTGTTCCCTCAGGCAAAGGAAAACACCCAGTGTTGCAGTCCTGATGAAACTGACCTGTGCAGACCTTATGGTCGGTAGGGTGGGGTGGAGAGGCCGGCAGAGCGCAGGGTAGGAAGTCTGGGAGACACCTGATGTCCACACGACAAAGGATGATGAGAAGCAGGGAGGGAACTTGCCTTCCCTGAACATCTTTATCCAGGGGCTGTGCCTCCCTTTGCACAGAATATTTCGTTCTCGAGACAAGATAGGAATTGTTGCCCTGTTTACCAATAGGAATTGTAACCTCAGTGAGAGCTTCAGTAACTCACTGCATGTCACAAACAGGGGAATGGGAAGTCAAGATTCTAACTCGGGTCTCTCTGGAGTCTGTGCATCTTCCTCTAAACTGGTTCTGATGAAATCAGCAGACCCACAGCTCCTTTGCTGGCTCACAATGTCAGAGCCACTTCTCAGTATA
Source organism: Bos mutus (assembly GCF_027580195.1). Classification (NCBI taxonomy): domain Eukaryota; kingdom Metazoa; phylum Chordata; class Mammalia; order Artiodactyla; family Bovidae; genus Bos; species Bos mutus. The sequence goes on from NC_091635.1 coordinate 33,405,739, forward strand.
GACTCCATTACAGTGAATATCTTGGCAAAAATCCCCTGGACTGGCTAAGTCCCCAGCACCTAGCCTGATGTCTGACACATAGTAGGCCCTCAATAAATGGCTGTTTGAGCTTTAACAGGAATGGAGGAGGCAGCAGGCACAGAGGACACTGACCCTTCTTTGGAAGTAGATGAGGTTGTGATGAGGGGCTCCCCAGGAAAGCCCCAACCTCCTCGCAACACCCAGTACTCCTGCAGACTGTGACCACCTTCCACTGACAACTGACCCTGCACATGATCTTTAAGCAGCAGGGGACTGGGTTGGACTCTCCACAGGGAGAATCGCCCAGATGTCACCGGCTCCCTGCCCTGCGAGCTCAAGATCTAAGACAGATGGTGGCCGCAGATGTGACCTGGACATTCCGCAGAATACAACGCGTTACCCCTGGCCCACTGGATAGAGCGGGAGGCCTCACCCTTGGCAGAGACTACGGCTTTAGACACTGAAACAAACAGCTGTCCCTGCTAGCGGAGCACACTTCCGTGCTCCTTAGCCCTTTCGTGGCAGCTTCTCTGCCTGGAATGTGGCAAAAATTGTGTCATCTTCCCCACTGAACAAAACCTCCTCTAGGATCGTGACTCTGCTCCTCTTTGTTCCCCCAGCGCTAGCCACTAGGGCTTTTGAAAGCCTGAAGGAAGAAACGAGAGCATCTCCTGTGGACGGGGTGCTCAGGGCACTGTGCTGGCCAGTGGTGGACTTTCTGGACTCAAATGACTCACTGTCAGCTTGTCACTTTCTGCCCTGCTGATGGGAGGAATGCCCAAACCACTTGGGCTGGTGGGGAAGGGATATCCAACCCTGTTTCAGAACCTGGAGGGCGCCTTGGGAGCCCTGCCTGAGTTCCCTTCCAGAAGCCAGGGGGCTCCCTGGTGAGAACTGTGGCTGGCACATCTAGAGATAGGCAAGCAGATAGAAGCCTGTGAGATGACTTTGAGAAGAAGCATCCTGTGTTTTGACTGCTCAGACAGGAACAGAGAGAGGGCAGCTTAGCTGAAGCTGGCTGATTCTGAACCTCCTTGAAAATGAAGTGAGAAAGGGGAGGTCACGCAAATGATCTCTGAGGCAGCTCAGTGTGGTCAGAACTCTGGGATCCCAGTGAAGAAAGTCACCAGCAGGGACAGCTCTGTCAAGCAGCTAGCTGTGGGGTGCCGAGGACTTTGCTAGCTTGACTGCTAACCATTTTTTAGGGCCAAAGGGTGGATAGTGGACTCATTCTAGGGGACTCTAGGGGATTTTATGGGGGCTCACTTTGGGGTCCTGCAGCCTCTGGATTGATACTTGGTAAGAATCTCAGCCCAGCAGAGAAGGAAAGCACCAAGTGAGCAGCTCTGGCCCCATACCCTCCTTTCAGCGATGGGGAAAGATTTACCCAAGGTAAGGGTAGTAAAAAAGGAGAAAACAACATTGAATTTGTTATTTCCAAAAACAGCACTGAGGTGGACAGCACAGGAAACAATAAAATTTATATTACCGTTTCATAGTGTTTTTATTTGATCACTCGTGGTGGCAGAACGTGAATCTTCTTTGCATTAGGATCTAAATGTCTCCTTCCAGCTCTGAGCCCAGACGTCCCAAGTAACTTTTCTAAGGTCGCTCAGGAAAGGAGAGATGGACGTGGGCCTGGACTCTCTAACACCCTCTCAGTCCAGTGTTGTGCGCTGCGGTGACCTGTTGCATAATACGGAATAACTGTGGTTTGTCTTCTCTTTTATGAAATTTCCATTTGATCCTCTGAGATCCGCCAGCAGTCCGGTTGCTGGTGAGAGCGATGCTGTCTTCTGGGACGTCCAGGGACAGATTTCCCCTGGCTTTCTGGATACAGCCCCCATCTAGCAAAATCATGACACCCCTTTGCGACAGGGACTCTGACATGGGGTTCACACAAATGCTAAAACAAGACTTGCAAATGTTGGCGCTCCGCACCAGGCACGGGGGCCCTGCCTTCCCCTCCCCCATCTTTGCCCGGGTGGCTGAGCCCTGGGCTCCGCCCCTTCCCCACCCGGCCGGAGGAGGGGTGGGTCCTGCTCCGCGTGGAGGTAGCGGCCGCTGGAGACGCTGGCAGAAAGAGGCGGGACGCAGGGGGCGCCAGTGGCCCGGGTCTGGCCGCCTGGGTCAGCCGCGCGCCCCCGCCCCGCCACGCGGTGAAGTTTGCGGAAAGTTTTGCACAGCCAGCCGGGGAGTTGTGACGCAGCGTCTGGGGCTCCAAGCCCGGACCGAGAAGCGAGGGAAGGCGAGGCTGGGAGAGAGGGAAGCGGAGAGCGAGAGGAAAAGAGTGCACGCCGGGGTCCTCCTCGACCCCCCGGATCCTCCTCTCCCGCTTCCCCCTCTCCCTCCCCGGCCCCGCGCCCGCCCGCTCTTCCTCCCCTTCCCCTCCCACGCTGCCCGCTTCCCTTCCCCGCTGCCCCTCCAGCCCTCCTCCCCGGGTCTGCGCTCCTCCCTCCGCCCTCCCTCCTCCCGGCCTGCCTCCTTCCCTCCTCCTCCTCCCCTCCTCTCCCCGGGAGGCATCACTTCGTCCCGGCCCGGAGGAAGACGCGAGCCCCTCGCGGGCGGTCACCACAGCCCAGCACCCCTGCAGCCACCGCGCGCGCCGCGCCCGCACTCCCTCGGTCCCCGCATCCCCCGAGCGCCACGCCGCGGGCATGGGGCCCGGCCGGCCGGCCCTCGCGCCCTGGCCTCATCACCTGCTGCGCTGCGCCTTGCTCTTCGGGGGTCTGCACTTCGGCCGCCCCGCCGCCGCCGCCGCCGCCCTCCCGGGTAAGGCGCTTCCAACTTGGTCAACTTCGGGGGCCGGGCGCGGGGAGCGCCGGGGAGCGGGTCTCTCTCGACTTTTTCCTCCTTTTTTTCCCCCCCTTTGCAGGACGTGTGTGCGTGTGTGTATGTGTGTGGCTGGGTTTTAAAAAATCGTCTCCGCTTTTCTGAAAGCGGGGCAGAGGGTGGCGGGGAGGACAGGGGTGAGGAAGGAGGAGCGCGCCTGGAGGTGGGGGAGGACCTGAGTGGAACCAGATGTGGCGGGCGGCGGGGGAGGGGAGCCCGGGGGTCTCGAGCCGCCTCGGAGGAAGAGGGCGGGCCCCGGGAGGACCCCCGCGCCCGCCCTCTAGGACCACCCGGCGCCTGCCCTGCGCTGGGCCCAGGGACCTGCAGGGCGCGTCTGGGGAAACCAGCGGAGACTCCAGGCCGGGCTCCTTGCTTTGCTTCGGGACCAAAGCGTTATTGTTGTTTTTGAATTATTCGTTAGGGCTTGGTTGCCCTTCCTGGCACCTTGGGGGTGTTGGTATTTTCTTTTCCACACTTGGTCTTCAAAGGACAGCCCGTGGCGGGCGGCATCCGCATCAATTGAACGGAGCTCTGTGGGGCAGTTTTGTGTCATCAGAAGGATGTAGCAGGCTTCGGCAAGGGTGTGTGTGTTTGTGTGTGTGTAGTGAAGAGAGTGTTGTGTGGGCGGCTCTGACCCAACTGGCACCCCTCCAGAGTGGACAGATCTTGGACGGCCAAAGAGCTGCTAACGATGCACAAACCCGACCAGCAGAAAACAAAAACCCAAAGCTGTGTCTTCTCTTCCTGCTGCTCTTTCAAAGGGTGACAGTGAAGTGTGGGGACAGACAGACCCACTCAGCGGTAATCCCAGGGGGAAAGGGGAAGATCTGCTTGCGGGGGTGGAGGGGGGGGGTGGCGGGGGGTACGCAGGAGTCAGAGCTGAAACTACCCGGGAGTGTGGTTATTACAGCCCAGGTGCTGGGCCTATGGAAAAGGCTTGGTCTTGTTTTATGTTTAATTTAGGGATGAGGCTGAGTGAAAGGGGACAGTCAGTGCAGCGTGTGTAGTTTCGTGCAAAGCCCAGACAGCCCCCTGGAGGATCCGGGACCTCTAGCCATGGCCAGTGCTTGCTGAGTTTGCCTGCCCGCCCGTAGGGGACCGAGACACTTATCTGCCCAGATTGTGCCCAGCCACTGCGTGAGGTGGGGGCTGGGGTGACGCATATTCATGCCGAGCAGACCCCGCCTGCTGAATTCCAGACCCACCTGGAACTGAATGTCAGACAAACAGAATCCAAGCAGTAACTCCCCACCCGCTGCAGGTCAAGGCACCCAGGCTGCCCCCTGCCTTGCCTTGCTGCTCTCCTGCATGCAGTTTCGCCCCCTGTGAAGGCAGGCCCGGTGGGAGGGGTGGAGGAGCCATTCCCAGAGCCCCAGAGCACATTGTAAAGCCAGGCAGGCCCTGGGAGGGTTGTGGCCAGAGTGCTGACTCAGCCTTTTCCCCTGTGGCGCCTTTGACAGAGTGAGCTGGAAATGCCTGGGTAGAGGCTGGGTCAGGGGAACCGCCTGGAGTGGCCCTCTGCCTCTGGGTCTCCTCCTGGCCCCACTTTGCCCTTCCTCAGGCTGTGTCTGTGGGTTTGAAGCCCCCGTAGCCGTGGAGGGGCCTGTCCCTAGTGGCACTGCATTGGTCACTCTCGAAGAAGCTTAGGTGTGAGCAGGGGTGGATGGAGGGGACATGGGGTGGGGATGGCCTGGTCCCCAAAGCAGCAGTTGAGCAAGACGTTGCAGGTCCTTCCCTGCTGTGTTCCCTCGGCCTAGAATACTCCTCTTTCAGCAAATTCCTTCTTCATCCCCCTCTACCTGACGAATTAGGTGGTCCCTGGGAAGAATTTACCAGCACCAGGATCCGAATGGCCCCAGGAAATGCTTGTGGGAGATAGGATTTGGTTTGGCAGGCCAGCCCTGCTGGGTGAAACTTACCCTGGGGGCGGGGTGCTTCCTGACCACCAGGAGAGGAGAGGATGGGACACCGCAGAGCCCCTTGGTGTGGGATGGCAGAATCCACCTTTTCTCCACCATCCCCTGTGGAGTACCCAGAGGAGTACCCACACAGCTTGTGGCTGGAAGACTCTCTGTTAATTGCAGTACTGATGCATTTTTGTAGCTTTTACTGCTCAGTGCTGAGCCAAATACTTGGGGAGGAAGGAAGGTACAGAGGAGTCTAAGTTGCATCCTCAGAGAAAGAAAATTTTGTTGGTGGCACAAGAAACTATGAGGCAAGGGGTCACCAAGGCCCCCAGGAGGGAGGCAGGGAGGAGAGCAGAGCAGGGAGACCGGGAAGGCAAGCTGGGCTGTGCTGGAGAGGCTGTGGAAGCTGGCCTGGCTGGGGTGGAGAGATCCTGAGTAGGGTGGGGGAGAAGCTCGACTGAAGAGGAAACTGGCCAGGTTTCCAAGAGGCCAGAGTGGGGGAGCGACTTGCTGGCTGGCGGTGGGGAGCCCTGGAGAACCCCTGGGAGTTTCTGAGCAGAGGAATGAGGTGCGGATTAGAAAGAGGGCTGCTGGGAGCCCCGGGGATCAGGTATCCAGGTGCAGGAGCCAGGATACCTTGGGAAATCTTTCCATGGGGACAGACTCTGCTGTCTAAAGGACAGGGAGGGAGACATTCCTTTGGAAAGGCATCAGGTACTTGCTGCTACTGCCGGAGTCAGCCAGACAGATCTCCTGCACTTCCGGCCCAGGTCCTGGTGAGTCATGGAGTTCAGAGCCTTCTTACTGCCCCCATCCGCCCATCCGCCTACAGAAGTCAGTCTTCCTTGCTCCCCCGACCTTCTGTGAGCTGCCAGGGCTGAGACAGTGCCCAGCTGAGCTGTGGTTAGTGCTGAGATCCGGCCCTCCCCTAGGGTGACGTGAACAAGGTGAGGGCGTAGGCAGAGGCAGCCAGGGTCTTGGTCCCCGTCGCACACAGGAGAGAAATCTCAGCTTTCTGAGGCCTGCAGGGTGTGGTTGATTTGGGCCGATGAGAGGATTTCAGAAGCCCCATGAAGTTCTCAGAAGAGCATTCACTTGCATTCACCACTAATTTCAGCATTGAATAGGAGCCCCATTGCCCCTTCAGCAGGGTTAAGTGGTATCGCAGTGGCTACCATTCTTCAAGCGCGGGGCGCGGGGCTGCACGCGTGCTGTTCCGGCAAGGGCTCTTCCAAGTCTCATAACCTCTCACACGTTGGCTGTCAACAGCTGAAAGATGTTAGGTTGTTTGCACAAGACCCTACCTCCTCGCCGCTAGAAGGTGGTCAAAGTGAGATTCAAACCCAGGTGTGGCTACTCAGCCTCGGCACTTCAGTACCAGACCTCACTGAGAATCTGTTAAGATTAACACTGTGAAATAGGTATGTTAGGAAAGGCTGGAAAATTCTGTGGTAGAGGGTACCCCCCCACCCAGAGCTCCAAGTCCTCTGGAACGTGCTCTCCACATGTCCTCCAGAGGGGAGTCCCCGGAAGGGGTGGCGGGCATCCTCTGTTCTCCCCCAGCTGTCTGGTGTCTCCCCCCGTCCCCTGGACCCCAGACGCAGGGCTGGGCCCCCCTTGGTGTCCTCAGGGGGTCTGAGGTGCCTGCTCCCAAGGGACTGAAGGGGTCTGGTGGAGCAAGAGCCCCACTACCCCGAGGTCAGGGGTTCATGTTCATTCAGCCAGTCTGTCAAAGGATGTTTACTGAGCCTGGGCGGTGCTGCAAGCAGGAATGACCTCCGCCTTTTCTTGTGAGCCCACCTTCCCTGCACCCCCAGTGGGGGTCCCTGGGCTTGGAGGGCCTGGGCATTGCCAACAGGAAGTGTCCTTCCTGTTTAGTCCGTTATGAGAGGGGGGTGGGGGGGCCACCAATCTCCCATAACTGGATCCTATAAAGCTGGGTGGGGTGGGCCACTGAGCGGTGACGCAGCTCTTGGACCTCACCCTGGGCCCTGCAGATCCCAGTTACTCCTCAGCAGGAGCTGTGTCGTCAACAGGCAGGATGAAGGCTGCGCAGTGGCCTCAGCCAGCTCCAGCTCCTCAGAGGACAGGCTGGGCTGGGCCCCCACCCTCGGCCCCACATGGAACTCCGGTGGCTAGTTAGGTGCCTTCCTGCCCTTCCCCCTCTTTGGATCCTCTGTCCCCTCTTCTGAGCCCCTTGACCATGTATACCCCTCCCATCCTGCCTGCCTGCCTGGGCCCATGCTCTCTGTCTCTCCTCAGCCCTGCCCTCCCCCTACTTGAGTTCCCCACCCCTAAAAAAGCCCTGATTGTGTTGCTAGATGGTGGCTAGGAACCCTCAGCTTCTTCTCAGGCCCCCACGCATTACCCCTGCTCTCCTCCTGCCTCCTTGAACCTTTGCCCCCCAACCTTATCCCCTGCCATCTTCAGGCGTTTGCACATACCCTTCCCTCTGCCTGGCATGCCCTCCCCTTCTTCTGGCCTGACTGCCACTGCCCTTCCTTCAAGACTCAGGAGTCTCAGAAGGACCCAAAGGGGTCCTGGTCACTGCTTCTTGGGCTCGCCTGGGCTAAGGAGACAAGCTCACAGAGGGTAAACACAGGGATAAACACCAGATTGGAGGGGTGGCCTTTTTTCCTTGGAGGTCATCTCTAGAAGGACACGGTGAGAAGCTGCTGTAGTGGGCTTGGAGCTCCTACAGGGAAAAACAGGAAGCCCATTGCCCAGACTCTCCCGACATCCTCAGAAAGTGTGTGGAATGGAGGGCAGACACAGCTCACCACAAGGTAGACTGAGGCAGGAGATGGGTGGCTGGGAGCACCCCGCCCTGCTTCCTCTTAGAGGTAAATCAGCACAGCTGTGTGAACTCGGGCAGAGGCTCCCGTTTCTTCATCTGTAAAAATAAAATAATAGTCCCTCATAGGGGTGTCATAAGACATGACATAACAGATGTATGAAATACATGAAACAATGCTGGACAGTCACGTCTCAGCAAATAATATTAAATTAGTGCTATTTTTTATTATGGGGAGAGAAAACATGAAAAAATACAATCCTCAACAAAGTTCTAAATACCTGCAGCCACTTTTTTAATCAAAGTAGCTCTTTGATTATCCATTATTGCTTGGTGACACTTTGCTAACTACCGTTAAGTGCCTAAAAGTAACCATACTTTTTATGAAAGTAAATTTAAATCCTAAAGAAAAAAAAAAATACCCATCCTCAGTTGTCTTTACCCCTTAAGCCACTCAATTTACTCCCCTCCTGCTGCTTCTCTTTATAATGAAACTTCTTCAGCTAAAATTACCTTGGAGCCAAGTTCCTGGGACTCTGCCCTTTCAGCTAATGGTCATTCCCCCTCATCTAGCCTTCCCCCTAAGAAGCTGCCTCCCAGGGGTTCTAGTAATTAGGCTTCCTAATTACTAAATCCCTGCCCCTGCTCTGGCCTCACCTTGTAGCATGTGTGCTGCCGATAGCCTGTTTTATAATACATGCTGTGTGGAAAATGGTCAGCCCTACAGGGGTAAAGTTTTAAAGATTTGAGGTCCTCACTTCCCTTGACCCGCAGCCTAACAGTAGTCACTGTCGGTAGTTGAGGTGACCCTCCCTTTTTTCTGCGTACACACAGACAAATACTCTTTTTACACAAACAGGACCATGTTTTATGCTGTACAATACATTAAATTGTATTTTGTAATATTCGTGGCCTTTCCATGACAGGCTTCAGAGCTGTGTCATTCTTAACGGTGCTCAGTAGTCCATTGGAAGGATGTACTGTCTTTTTTGGGTTTTTTGCTGCTTCCCTGTTGATGGGCACTGTTTGGAAGTTCTCTCTCGCTCTGACCTCTGCGATGTGGTTTGCATCCGGGGTCTCCGCCTCCAGCCTCAGTCCAGAGTCCACATCGTTGCCAGACTTATGATCAAAAGGGCCGCTTTTATCGCCAGTCTCAACTTTCTGAACTGAGAATTTGAGGCCTTCCACGGTCAGGGTCTAGCCTGTCTCTTCAAACCCTTGAGCAAGTCGCGTTTGGATGCCCTGAGTCCTGCCTGTGAAGCCCCTGCTTCTCTCTCCGCCGCCAGGAGGGCGTGGCTCCGCAGGTGTGGCTCCGAGTCTCCGCTCTGACCTGCAGCCTTAGCCTTCTAAAAGGAGCGTTTCTCCCGTCTCCTTTCGCAATTCATCGCTGCCGCCGGCCAGGTGGAGACTCTTCCCTCTTCTTCGCCGACTGGAAGAACCTCCAGGGCAAGGCTTTGTCAACCCGGCACAGCCTCCCACCTTGGACACAGTTGCTGCTGCTAAGTCACTTCAGTCGTGTCCGACTCTGTGCGACCCCCATAGACGGCAGCCCACCAGGCTCCCCCATCCCTGGGAGTCTCCAGGCAAGAACACTGGAGTGGGTTGCCATTTCCTTCTCCAATGCGTGAAAGTGAAAAGTGAAAGGTGAAGTCGCTCAGTCGTGCCAGACCCTCAGCAACCCCATGGACTGCAGCCTTCCAGGCTCCTGTGTCCATGGGATTTTCCAGGCAAGAGTACTGGAGTGGGGTGCCATTGCCTTCTCCTTGGACACGGTATCCTTTAGTAAATATTAATTGAATCAAACAAAGCGGACAGGTGTTCCAAAGAGCTCCCCTCACAGGTTTTATTTAGTGTAATTGGCGTATAAGATTGTATTAAATTTAAGGTGTACACATAATGATTTGATGTTTGTGTATATTGCAAAATGGGGCTTCCCAGGTAGTGTGGTGATAAAGAATCCACCTGCTAATACAAGAGACTCCGAGATGTGGGTTCCATCCCTGGGTGGAGAAGATCTCCTGGAGTAGGAAATGGCAACCCCCTCTGGTATTCTTGCGGAAAATTCCGTGGACAGAGGAGCCTGGCTGGGCTATAGTCCATGGGATTGCAGAGAGTCAAACTCACTGAGCAACACAGTACACACATTGGAAAATGATCTCCACATACGTTTAGTTACCATACTGTCCATCCCCTCACATGATGGTAAATTTATTCCTGTGATGAGACTTGTGTTTGTAGTAGTAGAAAGGCAATGAAGAGAGTTGCCCTTCCAGAGTTACAATCGTGAAAAACATATGGCATTGAATTAAACAGAAAAAGAGTCCAGTAGACTGGAGTAAATTTCAAACATAGATCTAGACTGTTACAAGAACTAACGTGGGACATGCCAGAAACAACACACTGATATGAAAAGGAATCCGTGCTTGTAAATGGTATGGGACAACTGGATTATAATTTTAAAATTTTAGTTTCAATTTCTAGCTGATTGCAGCTGAGACAATTCAGCTGGCGAGTTTGTCATGTAGAAAGTGCAAAGATCACTAGAAATTAACTTTCAAAAATACATAATTAAGCTAGTGAAAACAGAAAACCTAATCATGGCACATCTGTGAGGAAACTCATCTGTATGACTGGGGCATGTAAATTAGTTCAGTTTTTCTGGATTCAGTCTTTCAGACAAGATGTAAGAAACTAGATAAGTAACACTTCATATCCTTTGACCTCGTAATTTCGCTTGGGGAATTTGTAAGTCATTAACTGCAAAAAGGAAAAAAAAAATGTTCATAGAAGGACTGTTTGTAGTAGCAAACCAAATTGGAAACCATCTAGAAGCCCAATAGCAAAAGCATAGCTAATCAAACCAAGATATCTTAACACAATGGACAACTTATGTAGTTCTAAACAATACAGAACTAATGCCAGTATGTGGAAATATATCTAAGAAGGAAACGTCTCATGACCACAAAACAAGCTTACAAAATAATTTGTAATTACTCTGGTAGTAATTAAGTGAAGATACATGGCTGATCCCTGACAAGCAGTTTCTCATTCATTCGGTTAGCTGTTGTTTTTGTTTTCCTGAGCGCTGATAATGTGCTACGTGTCGTATTTGATGCTGAGGACACCGAGGCAGGCATGGCTCCTGCCTTCCTGAAGCTTACATTTTAAGAGCAGCACCCCACCCCCAGCGGAGAGCAATGTTCCAGAAGCAAATTGCACCGATTTCATTTTAGGTGCAATTTTAAGTTTGTTAGAAGAAAGATGGAAGCAATAGACTGCTCAGAAATATCAGACACAGGGTCAGGAACCTGTCTGACCACAAAGAGAACAGCCCTGAGTCAGAGCAGCCTGGTCAAGTAGGAATTCAACAGGAAATGGCCTTGTAGTCAGTCTCGGTCCCCAAGGAAAGGATTTGCTAACTTCACAGATGCTTAACCTCATTTCTGAGGATCTGAGGAGATAAGTAAGAGTGGTTTAGAAGCACTGTTTTACAGTAGCCAAAACAAAAATGCACCTTGAAAGAAATATGGATAATTATAGAGTAGAAACACACAATGGAATATAATGCAGTAGTAAACTGGCAGACCTCAATGCATGCATCAACGTGAGTGATTCTTAGAGACAAAATGTTGAGTGGGAAAAAAAACCTCAGAGGACTACATTGGTATTACACTCGGTCTTAAACGACTAGAAGAGTTGCGGGGAAAATGCAGTGAGCATTCGTATACTCTCCACCTGGAAGCATCAATGGTTAACGTTTGGCCACATTTGCTTTATCTCACTGTGTGTGTGTGTGTGTGTGTGTGTGTGTGTGTGTGTTGCGCACGCGCGCGCGCTCTGAAGCTTTTCGTTACTGATGACATTTCACATCAGTATTTCACCATGTATCAACTAAAAACAAAGACATTCTATAAAACCGTAATCACATCGAAGAAAGACAACAGATGCAACAGTTCTTTTTTTCTAATATGCAGTTTGTGTTTGAATTTCTCCAGTTGTCCCCACGATATCAGCTGTTGTTTAAGTCTAGGACTTAACTTGATGTCGTGTCTCTCAGTCTCTTTTAATCTAAAATGGTTGGTCTTTTTTTCTTTTATGACAGTGCATATTTATTTATTTGGCTGTGCCAGGTCTTCATTGTGGCATGTGGGATCTAGTTCCTCAACCAGGGATCGAACCCAGGCCAGCTTCATTGGGAGCTTGGAGTCTTAGCCACTGGACCGCTAGGGAAGTCCCTATGACATTCCATTTTTGATGACTTCAGGCCAGTCGTTTGATAGAATGTTAGCAGTCATTTTATCTGATTGTCGAATCGTTAAATTCATGCTAAACATTTTTGGGAGGAAAAGCGCAGGTGTGGGACACAAATGAGTTCTTTCCATTGTGTCACATTACGTTAGTTTGTTCCCTTATTGGTGTTGCTGACTTTGATCGCTTGGTTCAGATGGTGTCTACCAGATTTCTCCACTAAAAAGGTACCTTTTCTCCTTTTATTTGGTAGATAATTTGACACTAAACGATATTCTTTAAAAAGCAAAGTTGCTCCTAGCGGCACTATTCATAATAGCCCCAAACTGAAAACTCCCCAGACGCCCATCAACAATGGAATGGTTCAGGTGTGGTGGCTCCACACAGTTCTAGCATACAGCACTGAGAATACAACACGTGTGACAGTGTGGAGGAAGCGCACAAAACTACTGAACCAGAAGCAAGGCATCCATGCCGAATGATCCCTTGTATGTGAAGTGCAAAGAAGGGGGTAACACTGCCTGCAGTCAGACAGCGGTTACCCCTAGTGGAAAAAGCTGTAACCAGAAGGTGTCGCAGATAACATTTAGAAGAAAAACGGGAGATATCTGGAACATTTGTGGCAAGAAGCTCATATAAACCAATGAGAAAAATGCAGGAACCTCCACTAGCTTTTTTTCTAATTATCATTGAATTTATTTGTTTTGGCTATACTGCGTCTTCATTGCGGAGCATGGGCTCTAGAGTGATGCAAGGGCTTAGTTGCCCTTTAGTATGTGGGATCTTAGTTCCTGGACCAGGGATTGAACCCATGTCCCCTGCATTGCCAAGTGGATTCTTAGCTACTGCACCACCAGGGAAGTTCCTCCACTAGTTTTAAGGCATTTAAGATGAGCCAATAAAGGCTGCGAACAGAGTTCACAAAGAAGAAATACTGATGTCCAATATGCTTTGGAAAATGTTTTAAATCACTAGCAATAAAAAAAAAAAGATACCCTTCTCAGAGCACCATCAAAGTACCAACAAAGAGTGATGTAACAATACATTCAATATAATATTATTTATAATTGAGGAGAATCTGCTTACAAATTGAAGACCAGTAATAGCTAGAGAATGAGTAAATGAAATGTATGCTGTCATGGAATAGCATACAGCCGTTAAAATGGTTTTTACAAAATTAAAAGACACATTACAGTCCTTTTTCTAAAATGTTAAGTGCAAAACAAGACTCAGAAGCATTTGTTTGGGAGTGTAGTATATATCAATAAATGAACATAACTTGTATTTGAAGTAAGTAGGCAACATAAAATTGGTAAAGATCACACCAAAATTTAGCGGAAGTCATATGTATCAGAAAACTAAGATCATGGCATCTGTTCCCATCACTTCATGGGAAATAGATGGGGAAACAGTGGAACAGTGTCAGACTTTATTTTTGGGGGCTCCAAAATCACTGCAGATGGTGACTGAAGCCATAAAATTAAAAGACACTTACTCCTTGGAAGGAAAGTTATGACCAACTTTACTTTGCCAACACAGGTCCGTCTAGTCAAGCCTATGGTTTTTCTAGTGGTCATGTATGGATGTGAGAGTTGGACTGTGAAGAAAGCTGAGCACCGAAGAATTGATGCTTTTGAACTGTGGTGTTGGAGAAAACAAAGAGAGTTCCTTGGACTGCAAGGAGATCCAACCAGTCCATTCTAAAGGAGATCAGTCCTGGGTGTTCTTTGGAAGGACTGATGCTAAAGCTGAAACTCCAGTACTTTGGCCACCTCATGCGAAGAGTTGACTCTTTGGAAAAGACCCTGATGCTGGGATGGATTGGGGGCAGGAGGAGAAGGGAACGACAGAGGATAAGATGGTTGGATGGCATCACTGACTCAGTGGACATGAGTTTGAGTGAACTCCGGGAGTTGGTGATGGACAGGGAGGCCTGGTGTGCTGCGATTCATGGGGTCACAAAGAGTCGGAGGCAATTGAGCAACTGAACTGAACTGAAGGGAGCCTTGTCAGGTGGGTCCAGCACAGAGGGGCCCGCCTGGCTGCAGAAGGGAAGAGTGGACACTGGGTGGGGGGTGGGTGGCCCCCAGGACTGAGACCCAGCTGGCTGGGACCTTGCTTAGTTTCCCAAGCCACTCCCCGCCTGCCCCTCTTGGTTTTTTGTTTTTTTTTTTTAATGAGGAGTTGGAGCTGGGCTTCACCTGCTGGCTGGCAAGAAGGCTGGTGTAGGAGGGTCACCCTCTGAGATGGGTTCCTGAAGGTGCACTCAGGATGCTCAGTAGCAAGAGCTGGACAATGGATGAGGCACCAGACTCAAGCTCTTTGCATTAACAGACCCTCAAATGCAAACCCCTTGTTCTTGGTGCTCATCAACCAAGTGTTTACTCAAGGGACAGCCGGAGAGAAGGCAAACTCAATAATACATCTACTAAGTGGTGGTCCTTACGGACAAGATTGGAGTGCATATCAGATAAGTGCCAGTCAAGGGACAGGCTTTTGGAAGGCTTCCTCCTTTTTGAAATCTTTATGTGTAACAAATGAGAGAAATGGAAACCAGGTTAATACTCACTGAGCAGGTCTAATCTGCCAGGGTCAGTATTAGGCAATTGTACATGCCCCATATTTTTAATCCTCACATTGCTCCATTTCATGGATAAGGGAATTGAGCCAGCAAGGCTGTGAGCCAGATCACGCATCTCATGAGTGGCAGAGTCCCCGTCTGTTTGGTTTCCTGCGTGGTCTTGTTTTATTTTTGTAAACAAGTAAGTATGCGTTATAATATAATGGACATTAGGCAAGACAGAGAGAGAACTTTGCAATACTTACATTTACTCATGAACTTCTCTCTCTCACCCTGTTCCTCCCACCCAATTTCTTATTTTGTATTTTCCATGCTTTGCTCTTAAAGTTTTTCATTCTTGGTGTACTATATAAATACAGGAAAGTGAACACCGTAAATGTTCAGCTCAATGAATTTTCACAAGTTTACAAAACCCTTGGGGGTCAGACTGGGTTCTCTTCTTCATTGGAAGGCCTCACCCTCTTAGACACCCACACCTTTCTGTTGCCCTCTCATTTCCTCAACAGCCAAGGATTGGATCCAGCAAATAAATAACATTGCCAGTATTACCAGTGCTTTCAAATGCGTTTACACATTTTTCTATAACTTCATTAGATATGTATATTTCTTCTTGATGAACTGCCTGTTCAGACATATTCTTTATCATCTCATCTCTTCAGGTCTTAGGGGCTTAAAATTACTGGGTCTCTATATTTTTTCTCATTGGCTTATATGAACTTCTTGCTGTGTTTGTTAGAAATATCTTTCCCCTGTTGGTTGTTCATTTAAGTTTTTTATTTTGGGGGGAATTCTCTGATGGTTCAGTGGTTAGGGCTCCAGGCTTTCGCTGCCAAGGGCCTGAGTTTAACCCCTGGTCCGTAAATAGAGTCCCATAAGCCATGTAGTACATACAGTGCGTGTATATATATGTGTGTGTGTGTGCGTGTATGTGTGTGTCTGTGTATCTTTTTTAACCTCCCCCCACACACACACACTTGTTTTTTTTTTTTCAGTAAAGTTTACAAAACCCTTGGGGGTCAGACTGGGTTCCCTTCACTGGAAGGCTTCACCCTCTTAGGCACCCACACTTTTCTGTTGCCCTCTCACTTCCTCAGGACCCTCAGCAGCTCATCTGAACTTGTGGGCAGCTTCAGTTAGCAAACTTGAATAAAGCTGCAGAAGGACAATGTTATGTATATATTTTTTCAGGATCAGAATACATTTTGGTGATTATAAACAAATAGTACACAATTCAAAAGTTGAAAAAGTTTCAAAAAAAGGTTACGTAAAATTTCACAGCTAGGAAACAGCCACTATGCTGTCGAACTGTCTCCTCGCCTCTCCTCTCCTCTCTCTGTATAAAACTTGACATAAAGGTTTCAGTGTTGGCTTGTAACATTTTTTCATAGGCCAATGTGTCATCAGTGTGTTTCCACCCAGTGCTTCCATTGACTGTGTAAGATTCCATTATACAGATGTACCATAACTAGCCCATGTTAGACATTCAGGTCATATCTCTTTTTATTTGGAAAATACAAAGAGAAGAAAATAAAAATCACCAGCTGTCCTGTATGTCAGTAATAACCACTGTTAACACTTAGGCATGTACAGTGGTTCTGAGATTCTGGTGAGCCTCAGAATCACCTGGGAGTCTTATTTACAATGCAGATATTCCTTCTTTCTGAGCTTCTAATTCAGCAGGCCGGCTGTAGGGCTGGGGCTTTCCAGGTGGTGCTAGTGGTAAAGAACCTGCCTGCCAAAGCAGAAGAACTTGGGTTCGGTCCCTGGGTCCAGAAGGTCCCCTGGAGGACGGCACAGCAATCCACTTTAGTATTCTTGCCTGGAGAATCCCATGGGCAGAGGAGCCTGGTGGGCTACAATCCATAGGATCGCAGAGAGTCAGGAGTGAAGCGACTTAGCATGCGCGCACACCTTAGGGCTGGGCACTTGCTCTGTAAACAAGCATGCCTGGAGATTTGGACTCCCACGTTTAATAAAAAGCATGCACAAAGGTCTTTTCAGACTTTACTTGATTTAAAAGTAAATAGAAACAAGGTCATATTATACATTGAATTTTTAAAAATCGGTTCCAGTGTGAACGTCTGTACGTGTCAGAATACTCCTGCAAGTTGATTAGTGTTGTCTGCGTAGTTTCGCATTGCATGAATGTATTTCATTTGGCTGTGTCAACGCCATGTTGTTGGACATTAATTTCCACCCAGTCATTGTTATCGGTAATGCTATGTAGCAAAATCTTTGCATAGATTCTTTTTTAAAATGTATTTCTTTTTAATTGGAGGATAATTGCTTTAGAGTGTAGTGCTGATTCATACCTCACCATGAATAAACTGCAAGCATACCTATGTCCCCTCCCTCTGTGCCCCTACCCTCTCCCACCGTCTAGGTGCTCGCAGAGCACTGGGCTGAGCTCCCTGCATCATACGGCAGATTCCCACCGACTATCTAATTTACATATGCTAATGTGTATGTTTCAGTGCTACTGGTCTCTCACTTCATCCCACCCTCTCCTTGCCCTGCTGTGTCCACAAGTCTGTTCTGTGTCTGCATCTCGATTCCTGTCCTGCAGATGGATTCATCAGTACATTTTTCTAGATTACATGTATATGCATTAGTATACAGTATTTGTTTTCCTCCTTCTGACTTACTTCATTTTGTTTAAGATCCTCTATTTTTATTTATTTAATTTTTTAATAAAAATAATAAATTTTTTATTTAATTTATTTATTTAATACGCTCTATCCACCTCACTAGAACTGACTCAAATTCACTTTTTATGGCTGAGTAATATTCCACTGTATATAGGTACCACAGTTTCTTTATCCATTCATCTGCTGATGGACATCTAGGTGACTTTCAAGTCCTTGCTGTTGTAAATAGTGCTTCTGTGAACATGGGGCACGTGTTGTCTTTTTGAATTGTGATTTTCTCAGGATATATACCCAGTAGTGGCACTGTTGGGTCATATGGTAGTTTTTTCCCCTAGTTTTTAAATAAATTTCCATACTGTTCTCCATAGTGGTTGTATCAGGGTACAGTCCCACCAATAGTGCCCGATGGTTCACTTTTCTTCACATCCCCTCCAGCATTTATAGTTTGTAGATTTTTTGATGATGGCCATTCTCACAAGTGCAGATGACACCACCCTTACGGCAGAAAACAAAGAGGAACTAAAGAGCTTCTTGATGAAAATGAAAAAGCTGGCTTAAAACTCAGCGTTCAAAAAGCTAAGACCATGGCATCCAGTTCCATCACTTCATGGCAAATAGATGGGGAAACAATGGAAACAGTGACAGACTTTATTTTCTTGGGCTCCAAAATCACTGCAGATGGGGACTGCAGCCACGAAATTAAAAGACGCTTACTCCTTGGAAGAAAAGCTATGGTAAACCTAGACAGCATATTGAAAAGCAGAGACATTACTTTGCCAACAAAGGTCCGTTTAGTCAAAGCTGTGGTTTTTCCAGTAGTCATGTGTGGATGTGAGTGTGGACCATAAAGAAGGCTGAGCGCCGAAGAATTAATGCTTTCAAACTGTGGTGTTTGAGAAGACTCTTGAGAATCCCTTGGACTGCAAGGAGATTAAACTCGTCAGTCCTAAAGGAAATCAATTCTGAATATTCATTGGAAGGACTGATGCTGAAGCTGAAGCTAGAATACTTTGGCCACTTGGTTCGAAGAGCTGACTCATTGGGGAAAAACCCTCTGATGCCGGGAAGGGTTGAGGGCAGGAGAAGGGACCGCCAGGATGAGATGGTTGGATGGCGTCACTGACTCAATGGACATGGGTTTGAGCAAGTTCTGCGAGATGGTGAAGGGCAGGGATGCCTGGCGTGCTGCAGTCCATGAAGTTGCAGAGTCGGACATGACTGAGCGACTGAACAACAATAATTCTGACTAGTATGAGGTGATACTTCATTGTAATTTTGATTTGCATTTTCATAATAACAAATGCTGTTGAACATTTTTTCATGTGTTTATTAGCCATCCGTATTTGCATAGATTCTTAATTATTTCTTTAAGTTGAATTCCTAAGAAGTGAACTCTGGGTCAAGTGTCTGTATTTTTGAAGACTGGACCGTCTTCTCCAGAAGTGTTTGCCTCCAGGGCTACTGCCACCATGAGTTCACTTGTGTGGGACAGTGAGGTGAGTCAGTTACTCTGCCCCTCGTCTCAGCGAGTCCTGCCAGCCGTCCAGTGGGCAGCACCAGCATAGCTCCTGGCACATTCCAGGTGCTCAGTACTTGGTCTGTGCAGTAAACAGGAGTATGGGCACTGAAGGATGAAGAGGTCGAATGACTAGTTCAGGAGCAGGAATTCAAACCCAGTGATGACCCCAGAGGCTGAGCTGTCTTAACCATGCTGTTGATTTTTCATTAATATCAGAGAGGGAGGGAATGTGATGGTTGTGGGAGGAGTACTCTTAAAAATATGCTCCTAAAATTACACTGACAGAATCAGAAAAAGGGAGCGAAAGGGTGGGGAGGGAGACGGATTTGGAGGGCCCTCACAGACATTCCTCTGTTGGTCAAGTCTGTTGTGCCATTGGAGGTCTGGGTGCTGTCACAGTGGTGGTCACGTGTGTACATATGGTGGTCTTGTGTACATATATGACCCTTCGTAGCTTCCAGGGCAAAGCAAGTCAAACTCCCCAAACACTGAGCACCGAGTTGAGTTCTGTGGGAAATGCAGAGAGGTTCGGTTCCTTCAAAGATCTTAAGAAGATCTCCACTGTGTCTCTCTTCCCTCAGTTTTATTTACTTTAGAAACATTATAATAATAGAAAGTTATGCATAATTCCAACCTCCTGGCAACGTAGAAAAATACTTCTTTTGCCATCAGGCCCCAATTCCAAAGTTCACAAGAACATGTTTCTTTGCACTTTCAGGGCTGTGTAAAGACACTCCTAGGACACTTATGTGCCTTTCCATGAGAAAAAAGAGGTCGGGGAATGTGTTCCGTGAGTGTTGACTGCCATACGTGTTGTTCCCCTGATTAGCTGAAATGGTACTGTCACACAACAGATAATTTCATGTTTCCCTTATTGTCTTCTATTCATTGTCCACACGTGATCTTTTAAAATTATTATTACTTACTTATTTTGGCTGCCCTGGGTCTCCATTGCTGCGCTCCGGCTTCTCTAGGTGCGGGGCACAGGCTTCTCACTGCAGCGGCTTCTCTTGTGGTGCACAGGTTCTAGGGCACGTGGGCATCAGTAGTTGTGGCACATGGGCTTAGTTGCCCTGCAGCATGTGGGATCTTCCTGGACCAGGGATCAAACCGGTGTCCCCTGCGTTGGCAGGTGGATTCTTAACCACTGGATCACTAGGGAAGTCCAAGATCTTCTGTTAAAGGAGGATGTAAATTCAGAGGACGTTAAACCTTTGCCTGTGGGACACAGGGCAGCTTGCCTTTCTACTTCCCCTGGTCCAGCTCATTCAACATACATGTGTTGAGCATCTGTTGTATGCCCTGAACAAAGGGGATGGATGGATAAGACACAGCTCCTGCTCTGCAGGAGCCATTTAGTGGGAAATAGAGACCCTGAAAGAATCATGTCAATATCTGCATATATCTCTCCCTGGAGGTCTCCCCAGAAGCCTATGGAGAGGCAGGGAAGGTGTTTTTGAATTCAATCCACAGGTAAGAAAACCGAATCCCCTCAGGTCATTTACATTGTAATAGCAGAATCAGAGCCAGAACTCCTAGATTCTCAGCCTGTGCTGCCCCAACCTTTTCCTCTCATTCTTTTTTTAAAAATTATTTATTTATTCACTCATTTATGTGTCTGTGCTGGGTCTTAGTTACCGCATGGGGGATCTTTAGTTGAGGCATGTGGGATCTAGTTCCCTAACCAGGAATGGAACCTGGGCCCCCCTGCATTGGGAGCTCAGAGTCTTAGCCACTGGACCACCAGGGAAGTCCCTCTCCTCCCATCCCTGGAGCCCCACCGCCATATGACTGCCTGAGTCCCAGTGAGCGTCCCATGCAGACTCTGTCCACTGCCACGCCAAGTAGTGGGGGCCCTGCACCACCTCCTTCCACACTCCCTTCCAGCTGCGTTTTGTGACCTCATTTTCCCTTTACGGCTGCATGTGGATTCGATTTCTGCAGCACCAGAATGAGGTGGGGAGAGCAGCCCGCCCCACGCTGCCCCGACCTCCCCAGAAATCCCCCCTCTTCTCCCATCGCACTGTTCAGTCTCTTCTCCTTGCATCTCCCTTGCAGGCGCACCTGAGGAGGGTCCCCCAAACTCAGAGGTCAGAAATGAACAATAGTTGCCAGGGACCCACCCATGGGAACTTGGGGAGGATTCTGCATCTGGACTGTGGATTTATTTTTCTTTTAATTCTTCTGAAGAGCAGCTTAAGCACTCGAGTCCTTGGCTTTATTTATTCTTATCATTTCCTCTTATCCAGATTGCAGCATCTGCTGAGGCCTGGTTCCCAGGCTCTCTGCTGTGAAACAGATTCTGGAGCTCACGGCCCCCACCCGGGCAGAGGCTCCTCAATGTCAAAAAACAGTAATGGCCTTCCATTACCAAGGGCTAAAGGTACCGAACATCTTTATGCATCCTCTTGCTTAATCTTCCCCGAAACTCATGGGTTGGGTGATATTGGTGTCTTCCCTACAGTGAGGCTTACAGCTGGCCCCAGAAGGGATTGGGACCTGGGTGGGTCCAGATTCCAGAGCCACCCTCCTAAGCCCTTCTCCGGGCTTCTGGAGGCAGTGTGGGGGAAGGAAGCTTCCATGGGTCTGTCACTGCAGAAGTCAGCGAGTGTTTACTCTTTGGGATACAGTTTTAGGGAGATCCTGAATGTTCCCGAGCAAAAAGATTCTGAGTTCATTTAACTTCTGTGTTGAGAAGCTGGAACTGGTATGTTTGTTAAGGATATGCGGGTTAGAGCAGGCACAAGCCACCCACGTGGATTGGGGTCTGTTGGCAGGTATTTCCACATCCACTGAACTCCCACTGTGGGGAAGTGAAAACCCTGGGGTTGCTGAGGTTGAAGGGACCAACACAGAGGAAGAAAAAACACAGAGGAAGAAAAAACCAACTGCTGCTGCTAAGTCACTTCAGTCGTGTCCGACTCTGTGCAACCCCATAGACGGCAGCCCACCAGGCTCCCCCGTCCCTGGGATTCTCCAGGCAAGAACGCTGGAGTGGGTTGCCATTTCCTTCTCCAATGCATAAAAGTGAAAAGTGAAAGTGAAGTCATTCAGTTGTGTCCGACTCTTTGCAACCCCACGGATTGCTGCCCACCAGGCTCCTCCGCCCATGGGATTTTCCAGGCAAGAGTACTGGAGTGGGGTGCCATTGCCTTCTCCGAAAAAACCAACACAGAGGAGGAAAAAACCAACAATTTGTTGCTTTTTGATCTCAGAAACAGGGTGAGGGGCAGGGGGTTGGTGGCGCAGTGGACCAAGGGAAGGGCATCCCTCAGACACAGGGAGCCGAGATGGAGAGCAGGTAGGAGGCACCTGGTACTTACAAGGTGGTGTGGGTGGAGGTCACAGTTTTTTCAAGGGCTCAACTCTAAGTGGTTATTTTAAAAACAGCCCCCTGGAACTTCCCTGGTGGTCCAGTGGTTAAGACTCCGCGCTGCCAATGCAAGGGGCACAGGTTCGATCCCTGGTCAGGGAACTAGATCCCACATGCTTCGTGGTGTGGCACAGCCACAAGATAAATAAAAAATAAAAGGTACCCCTCAAAAGCAAAGCAGGAACTTACGGTGGGAATCCCAAATACAGGCCCTTATCTAAATGTCCAGACTCTGGGTGTGAGCAGGCTTGTCATGCTGTAAAAGGCCGAGGCAGCTTCTCAAAAGGGTTGTTTTTCTCATCACAGCTTTTTAAAACAGAGTGCCATGGCTTGCTCTGAGAACCAAACAAGTCCTCCTTGAATACTTCCATGTCAGAAAGTCACGGGACTGCCAGTGAGTAGAGCAAAAGCTTGTCATGAAACGTGTCACGATTTCTCGGAATCATATCGTGGTGTGTTTCAGACACATCTCGGTAAAGGAATGCTGCCTGTCGCAGGGACATTGTGGTTGCGGGGCAGTGGAGCCTAATTTACCCCTTCCCAACACATTTCTTTTTTTTTTCCAGTTTTGAACTAGGTACAGCCCTCTGGTCATTTTTAATAGAGACCAGAATATTGAAGAATGTTTCTCCACTCTCCTTAAAACAGTAGTTCAAAAGTGATCACATGTGGCCATTCCCATTCCACTTCAGTGTTGGGGTAGGGGTGCACATGGGGGTGATGTGGCAAACCGGTGAGCCCCGTCTCAGATGGGCAGGAGCCCCAGAATCTGTAACTGGCTTCCTGCAGGTACACTGACTCAACATGGACAGGCCTCCCAATGTTTCTGAGAGATGCTGAAGATTCAGATTTTTATGTGAAATCTCTCCCGTTTTCAATGTTGGCTCACTTTGCTTTCACATATGGTGAAGGCTGTGTGTGATTTGCCTGTGGGGAGAAGGAAATGGCAACCCACTCCAGTATTCTTGCCTGGAAAATCCCATGGATGGTGGAACCTGGTAGGCTACAGTCCATGGTGTCTCAGAGTCGGACACGACTGAGCAACTTCACTTTCACTTATCAGTTTAAAGTACTTGGAGTAGTGGTTTGGCGCTCAGCTCTGGAACTGACCAGTCTCCCTGGTCTCTCATCTCTGGTCTGCCCCTTACTAGCTGTGTTATCAAGAGGGTTGATCTCTGAGGTCTTTAATACCTCAGTTTTCTTATCTGTCAAATGGAGATAAGAATTTTACCTGCTTCTGAGCAGTGCTGTGAGGATTAAGGAGAAAGCCTGGGAAGCCAGTGCCTGGTACCTAGCAAGCTCATGGTAAACAGTCACTTATATCATTATTTGTGGTCTCTTTCCGTAAGGGCTGGGCGACCATGTGTCGCTTGCCTGGGACAGCCATGACTCAAGCTTGTGGTCGTGCTATAATGATTACTGCCTCCCCTTTTCATTCTCAATATGAGACAGTAAACTCTATGGTCAACTTATATAAGCAAATACTGGCTGATACTCTTCAAGGCTTGCATAAAGTTTTATCTCAATGGAAATGTCATGGTTCCAATTGTTTGAATGTTGGACAAATCACTTAACCTTTCTGTGTTTCTGTTTCCACATTCTAAGGGATTGACACGATGACTACTAAGACTTTCTGGTTCATATTCATTCTATCATTTGGCAAACATTTACCATGAGGCCAGACTATGCCAGGCAAATGCCCAGGACATGGAGAGGCCAGGATACAGCTGGGCCCCCAAGGGGCACTTAGCCAATGACAAAGTTATTGTGTTGTGTGAATGGGGGTGGGGATCCTACCCCTTTTTTCTATATTTGAAAAACTTAGCTAGAAATGATTCATAAAATATTTCTTGTGAATCCAAAGTTTATATTTGAAATCTCAATTTCTCGCGAACAAATAATTACATTTCAGCTTAATTCTACAGACGTTTCTTTTATTGTTGTTTGAAAAAAAATTTCACCATGGGAAATGCAGAAAGGCCTAAAGGAGATTCTTTCTTTCTTTCTGTGGACTCTGCAGCAAGAGGATACTGTGCCTGCATGGGCAGTCCTCCCACTCTTTGGGACCCCATGGACTGTAGCCCACCAGGCTCCTCTGTTCATGGAATTTTCCAGACAAGAATACTGGAGTGGGTTGCCCTTTCCTTCTTCAGGGACTCTTCTCTGGCCCCCCCACCCCCCCACCCCAGGTACATGCCTGTATCTCCTGCATTCATTGGCAGGGGGCAGGTGGATTCTTAACCACTGCACTGCCCTGCGGTGGGTGGGGGGGTTCTAATATTTTACCCTTAAGTTACTGCCCGCACCCCCACACTTCTGCAGCCACTTTGTTGACAGTTAAAACAATTTTTCTTGTTTTTTTTGTTTGTTTTTTTTTCTGGCCAGCTGTGGCTTGAGGGATCTTAGTTTGCAGACCAGGGATTGATTTCACCCTAACACCGGCCCTAACCCTGCTATATTAGCTCGGAGTCCTGACCACTGGACTGCCAGGGAATTCCCAAAACGAAGTTTTTTTAAAAAAGTTGCTCTCTCTCAGTCTGTCAGGATATCTGTTCATAACTCCTCTCCTTATTAGCCTACTCCTCCTCAGTCAACCAGGTAGGAAGCGTCTGATCTGGTCCTGCCGCTGGGGCTCACGCTCCTGTCCGTGATTTTATAAAATAATCTGCTGATGACTCCCACAGATAAATAAGGCAAGTGTGGCCCCTCACGGGCCTTCGGGCCCGCGTCCACAAGTAGGTGGGCACTGCTGTCCGGGCTGTGATCGCGGAGAGGGGCCGGAGATTGCTGGGCCTCGGCTGGAGACGCCCTCGCCCACGCGCGCTCCGTCCAGGCGCAAATGCGCAGCTGGGCCCGGCTCCAACCCCGGGTCCTGAATCCTGCCCTTCGCTGGCCAGTCAGTGAGGTTGGATTGTGCTGGCCCAGAAAGCCACTTCCTGCCGCGACCGGAGCCGGCCGTTGTTGTGAAAGTTGCCCCCCGGGGGAGGAAGTGGCTTTGGGCTGTTTATTTTGGCTGCGGTCAAGCAGACGGCGCCGCCGGGGGCCGCGGACCCGGGGTTCGCAGAGCTGGGCTGGGGAGCCGGGCGGACCTCGGAGCCGTGGCGGGGTGGGGGTGCGTGTTGGGGAGGTCAGCGCCCAAACGTCCGGGACGCGCGGCGGGGATGGGGACGCGGGCATGGGTCGGGGCTGCATCACGGAGGGAGGGCGCCTGGCCTTGGTGGGGGTGCACTGCGGGGGCCGGAGGGCGCCTCGTAGAGCCCGGGTTTAGGGAAGGAGGGGTTCAGCGGCCGGAGATCCGGAACTCCGAGGGCGGGCAGGTCCCAGCATCTCAGGTCCTGGAGGCGGGTGTGAGGGAAGACGGGGTCAGGTGGCCCACCCCTGGGATGCTCTGGTGAGGAAGAGACGTGGGGACCGGGCACGGGAGCCAGGCCCCGGGAGCTGCCCGTGAGCAGAGGGTGCCCGGTCCTCCCAAGAGGTTATGGGCGAAATTAGGCTCGGCAACCCCCGCCCCTCCTAGCCTTCCTACAAGACGGGGCCTGGGAAGGGATAAGCCGAAGAGATCCTGATGCTTCAGTCGGAGAAGACAAAACCCCAGCAGGGAATGAAATCAAACATCTCTAAATCGCCGGGGAGTGGGGGTGGAGGTGGGGTAGGGGGTGGGGAGGTTAGGGCGGGTGAGGATTTGCGTCCCAGAGAACCCCGGGGGGGGGGCGGGGGAGGGGGGCAGCCCCACTCAGCCGGCGCCGCGGGCGGGGGTGGTGGGGGGCACCCAGGCAGAGCCATGGGAGGGTGAAAGTTGCCTTTACGAAATTTACCTGAATTCCCATTCCCTCTTCACAGTGTACCTTTGTGGTGCATTTATTAGGTGACAAACCCATCTATTAACCCATCCTCTGCCAGAGTGCTTTAACATCTTGGTAGAACCCAGCGTGGCCCTTCGGAGTGGCTCAGCTGTAAGGAATCCGCCTGCAGTGCAGGAACCGTGGGTTCAATCCCTGGGTGGGGAGGATCCCCTGGAGGAGGAAATGGCAACCCACTGCAGTATTCTTGCCTGGAGAATCCCACGGACAGAGGAGCTTGGTGGACTACAGTCCATGGGGTCGCAAAGAGTTGGACACAACTGAAGTGACCTAGCGCACATGCAAAGCAGCGTATCACATTGTGGAACACAGACATTTTAAGGGAAGAGAAGAGTGTGTCTAGAAATGAATGCTAGTTCCCCCTTGGGTGGGGGAACTGAGAGACATTGCATGACACTGCGCTCATGCACACTCACACACAAACACATGTGCGCGTGTCAGCAGAGCCTGGGGTGGTGGGAGTGCTGCTGTATGTGTTTAGCTTTGTCACAGGCTCTGTAGCAGTGGAAGGCCAGCACTTTGGCCTGGCTGGAGTGGAGGAGCTGGGCGGGAGGACAGAGAGTGTGAAAAGCCTGGAGGGTAGATGGTCCGCGGGGAGAAGTCCACACTAATCCCAGGATTTGGGTGGGGCTGTTGCACTGTTGGGCCTGGTAGTGGGCCTCAAAGTCACATGACTCTCCTGCTCTCCATGGAAGGAATGCATTGCCTCCCGCCACCCTCAGGTCCAGTGTGTGAGCCGGGACATGGACATGGCCTCTAGTAGAGGGTGGTGCAGGGTGGGGTGCTGGGGTCCTCAGGGCTAGCCCCTCAGCAGGGCGGGGCGGGCAGCTTGTGCTGATTCAGACATTTCCAGGCCTGGCCTCAGGGCCCAGCGGCTCATTGAAACCAGCTGCTCCTTCTGGCGGGCGGCCCTGCGGGCGGGCGGCCCCTGGCTCTCCCTGGGATGACCCCTGGCCTTTGCGTGGCCTGGGGAGGGGTGCCGATGGGGGAGAAAGGGGTGCCGACGGGCGAGAGAGGGGTGAGGCTCAGTGGCTGGAAGCGCCCCCTGCCGTGTCCTCTGGAACCAAATCTGGTCAGCTTCCCCCGGCCCGCTGCCTGGTCCCTGGTCCCCAGCTCTCTAGGAGCTGAGCCAGGCTGGTCGCTGGGTCCCCAGTCTTTACTCCTCCATGCCCCAACTTGGAACCTTCTCCGTGTCCTTGTCTCTGCTTGTGCCATTCAGGGTTTTGTTTGACATAACCTCTCATTCAGTAGATATTTCTGGAGAGCCTGCTGCGTGCCAGGCCTTGTGCTAAAATGAACTTCCCCTCCGCTTCCTTCAGCATGATGTCTTCAGCTTGTAATGGGGAGCAGCCGTCTTATCCGAGGTCAGACCTCTGGCTGCCTCCACTGCTGGGCTGAGTCCCGGAGGCTGTCGGGACAGCTGGGAGGCTAGCTCCTGAGAGAGAGACAGTGTGAGCCTCTGTGCTTGGCCTCAGGACCAGCCCATTGTGTAAACTTTGCAGCAGACGGGAAAGGAAAGGAGGCCACGGTGACCCTCACCCAGGAGGGAGGAGATGGAGTTACTCAGTGTAGGGCAAGTAGCTTTGAAACCCAGTTACCTCTGAGCACAGGAGTAAACTTCCAGGGTGATGCCCTGGATGTCTGAGAAGCAGAGACTCCACACCAGAAAGATTCCATCAGTTACCTGGAAAATCATTTCTATCCACTTTAATTGATGCTTTTGAACTGTGGTGCTGGAGAAGACTCTTGAGTGTCCCCTGGACAGCATGGAGATCAAACCAGTCAATCCTAAAGGAAATCAACCGTGGATATTCATTGGAAGGACTTACCCTGAAGCTCCAATACTTTGGCCAGCTAATGCGAAGAGCTGACTCATTGGAAAAGACCCTGATGCTGGGAAGGATTGAAGGCAGGAGGAGAAGGGGATAACAGAGGATGAGATGGTTGGATGGCATCACTAACTCAATGGACAAGAGTTTGAACTCCGGGAGATAGTGAAGGACAGGGAAGATTGGCATGCTGTAGTCATGGGGTTGCAGAGAGTCAAACACGACTTAGCAACCGAACAACAAGAACCACCCAAACCATGCAGTATGAATTAGACCTGATGGTTTTGCACACGTTGTTATATTGCCTGTAACTTTTTCATGACTAGGTTTGTGAGTTCTGCCTTTCCAGGTTCACTGTAAACATCTTGAGGGCAGAAACCATATCCTTAATTTCCCTGTAGTACCTTGTTCAGTGCTTCACAAAAACTTGTCATTGTCACAAATGAGAAAACCTCTGGAGGAGCAGCCAGAAAGGTGGTCAGGAGGATGGGGTGGGTCCAGCCTCCAAGCACCTCCTGTGACGTGGCCCATGCAGCCACCGGCCCAAACAACCCATCACTGGTCGGACGATCAGAGGGGACCCAGGCACCAGGCCTCCAGGGAAGTCAGGAGCATGGACTGGTGTTCCAGACTGGGAGAAAGGCTCTGTCTCCAGGACCTAGGGCTGTGTGTTTATCAGAATTCTTTGGTTACAAGGACAAAATCCTGATGCAAACCAGCTCAGCGAAAAAAGAAAAGAGAGAGAAATGTAGCTGCAAATGATCCTGAATGATGCATGGAACAGAGGCAGAGCTGTAAGAACTCAGGGACGGGCTGGACATTCTGCACCCTGAGCACTCGCTCCCCCTCCTTCCATCTCTCAGCTTTGTATCTCTTCCCATAGTATCCCTTCCTTGCCTACAGCAGAAAGCTCTTTTCCTCGTGGTAGGAAACGTGGCAGCCCCAGTTTAGAGAGGGGACTTCAGTGTTCCGAGAGGGGCTCTGGTTGGCCCTGTTTAAGTGCCAGTCACTGTGGCCTGGGAATGGACATGATTATTGGCCAGTAGTGAGCCTCGTGGGCTTCCCTGGTAAATCAGCTGGTAAAGAATCCGCCTGCAACGCAGGAGACCCCGGTTTGACTCCCAGGTCAGGAAGATACCCTGGAGAAGGGATAGGCTGCCCACTCCAGTATTCTTAGGCTTCCCTGATGGTTCAGACAGTAAAGAATCCTCCTGCTATGCAAGAAACTTGGGTTCAATCTCTGGGTCAGGAAGATCCCCTAAAGGAGATCATGGCAACTCACTCCAGTATTTTTGCCTTGGAAAATCCCCATGGACAGGGGAGCCCAGCAGACTACAGTCCATGAGGTCACAAAGAGTCGGACACGACTGAAGCGACTTAGCATAGCACAGCACAATGAGCCTGGTGCCCACTCAGCCAGAGATACAGGAAAATTCTTTATAAATAAGAAGGGGAAGAGGACGGGAAGTTTGCTGGGCAGACAAAACAAAGACCAGAGACTGTGGGTGGCTCCACAAAGTCAGGGATTCTGTTACCCTCTCCATATCTTCCACACAGAGCCTGGCCCCTACCAGCCCATATGGCGACAGAGGCTGGGTTGTATCTGTGTGACTCAGTCCTGGACCCTCAGTGCCTGGCACCCTGCCCGGCACCCGTGAGATTCTCAGGGAATACTTGTTGAACAAATAAATGCATGGTGTACAGATGGCCGTCAATGCATGGTTACCTGCCTGGCTTCATTCATTTGTTCACTCCCTGAACAAGTGCACTGTGACCCACACCTGGGTGCCTGGTGTGGTGGTGTTGGTGTGACCATCCAGATACGGGGGGTCATCCTTGTCCTCACTGAGGACCCTACAAGGTCCCAGTGAGGGCCACTTCCACTCCCTGCCCAGCCACCCGAGGCTCCCAGGTGAGTGGAGCAGGGCTAGAGGGCTGGGTAAGGGTGGAGGGGACCTTCTTGGGTGGGAGAGCCTTCTCATGATGAGGGGCATCAGGTCTTCGCTTTGAGCTCCTCCTGCCACCTCCCGTGTGCCTGCAGAGAGCAGAGCTCGAATGACGGTACAGAGTCAGTTTCCAAAATGCCTGGTTTCCTTCCCATCCCTTGAGCATCTTTAACTTGGCCAAGCCTGGGCCTCATCTCTGCTTCCATTGACCCCTGGAGAAACAGCTTTCTTTCTGGGGGGACCCAGACCCACCCCTCAACTCTGGGTGGAAAATGCTCTCCCCAGAGGCCCCCAGCCCCCTCCTTAGCAAAGCCCCAGGGTTCCACTGCTGAGAATTCCCCTCGGCCTCCCCGCTGCTCCCAAATTCCTTTTCCTTTTCTCATTTGCTGCCAAGGCAGTTCTGTGACCCGCATCCCTCACCTTCTGTCTCCTCCAGGTCCTCAGTGACTTCAGAGTCCGAAGGCCCAGCTCCCTCTGCTGCTCCCAGACACCTGGACTTGAAGGGCTTGTTTGCCCTTGTCTCCTGCTGTGTCCAGACCCACTGTCTCTAGCTGGGACAGTACGGTGTGTCTCCTCGTGTTCCTGGCATTGCCTGGGATATATGCAGGGAGAGATGGGTCATTGAACCCAGGACCTTGGACGGCAGAGGGAGGAGGGACTTGCAGCAGGGACCCGGGTGACAAAGGAGGACGCTGAGGCCTTGACAGGTGCTGTGCTTGGGCGTCCTGCTCTCTCCCCCTCTGGGCCTCAGTTTCCTCATCCAGTGCTGGGAAGGTGGCGTCTCCTGACCACGTGGGCCTCTTTTGGAGCCTTCACTTGCCCTTGTTACCACTGCACGCCTGCGAAGTTGATGTACCGTGCCTGGGTTTTCTGGCTGGGGAGGAAGGGAAGACACTGGCCCCCGGGCTGCTATAGGCTCCTGTGATGTTTTGGGCTGTGTGTCCAGCCCGTCTCTAAGGTCACCTACGAAAGCAAATACTACTTTCTCCCTTTTCCGGCCCCGGACCCTTTCCCTCCCCCTGCCGAGGGTTACTTCCTGTTGCTGATGGTCCTCGCTGGAGTGGAGTTTCTGAGAAACAAATGCCCAATTCAGTCAAACGCTCGGGCAGGCCTGGATGGAGTCCTGGGCCAGTTTGTGGTTCCTGGAGAGGAGCTGGAAGGGAAGGAGCAGGTTAGGGCGGGGGGCAACAGGGACGTCTTTGCTGTGGTGGTCATGCTTGTTGGCCCCTCAGGAAGTCACCTGTGTCTTGTCTAAAGAGGACCCCATCCCGGTGTCATCAAAGAATAGAGTGACCGGTGTCCCTCCCCACCAGCCTTCCCACTTTGGAGTTCCTTTATTTCTTAATTCTAACAAATCTTTTAAAAAAATGTTTTATTATTTATTTATTTGGCTGCACCAGGTCTTAGTTGCATCTCGCAGGATCTTTGATCTTCGTTACAGCATGAGAACTCTTAGTTACAGCATGTGGGGTCTAGTTCCCTGACCAGGGATCAAACCTGGGCCCCTTGCAATGGGAACGTGGAGTTTTAGCCACTAGATCACCAGGGAAGCTGCCCACTGTGGAGTTTCAGCATGCAGTGACAGGAGCTGTGGTGCTCTGTTTTAGTGAAATTGATTTGGCAGCTGGGACGAGGAGCAGAAAGTTAGGTTGGTTGTGATTGTTATCTGCTGCTGCTGCTAGGTCGCTTCAGTCGTGTATGACTCTGTGCGACCCCATAGACAGCAGCCCACCAGGCTTCTCCGTCCATGGGATTTTTCAGGCAAGAGTACTGGAGTGGGGTGCCATTGCCTTCTCTGGATTGTTATCTAGGCATGGAATCCATTCATTCATTCTTCATTTGTTCATTTGTTATTTTATTAAGCAGTACCATCTGTTGAGTGGAGTTACAGGTACTGAGGATACAGTGTGAAGAGGAAGTCTTGGAAATTTCTGAACAAGAGGGGAGACAGAAAGTAAACAAAACCATGTTAGTTCATGAGCTCTGGTTCTGGAAATGGAAGGTTAGCTTTTATCAGTCTGGTTCTCTGGCTAAAAGCCCTTATCGGTTAATGATAAAACATAAAATACAGTGGTTCAGGAGCAGTCAAAACCAGGCAGAGCCAAGGAGGAAACAGTCCTTGAGAGAAAAGATGAAGTGAGTGGTTCATTTAAGCAGCTTTTTGGCTTCCCTGGTGGCTCAGACGGTAAGGAATTTGCCTGCAATGCAGAAGACCAGGGTTCAGTCCCTGGGTGTGTAAGATCCCCTGGAGAAGAGAATGGGGGCCCGCTCCAGTATTCTTGCCTGGAGAATTCCATGGAGAGAGGAGCCTGGCGGGCTACAGTCCATGGAGTCACAAAGAGTTGGAAATGACTAAGCAACTAACACTTTTCACTTTCCTCCTGAGAACACTATCCAGTTTGAGGAGCTGCAACAGAATGGAACAGCTTTACTGGTCAGAGTGTGGGGCTTCCAGAAAAGCTAAAAATCAAGAGGGAAAATCCTAGAAAGGCAAGAGATGTCCTCATTCAAATTCTCCTCAGATACTTGGCAGCTCGAAACTGCATAGGCAGAGTGACGCTTTAGGGAACCCATCGAGAAACAGCAGTGGGGAAGAAGAGATTTCAGTTGCTGCCTAATGCTGAGAAAACAAGAGTTTGGAGTTCAAGTTCCACTGAGTTCGAGGAGCTTGGTAATTGCCTAAGGTTTTCTTTTGAAATGCTAGAAGGGCCTCACCTTATGATTAAACCCAAGGTTAAGGGCCACACCTTAAGACTAAACTAAAAACCGGAACAGCCCCACCCTAGCAAACCTAAGCCCCTGCAGAATCAGGATGATCTACCACTAATTTAACTGCCTGCCACAACAAAACTCCACATTCTTTTAAGGAAGATAATGCGTCCAGACGCCCTATAACGTGTCATCCACGAGTCCAATATGCAATAATAATAATAAAAAAGAAACATGCTCCTGGTAACATTATCCACTATGTCCAGTATGTAATAAAAGTTACTATACATGCAAACAGCAGGAATAATCAACAGAAAAAATAGTCAGCAGACCCAGACTCACAGATAGCCCAGATGTTGGAAAAATGTCAGATAACAATAAATGATGGGGAGATAATTATGCTAGAGAGGAACTCTGACTACTTTAGATATGGAAGTCGGAGAGGGCCTCTCTAAAGATGTGCCTTTTTTAATACCAATCTCAGGCCAATTAAATCAGTCTCTGGAGTGGTACCTGGGCACCTGCATTTTTTATTTTTTGGTGCACTGTGTGGCATGCAGGAGCATGTGGGATCTTAGTTCCCTGACCAGAGATTGAAGCCATGCCTGCTGCATGGGGAATGCAGAGTCTTAACCAGCGGACCACCAGGGAAGTCCCCAAGATGTGACTTTTTTTTTTCTGAAATGCAAAATGCCAGGCAGAGGAGACAGTGCAAAGGCCCTGAGGCAGGAAAGAGTTAGGCCTGTTCAAGGAAGGGCAAGGAGGTCCCTGTGACTTGAACAAGGGGGAGCAGTTCGATCTGAGATTAGACTGATCGGCAGGACCAGAATATGTGGGATCTGATGGCTCATAGCAAGGAGTTTGAATTTCATTTATAGAATGATGAATCACCTTTGAAGGTGGGAGAGAGACTAACATGACATGTTGCTTTTTCTTTTGCTATGAGAGAAGCTGTCATTTCAAATATTTAACCGCCAATTACATTTCGTTTGCTTTAGCTGTGTATACATGTCTTTTACTCATTTTCTACTATATTGGTGCCATTTTACTCCTAATTTATTATATATTTTTTTTGTAGAAGCTGTTTTCATTTTAGGGAATAAACTATTTGCCTCTAGTAAGTTACATGTATTTTTGTCACTTGAATTCTGATTGTTTTTATGGCATTTTTTGTGCCATGAAAAAAATCATGTTACTGAACTTACCACTGTTTTCTTTATGACTTTCAACACACTGATATTATTATTATTATTATTTTTGAAAATATTTATTTGACTGCTCCAGGGCATAGTTGCAGCATGTGGCATCTAGTTCCCCGACCAGAGATTGAACATGGGCCCCCTGCATTGCGAGCACAGAACACTCCAATATTATTTAAAAAAAAATTTTTTTTTAGGACTTATTTATCTTTAAAAGATCATGCTGCATGGCCATGATGAATGGCTTACAGAGGGAGGATCAGGCCTGCATGATGGAGCAGAAAGGTCTTGGGGTTTGGATTCAGAAGATGGGGGGCCAGATTTCAGTCTCAAGACTCTGGTCAAACTGTTACACTACCCATAGTCAAATTCTTTGGCTATAGTATGGAATCATCAGGAACATTTATGGTGCTCTTATTATGTGCTGGATCCTGTTCCAACACTTGACATGTATTATCTCATTTAACCTTTACAATAGTTTCATGAAGAGGAAGCTGAACAGTGCACCCAACTCACGCATTAAATGGCATAGCTGGGATCTGAACCCTGGCAGTCAGACTCATGCTTTTGAGGCGTGAAAATTGTCCTGCAGAGCCGGTGGCTAGTAGATGCAGAAGTGCTTTGGAGCCTGGGAGGTGCTGTGTGTGTGGTGTTGTACTCAGTGGCAGCTAGGGCACAAAACGTGAGGTCACAGAGACCTGGGTTTGCTTCCTGGCTGTGTGATACCACGACTGGGTCGCTTTGTGGCTCAAATGCATGTCTGCTTCTTCCTTTCTCTCTCTCAAAACCTTAGGATATAATAAAAGCTTTGAGATATAATTCACATATCATAAAACTCACGCATTTAAAATATGCATTTAACTGGGTCTTAGTATGTTCACAGAATTGTGCAGCTATCATGACAATCTAATTTTATTTTTTAAATGATTGGGTTTATTTATTTGTCTGCGCTGGGTCTTAGTTGAGCAAGAGGGATCTTCAGTCTGTGCTGTGGCATGCGAACTCTTAGTTGCAGCCTGCGGGATCTAGTTCCCTTGACCAGGGATCAAACCTGGGCCCCCTGCACTGGGAGCGCAGAGTCTAAGCCGCTGGACCACCAGGGAAGTCCCGTGCCAGTTTGATTTTAGAACATTTTCATTCCCCCTAAAGAGACCCTGTGCTTTTTCTTAGCCACTCCCCATTCCCATTACCCAGCCTAGCCCCAGGGAACCACTGATCTACCTCCTATATATTTAAGTCTTGATTTCTTCATCAGTGTTTGGCAGGGGGCAGGTTGGATTTCAGTGTCTTCCATAGAGTGTCTGCTTAGCGAGGTGATGGGTGAGAAGATGCGAGACTGGGGAAGGCAGAGAGCTAAGTGCTGTCTAAAATCTCAGGAGTGAGATGGTTATGGGATGTGAATGGTTGGGTTTGCTGGGGGTGGCCTGGCGAGTGGTTTGGGAAGATTCTAAATGAGAGGAAAAGATGGAGCCAGTGAAGGTGAGGAGCAGCGGGGAAGAGTGAGACAAAGCAATTTCAGGCTGGAGAACTCTGGTGGAAAAACAACGCCATGTAACAGAGGTTTTGATAAAGGCCGCAGTGCAGTGTCTGATGTAAACACCTTCCCCCTCCTCCTGAGATCTTCATAAAAGGAAACAGCCCCCAACTTGCCCTGTGGAATTTGGTTTGCTTTGGGGGAGACAGGACAGAAGGCTGAGTCCTCCTCCAGGTGCTGTGGGACCAGGGCAGAGGCTGGCCATGTGGGCTCTGCCTTGACTGGGCACAGGGGGCCAGCCGTGCCTCTCACCACCCCATGCACAGGGCCAGTCGTGAGGATGGAGTGATTTATCATAGGAAGAAGGCCCACAGCCCACTACCAGCGTCAGTGTCTGCAGGCAGCCTGGCCGTCGACAGCAGCCAGGAGACCCCTGTGATGGCTTCATGTCCTGCTTTCCTTCCAGAGCCCAACGTCTTCGTCATCTTCAGCCATGGACTGCAGGGCTGCCTGGAGGCCCAGGGTGGGCAAGTCCGAGTCTCTCCAGCCTGCAATGCCAGCCTTCCTGCCCAGCGCTGGAAGTGGGTCTCCCGAAACCGGCTCTTCAACCTGGGCACCATGCAGTGCTTGGGCACAGGCTGGCCGGGCACCAACACCACCGCCTCCCTGGGCATGTACGAGTGTGACCGCGAGGCACTGAGTCTTCGCTGGAACTGTCGCACCCTGGGCGACCAGCTATCCCTGCTCCTGGGGGGCCGTGTCGGCAACACATCCAAGGCTGGCAGCCCCGAGCGCGGTGACCAGACCCGCAGCGGCCAGTGGCGCATCTATGGCAGCGACGAGGACCTGTGTGCGCGGCCCTACTATGGTGAGAGGCTACCCCTGGTGTCAGGGGCCTGGAGCCACGAGGGACAGACGCGGGGGAGACAAAACCTTGGCCTCCACAGGCCTCTGGCAGTCAGCTCTTTCATCGTCATGGGAAGCATTTGGGGATCATGGAGAAAATGAACTTCAGAGCATTTATTTGCCTTAAAAAACTTACAAAACCTGATACACTCTTGTAAAGACCTCAGTCAGTTCAAAAGTGTATAACGTACAACTGAAAGAGAAACCCCTTTTCTCCCAGGCCCACTCTTCAAGGGGACCCCAGGGTCACCGTCCACAGGTGTCTCCATCCCCCTTTTGCACGGGTGAATGGGGACTGGAGTCACCCTGTGAGAAGCCTTTCCTGGTGGGCAGCTCCATCCTGGAGGCCCTTTCCCAGGATACCTCCTAGAGTGCCAAGATGGAACTTGGCATGTGAGGCAGCTGAATTTTGGACAGGTGTTAGGGGCCCTAGGGGACCCCCTTTCCCAGCCCGATGGGATGAGCAGCGGGACCTCTCCCAGGCTCCTGGGCTGAACCAAGGGCAGAGGCAGCCTTCCGGCCACTGTCTGGCATCGCTGCCCCCTCCCTCTCTCTGCTGACCCCTGCCCACCCCGGCTCCCGGGGCTGTAGGGGATTTTCCCTGAGGGGTGAGCGGGCTGGGCAGCCTCTGGGGTCCAGATGCCAAGGGCCTGGCTCCCCTCTCCTGCAGAGGTCTACACCATCCAGGGCAACTCCCACGGGAAGCCGTGCACCATCCCCTTCAAATATGACAACCAGTGGTTCCACGGCTGCACCAGCACTGGCCGCGAGGATGGGCACCTATGGTGCGCCACCACCCAGGACTACGGCAAGGACGAGCGCTGGGGCTTCTGCCCCATCAAGGGTGAGGGCCAGTGGGTGGGGTGGCAGGAGGTCGGCCCTGGGGTGGGGAGTGCAGCAGGTGTGGGCGGTGGAACTTTCCAGACTCGAGTGAGAAGTGCCCCCACCCCCCACCTCCATAGGGTCTCTGCATATTCCTTGAGGGACCTCCCCTTGGACCCCGCAGAGCGGGCCGGGGCGGGACCCACACCTGGCTGTCATGGTGGCAGGTAACGACTGCGAGACCTTCTGGGACAAGGACCAGCTGACCGACAGCTGCTATCAGTTCAACTTCCAGTCCACGCTGTCCTGGAGGGAGGCCTGGGCCAGCTGCGAGCAGCAGGGGGCAGACCTGCTGAGCATCACGGAGATCCACGAGCAGACCTACATCAATGGTGAGGCGGGGGCAGGGGGCAGCGGGCAGGACCCCAAGACCTGTCCCCACCTTGAAGGGTGGCCCTGAGCCCTTTCTGCTGCTGCTGGAGGGCAGGATGCAGTTGGTGGGGCAGCGAGTGGAGGACTGGGGTTAGGATGACCCCCCACCTCACTGTCGCCCTCTTGTGGTCAGGGCTCCTCACTGGCTACAGCTCCACACTGTGGATTGGCCTTAACGACCTGGACACCAGTGGAGGCTGGCAGTGGTCAGACAACTCGCCTCTCAAGTACCTCAACTGGGAGAGTGGTGAGGCGCCGGGTTT
This sequence comes from Bos mutus, assembly GCF_027580195.1. Taxonomy (NCBI): domain Eukaryota; kingdom Metazoa; phylum Chordata; class Mammalia; order Artiodactyla; family Bovidae; genus Bos; species Bos mutus. Next base: position 33,443,102 of record NC_091635.1, read on the forward strand.
GGGGTGCAGGGCGGCCTGGGGATCCCACAGGCACTTGGTCTCCTAGGTACTCCTTCCCTGGTACCCTACTCTAGACCAGCAGATTTCCACCCACTCCAGATTGGGTGCCAGTGGTCCGTGCAGCACGTTGTCTGAATTAGGAATGATGCCCTTTCCTGGCGGCACTTGGCCTGGAAGGTGGACTGGATTTCATCCCCATGCAACCCTTCAGCTACGGGCACTGGGGCCCTCAGCAGGCCTGGCCAGGGAGGGTGGGCATGGTTGGCCCAGGCAGAAGGTCGTGGACCACGTGAGCCCCGGGGAGGAGGCAAGAGAGCCGAAGCGCAGCGCTGGGCATCTGAGCGGGCTCAGGCTTCCAGGGAAGCGTGAGGCTCGGGGGAGGGCTCCCGGGCCAGGGGGTGAGTTCCTCTCCCCTGGGGCGCTGGCGCCCTGCGCTCCCCACAGATCAGCCGGACAACCCGAGCGAGGAGAACTGCGGGGTGATCCGCACGGAGTCGTCCGGCGGCTGGCAGAACCGCGACTGCAGCATCGCGCTGCCCTACGTCTGCAAGAAGAAGCCCAACGCCACGGCCGCCGAGCCCCCACCTCCCGGTGAGTGGGGTGGACGTGGGTGGTGGGGGGCTCCTCAGGCCACAGCCACTGCCCACCCACCCTCACAGCACAAGGGGCTCGGATCCTCCCTCTTCTTAAATGGTTCTGCTGAAATCTGAACAAATTGAAGTGTGCTATTCATTCATTCTGGGACATTTGTTGGGAACTGTATTAAATGCTTCACGACCCATCCTGTCCTCCTGGTTGTCGCAGTCTGCCGCAGGTGATGGACATGTCAACCCACAAACGGAATATCCCGAGTTGTTGTAAAAAATAGAATATATATTAGAGAGCTTTGAGAAGAAATTGATCAAGCTCTTGAGAGCTAAGGAGGGTTTCCAGGAGGTGACATTGGATTTGGGCCTTTCAAGTGAAGTATAAGTTTAAAAAGCCATAAAGAGGTGTGGGGAAAGGGCATGACTGGCAGAGGGAAGGGCAGGTGCAAAGGCATGGAGGCCTGGAAGGTCACAGCAGCTCTAAGGTCGGCGAGGATTGCACCCTGAAGGTTAGAGTACAGATGGCCACTACTTAAAAGTGTGGTCCCGGGATGTCCCTGGTGATCCAGTGGTTAAGAATCCACCTTCCAATTCAGGGGATGTGGGTTCAATTCCTGGTCTGGGAACTAAGATCCCGTATGCTGCAGAGCAGCTAGTGTGTTACATCCACAGCTACACAGAAGCCAGAATGCTGCAACTGAGACCCAACACAGCCATAAATAAATAAATATTAAAAAAAAAAAAAGCGTGGTCCCTGTCCCAGCTGCCACTATGAAGGCCATGGTGCTGCGCATCACCCAGGCCAGCATCACAGTTGGAGGAGAGCAGATAGGCGCCATCAGATGGGTCATCGGCGTGTTGTTGGGTATTTCCCTGGAACTGGAGCATGTGGTCCGGAAGATCTTAAACCTGCATGTGTTTGAGGATGAGAGTGGGAAGCACTGGTCGAAGAGCTTGATGGACAAGCAGTACGATGTGCTGTGCCAGTCCTCCCTGCAGCGCGTCCTCAAGGGCAACGAGCCCACTTCCACCTGGCCATGCCCGCAGGGCAGGCTGAGGCCTTTTACAAGGGCCTCCTGGAGCCGCTGTGCAAGGCGGAGAGGCCAGAGCTCATCAAAGGTGGCAAGTTCAGTGCCTGCCTGCAAGTCCACATTCAGAACGACGGGCCTGTGACCATGGAACTGGAATCTCCGGCCCCTGGTGCTGTTGCCTCTGATCCAGAACACCTGTCGAAGCTTGAAAAGCAACAACAGAGGACAGAAAAAGCCAGAGCCAAAGGGCCTTCCGGATCAAGCAAGAAGAGAAGTGCTCCCCGCAAGGAAGACCACAAAGCCGGCAGCGGGGCGGAGGGGGACATGTCCTCTGAGCGGGAGCCCGTAGGTGGGCCAGGCGCAGTGCATTATCATTGAGCAGAACTGGATCCTGAAAAATTCATGAAAGATGCTAGACACCTACACTACTTTAAGAATTTGGAACCGAATCCTGAAAAGGAAGATGGAAATAAAAAACTGGGAACCTACAAAAACAAAAAACCACCAAAGGAGTGCTACCGTTTTCTGCTGCTGCTGTGGTTTAACAGAGGAGATGGGTGCTGCCAGCGTGGACAAGGCGCCCCACCCAAAGGGCAGCAAGGGACACACCCAAGGGTTCCCTCGGGGAGCCGTGGTGGTTCCCCTGATTCTCTGCTTGCTTTTGGAACAGGCTGACCCAACATCACTTGTCATCGAATCCTCCTTTTACACTATGGTGTATTTCTAAGTGTCTGTGATGGGTCCCAAATGCATTCACGCTGTCCATGTTTTTCCAGAACAGTCGTCCATAATAATATATTATGTGAGAACGTAAAAAAAAGTGTGGTCCCTGGACCAACAGCACCTTCCCAAGTGATGTTGTAAGTGCTTATTAGAAATGCAGACTCTCAGGTGCCTCGCCCCTCCTCCCCCCAATTACTTGAACTAGAACCTGCATTTCACAAGATCTTAGTGACTGGTGTGGAGTTTGAGAAGTACTGGCTTAGAGGGCACGGGGACATGAACAGTTCAGAAGGGCAGGTTGCAGCCAGTCCCTAAAGGATTTTGGCTTCCCGATGAAATTCAGGTGGGGCCAGGTAGGCTGTGGGAGCCTTTGCAGGCTTTTAAGGCAGGGAGTGTCTTGCTCACATTTGTGATTCACCGAGGTAGCTTTAGGGGCAGGGCGCCGAGTTGGGGTGTGGCCTTCATCCAGCAGCTTAGTCTCAGAGGTGCCGATTGAGGGTAGGTAAACTCATATCCCCTGCAGGGTTGCTGAAAGGCTGGAGACCTGGCCTGGCTCAGAGGAGCATCTCCATGGGCTGGAGTGGCTCCTGCAGGAGTCCAGTCCCCATGGGGTGAAGAGGGGATTTATATAAAGAAATACAGCAAGACAAAACAAAAATTCACAAAACACAGAAAGTGGAGAACTTACAGAGCAGACTTTTGCTTCTGACCATTAAAGTGTTGCCAAAGGTTGATTTGGGGCCATTGGCCACTGTTCTTTCCCCTCATCCCCTAGGGGATCAGGAGCAAAGGTTTAAAACATTGGTGCCCACATCAAGGGCACCTCACCTCCCCCTGGGGGTGGACACGGGGGAGCCTGGGGCAGGCAAAGAAAGGAGGGTCACAGGGCTGGTGTGGGCAGGCCTTGCCCACATGGTCCCCTTTGGGCCTGGCCCCTCACCGAGTCCTCTGTACCCTGGATCTGCCCAGCATGGCTGCTGTGGGGAGCCCTCCCCTGGGGCCTCATGAACTTGCAAATATGTCTCTAGCCTTGGATTTCCTCTTTCATCCCAGCCCACATCTCTCTGCGTGAGGCATATTTTCTTTTTTCCTTTTGGCTGCACTGCATGGCACGTGGGACCTTAGTTTTCCAGTCTGGGATGGCATCCGCGCCCCCTGCAGTGGAGGCACAGGCTCTTAACCACTGGACCGTCAGGGAAGTCCCAGGGTGTTATTTTCTAAGCAGTTTCTTGGGTGGGTCCTGCCTTCCAGCACTTATCACTCGAAGCATGTCATTTCAGAGGCAGGCACCATCGGGCCCTGAAGCATCCACGTTTCCTGAGCTTCCTCCCTCCCACTAAACTCTTCTGTCCAGGTGGCAGCCTCGGGTCTTAGCCCAGCTGCTGACAAGAGATGATTGACAGGTCTTGAGCCACTGAGGGAGCCCGCTTAGGCTCTCAGCCCTCCCCACTTTGCCGGGTCTGCCAGAGACAGTATGGCCAGTCCTTGGAGCATCTCCCAGGGTGGAGTGTATCCCAGTGGGATGATGCTTCAAGTGGGTACATGTTTTCTTGCCCAGCCAGGCAGAATCCTGCCCGAACCCAATGTTGTAGGTGGTTTGATGAAGTCCTGTTTTCTCTTGCCAAGGCCCAAGTGAGAGCTTGTTTGCATCAGGTGCCCTGGGACCCCAATCCCTAGAGGGTGAACTTGAAATGCACGGAGATGGGGGGGGGAAGGGCCTAAGACCGGTCGGTTTCTCAGCCCTAGGGTTCAGGGAGAGGAAAAGGGGTGGTGGAGGGAATGAGAGGAAGAATTTCAACCAGCAGATGCCTGCCGGGCAGCAGTGACTTCATGAGCTGCTGACTTGGGAGGGGGGTGCATTTCCCACCTGCTTCATCCTGGACTGATGTGGCCTGCTCCATAGGTGTTCTTTTCTTTCTTCTTTTTTTTTTTTTTTTTAATATTTATTTATTTGGCTGCGCCGGATCTTAGTTGTGACAGGTGGGACCTTCAATCTTTGTTGTGGCATATGGTTTTTTTTTTTTTTTTAGTTGCAGCACGCAGGATCTTTAGCTGTGGCATGCAAACTCTTAGTTGCAACAGGTGGGATCTAGTTCCCTGACCAGGGAATGAACCCAGGCTCCCCTGCACTGGGAGCATGGAGTCTCAGCCACCAGACCACCAGGGAAGTCCCCAGAGATGTCCTTTGAGACAGTGTCGGCGGTGTCATTTATGAAGTGAGGTGGACATGAGCTAAGCTGGAATCTTACAGCAGGAAGCCCCATTTTACAGAGGAGGAAACTGAGGTTCCCGGGGCAGTTCTGTTCTGAGTCCCCATCCATCTTTCCCTCTGAGAGCCCCAGCTGGAGGGGCCATCCTATCTTGAGTGGAATCTGCCACCATCTCCCAGGGCTCCAGCTGCCCTGAGGGTTTTGTCTTTTCAACATCCTTCAGTATTCAGACCTGGCTTGGTGGGAAGAGTGGATCTAAGACACATTTGGGGAGGAGGTGGACTTCAAGGCCCTGTCTGCGTTGACACCCAGGGGGTCTGAGCCCATGCTGGGCGTCTCGGCCCCTGAACAGCGGCCTCTCTGGTCTCCGCAGATGTGTGGGCCAACGTGAAGGTGGAGTGTGAGCCCAGCTGGCAGCCCTTCCAGGGCCACTGCTACCGCCTGCAGGCTGAGAAGCGCAGCTGGCAGGAGTCCAAGAAGATGTGTCTGCGGGGTGGGGGCGACTTGCTCAGCATCCACAGCATGGCGGAGCTGGAGTTCATCACCAAGCAGATCAAGCAGGGTGAGGGGCTGCCTCCCCAACGCCCGTCCTGGGGGCTCAGGCACTGTCCTCGCCTCCCCTGCCAGTGGAGAAGGCCGACCTCCTGATGTCCCCTCTCCCCTGCCGCACCCCCCCAGAGGTGGAGGAGCTGTGGATTGGTCTCAACGACCTGAAACTGCAGATGAATTTTGAGTGGTCCGACGGGAGCCTCGTGAGCTTCACCCATTGGCACCCCTTTGAGCCCAACAACTTCCGAGACAGCCTGGAGGACTGTGTCACCATCTGGGGGCCGGTAAGAACCTCTCTCCTCACAGGGCCCCCAGACCCCGCCTCCCGGTGCCACCGCAGCTGAGGGGTGTCCCGTTATTGGCTCCTGCTTGTGACCCCACCCCCTTGCCTCTCGGAATCCCTCCTCCCCATTTGTCTCCTTCCCGTCCGCGTGGAGAGATTGCCAGGGTTTGACTCTCCTCTCCACTTCCAACTAGCTGGGTCATCTTGGGCAAGTTACTTAATGTCTCTGTGCCTCGGTTTCCTTAGCTGAGTTTCCTTAGCCTCAGTTTTCCCAGCTGTCAGTGGAACTCTAAAGGTGCCATCCTCAGAGGGTCTTCATGAGGATTAAAGGAGTTCAATGAAACCTTTGGACGTTTGTCTCCCGGCGATCATCTTGACCTCCTGCGGGCTGCACTTCCCCGCCAGCAGGTGGCGTCAGAACCCACATTATGGGGACAAGCTCCCCAGGCAGGGCTGCTCCCTGCCAGCCCTACCCCAGCGCAGGGTCCTGTCCTCTCAAGAAATGGTGGCGTTGTGACTGTCTGCCATGGCTGTGGTTCAGACAGTGTGGGCGGATGAAGGAATTGATACAGGGTTTCAAGCAGAGGTAAGTCTGTTCCTTAAAAGACAAAACCGTAGGACAGACTACCGACCTCAGAGACGGAGAGGACATTCTGCCTTGAGATACAGCCAACAGTGCCAGGGACCCCAGAGGCGTCTGGCTTAGAGGATGCTGTTTTAGGAAATGGCTACTTACTCCAGTATCCTTGCCTGAGAAATCCCGTGGACAGAGGAGCCTGGCGGGCTATAGTCCATGCGGTCACAAAAAGTCGGATACAATTGAGAACGCGTGCTTTTATTGAGCATCTGCTAAATACTGCACATTTTCCTGGGGGCTGAGACACACAGACACCTCTGCCCTCCGGATGGCACTCAAGGCAGGCAAAAACTGCTGGCTGGATGCACTCAGCACAGAAGCACCAAAGCTGTTAGGAGGGGCTGAACTAAGTTCCTCTTCAGCTCCATCAACGAGGGGAGGGTCTGGGCACACAGTCTCTGCTTGCCCTGGATCTGCGAGTACTGACTGGACACCTTGCCCAACTGGGAATCTCATCTGTCTTAGCCAGCTTGTCCTTGGTGTTTATGACGTGAGCTAATTTAAATGAGCACCTTTTCTATTTTGACAGTGCTTGTCAAAGTTTGGAGGCATCTGCACAGCTACTCTGTGCTCACATCAGCCTAGTGAGGCTTATGGCACTAATCCTGCTCGCCCCCACCCATTTTCCACCATGGAGCACAGAGAGGTCAAGCTTCTTGCTTGGAGTCACACAGCAAGTCAGAGGCAGGGCCAGGTTTGGGAGGTTTGGGGGAGAGAGACTGACACTGCCCCTCACCCTGTGTCCCTAGGAAGGTCGCTGGAACGACAGTCCCTGTAACCAGTCCCTGCCGTCCATTTGCAAGAAGGCAGGCCAGCTGAGCCAGGGGGCTGCCGAGGAGGACCACGGCTGCCGGAAGGTGAGGGTGCTTCTGGAGCTGCCCGGGATGGGGCCAGCCAGAGGGGCTCCCGGGGGCAGGAGGGCAGGAGGAATCCGCAGCCTCCTGTGGTATCCTCCCTTTTTCCTGCCCTCCAAACTGCTCCATCCAGAAGGAGTGATACAGGATGAGGTGGGGTGGGGGTAGAAAGCTGTTGGGAGGAAGTGGAGCTCCCCACTCCACCCCAGCCCTGAGCCCCCTCTCCATGGAAAGCTGCAGAGAACTCGGAGGTGGGGGTAGGCGGGCCCCCCACTCCCACCCCCAAGTCTGGTCCAGTCATCACCTGTGTGGAGGCTGCTGGGGACCACCTAGGTCTCCTCTGTGTACCCTCGCTCTCCCCCAGCCCCCGCTTTCCCACCCATCTTTGCTGTCACGCACACCAGCCACAGACACAGTGTGTGCTTGTCTTTCTCCTGGGGTGGGGGTGGGGGAACCAGGCCACTCTGGTCACCCTCCCTGTGAATAAGTCGGGGAGACAGGGTGTGAGTGAGGGTGAGGGCGAGGGATTGACCCGTTTCCCTCCTTCAGTCCCACGCCTACCCCCCTCCCTGTCCCGACAGGCAGGGATGTGAGCAGTGTGGAGCGTGTGGGCAGGCTGCTCATAAAGGCCACTTTGTGGTGTCTGGGCCCCTGGCGGCTCCCTCTGCCGAAGCCACGTTCCTCCTGCCGGCCCCTCACTGCCAGTCTGGTTCCTCACTCTATCTTCCTTTGGATCAAGCCGCCTTATCACACCCACCCCCCTGCACCCCGAACTCTCCCCTAGGGGAGAGCAGGAAATGCCTGCAGGCATGAGCTCTAGTGGGGAGGAAGGGAGAGCACACGGGACCGGGCTGAAGAGTGTGGGGGCCAGCGTGGTTAGGGGCTGGCCGGGGCTCTGACCAGGCTGGGTGAAGCAGAGGGGCTACTACTAACTGTCCCGCGCCAGGGCCGGCCTGGAGTGGGTGGGGGGTTGTTGAGCTGCCATGGTTAACACCCCAGGAGAGCCAGGGGTCTTAGCACAGTCCTGCTGGAATATGGGGGTCTGTGCCTCTCCCCCCATACACACATATACATACACATGTAAACACACCTATATGAAAAGGAAGAGAAAGTGTTAGTTACTCAGTCACGTCCAACACTTTGTGACCCATGGACTGTAGCCTGCCAGGCTCCTCTGTCCATGGAATTCTCCAGGCAAGAATACTGGAGTGGGTTGCCATTCCTTTCTCCAGGGAATCTTCCCAACCTAGGAATTGATCCCAGGTCTCCTTCATTGCAGGCAGATTCTTTATTGTCCGAGCCACCAGGGAAGCCCCCCAAACACACACATATACATACATACATATACATACATACATAAACACACATATCCACACACACACAATACACACACACACACACACACACACACACACTCCCTGATGGCTCGGTGGTAAAGAATATCCACCTGCCAATGCAAGAGATGTGGGTTTGATCCCTGAGTTGGGAAGATCCCCTGGACTAGGAAATGGCAACCTACTCCAGTATTCTTGCCTGGAAAATCCCATGGAGAGAGGAGCCTGGTGGGCTACAGTCCATAGGTTCGCAAAGAGTCGGGCATGACTCAGAGACTAAACATCAATGACACATACACACGTACACACACATACTCATATACACATACATGCGCATATGCATAAATACGACTAAACACATACACCTACACATACATAAACACACATATACACACACCAGCTTGTTCTGAACTGGCTCCTGCCCAGGGGGCTGCCCCCCTCCCCCCACCTCACCTCTCTCCCGGGCTCCAGCCCCCGCCCCCGCCCCAGGTATCCCCCTCGAAGGCCTGCTGGAGGCGAAGACCCTGGTAGGCACCTGGGGTCATTTTAGGAGGAGCAGGGCTGTGGCGGGGATGGATGCAGTCTCTGTGGCGTGGGTTCAGGCCTGGGCTCCACCTGTACAGTCTGTATAAAATCAAGCCATGTAATGTCTCAGAGCCTCAGGTCCTTGTCTGCAGGGGCGGAGAGGCCCTCAGGGCGACCCAAGGGGCCATGGGTTGGTGGGGTAAAGCCTCCCTGGTCTTCTGGGGTGGGTTGGGGGGGCTGTTGCGAGCCAGCCGTGAAGGACAGGCGGTCTACTGCAACTTTGCTGCCCCTCACTGAGGGCTTGTTCTCCGCCCCCACCGCCCTCAGGCAGGCACTGCCTCCATTCCATTACTCCAGCTTCTCCAGGCCCCTGAGGATCAACCAGCCCCCTCCACTTGCTGGCCGCTCTCCCAGCTTTTCAGCTCTCATTTCCCAGCCAGCTGGCAGTTTTCCCAATACGTCTCTTGGTTCAAATACCCGAGAGAGGAGTCCAGTGGGCCACTCATCTTTCTTGGCCAGGCCACAGGCCGGGTGACTGGCTGCCTCCCTTGGGCCACGCTTCCACTCTGGACCTGGCAGCTGTGGGTGATGGTAGGCGGGGCAGTGTGGCGTGGCACAGTGCAGACAGCACAGGAAGAGCCGGCTCTGGTGTCAAACCAGCCCCCTCAGTCCTGTGCTCAAGCCTGCAGAAAATTCAGTGGTGCCACTGCTGGCATCCCCACCCCAGGATGTATCAGTGAGAGAGAAGAAGCCCTCCCCCAGACACCCCCTTTTCTGCCCACTCTCTTGAGCCAGGGTTGGACGTGGCACAGCCCCTCCTGCTACTGGCTGGGAGAGGACCAGGTGACCTACAGTGAGGCCCGGCGCCTGTGCACCGACCACGGCTCTCAGCTGGTCACCATCACCAACAGGTATGAGAGGGGGACCAGCCCACCCCTATGTCCTGGTCGAATTCGGTCCCTCCACCAGAAGGGGCAGCAGTCTGCCATCAAGTCCAGAGGGACTTGAGCATTGAGTCCCTCTGAGCTTCAACTATCTCCAGGGCCTTTTTCTAATATTATCATAAGAATGACTCTAGTTTATTAGGCGACCCCAGCATGGGGCAGTTCCTGGGCGGGGGCAGAAACAGGCCTCTATGTGGGCTGGATGCCCCAAAGAGGCCTTGAAAAGTGAAAGTTAGTCTCACAGTCTTGTCCGACTCTTTGTCATCCCGTGGACTGTAGCCCGCCAGGCTCCTCTGTGCTTGGCATTCTCCAGGCAAGAGTTGGCTCGTGTCTGATTTTTCTCTCAGCAAGGCGTGGAGATGCAGACAGCAGCGGGGGTCAGCTGTGTCAGCTGCAGCTTCCCCAGGGGTCCCCACTTCCCTGAGCAAGTTTCCGATCGGCTGCAGCACCCAAGCTCCCTGAGCAGGCCGTCTGGCCTGGGGCCCCCGGAGCTGTGGGGGTTGAGCTGCCTGCCTTGACCAGCCTCTCTCCCACAGGTTCGAGCAGGCCTTTGTCAGCAGCCTCATCTACAACTGGGATGGCGAGTACTTCTGGACGGCCCTGCAGGACCTCAACTTCACCGGTTCTTTCCGCTGGCTCAGCGGGGACGAGGTCATGTACACCCACTGGAACCGGGACCAGCCTGGTGAGCCCCTCACTCAGCCCCCTTCTCGGCGGTGCCTTGGTGAAGCCGGGAGGGCCATGGTGGATCACCCCTGCCACGACCGAGACCCAGGGCTTCATAGGAGACAGCATTCATAGAGTGTGGTAATATGGATAGAAGGATGGCCTCCAGAGCTGAAATGCCTGGCTCAGGTCCTGACTTTGCAGTTTATTAGCTGTCCATCTTTGAGCCTCAGTTTCCTCATCTGTCCAATGGGGATAATGGTTCTTTCCTCACGGGGCTGACATGCGGCTTGCATGGGTTAATATATGTAAAGCCCTTGGAATAGTGGGCATAGAACAAGTGCTTCCTATTATGCCATTTCACATTTATTATCTTAAAAAAATTTTTTTATAAATCTTTTATTTTTTTATTTTTTTGGCTGTGCTGGGTCTTCCTCGCGGGCTCAGTGGTTGCAGTACACAGGCTTCTCTAGTTGCCCGACAGCATGTGGAATCTTAGTTCCCCAACCAGGGACCGATCCCATATCCCTTTGGAAGGAAGATTCTTAACCGCGAATCCACTGTTATCTTTTTTAAGGAAGTCCCCTGTTAACTTTTTTAAGCCTTTTCAAAGATGGAGTAGATGATGAAACAGGCTCAGAGAGGTTAAGCAACTTGCCTAAGATCTCACAGGAGCCAACACAGAGTGAGGCTTCTGCCTCCATTTCCTTCCTGCTCTCTCCAGCCCTGCCACCCCCAACCCCACAGCACATGTCCCTGCAGAGATGGCCAAGCTGGCTCCCCATGCGGGGGCCAGGGAGGTGCCCCTCGGGGATGTGAGGCAGGGCTCAGTGTGTGGGTTCCCTCCTCCCTCCTCCAGGGTACAGCCGTGGGGGCTGCGTGGCCCTGGCCACAGGCAGTGCCATGGGGCTGTGGGAGGTGAAGAACTGCACATCGTTCCGGGCTCGCTACATCTGCCGCCAGAGCCTGGGCACGCCCGTGACGCCTGAGCTGCCTGGGCCAGACCCCACGCCCAGCCTCACCGGCGCCTGTCCGCAGGGCTGGGGCTCAGATCCCAAACTCCGGCACTGCTATAAGGTAGGCAGCCTGTGGGCCTTGGGGTGGGGAGAGAAACAAGAGCAGAGAGACAGCATCCCTGGCAGGGTGGGTGGTCCCGGTGGGACCCAGCCATGATCCGAGCAGGTGGGCCCTAGAGAAACTTCTCCCCTTAGGTCCTTTCTGTTGAAACTCTTGTCAGTGTCCTCTGAGGCCTGGTGCACAGCAGGTGCTCAGTAAACAATTGAGGAATTGAAAAACCCACAGAGACCATCAGTTTTAGAGACGCTCAGATGGGGCCAGGCTGGCAGCTCTTTAGAATTGCCCCGGGAGCGTGATTTATATGTGACCCCTTATATGTGGAATCTAAAATGTGACAGAGATGAACCTTTCTATGACATAGAAACAAAATCACAGATGTAGAGAAGAGACTGGTGGTTGCCAAGGGAAGGGGGTTGGCAGAGAAATGGAGTAGGAGGTTTGGGTTAGCAGATATAAGCTTTTATATATATAATAAGTAAAGAACAAGATCCTACTGTATAGCACAGAACTATATTCAATATTCTATGATAAATCATAATGGAAAAGAATATTAAAAAAGAATCTGTATATATTTATGGGCTTCCCAGGTAACACTAGTGGTAAAGAACCTGCCTGCCACTGCAGGAAACATAATGAGACTCGAGTTCAATCCCTGGGTCAGGAAGATCCCCCTGGAGGAGGGCATGGCAACCTACTCCAGTATTCTTGCCTGGAGAATCCCATGGACAGAGGAGCCTGGTGGGCTACAGTCCATAGAGTTGCAAAGAATAGGACATGACAAGCGATTTAGCCCGCACACATATATATATATTTATAATTGAATCACATTGCTGTACAGCAGTAATTAACATAACATTGTAAATCAATGTTTTAAACCAAAGTACAGAAGTACTTCGGTTTAAAAAAATTTAAAAATCTTCCAGGCTGTCACTATAGAGATGGGGATTCAGTGGGCTGTGGTGGGGCCTGGTGATCTGTGTTTTTAAACCTGGCTGGGTTTGGGAGCCACTGAGGTAGTCCAGGGTCTTTTATTATAGAAAGATACTGAAATCCAGGGAGCAGAGGGACTTGCCCACAGCAAACTGTGGCTCTGCTGGGATAAGAGCCCTGATTGCCCCACTCGTCACTGGGACCATCTCTGGGAGGTGCCTGTGCCAGTTTTCCTCCCCAGGGGCTTCCTCTCTGATGAGCAGGGCTGTCTTAACTAGCCTCGACACCCTGTCCACTGAAGCCCCAGCCCCCTCTCCACACAAGTCATGGAGGGCAAGTGTCCCGTGGGGAGGTGGGCCGGGGGACAGCTTGGACTCTGCCCCTGCAGGTGTTCAGCTCGGAGCGGCTGCAGGATAAGAAGACCTGGGTCCAGGCCCAGGGGGCCTGCCAGGAGCTGGGGGCCCAGCTGCTGAGCCTGGCCAGCTACGAAGAGGAGCACTTTGTGGCCAACATGCTCAACAAGATCTTCGGGTACTGAGCTTAAGGCGCTGGCCCATGTGCACGTGTGTGGGGCTCTTGGTTTTGCTGGACACAGGGCAGTGGGCAGGGGGAAGGGGACCCCAGCGAGGTTTGCCCGAGGCTTGGAATGACCTGTGTGTCTGCTGCTAGTGCCAGGCCTGCCCTGTCCCCACTTAAGTAACCCTGGTCTCGATGGAGTCGGAGACCCTGTGTTGCTCATGTGAGCCAACAGCACCCTCTCGGACTCTCAGATCACACAAACCTAACCCTAACCCTTAGGGGCTTCCCTGGTGGCTCAGCAGTAAAGAATCCACCTTCAGTGCAGTAGACACAGGAGATGCAGGTTCAATCCCTGGATCGGAAAGATTCCCCTGGAGAAGAGAATGGCAACTCACTCCAGTATTCTTGCATGGGAAATCCCAAGGACAGAGGATCCTGGTGGACTATAGTCCATGGGGTCACAAAGAATCAGACGCGACTGACTGAGCACACATACAACCCTAATCTTTACCATCTTTCCTTCTCCTTGGCAAAATCTATAAGCTTATCCAAGTGAGTGCCCCTTCCTGTAACCCTACACCATCCCATAATAACCCACACTTCTCAATAAACAGCTTTTCCTGAGAGACAGGACGAGAAAGGCTGCAAAAGTGAGCATTTACCCATGGGGGTTCCCCCCAGAACCCTGTCTCTGTCTCGTGGGTTCCTATGACACACAACCCCATCATCCCTTAGCCTTGGGAAACATCCAAATGGATCCAGGTTTCCAGATCTTAATTCCAGGGACGTCTCCTCCCAGCAAACAGCACAATGACATTATTTGACTAGTGATTATTAGAGCCCATGTTGATCGCTTCTCGCTGTGTGCCAGAGGCTGCAGTAAACATTGAACCCACATTCAATGCTCTCCTCAACCCTACAAAGTAGACATTATCCCTTGTGGGCTGATCAAGAGGTTGGGTTATTTGCCCAAGGTCACAGAGCTAGCTGGTCCAGGGATGACCTAGGACTGGAGTCGAGGTGTGTTTGAGTCCATGGCCCCAGGTCTATGCACTGCCCCTGTCTACTTCCTAAAGTGGAAGTCTGCAGACTTGCTGGAGGGGCACACCCTACCCAAAGGGCAGCAGTGGAAGGGGCCAGGCCACACCTGCCCTCAGTCAGTGAGCGGGGTGCCCGGCCCAGCTGGCCCAGTTCTCTCTGGGGAGAAGACATTTTACGGTGGGCTCAACAGTGTTTTCAGTGTGAACCCCAGATGGAGAGGCTCCAGGCCCCCGGGACTGCCCGAGTCACAACTGCAAGGATTCCCCTACAACTCTGACCCTCCCCATGCCTTCTGTCTCCACCCCTGGGTTGTGCTGAAGTGAATCAGAGCCCGAGATCCACGAGCAGCACTGGTTCTGGATCGGCCTGAACCGTCGAGACCCCGGAGCCGGGCAGAGCTGGCGCTGGAGTGATGGACTTGGGGTAAGGGGGCCTGGAGGGAGCGGGCGGATGGACGGGATGTGGGCGTGGCCTTTTGGAGTGGGCGTGGCCTTTCGAAGGTGCACGAGGTTCAGTAGAGGCAGGGCCTATGGCAAGGAGAGGGTGGTGGGGGTGCCTAGCCCAGGTTGGGGCGCGGGGGGGGGTGTCGCAGCTTATGCCAGGCCTCTCGTTGGTCTGCTCTGGGGTTGGGGGTAGCCTGTGCCTGAGGCCCCTCTCCCCCTCTGACGTCACCAGTTCTCTTACCACAATTTCGACCGGAGCCGGCACGACGATGATGACATCCGCAGCTGCACGGTGCTCGACTTGGCCTCCCTGCAGTGGGTGGCTATGCAGTGCGAGACGCAGCTGGACTGGATCTGCAAGATCCCTCGAGGTTGGTGGGGCGGCGCTGCCGGACCGGGCAAGGGATGACGGGCGGCAGGGCCCGGGGTCCAAGGAAGGGTCTCCCTTCTCTGCAGCGTGTCTGTCCCTGTTGTCCCCGTAGGCACGGACGTGCGGGAGCCTGACGTCAGCCCGCAAGGTGAGGCTTCCTGTCCATCCCACACCCCCTGGCAGCCGGCCAGGGAAGGGCTTGACCAGGACAGAAGGGAAGGGGGTTAAGGGTTTGAGCCGAGGGAAAAGGGGATCGGGGCACATTACTGGTCCAGGTCAGATGGGCTCGCAGGCCCGCCTGCCCTGGCTGCCCTGAACCCGCCTTGTCCTCCTTGGGCGGGGTGGGCAGGCAGCCGAAGCCTGGACTCCACCCACATGCTGCCCCTGCAGGCCGGCGGGAATGGCTGCGTTTCCAGGAGGCTGAGTATAAGTTCTTCGAGCACCACTCCACGTGGGCGCAGGCGCAGCGCATCTGCACGTGGTTCCAGGCTGAACTGGTCTCAGTGCACAGCCAGGCCGAGCTGGACTTCCTGGGGCACAACCTGCAGAAGGTGGGCATGCCAGCAAGCAGGGAGGGCAGCCCGGGAGCCAGGGAAAAGGCCCTGCCAATCCTCACCTGCCTGCCCGGCTTCCCCAGTTCTCTCGGGGCCAGGAGCAGCACTGGTGGATCGGCCTGCACACCTCAGAGAGCGACGGGCGCTTCAGGTGGGAGTCCTGGCCGGGCGGTGGGTGTGGCTGGGCAGCGGGGCGCATGCGTGGATGGCTAGCAGGGACTCGGGCTGGAAATGAGAGGCAGCATCGCACACAAGAGACAAGATTTGGTTTTGAATCCGGTTCTGCCCATTGCGGGCTGTGTGGCCTTGAGCAAGTGACTTAACCTTTCTGGGCCTCTCTTGGTTTTCTCACCAGAAAATGAAACAACGAGGCCTGCCTGGTAGGGTTGTCCTTAGGACTAAAAATAAGGTGTCTGAATCCTTGGTGCTGCATCCAGCTCATTGTTCACTCACTCGGTCGTGTCTGACTCTTTGGGACCCCATAGACGGCAGCCCACCAGGCTCCCCCGTCCCTGGGATTCTCCAGGCAAGAACACTGGAGTGGGCTGCCATTTCCTTCTCCAATGCATGAAAGTGAAAAGTGAAAGTGAAGTCACTCAGTCGTGTCCGACTCTTCACGACCCCATGGACTGCAGCCTACCAGGCTCCTCTGTCCATGGGCACTAAATAACAACAATTCGTATTATGCTGGGGTCACTCACGAAAAAGGTCCACTGAAGACGTGGGCAAGAACACATGATGGTCCAGAGGGGCCTCTTCATGCTCAGGGCTCACCTACCAGAAAGACCAGAGAGCACATGAGTGTCTGAGCACAGCGTTGCCACTGGACTCCTGCTCTGGGATCCTTAGACTTCTTTTCTAGTTAGAGAAATGGAAGGCACTGGGTCCTTGGACTCCTGCTGCACTGAGCTCAGTAGCCTCGCTCTTCAGTCTGTGGCCCTGAGCCCCTAGACTTGGGCCCTGGTCTCTGCCCCCTCGCTTCTGCATTCAGGGGAGGTCTAACCTGGTGCCCTGTACTGGGATCACTCCTGCTTGTGCCATTGCAGGTGGACAGATGGTTCCATTATAAACTTCATCTCCTGGGCCCCCGGCAAACCTCGGCCCATCGGCAAGGACAAGAAGTGCGTGTACATGATGGCCAGCCGAGGTGAGGGCAGGGTAGGGCAGAGAGGGTGCAGAAGCCGAGGGGAGGGTTGGTGTTCAGGGCAGCGAGGTGAGCCCAGGCAGGGGCCTCAGTCTCTTCTCATTCTCTCTGTTCGCCCAACCCAAAAAGGATTGGATCCAGAGAGGGGCAGGCCGGTGCCTGTCCAGCAGCCGCAGAGCACTTGAGTTCAGAGCTGGACACAGGACCGCCTCCTCTCAGGGCGTGAGGCCAGGTGCTGGCAGCCCAGCCCCACACTCAGAGTGACTGCTCTTCACTTTTCACAGAGGACTGGGGGGACCAGAGGTGCACAACAGCCTTGCCTTACATCTGCAAGCGGCGCAACAGCACCAGAGAGCAGCAGCCCCCAGACCCGCCGCCCACAGGGGGCTGCCCCTCTGGCTGGAGCCAGTTCCTCAACAAGGTAGGGAGTAGGGAGGGGGCCTGAGGGGAAGGCTGAGCTTCAGGAGTCCTGGCCCTCTGGCAACCTCAGAGTCATGGCCTCTGGCCTGAACCTACCACCCTCTCCCCTGCTCAGCCCCAGGACCAGGGCTAGACCCCTCGGACACTAACTCAGCGTAGTGACACCTTCCAGTTCATAAAGTAATAAGGTTGCCCATATCGTTTGGTGAGTTTTCTAGATCCTTGGTCACCAAACATCTTGATAATGAACTCTTATTAAAAACAAAATGTTGAACATACAAAATATATATGTGTGCCTTACATATGTGTGCAAAAGTAAATATATGTATTTACTTCCATATTGGGACTTCCCTGGTGGCTCAGACGGTAAAAGCATCTGCCTACAATGAGGGAGACCCGGGTCCAATCCCTGGGATGGGAAGGTCTCCTGGAGAAGGAAATGGCACCCCACTCCAGTATTCTTGCCTGGAAAATCCCATGGATGGAGAAGCCTGGTAGGCTATAGTCCATGGGGTCGCAAAGAGTCGGACACGACTGAGCGACTTCACTTTCACTTTCCATATTAATGTGACTGATGTCATATATAATAAAATATGTACAAGAACAAAACAATCTAAAGCCTGAGCTAAAGATTTTAAATGGACGTGAGTCTGAGTGAACTCCGGGGGTTGGTGATGGACAGGGAGGCCTGGCGAGCTGTGATTCATGGGGTTGCAAAGAGTCGGACACGACTGAGCGACTGAACTGAACTGAAATGAAAGATTTTAAAACAGTATTTTTAGGTTTTCAAAATTTTTCCTTTTAATGGTATGAAAAACATTTTGTGCTCACTCTTCAATTGATCAATTATAATAATTATTACTATTTTAAATAATTTTGATAAGAGCAAAGTGATCACATATGCTTCATTATTTTTATTTATTAATTTTTAATTTCTTTATTTATTTTTGGCTGCACTGGGTCCTCCTTTGCAGGACCTTTGCAGGCTTTCTCTAATTGTGGCGAGTTGGGGCTATTCTTCGTTGTGGTTCACGGGCTTAGTTACTCTGTGGCACGTGGGATATTCCCCGACCAGGGATAGAACCTGTGTCCCCTGCGTTGGCAGGCAGATTCTTAACCACTGGACCACCAGGGAAGTCCCTATACTTTATTAAAAAATCTAGGTCTGACACTGATTCAGACTTCACAGGTCTTGTTTGGAGTTCAAATTATTTTAGAACATGGATTGAATGGTTGTTGTAGATGAAAAGATTGCCTTACAAAGACAAATAGATGAAGAAAGTTCATCCATCATTGGCTGGGCTTTCTAAGTCCTTCTCTCCATTTTTCGGTCCTTCTGCCAGTTAAATGCCAATTAAATTTTTCAGTCCTTCTGCCGATTTTTGTTTAAAAACTAGCTCATCAATTTTTGCATTTAAATGAATCTGCCTTATAAACTACTGAGAAGAACTGATTGAGAGGGTTTAAAAAAAGTCTCTGGAAGATTTTTTAAAAAACAACATTTAGAAGATTCTCTTTCCAACTATTTTGAGTGTACAGCTAGGAGAGTTTGAGGCAATCAAGAGAATCAGGATGGATGTGCCTCTAAACATGTTTTCAAAATGTTCCTTCTAGAGTGTGAGTTTCTTTCCAAGAGTGGTTAGTGACCCATGGGCTGATTCATCCAACCTGATTAGACCTTCATTGTTTTTATCTAGCGGCTGAAAGAGCTTATCCCAGGAAGCAAAGTGTGCTATTTCCTTGTGGTTTTCCCTGGCATCCTTAGTATGAGCTTTGAATCATGCCTTCTTTGCCGGACACTGTAAGACTGCTTAACTGAGTTGTGAGGATTAGATTAGTTAACACTAGATAACATAATCCATAAATCTTTGTCATGCGCTGGAGTGCAGCCAGCTCATAGTGTCATGGAGCTCTCACTGTCTTCAGATTATTCAAGCAAATAATACACCTTTTCTGCCTTAAAGAAAACAAAAAGAGTAAGATGTATTATTTATATTTTGAAACAAAAAAAACTAAAACTCATCTATACTCTCCAGAGATAACCACTATCCATATTTGTCACTCCACTTTCTGACTTTTCCCCCGTAACTGAGATCATACTAAATAGCACAATTTTGTAGCCAACCTTTTTTTCCTCAGTGTTGTATTTTGAGTATTTCTCCATGTCATTGAATTGCTCCAAAAGCTTATTCTTATGGCTTCCTCCACCTAATCTAAAACAATATATTTCATATATGTAACCGGTCCCTTTCTTAATTTGTCAGCATCATTGTAATGATACCAATAATTCTGTTGAAGGCCTTTGAAGTATATGAAGCCAAGAACCAGACAGACCTTGTCCCCAGGCGTGGCCCAGGGGTTGCTGTCATAGGTAGTGCAGCATTTGGTGGCCCAGAGAAATCTTCCCACTTTAAAATTCCTCAGGGGTGGGCAAGTGTATGTGAATTTGCCATGCCAGGTCGGGAGGGTATCAGAGCCTTGGTCAAGGAGACCCAGATGTCCTGGTTCTCCTGTTTTTCTCTCCCAACCCCCAAAGCCTCCCCAGGGCCTGGCGCTGAGGGGTCGGAGTTCCTGGGTGTGGGGGCCAGGGAGGTGGAGCTGGGTGTCACGCCTCCCCCCTCCGCCCCACAGTGTTTCAGAATCCAAGGCCAGGACCCCCAGGACCGGGTGAAGTGGTCAGAGGCACAGTTCTCCTGTGAACAGCAAGAGGCCCAACTGGTCACCATTGCAAACCCCTTAGAGCAAGGTAGGGTCAGCCCAGGGGGAGGCCCCAGAATCCTCTGATACCGTCCCCCTAGACGGCTAGAGCAGAGTGAGGAGGGGGCTGCCGCCCTGTGGCTCATCACAGTCTGTTCTGGGGGACTGTAGCGTTCATCACAGCCAGCCTGCCCAATGTGACCTTTGACCTTTGGATTGGCCTCCATGCCTCAAAGAGGGACTTCCAGTGGGTGGAGCAGGAGCCTCTGCAGTACGCCAACTGGGCCCCTGGGGAGCCCTCTGGCCCTAGCCCTGCTCCCAGCGGCAACATACCGGTGAGGAAGCCCCTGCCCCATGCTCTCCTCTTCACCCGCTAACCCGCCCTGGCCCGCAGCACGTGTCTTCACACCTGGGGACCCCCTTGCAACCTCTTTGCTCATAGTACAGACTTTTGGGGGTGGTGGCACAAGGCAGGCAGCTCTTGGGGCTCCCCTGAGCGGCTCCTTCCCCCCAGACCAGCTGTGCCGTGGTCCTGCATAGCCCCTCAACCCACTTCACTGGCCGCTGGGATGACCGGAGCTGTGCAGAGGAGACCCATGGCTTCATCTGCCAGAAGGCCACGGGTAGGTATCACCCGGGAGCCTGGAAACCTCAGCCCAGGGCTGGATGCTGTGGGCCGAGCCAGGAGGAATGAGGCATGGTCCCTGATCTCAGGGGACCACTCTGCTTGGGAAGCAAATGTGCAGAAAGGCCAGGCACCGATCAGAGGGACAGGCAGTGAGCATCCAGGGGTTGCAGGAGGAAGGTTTGGGATTTGGAGGGCTACCCAGGCAGAACTAAGACATTGGGCATGCATTGTGGCAGGGACCCCGTGGTTCAACATCTGAGGCTTCTGCAGCTCTGAGCAGGGGTCCCTCTGCCCTGGGTTCCTGGTCAGCCTCAAGGTTCCTCATCCCTTTACTAGTAAGAACATATTATTAATAACAACAGTGACCGACGGTTACCATGCCCAAAGGAGAGTTGGTCTCTGCCTGCTGTTCCCCCTCGGCCTCATGCCTGGGGATGGGGTGAGGGGAGCAGAGCCCGGCCTGAGTCCTGCCCCCTTCCCTGTAGACCCCTCCCTGAGCCCATCCCCAGCAGCGTCGCCCCCTGCCCCGGGCGCTGAGCTCTCCTACCTCAACGGCACCTTCCGGCTGCTGCAGAAGCCGCTGCGCTGGCACGACGCCCTGTTGCTGTGTGAGAGCCGAAATGCCAGCCTGGCGCACGTGCTTGACCCCTACACCCAGGCCTTCCTCACTCAGGCCGCCCGAGGGCTGCGCACGCCACTCTGGATTGGGCTGGCCAGTGAGGAGGTAGGCACTGGGCTGGGGCCCCCTACCCCCAGTTCCCTCCCTGTCTCCTCCTAACCCCCTGCCTTCCGTGGCCACCCCCCTCCATCCGGCCCTGGCTGGTCCCCTTGCTCCCGTCCTGATGGCCCCCTGTGCCCAGGGCTCCCGGCGGTACTCTTGGGTCTCGGAGGAGCCGCTGAGCTACGTGAGCTGGCAGGACGGGGAGCCCCAGCACCCCGGGGGCTGCGCCTACGTGGACACGGATGGTGCCTGGCGCACCACCAGCTGTGACACCAAGTTGCAGGGTGCTGTGTGTGGAGTTCACGGCGGTGAGTGCCCACCCGCTGGGGCAAGGGCTGGCCAGGGAGAAGCCGACCCCAGGAGGACCCTGGGCCACTTCCTCAATCCTGCATTTCCCCCCTCACAGGGCCCCCTCCTCCGCGACGAATAAGCTACCACGGGAGCTGTCCCCAGGGGCTGGCGGACTCGGCATGGATTCCCTTCCGAGAGCACTGCTACTCCTTCCACATGGAGCTGCTGCTGGGCCACAAGGAGGCGCTGCAGCGCTGCCAGAGAGGTGGGCTGGGGAGGGGGCGAGCGCCCCCACCTGGGCGTTTCGGGTGGCGACCCCTCTCGAGGACGCTCAGAGACCCCACGAATATAGTCCCCGAGCTGCACTCTGCTTGTCGGCTGCACTCACCTCTCAGTGCCCCTCAGGGCCCAATCCACACAGACCACCTGGGACGGGACATGGATGTAAATGTAGCCCCCCGTTACACGCACGTCTCCATGCCATCCTCTATTCAGGTTGCCAGGGAAGAGGGCGGGGCCTCTCCGGGGGCTCTGCTACCCCCCAGGAGACTCGCCTGCCCTGACGTCGGCCTCCTTTGTGTCCAGCGGGCGGCGCGGTCCTGTCCATCCTGGATGAGATGGAGAACGTGTTTGTCTGGGAGCATCTGCAGAGCTCTGAGGGCCAGAGTCGGGGCGCCTGGCTGGGCATGAACTTCAACCCCAAAGGTGGGCCTCCTGGGTATAGGGTCAGGAGGGGCAGGCCTTGGGCTACAGCGGGAGGCCCTCCGCTGGGGCTTGGCTGGTGGTGAAGGGTGGGGGGGTGGGCGGTGAGGGCCTGTGGGAGGGGGGTGAGGATCTGTGGGATGTGGGGGTTTTCTAGAACAGGCCTCTTCTCTCCCATCTGCTTCTGCTCCATTTCACTGCTCCCCCATCCCCAACAATGCACCCCCCCATGCCACCTTTCCCACAGGGGGCACCCTGGTCTGGCAGGACAACACAGCTGTGAACTACTCCAACTGGGGGCCCCCGGGCCTGGGCCCCAGCATGCTGAGCCACAACAGCTGCTACTGGATCCAGAGCAGCAGCGGGCTGTGGCGCCCGGGGGCCTGCACCAACATCAGCATGGGCGTCGTCTGTAAGCTCCCTCGAGGTGCGGGAGACATCTGGTGCTGGGGGGCGGGGGGGCCCGGGCCGCTGCTCATTCTGCAGGCCACACAGTGGATGGGAGGGAGTCAACAGGCCTGGGGTCACCGGGACCCTCCTCTGGGATCAATTGGTCTGTACCAAGGACTGGCCCTTCCTGAAAATTGCCAGAGTAGACAGCCATTGGTAGACAGTAACCATTTTGTAGTGGTTAAAGGCAGGGATATGGGGTTCGAGCCCAGGCCAAACCGTTTGCCAACTCTGTGACCTTGGGTAAATTGCTCAAGCTCTCTGGCCTCAGTTTATTCATGTAAAATGGGGTAATAAAAGTACCTATGGGCTTTGAAGGTGGCTCAGTGGCAAAGAATCTCCCTGCCAACGCAGGAGATGCGGGTTCAGTCCCTGGGTTGGGAAGATCCCCTGCAGGAGGAAATGGCAACCCCCTCCAGTATTCTTGCCTGGGAAATCCCATGGCCAGAGGAGCCTGGCAGGCTACAGTCCAAGGGGTTGCAGAAGAGTCGGACACGACTCTGCGGCTAAACAACAACAGTAATAAGAGTACCTATGAGAGAAGTAAATGAGCCAATTAAGTGTCTGGCACTGCAGGAAATGTTCTTGCATGTTTGCTTATTATTACTGTATTGTTACTACCACTGTTGTTAACTGGTCCCTCCTCCCCTACAGCTGAGGCGAGCAGCTTCTCCCCATCAGGTGAGTGGCAGGCAGGACTAGCCCTCTCCCCCCGGGTCCTGGTCATTCTGGGCAGCGGGCGGGCATGGCGGGGCTTCTGACCAAGGGTCCTTCCGGCCACAGCAGCCCTCCCGGAGAACCCCGCGGCCCTGGTGGTGGTGCTGATGGCGGTGCTCCTGCTCCTGGCTCTGCTGACGGCTGCCCTGATTCTCTACCGGCGGCGACAGAGCGTCGAGCGTGGGGCCTTCGAGGGTGCCCGCTACAGCCGCAGCTCCTCCGGCCCCAGCGAGGCCACCGAGAAGAACATCCTGGTGTCCGACATGGAAATGAACGAGCAGCAGGAGTAGAGCCGAGGGTGTGGGCGGGGCCGAGGGCGTGGGCGGGGCCGGGGGAGCTGGGCGCCCCACCAGCTGCGGTCCAGTCGGCCTACGGGGGGAGGTGGCGCCCTGGGGAGCGCTGTGGGGAGCTGGGGCTGGCAGGGCCTGGGCTGGTGGGGTCCTTCCCTCCCATGAGGGCTGGGCTGAGGCCTGGCTGAGTGCAGCATGGCGTTTCCTTTTGGGGGGGCCCTAAGGTCTTGTCACCCGGGCCTGTACCCCCATGGTCACCGGAGGCAGGACAGGAGCCTCTTTCTCCCTGCCCCCACCCCCCAGGCCTGTCCCCTAACCCTGGGACCCCCTCTTCTCGCTGCAAAGTCTGAGGAGCCTCCCTGAGCCCTCAGCCGGCCTCTGTCGCTTCTCCCCTACCCTGGCAGCTCAGCTCCTCATCCCACATCCTCCCTGCCCCCCCACCCGCTGTCCGCCCGCCCTGCATCCTGCCTGCTCTCCCAGCCCTTCCTTCTGAGCCAGGGCCCTGGGGTCTGGGGAGCCCTCTCTTGCTGTTGGTGGGGGTCACAGGGGGTGAGCATTTGTCAATTGTGTGCCTGCTGGGGTGGCTGTAGGGCATGACGGGAGGGTTCTGGGCTGGGACTGAGGACCGGAGCATCACTGTGGTATCAGCTGGGCTGGAGACAGGTCCGGGGAGAGACACCCTGACCTCCTGGGGATGACCGGGCTGGGCTGGGGTGTCATCTCCTGCCGGTCAGAGGAGGGCTCTGTCCCTGTAAAGTCCCCTGTGGGGACCAAAGTAAGTTCCCTAAGGTTTCCAGGTCCTGGCTGTAGTTTGGAGAGAGAGAAGGTGGTTGGCCAGGGTCAGTGGGAGCTGGGGTGCGCCCTCTAAGGGGGGCCCAGAGGAGCAGCACCTGAACCCCCTGGAGTGGCCCCTGTGTGGGGGAGACGACCCACCCAGAACCTTTCCAAGAGGCCGGAGCCCCAGTTAGAATCACCAGTCCTGGCGCCATGGCCCAGGGCAATGTGAGCACAGACTCCAAGACACGGTCCTTTTTGTAGTTCTTAATTTTTTTTAATGTGCCATTATTGTTTTAAAAAGAAAAAGATAAAAGAAAAGCAAACAAATAAAACACCTTTCAGAGGCTTGAGAGAGAAGGGTCCCCACTTTGTTTTGTTGGGAGTCTTGTCCTTCATACTGCTTCAAAGATACATGTTATTTTGGGGGGCTTGCATCTGTTTTGCTTCTGTCTTGGGGCCACGGGACCCCAGCCTTCTCTCTGCTCCTGGGGATACGTGTGAGAGTAAGCATTCAGGAGCCAAAGGACAGTGGCGTGAGCTTGGGCAACTTGGCTCCCTTTTCAAAGTGTAAAACAGGAGAACAGGATGCACCTCCCGAGCTCCTTTAAGGAGGTTGAGGATTAAGTGAGATCACCTGGGCAAAGCAATCTGCACAGGGCCTTGGCGCTCGAGCTGTAATTGTCCCATAAACGTCAGCTGGTACTGCTTGTCTCTGGGCTGTGGCTCCCAGGCCAGCGTGTGAGGTACCCCTGCCAGACCGCGGTGGGGGCCCCACACCACCATGCTTCCAAGACAGACCTGCATTTGAGCTGCAAGACAGTGAGTACACATTTGTCCCTGGGTAGTGTGGGCTCTGAAACTGCCCTGAGGCAGGGGAGTGGGTCACAGGACCCCGCCCACCACCATCACCTCCATTCAGGATGTTTGAGCTGGAGTTAGAGCCGCAAACAGAGAAGGCCTTGACAGCCAAGGATGGTCAACTGTTCCAGGTCGCGCTGGGTGCAGTGAGAAGGCTTGAAGCAGGCCGAGGGCCGGGAGCTGCTTTGGGCTGGGTGGTTGGGGTGGGTCTCTCCAGTGGCAGTGAGGCTGGAACCTGAAGGAGGTGGGTGGGAGGTGGTGCAAGCATCCGGGCCAGGTCCTGGGCTGGGGAACGCTAGGGGGAGGGGACTGGGTCCTGCCGCGGGGCCCCTGGGGCTTCAGATGACCAGTGAGGAGGCCAGGCTGGCTGGAGCGTGGTGGGGCCTGGTTGCCTGAGGCCTTGAAGGCAGGCCTAGAAAGCCTGAATGTGGATGTCAGGTCCAGCAGGAAGTCAGTGGGAACGGCTAGTCTGACCTTTTCAGCCGGTGCTTTGAATCATTTTGTCTGTGGCAACTGGCGAGGTTGTGTGCACATGCGTGTTTGGCCTTGGTGATTTTTAAACGCAAGTGTCTTGTTTTCTAAATCGGTAATCCTGTCACGTGGTTCAAAGCCTAAGCCCATATGATAGGAAAAGATACTGAGAAAGTGACTCCGGCACAGTGGGGTAGACGAGGTGCCATGTCTGAATCTGGGAGCGCCTTTTCGGAGCCTTGGAAACCCAAGGCCCTCTTCCTATTCTCCTCTCTCTGTAGCAGCAGCAGGACACACAGAGGGGCCTGGTCACTTCAGGGAGGGAGCCCCAATCCTGTGGGTGTGTGGGGGGGGTCCTTAATGATTAATCCACTTCAGCCTGAAGTGATTAGCCCTCCACAGTGGGGAACAACTCCCTTTGTGAGTTGAGTGCCCGGCCATTAGCCACAACTCACAGATGGCTAGGGCAGGCTGAGCCCAAGCCCCTTGGGGAGTTGGCTGCTGACCCTTGCCCTGAGAGATAGGAAGAGCCTAGGGGTGAAGGCAGGGACACAGGCTCCCAGGTGGGGTTTGGGGGTGGGAGGAGCAGCTGAAGGAGTGAGGACCCAAATGCCCCAAGGCTACCTGGGGCCAGTGGCTGCTGTGTGTCCAGAGGTTTAAGTCAGCAGTCCTCAACCTTTCTGACACCAGGGACAGATTTCATGGGAGACAATTTTTTCAAGGACCGGGAGGAGAGGGATGGTTTTTGGGTAATTCGAGTGCCTTACATTTATTGCGCACTTTATTTCTAATCTAATGCTGCCGCTGATCTGACAGGAGATACCAGTCCATGGCCCGGAGGTTGGGGACCCCTGGTTTAAATCACTCCAGAAATACTTGTTCCCCACTCTTCTCTCCTTTCCTCAGGTGGCTTTAGTCTTTGCCAGAGCCTGAATCCCCACCCAGAAGCATTTCAGACAGCTTCACATGCACCTGGGGGCTCCCCATAGACCTTGTTCTGCTTGGGGGCTCCTGCCTGCCCAGGGGAGGGCTGGGGGACTCCGGGTGGCTCTCTGTGGGCAGGAGGAAGGCTTGGGACTGGGGTCATCTGCCTCTGGCCCCCGGCCAGTGCTGGTTCTGGTAGGGTGCGTGGGAGAAACTCCTTTCTTTCTGCTCATTTCCATGCAATAGGCCTTCAGCCTCTCTACATTCCATCTATGATGTCCTGAGACCCAGCCCCTGGTGCCTGGGCACAGGGCACTGAATCCAGGCTCCAAGCCCAGCCGGCACTGGTGGGGCGAAAACCGGCTCAGCTCTGGCCACCTGGCCTCCGGGACGGCTCGCTGAATCCATGAATGAACGGGCCGCTCTCCAGAGAGTGGTGTCAGGCCTTCTCACAACCTCTTCTTGTCAGATCAGAGATGGCTTGCTCCCAGGTGTCCTGGCGGAGCTGGCCTGGCCCAGCGGGCAGCACTGCGAGGCCGCAGGGGTGAGGAGCCGGCCAGCCGCACCACATGGCTCTCCTGGAACAGAGCTGGCCGGGCCCTGCCAAGCTGCCTGGAGCACTAGGGCGGGAGTCTGTGGCAGGGACAAGGTCAAGAACCGCATCTGGAGGGAGAGGCAGTTCCCGAGAAAGGCGGGCAGGAAGCAGGAGGAAAGGGAAGGGCGGTGGAGGGAACATGGAGCGGCCTTGAGTGAAACTGGCGTGAGATCAAAGTGCTCGGATGTTCAGGTCTCTGTCTCAGGGGTCAGTGCGGCCAGGAGGCCCAGTGAAGGCTGACTTTAGTCTCGACTCCCCACTGAATCGGCCCCGTTGGATCTGCAGGTGGCAATCCTTGTCCAGCAAAGCAGCCAGGGAGGCCAGCCCTGGAGAAAGGAAAGGGACAAAGCAGCATGCAGGCATTTCCCCCTTGAAATGGATTTGTTGCTCGCAGTCAAAGCAGAAAATGGACTAGCTTCTGATAGTGGCTGATGGCAGAACTGTAGCCATTTCAGGGAAACCCTGGTCGGTTCAGGTTTTCTAGTCAGCTTTTTTTTTCCTTTCCTGCCAGGCATCTCTTAAGTTCTGAGGTCCTGTGGTGTGTCCGGGGGTCTGGCCCTCCTCGGTCATTGCACAGCCCTGCTGGCTTACTCAGGGAGGCCTATCTATCTCTCTCTGGGACCTGAGAAACTTTTGGATGGTGTCTTTTCCTACTCTGGGGCTGCAGGGAACTCGGGGACATTGCCTCAGACAGGCCATTCCTCCATGATGATGGCAATGATCAAGATACTTATTATTTACTAGGTATGGCCCTGTTCTAACTGCTTACCATGAATAAACTCATTTTATCCTCTCAACATATCATCAGCTGGTTGTGACTGTGCCCCTTGACAGACGAGGAAACAGAGGGACCGAGAGGGGAAGGACTTGGCTGATCACTTCTCCACCCTCCCTGCTCTATAAAAAGGTTGGGGGATGGGATACAGGAGAGAACCCCCCCTCCCCCGCCATGATCTTACAGTCAGACTCTGAGGCTCAAGAACTCTGTCTCAACCTGAGACATCTGTGCTGAGTTTCAGAAGCCTGTTTGGAGTGTAAGGGCTAAAAGTGACCTCTCTCCTTTCCTTTTTCTCTGGCCTCCATTCCTGAGGCAGCGGGGGAGGGACACCTGATTAGCCTGGGCTGGGGTTGGACATGGCACTCAATGCGCAGAATTGCATAGGATGGGGACTTCCCCGGTGGTCTAGTGGTGAAGACTGTGGGGCCCGGGTTTGATCTCTGTTTGGGGAACTAAGATCCTGCATGCAGCACTCTGCGGCCAAAAAAAGGAGAATTGCTTAGGATGTGTAGAAATGAAGTGGGGGCTTGGTTCATATATGAGACATTTGCACTATTATGGATATTTTATTACTTTTATTTTATTGGAGTACAGTTGCTTTACAATGTTGTTAGTTTCCATTGTATAGCAAACTGAATCAGCTATTCGTATACATATATCCTGTATTCCTTGGATTTCCTTCCCATTTATGTCACTGAGTAGAGTTCCCTGCACTATATACAGTCAGTTGTCATTAGTGTTCTATTTTGTACAAAGTAGTGTGTATAAATCACTGAGGATGGGTGACTGCAGTCTCGAAATTAAAAGAAGCTTACTCCTTGGAAGAAAAACCTATGACAAACCTAGACAACATATTAAAAAGCAGAGACATCTCTTTGCTGACAAAGGTCCATAGAGTCAAAGCCATGGTTTTTTCCAGTAGTTATGTACAGATGTGAGAGTTGGACCATAAAGAAGACTGAGCACTGAAGAACTGATGCTTTCAAATTGTGCTTTGTTGGAAGGACTGATGCTGAAGCTCCAAACTTTGGCCACCTGATGTGAAGAGCCGACTGATTGGAAAAGACCCTGATGCTGGGAATGACTGAAGGCAGGAGGAGAAGGGGAGACAGAGGATGAGATGGTTGGATGGCATCACCAACTCAATGGACATGAGTTTGGGCTAACTCCGGGAGACAGTGAAGGACAGGGAAGCTTACATGCTGCAGTGTCCTCTGCATTGGCAGGCGGATTCTTAATGGATTCTTAACCGCTGGACCTCCAGTGAAGTCCAGAGATTAGCATTTGAATCAATAAACCGTAAAGAAGATCACTCTCCCCAGGGTGGGAGGGTGGGCATTGTCCAATCCATTGAGGGCCTGAATAGAACAAAAAGGGAGAGAAAGGACAGCTTTTCTGTTGAGCTAGGACACTCATCTTCTGCTCTCAGACATCAACACTTCTGGTTCTCAGGCCTTCAGACGCCAACCAGGGTTCACACTCTTGCCACCCCCACCCCCACCCCCACGTTCCCAGGCCCAAGTTTGAATTGGAACAGCACCACCGGCTTCCCTAGGTCCTTAGCTTGCCTATGGCAGACGGTGGGACTTCTCAGCCTCCATAATCCTGTGAGCCAATCCCTCATACTAAATCTCTTTCTATATATCCTATTAGCTCTTTTTCTCTAGAGAACCCTAGTGCACATTCCTTCCCATGTAACATGGGGTTACTCGTATCTGCCTCATAGGCGTATTGTGAGGATTAAAGATAAATGTAAAACGCTTACTCTCAGGCCCAGCTCCTAGGACGTGCTCTGTAAGCACGACCTGTGGGCTCCTGTTACCTCAGTATGATGTTTTCTACACATGTCCTGCTGCCCCAGTGAGAACTGAGCTCCAAGGAGGTGGGTGCTGTGCATTTTCCCCCTGTGTCTTCACAACCTGCGCGTGGTTGAAAAAAGTGAAAGTTGAGTCCGATTCCACAACTCCATTGGCTGTAGCCCGCCAGACTCCTGTCCATGGAATTCTCTGGACAAGAATACTGGAGTGGGTAGCTATTCCCTCTCCAGGGGATCTTCCCAACCCAAGGGTCTAACCCAGGTCTCCTACAATGTGGATTCTTTACCCTGTGAGCCACCAGCGAAGCACAAGTTGATAGTTGGTAAAAGCTGCCTAAAGAGCCAAAGGCATAGGAAGACCCTGTGTCCTGTCCAATGTGCCTCAGCCTCGAGTAGATTCTGCCAATATTTAGCCAGTTATAGGGGAGGGAGATAGCCCTTTTCATCATTCTTTTAAGTATTTTTTGAAAATTTATTTATATGGCTATACCGGGTCTTAGTTGTAGCACCCGGTATTTTTTTGCAGCATGTGGGATTTACTTCTCTGGCCAGATCAAACCTGGGCCGGCTGTATTGGGAGTGTGGATTCTTAACTGCTGGGCCACCAGGGAAGTCCCCATCATTGTCTTTTTTTTTTTTTTTTAAATCACAAATAATGCATTTAATTGTTAAGCTTCTTGCAGTACTCCTGGGTCAGCAAGATCCACTGGAGAAGAGATAGGCTACCCATTCCAGTATTCTTGGGCTTCCCTTGTGGCTCAGCTAGTAAAGAATCTGCCTACAATGCAGGAGACCTGGGTTCGATCCCTGGGTTGAGAAGATCTCTTGGAGAAGGGAAAGGCTACCCACTCCAGTATTCTGGCCTGGAGAATTCCATGGACAGAGGAGCCTGGCGGGCTACAGTCCATGGGATTGCAAAGAGCTGGATACGACTGAGTGACTCACACACACATAATAGAAACGGACAAATCCACGTTGTTGTTTAGTCACTAAGTTGTGTCCGGTTCTTTGACATCCCATGGACTGTAGCCTGCCAGGCTCCTCTGTCCGTGGGGTTTCCCAGGAAAGAATACTGGACCCATCGTTGTCTTTTAATAAAGGAGACTTGGTACTTTGGCATGTTGGGCCATGAGAAGCCCCATCGGCAGACCCCTGAGCTGCAGTGACGATGAATTAATGGTGCGGGTCTGTTGTGTTGCACCTCTCGCCACCCAGACCTCACAGGAGACACTCCTGCTTTTGTCTGTAAATCCTTCAGATAGTTTCCCCAAACCCAACACCGGCTGATGTAAACCTATAACGGTCTCAGGATAGCTGCCTCAAACCCTGCTACATCTTCCTGTGGGTTTGGCCTGCCAGAATATTTACCCAGCCACCTCAAATTCCATTAAGTTCTCTGTAAACCTTATTTTAAAATATGCATTGTCCCTTAGGTATTTCTCAGTATTGGCTCCTGGACAAATCCTTTATCTTCAGTTGACCTTACAATTCAGTTAAAAATAAAGACCCATTCTCTCATAGAATGATCAGGGCTTGGAGCTCCACTGGTGAATGGAGCAACTTGAGGTTATAGGAATTTTATATACATTATGGAGATATTTTCAACCTGAGTGGCTCTTCTAGGGACTATGCACATTTAAAGATGTCCTTTTGTTTGGTTCTTGGATCTAGGCAGCCTGGTGGAATTTGTTTGCAGTCCTGGAGTCACTTTGTCTAACTGTGGAACATATCAGACAAGATTTTGACATCTAGCTTTTCCTAAACCCTACTGACACTGTAATTTATTGAGGGGACCCTTTGGCAGCAACATCTTCAGTGGTCACTATTGTTCTGAGGAGGGCAGGTCTTGAAGGCGTTTTGAGAAGCATCTCTTCCCCTTTTACCTTTTCCTCTCTCTTGCCCTTTCTCTGCCCCTTCTTCCGTTGTTTAGAAAGTCTGTTGAGGCATATTTTACAATTATACCAGAGTTCGCCTGTGTTAAGCGCACAGTTCAATAAGCTTCAGTAAATGCATCCAGTTGTGTGAACATGACCACAGACCAGCTTTCAGAAGCCCCTCATCACCCCGCAAAGTCCCCTCGAGCTCGTGTGCAGTCCCTCTCCGCTCCCTCCCCAACCCCCAGCAAGCACTGCTCTGTTTCTCTGGTTTGCCTTTCTAGAAATTGCAGGTAAATAGGATCATACAGTATGTAGTCTTTCGTGACTGGCTTCTTTCATTTGCTGTAACGTTTTTGCAGTTCATTCCCTCCATCTTTATTTTTTGACTTGGCTTTGTCTCTGTCTCATATACACACACCTACCTCTTCTTTTCTTACTAAATTCTCTGCCTTGTTTTTCATCCTAAGTCTTGATCTGGTCTTTGGATGATAAGATGCAAGTAGGAGAGAAGTGTGGAGTAAATGTACCAAACCCTCCTAAGTGGGTACCTACAGGGGCAGCCAGCCAGCCTCTGGGGGCCCAGGCGGTGTCATCCCATGTGGCAGTGATGGTGGGGGGCAAGGAGAGGTGAGACGTGGGGGGTGTGGGAGGTGTACTCCTCAGAGTTTCAGGCCCTGAGCCTTTGTCCAAGGGGACTGGAATGAGCACAACACAAAACTGGGTGAACAACGTCAGTTTACTGATTCCACTCGGTGGAGTGAGACCTGAAGGGGTGCCCTCCACAGAGGGACCTCAGGCCATGGGGCCCACTAGGGCCAATGGGTCCCCTTGGACTTCTGGGTGGAAGGGCAGCAGCTGGGCAGCTGGCGGGGGCTCAGCAAGCCCAAGTCTGGGACTGAGCGGGTCGCTGTTGCTGTCTGTGGATGCTCGAGCCAGACCCCAAAAAGAGTGGCAGAAGGTGAAAAAGATAACTGGGAACATCGGTTTCGGTTTCAGTGGCGAGGAGGAAGGGAGGCTTGTGGGCATGGAGGAAGGGTGGCCAAGAGGAGAGGCTTCTGCCTGGCCAGCTCCAGGCCAGCTCCCTTGCTAGACAACTCGGCTGTTGCCTTCACAAACTGCTGCCACTCCCATCTCCCAGCTCGGAACCTGGAAAGCAAGAGGAAGCTCAGGCTGCGGACTCTGTCGTGGAGGAGGATGGCATCATTGCCCTTCCTGCCCAGCTCCCCCAAGCCCCTGCCCCAGCACCAGTGACCAGACACACAGACAATACACAACAGACACACACACACCACACATGCTACAGTGCCTGGAACAGTGTGAGGAACAGAGACCCCGCAGTCTTTCAGGGATCAAATTGGCTGGACACAGAGGGTCATATGATGGCGGGGCACAGGGGCAGTGAGAAGCAGTGGAGTCAGAGGAGGAGGCCAGGTGGGGTGCTTTCTTTATTCTTGAGAAAGATTCTCATTCTCAATATTTATTTTCTCATTGGCTGCAGTGAGTGCTCCCTATTTGGAAGCACATTCTGACTGGTGAAGGGCAAGGGAACAAGAGTAATCGCCTCCCTCCATCCCTACCTGGACGCTCTCAGCTTCTTCCTCCACCACAACGCAGCCCCAGCTCCAAGAGCTGCCCACCTTCTTTCACCTTCCTCTTTCCTCCAAATCTAGTTGCCTTGACTTGTACATTTAGAGTAGGGGGCAGGTGCTCTGGCCCAGCCTTGGCTGAAGGCCTTCTTGGCCGCTCCTCTCCACACCTGTATTGATGGCTGCTGGAGGCATGATTCCCCTCCCTAGACTTGGACTTGGCTGTGGTGACCATTATTCGTGCCAGCCAAGAAGCAGCTGTCAGGGGGGCTGTGTGACAATTTGTTAGACCCAGGCACACCCACCCAGGGCCTCTCCCCAGCAGCCCTTACCTCGGTGCCACCTGTGGCATCTTGTGCACAGCCTCGGTTCCCAGAAGCCCAGGACAGGGTGCCCAGTGAGAAGGCTGGCATGAGCCACAGAGGCTGGCATCTTTGTGTCACCTGCTGTGCCCTGATGTGTTGCCTTTTCCCTCCCTGTTTACCTGCATGGGGCTAGGGCAGCGGGTCACAGCCGTGACTCAGCTGTAGCAACCCATCTTCACAGAGCGCTGCCAACCAGGTGAGTCCTGCCAGGCTGCCGGGGACCAGAGAAGCCACGGCCCCAGGGGGAGGGCGCGAGGCGTGTGGATCCGCCTTTGGCTGCCCTGGCTCTTGTCCTGATCAGAGCTCGGGCGGGAAGCCAGGCCCCGGCGGCGTCTGAGCAGCGTGCCAAGACGGTCCCTCTGCGCGGGGCTGCCCCTGCCGGCGCCTGGGGTGTGCGCAGGGCTGGGACAGGCGGAAAGGGCCTGGACCCGTTTCCAGAGGGGGAAATCTGAGGCTCCCACATTAGGACTCTACCGGGAGGGGGTGGATCCTAGAGCTAGTCCCAGCTTCCTGAAGAGAGGCGGTTGGTGACCCGGTGCGGGGCTGGGGGCGGGAACCATCTGCCTCGGAGCAACACAGGAGGCAGGGTTCCCTCGGTGGAGGCTCCTTTTTAAGCACCACCCCGGGGGCGCTCTTCTCCCGTCCTCTAGAGATGGCACTCAACCCGGGGGCCCCAGGCCTGGAGCCGCGGTGCCCCTTCCGCATCCCCAAGCCGGGGTGTGGAGGGAGGCTCTGCATCCTGCTCCGGGCCGCCCCCCGCGGCAGGGCGGCAGCGGGCCCCGCTGGGCACTAGGGGTCGCCCCTGCCCAGCCAGACCGGCCCGGGCGCGCCCGCCGCTGCAGGTTTCCCCGAACCGGGAAGAGCGCGGGCGCCTCCGGGGCGGGGGCTGGGGACGGGCGCGGCCGGGCGCGGCGCCGAGACCCTGCCCGGAGCCTCGGGCCACCGAGCCTTCCCGGCCGACGCGCGGGGTGCCCTCTCTGGACGGAGCCGGGGCTCTCGGCAAAGGCCGGGCGCAGACGGGGTGCGTGCGCCCGCACACAAAGGTCTTTCCTAGCTCTCACCGTTCCCTGCCTGGCCTCCCTTCCCGGCGGCCCGAGGCGGAGCAGCTGCTCGGGGTCGACCCAGGCGACGACGCCGGGGGACCGGCCGCCCACCGAGAGGCCCCGCGACCTTGCGAGGGCGCGAGGGGGCTCTGGGCCCTCGCCCGGCTCGGCTGGACCCCCGCGGTGGCGCCCGGGGACTGGGACCCTACGAGTTCCTTTTGTGAACAGAGAGCCCTGTAGAGCCCTCCCCCCTCTGAAAATGATCTGCCGGCTTCTCGGGACTGCGTGCCCTGAATAATAGATGGGTGCTCTAGGGTCGTCATCTGGGCCCCACCCTGTGGAGCTTTGAGCTGGTTCAGCCTCTGCGGGCCGGTCGGTTGCGGGGGGCGGGGTGTGGGTCCCCAAAGCATTACCATGACCACTGACTGTATCACGGTCACCAGGGGCCCACCCCCCAGTGCCTGAATCGGTGTCTCTGGGAGGGGCCCAGGAATCTGTATTTTTCTAAGTTCCCCAGGTGATTCTGATGGCAAAGCCTGAGTGGAAATAGCTGTTTTAAACCTTTTAAGGCAGGCAGTTGTGACATTTCTCTCCAGAACAGCCTCTGGGGATGGAACTGTCACCTCTGGCACCCCGTTCCTTAGTTCACTGTAACGTTTATCCTCCCAGCTGATGAGGAAAGTTCTTCCCACATCTGACCACCAGCCTGCCTGCTTTAATTGAGCACGTTTTCTTGAGTCAGGTTTTCTATGGGATAATAAGCCTGCTTTGGAGACAGCTGGCCTGGCTCCTTGGCCCTTTCCCGACACTTGTTTTCCTTGTTCAACTTCTGAATCCAGCAGGCCCGCTGGCTTGGGCGGAAGAGTGAGAAAATCCAGTAACTCCAATACTAACTTGTGAATGATGGCTATGTGAATACATAGCCCTTTATGTAATGGCTCCACAGCGCCCTTCCGGGGTTTAGAAGAAAACCCAAGAGGCTCCTCCGAGTGCTGGATGCTGGAGAATCCCAGTAAAGGGAAAGAAAAAAAAAACCTGCAGCAGGTCATCCTATGTCCGAGGAAGACTGATCCTCCCTTTGCCCGCCTTTGCTTTCGCTTTCAGCATGAGTTCAAACTCTTATCTCTTCTGCATCCAGCACACTTGGACTGCCGTGCTGACTGCTGCAGCTAGGGTTTCCCCAGCTTTGTGGGGTTATTTTTGCCTCTGGGGGCAGGGGGCGGTTGTTACTTCCTTCCATAGGATTAGGTTCAACACAGCCACAGAAAGACAGCAAATTGCCAAACACCCTCAACATGGCAGGACCGATCCCCAACACCTACTTTCATTTTCTTCCAGCCTGGGCTGTGGGTAGTTTCTTGACAACTATGGGAAAGAAGACAATGAAAAATGAACCGTTTTTTTCCAAAGCAATTGTGAACAGATGTCTAATCCCCTAGTCGCGGGAATATTCTAGGAATCCCTGACATCACCTTAAAGGGGCAGAGAAGGAGGCGTGGAGGTGCGAGGGCAGTGTGGATATTCAGCACCTGTGGGGCATAGGCGCCTCCTAAAGACAGCGTCAGCGATAGCGCAGGTCACCTTCGCCTGTTTGGGTTGTCTAAATTTGGCAGTGTGAACAGACCTGCGACCTCTCAGCAATTGATCTGAGCAGCAGAACCCCATCCTGACAGTCCAGAGTCACATTTCCAGGCAGTGGGGGTGAAAGCCGTGCTAATTGGCCACTTGCCTCACCACTGGCTTTTAAACAATCGGTTGTATTCTCCACCCGGCAGGAAGCAGCAGGCCCATCAAGGCTCTGGGCTCCCTCTTTGTTCTGACTTTATGGCATTTTATGCCACAATGAGAAACACTGTGTACTCCGTGGGAGGCCATTGTGCCAGGCTGCAAGGATGTGGGCTCTGGGGCTTGTGCCCTTCCCCCCCCAGCGGGAGGAGGGCCTTTGTGACAGGCTGGGGGACAAAACAAGGGGTGCTGGACACTGTTACTGGGGCAACTGCCTGGTCAGTGTAGCCCCTGGGTCCCTCTCCGCAGAAGGCCAGGGGCAAGGGCAGAAGGTTGGAATTTCTTCTAGAGGAGCAGTCCTGGTTACCTGGTAAATTATACATCGGGCGGTGCTAGCAACGGCCTCCGTGTTCCCCAGGCTGCTAGGACGACCTCATCCTGCCTCTAGATTCTGTGCCCGGAGATGGTGGCTATCTAATGATGGCCACCAGGGGGCGCCAACTTGGTGAGTAGGCAAGCTTTCCCAACAGTCGGCCAAGTCTGGGCCTTGCATAATTTTGGGTAGATTTGGTCTTCTGAGGCAAGGGTTTTCCGTTTTGTAGAGGTGGTGTGAATGGGGAGAGCCTAGGGAAAATCCATGGAGCCTCACACGGATAGGCCACTGGGATTTCAGAGCGACTTCAACACCCTCCCCTCCCCTTCCAAGTGAACTGTGAAAGTAGCTCCCCTGTGGCAGAAGACAGGTGGGTACTTGGGCCAGGAGGGCATGGTGGAAGCCATGGGGTCCCGTCTGCGCTCTGCCTTTCAGTGCGCACACACACATGGGCAGGCAGGGAGAGCAATTTCGGGTACAGGGTCATTTCATTGAGAGGGGTTGGAGAGTGTGGCACAGACAAAACCCACAGCCAGGAGGAAGCCCAGGTTAGGGAACTCTGGAGGGAGCAGCCCCTGAATACTGGAGTGTGCCACATGGGCGCTGAAAGGGAGAAGGCGGAGGGAAGGCATGTCCATTTAGCTTCACCCTGCAGAACAGTCCTGTGTCCCCATGAGATTAAAGGGTGAACCAAGTAGGTCAGGTGAGGCTGGTGGGGCCCCATGTTCTCTGGAGATGCTCCCATTGTAAACAGCTGAAGAGAGGAAAGGCCAGTTTCCCGCTAGGCATTTGCAGAGCATAACAGTCACTGCTCCCTTCAGCCCATAGCTCACTCTCTGTGCCCACTTAAATCTGGCCCCCCACCTCCAGTGCTCCCCACGTGGGCCCCCTAACCCTGTCCCAGTGCAGCAGCCGCCCAGCTGGGCTTCTTCCCCCTTCAGCCCACCCTCCACATGGCCGCTCCCACTCCCTCTCAGAAACAGAGCTCTCCTGACCTGTCAACCCCAGGCTAGAAAGCCTTCCATAGCCTCCCAGAGCTGCACCCAACCCCGTCACATCCTCCTTACTTCCCGCCAGCTCTGGCCACACTCAGTGCCTTGACTTTCCCAAACACACAAGTCTTTTCCTTCCTGAGCCTTTGTGTTCCCTTCTGCATGGGTGCCCTTCCCTCCCCACCAGCACTGGTCTGAGACTCAGCTCCAGCATCACCTCCTCAGCTGATCGGTTGACAGGAGCAATAACAGAAGCAGCTTTGCCACCAGGCTCCCAAAGCAGTGGGAAGACGGATGGCAAAGAGTACAAGCTAACTGGATTCAAAGCAAAGCCCTCTGAAACGTTGGCTTGTGTCCCTCCTGCCTGGAGGGTCTGTCCTGCAGAAGGTATGGAAGAAGAGGGGGTAGGGGGGGCAAGAACAGCGGCCCCTTCCTGTCCTTTAACTCTGCCTTCTTCCACATCCAGCTCCATCTCCTGAAATAACACAAGGCACTTTTTATTTTTTTGGATACTCTTGGTTACCCATCTGTTTCTTTAGACTCTGAATCCCTTTTAGGCAAAGTGTGTCTTGATCATCTTCATATTTCCCAGGATCTAGTTTAGAACCCAGGGGCTTCTCCGATGCCTCAGTGGTTAGAGAATCTACCTGCAATGTAGGCGACACGGGTTCAACCCCTGAGTCAGGAAGATCCCCTGGAGGAGGGAGTATTCGTGCCTAGAAAATCCCATGGACAGAGGAGCCTGGGGGTCTACAGTCCATAGGGTCACAAAGAGTTGGACATGACTGAGCAGACTGAGCACAGTTTAGAACCTAGCACATGGTAGACATGTAGAAAACCTCTGAATACTCAAATATACCTTGAACTTGAAAGTGTTCCTTTACCTAGAACACTTTTTTTCCTCCATAAATTTATATTATCACTTTCTCCAAATTTCTCCAATTTTTTCAATACTTGCCTCTGGAAGAAGCAAGTATTGTTCACTTTTTCATTGCTTGAGCATCAGGAGGTTACTGAGTACCTAGTATGTGCCAGGCATTTTCAAGGCACTGGAGGAGCATGGTGTACAAAAGAGGTAAGTGTTCCTTATTCCAACTTGCCAATGACCATATCCTCCCCCTGACCCACCCCTGCAACCCTTAGCAGACCACATCCTTTTCCGGCAGTAATTTAGCAAGTTTGTAACCACTCAGCGCTCCTGGCATCCATAGTGTCTGGGACTTGGTCGGCAGTCAAACATGATTCATTGTGTGTCCAGCTTCAGGAAAAGGATAGATGTAGAAGGTTTAACTTTGCCTTAAAAAGGCTCACAGCCTCACTGGGGAGCCAAATTATTTGTTTATAAGATCACTGAAAACCCCAGGAAGCCACTGTCAGGGAAGATTTTGGGTTTTTTATTTCACAGCCTTTGGGAATTCACTGGATCTGTTAGTTCTCTTGATCAAGGGCTGCTGCTGCTGCTGCTGTTAAGTCGCTTCAGTCGTGTCCAACTCTGTGCGACCCCATAGACAGCAGCCCACCAGGCTCTGCCGTTCCTGAGATTCTCCAGGCAAGAACACTGGAGTGGGTTGCCATTTCCTTCTCCAATTCAGGAAAGTGAAAAGTGAAAATGAAGTCGCTCAGTTGTGTCTGACTCTTTGCAACCCCATGAACTGCAGCCTACCAGGCTCCTCCGTCCCTGGGATTTTCCAGGCAAGAGTACCGGAGTGGGTTGCCATTGCCTTCTCTGGATCAAGGGCTACTTTTTTTATTATTTCCTGGTTTTCCCTATATGTGAGTCTCACCTTCCCACCTGACTATTAACTCCTCCAAGAAAGGGACATCATGTCTGATAGCCACTTTCCCAGGTCCCCATCTCAGCACCTGATATGCAGGTGTGAATGAGTGATCACCACCATGGACAGGCCTTCACCACTGTGTCTTACTGAGACACACCCAGGAGCCTGTTATGAATGGCTTTTCAGGTTCTGCTCAGTAAAGAAGAGGGGAGGAGGTGTTCCTTCCCATCATAGTGCCTCTCTCTTGCTAAACGTCACCCTTAGAATCTTCTGCAAGAAAATACTGAGACTCAAATCCAGAAGAGAATCAATTTGACAAAAGCCACTTGTTATGGCAACCCACTCCAGTATTCTTGCCTGGAGAATCTCATGGACAGAGGAGCCTGGCAGGCCACAGTCTGTGGGGTCACAAAGAGTCAGACATGACTCAGCAACTGAGCACATTCACACCTGTTTTCCTACTTCCATTCGGGTACCTCTTAACTAGTTCTTAGTACTGGTTACTGCTTGGTGGTTTATATGGGTGAGAACTACTGGGCTGGCCAAAAAGTTTGTTTGGGTCTTTCTGTAAGATGGTACAAAAACTTCAAAGGACTTTTTGGCCCACCCAATATTTCGGAGAATCTCAAATTACAAGTAAGCTTGTGATGAGAGAAGTGATGCCCTGTCCTTCCTGCTTCCTTCCCTGCTGGCTCCCAGCTTGCTCCCCACATTACCTGCTCCTTCTCTGGGATAGTTTTACCAGAACATTCTCTAGAGTCAATGCTTTAAGGGCGTGGGTTTTTCATCCAGTGGGTTGTACTCTCTGTTGCCTTCCTGTGTGCGCCTTACAGTTCCAGAGGCTAATGTCTCTTGCCTTTGTTTGTTGATGGTATGGCCATCTGTAACCTTTATTGAACCCTGGGTGCTTTGAAGTTCAATGTGCAATAAAAAGTTCATTAAATAAGATGTGGAATCGTGAAAATAAGGTTACAGAAATGTTAACAAAGGATCATTTCCTGCTTCCTGTTATACTTAAAAAAAAAAAATGTATGTCTCTAAGGAATTTATGTCACCATTAAAACTACGGAAGTGTAAAAGGAAGGACAGGCCTGGGTCAGAGAGAGGGCGAGATGCCTGAGGAGATGTCTTGGCGAAGACCCAGCCTGTTGTCTTAATTGAGAGCTTAGGGTCTAAGGGGAGAATGGAAGCCAGAAAGATATAGAGACAGATCTCAAATTCTTATGATGAATGGTTTGAACCCAACATTTCTAGTGGCGTGTGTGTGCACTCAGTCATGTCCAACTCTGCAATCCCATGGACTGTAGCCCACCAAGCTCCTCTGTCCATGAGATTTCCCAGGCAAGAATACTAGAATAGATCGCCATTTCCTCCTCCTAGGGGATCTTTCCCACCCAGGGATCAAACCCACATCTCCTGCATTGGCAGGTGGATTCTCTGCTACTGAGCCACCAGGGAAGCCCATTTCTAGCAGGGATGGCTCCAAATGGATTGCCACGGCCTCCAGTGGTGCAGGGACTGGGGCTGTGTAGGGAGCACTTGGAGTCATTGGGTTTCACCTTCAGACAGTGACTGGTGCTGGCAGGTGCCTCTTGTCCACTTGAGGTAGAAAAGTAGAGACAGAGAGACATGGAGAGCCAAGACGGTGAAGAGAAAGAGGTGCGTGGGATGCGTAGCAGAGCATCACTATAGCTGCCTCACGGTTCCACTGGCGGCTGGTCCACGGCTACACTGGCTTGCTTTCCAATGGTGACCTTTTTTTTTTTTTGCCATGTGGCACTGTATGTGGGATCTTAGTTCCTCGACCAGGGATCAAACCTGTATCCCCTGCATTGGAAGCATGGAGTCTTAACCACTGGACGACCAGGGATGTCCCTTCTGAACTTGTGAACTCTGTGAACCTGTGAATTCAGTCCCTTCTGAATCTGTGGTGACCTTCTAAAGTGAGCAGAAGGTCAAATTTCGAGGCTCAGGGGGTGTCCTGGAAACCCCAAACACTAAAAGCATATCCGTGCCTGGCGTGGCCTTCGGGTCAGGAAGGCACCCCTGTCCTGACAGTGCTCTTCCCTGGCCCAGCCACCGGGCGCATTTGACAGTCCCCTGGGGCTCAGGGTTCTGACTCGATAATGGCCAAGGGTGTCTGTACGTTTCAGAGGTTGCCCTGTTCTCCCACATTCTGATCTGAGTAGTGGATCTAGGCTTCTCCCCCGACACCACACAGTCTGCTAGAGGGCCCTGGCTCTTTTATTAAAGGAAGGGCAGCCACAGATGATCGTTCCTGGTAAATACGCTTCTCTAATGACAGATGGGACCCCATCAGCACCTTTGTTTCTTGGCATATACACACACACAGATGCTGGGATGACATACCCTGGGAGCCAAAGCAAAATAAACAGCTCCCTTGGCTGGGGGCAGGGAAGGCTCCTATTTCTCATGGACCCTCCTTGCTTGGGCAGTGGACATCCACGTGTGATGCACACCCAGCCCCCGCAGCCTTGCTGGCCTCTATTTTGGGGGCCAAATATCCCTAGAGACCCACTTGCTTATATAACCATTAATGACCATTTAATTACCACTCATATTTAATAGGAAACAATTACGTGACCTGGTGGTTCAGATGGTAAAGAATCTGCCTGCAATGCAAGGGACCCAGGTTCGATTCCTGGGTCAGGAAGATCCCCTGGAAGAGGGAATGGCTATTCATCTATTCATGTTGGTATTTTT
The DNA here is from genome assembly GCF_027580195.1 of Bos mutus. Taxonomy (NCBI): domain Eukaryota; kingdom Metazoa; phylum Chordata; class Mammalia; order Artiodactyla; family Bovidae; genus Bos; species Bos mutus. The sequence goes on from NC_091635.1 coordinate 33,485,121, forward strand.
GCCTGGGGAATCCCATGGACAGAGGAGCCTGGTGGGCTACATCCCCTGGGGTTGCAAACAGTCAGACACGACTGAGCAACTAACACTCACACTTGACTGTCACTTTTCAGCCAGAGGGCGCTGTGCCTGTAGCTGGCAGCCATTAGTCTTGGTGCCAATGATGACGGTGCCATATCCCACCAGCTGAACACAGACACACATCTCCTAAAGCACACAGCAAGGTCAGTGACGCTGCTGCTGACGGCCCAGGCGGGGCCCCACTCACCCTCTCTCTTGTGGCCCGGTCGTGGTTGAGTCTCATGAGTTCTGCAAACCTCTGTTCATAGAGATGAAGCAGCAACACCAGGTACAAGCCTGAATTCATTAGCTCATTTTGTACCTACAGGTGGACAAGAAAGCCTTTAAGTTCATCTATAAAATATTCACGGGCTCAATCACAGGGTGGAGGATCCTAGGCCAAGAGGGCACAAGAAATAGGAATGGGAGCCCAAGCCCCAAGGCAAGGCCTGCTCTGGAGGGGGACCGGACAACAGAGCAGAAGGGGACCCGGGGTGGAGGCATCCTGGAATCCTTGACTGCCTAGTGGAGGATGCCTGAAGAAGCTCCTGGCCTGGTCCTGGGCTGTGGACACTCACTGAGTAGTTACCTGCCATGGCCTTGAGCTGAGTGTTGGGAGAACACAGGGCCAAAGGTCTCAGCTCCCTGCTGGGACCCCATTCTGTGATGTGGGAGAGAGTGTGCCTCATTCAAAGACGGCTCCCGTATCAGTGGGATGTGTCAAGGGCCACAGAGGAGTTGTGAATGGGAAGAAAGAGGCTGGTGGCATATGACCTGGGAGACAGTGTCTCTGATGGTCCTAAAGGATGGTAGGGACTTTGGGAGGTGGCTCTGAGGGCCATTCAGGGCCTTTTAGACAGAGGCCCTGAATGGCCGCACACACATGAGGGGGCGGAGTGTTTGTTGGGCAAAATTCTCTACTCGTATAGCTGGAGTATATGGGGAAGGTGCTGGCTTTGAATTTTTAAAAAGTCTTGCTGTGGGCTGGGGAGATGGTGCGGTGGGACCACATTAGGCAGAACGGAGGCAACTGGACGTCATGTTGTGTGTACACGTGTAGCCGCTGGCCGCTGAGAAGGGGAGTCAACCGGATAAGACTGTATGACTCAGGAAGGCAGACGGGTCTGTTGGAGAATCTGGGACACAGGTCCATGGTGGGAACATTTGATGTTCCTAGATCCCTTGTTTGCTCAGGAAAGGGCCTCAGGCCTTAGTTCTCTAAGTTTCTCCCTTCACAACTGGGCTTAGTGATGGTCGCACCTAGGGGCTCCCTGACTCCCCACCCTCCCTGGCTGCCCTATTGTCATCTAAGCCCCAGAGAGCATGTGCCCGGTGGGGCCTCGGATGCCCAGTGGGGCCTCAGATGCCACGTGAACCTCAAGGCCTCTGCGCATGCTCTTTCTCACATGGTTTGTTGGCTTGCTTTTGTGCGTCTGTTTCTGTTGAAAATCTTTATTTAGCCGTGCAGGGTCTCAGTTGCAGCACTCGGAACCTTTGCTCTTTAGTTAGGGCATGTGGGATCTTCAGCTGCAGCATGCAAACTCTTAGTGGCAGGAGGTGGGATCTAGTTTCCTAGCAGGGATTGGAGCCAGACCCCCTGCACTGGGAGCATGGGGTCTCAGCCTCTGCACCACCAGGGAAGTCCCTTCATGTCTCTGCTGTGAAAACTCCTCTGCCAATTTCCACCTTTCCAAGGCTGTGTCCATGACTTTCTTTACAGCCGTCACAAGGTCGCCTCCTTGCAGAAGGCTTCCCGATGAAACGCATTTGTTCCAGGCGTTCCTCCCTGAGTCCTAAGCCTTCGTCTTTGCTGTGTATGCCGCGTCGTGCACTGGCTGATATCTTTGCTTTTTCTCGGTGGGTGGGTGGTGGTGTATTTTTCTCACTGGTGCTGACAACACTGGGAGGTTCCTCTAGGGAAGATCTGACCATCCGAGTGACCGTGGTGCCTCTGTCCTTGGCTCCTTTGGCAGTCTGTCTTGCGGAGCCTCGCCCTGTGGACCTGCCTCGACCTTCAGTAAATTCTCAGATTTGTGATGACTCCTCCCCGTCTGCCACTTTATTCCCCCATCTGTCCTTGGGTCAGATCTCCAGGGTGGGAGGATCGGGGATGGGCCAGACGATGCTCAGGAAACCCCAGGGGACTAGAAGCCCCGGCAGAGGGCACGGCCCTTGACATCACCCTTGAGAAAGGTCGAAACCGTGACTGCTTTCCCAGGAGAACTGAAGCTCAGCCTTGACACAGTAGCATCTCAGTGCCGCCTCCTTCCTTTCCCCCGGAGGCCCGAGGGGCTTCACACGCCCGGTGTCCTATTCCCATCCCATGGAGGGCAGCGCAGGAAGCCGGCACAGAGCACACCCCTTCCAGGATGGATCGGCTGCCAGAAAAGGTGCTCAAGCTGAGCAAAGATCCTTGCGCTCTTCCCTTCTGCATCGGGGCCAGCTCTGAATCTTGGTGACCACTGGCCTCAAGGTCACTGCTTGAGCCCCCTCCTGCCCTACAGACCTGCCTTCAAAGACTCCAGCCAACAGTCCTTAGTGGTTAGCCTATTTTTAGCCTTTCTCTTCTGACCTTGGCCTAGAACAGGCAGAGAGGAGATGGCTCGTTTCTCTTTTTTCTGTGTTAAAGGCCTCCTCCCACCTTCCCCAGGAGCCGGTGCTTCCTTTGCCATCTGTCTCAGGAGCCACCACCTCTGGGAAGCCTTCCCGGACTACCTACCACACAGACCAAGCCTTGTCCCTTGTTGACTTTTCCTCATGGGGGGCCTCCCATGAGCTGTCGATGGCTGTCTCCTGAGTGCTTGCTTCACCAGGAAGCCTTTCTGCTCCCAGACACTCTGATGCATAACGGCAAGTCAATCAGATAGAAAATGGCTTGGAACTATCAGGCCTGTCAAAGCGTGCAGGGAAATCATTTACTTTTTATGACTCCATAAGACCCGGAGGCATGCAGATGGGAAAATATCCACTAATGTTTTCTGCAGATCATTTGAAAAGTCACTTCCAGCAGATTGTGTCTCTTCCCTGGTCTGTGGGAGGGAACCTGTCACTTGGTGCCATAAATCTCGCTGGCCCAGCTCCTTTATGTGCCCTTTGCAGAGCCTGTGATGCTGGACAAAAGGGGCCGGGTGGGCCAGTCAGCGCAGACATTTCATAGTCAGCGTGGAGTCATCCTTTTTACCCTAAGCCACAAGTGGGAGGCGTTTGTTATCAGAGAGTTCCATCCGTCGTGTTTGGTCGGTGAGGGCAGGATGAGCTAATTTTTGGAGCGTTATTTATTGGAGTTGCTCCCGACCTGACCCTCCACGGCCCGTGTGCATCACACTTTGCTGCCCACGTGCAACAGCAGAGATGGGGGTGGGGAGGCACGTGAAGCAGTGGGCAGGAGCTCAGGGGGGCACTCTGCCCACCTACCAGATGTTTTCCTTCCTTTTCTCCTGCCCTTTTATTTTGTTCAAATCCATTTCAGCAGAGAGATTTGTTATGGATGGAAATTCTCAATGTAATCTGCTCAAAGAAAGAGAGCCTGGCTAAGAGTTCTAGCAAGTCTTCAAATATGTTCCAAGGATGCTCCCAGGTGTGAGGGGGATTAGGTGGCTACGTGTGTCCAGGGACATCTGTCCACAGCCGAGAGGGAGCACGGTCAGCGGCCGAGAGGGAGCACAGTCAGGCCTGTGCTTCCAAACAATGATAGCCAGAGGCCCGCTGAGCCCCTCCTGTGTGGCAGGGGCCAGGATGGCAGGGGCACTTCTTCATCACACAGGGAGCCTGGAACCCCAGAATGGGCAGCCTGGGGCCACCATGCCCTGTGACATTGGGCAAAGACTTTTAACTGTGCATGGAGAAGGGGACTCCATTTATCAGTGGGGAGAATTATAGCCTCTGCTCTGCCTCCTTTCCTCAATGCGTGATGACAAAATGAGCTAATATGAGTGGACGTGGTATTTCGCAAAACAGAAAACATCCTGCAAGAGACAAGAACTAAAGCTAGGACTGGGGGCAAGGACCACATGTGCCTTGCCTGCCCCTTTGCTCCTAGTGCCTGGCCCATGCCTGGAATATTATTGCTCAATAAATACATGCATGGATCAAAGAATGAGGGGGAAAGTGTATAATTTTGGGTTAGTGATGACTTTTGACTCTTGTGGTCCCAACTTTAACACGTGTCAGAATTACTGAAAGGGCCTTTTAAATGCAGTTCCTGGACACCCCCTTTTCCCAAATGCTGATTCACTAGGTCTGGGCAGGGCCCAAGAACGTGCATTTCTAGCAAATTCCCAGATGATGCTGTGGGCCCTGGTTTGGCAACCACCCATCTCAAAGAGCTGCTCTCAGCTAAGGATCAACAGTTGGTAGCCAGTAAGCAGAATCTGGTCTGTGGATGTGTTCTGGTTGAAAGGAAGGAGGGTAGGAAAGAAGGAAGGATGTGACCACCTTCTGCTGGAAGGAGTATTCACTGCCTTGCCATAGTCGCCACCGCTCCCAGTGGATGGCACTTGGGAGATTCTGAGCAGCTGTTAATCTGCCTGGTCTCTATGGCATTTGAGTGTACAATCTCTGACCTCAGTTTTTCTTAAACTTCTTTTCTCCTGGTCCATTTTGCAACCTGGACTGTTCCTTGGAGCTCTATCTGTTGCCATCCAGGAGCTCTTCCTTCCGCTCAGAAACCCAATCAACCAATCCATCAATCAATTGTGAGTCCCACCTCCAGGTTCAAGAGCGTGCGTGCGCACACATACACACACGATAATATGGAGTTGCTTCATGGGCAACACTGCAGGGAGGTGGGCAGTGGGTGTGGAATGCCTGCTGGGCTTAATTTCCAGGCATCTTTGAGTAAGGGCGGGAGCAAGTTGATGCCAACCCTGGCAGGCCAATAAATGGACTGCCTGATGCCCACAGCCCAAGGTGCTTAGTTCAGGTCCTGGTCTCCCCTCCCCCCCTCCAGCTGCTTTAGCTTCATGGGGCCACTCCCCAGACAGCCTATAGGAGTTCCTAATCCAGCCACCTGGAGCCTGGTAACAAGCCCTGACCCTATGGGGACCACCCAATGTCCAAAAAAAGGAGGGAAAATCAGATTTCAGTGCCCTGTTAGAGGTCACGGTTAGCATTCCTGCTGGCTCTACTCAGGTGCATTGAACCAAAGCCGGAAAATACACACTAATCCAAGTCCCTCAGAGAATACTGACAGTGCTGGCTGGGCACCGACTGGGCAAGTCCACAGTCTGTGGTCAGACGCTAAGTGAGGTATCTTAGAGGGCTTTGTCCTCAAAAGCCTGTGTGTGGAGGGCTCACTCTTTCTCCTCTCTGGTCTTTTCTTGGCTGTGCTGGGTCTTAGTGGGGGCACACGGGATCTCTGATCTTCACTGAAGCATGTGAGATCTAGTTCCCTGACCAGGGATCGAAGCTGGGATTCCCTGCATTGAGAGCACCAAGTCTTAGCTACGACCACCAGGGAAGTCCCCGTCACTATCTTTGTGCTAAATGACAGTTACTCCCATCTTCATCCGTGGAGAGTTTCTGAACTTGTGGAAGTCACACCTCCCTAGTGCCTCCAGTTTAACTCGGACTGTTAGCAAACAGACACTACTAAATTCACCACCAGCCATCGGAACAGTCGGAACTGCCGTAAAAGAGGGAGCCCTCGGCTGCTTTCCATCCGCAGATAAATATTGCACATTGGTTCTTGCGACCTTTGTTCTCCCACCAGGGTAGGTCTGTCAATCTAGTTTCTCCCTGTGATTATAATGAAGGGCATTTTCAAAAGGCTTTGATGGCCTGTCAAGTTCTCCTCGAAACTAATTTAAACTCTTTTCTGCTTCCATGTCGTGTAATTAGTGTGCTGGGTATTTTCCATCTTCCCCTCCAGCTCCATTTTTCACTCTGCTCTGCGGCCGAGAGGCTGATCTCTATGGGTTGCGTTTACTTGGGCCCCTTGTGCTTGGGCTCCCCATTGTGTTCAGGTCCTAGGAGGAGACCAGAGGGCAGGAGGAGAGAGGCTGGGGTAGTAATCTCCCGGTTCCCTCTCTGCGGGGCAGTGGGGTGGCCATGGCAGCTTTCCCCTACTCACAGGCTGGTGGTGACTCTCTCCTGGAGCCATAACCCAGGATTTAAAAAGGTAACTATAGGACTGCCCAAACTCAGGGGAACCATTTCGACTCTGTTGTGCTTTTTGCACAAAAAAGGTCTGGCTATAGGCCAGGGCTTCCCTGGTGGCTCAGCGGTCAAGAATCTACCTGCAGTCCAGGAGACACAGGAGACGTGGGTTATCAGGTTCAATTCCTGGGTCGGGAAGATCTGGAGGAGGGCATGGCAACCCACTCCAGTATCCCTGCCTGGAGAATCCTACAGACAGAGGAGCCTGGTGGGCTACGGTCCACAGGGTCTGAGAGAATCAGACACAAATGAAGCGACTTGGCACACACACATTGACAGGCCAATGATCTGAAAGCCAAAGTGACTCCTCTGAAGAGTGACATTTCAGTTGCTAACAATGATTTTATGGTTTTTATATTATGCCCTTTACAGTTGTGGTTATTAATCATTTTTTCCCCTAATTGCGTGATGAGGGAGGTCAGTCTTGAATTATAATGGTAACGATGGGACGTTTTCATTTGAGAGAAATATCTATTGACTGCTTATTGTTTGCCAGGCATCGTCCAGATCAGCACTACCCAATAGAAATACCGTGTGAGCCACCAATGCAGACAACACATGTAACCTGAAAATTTCTAGGAGCCACAATAAAGAAGTATAGAAAGAAACTGGTGAAATTATTAATAATTTTAATAATGTATTTTATTTGATCTGATATGTTTTAAATATCATTTATACTGTAATACGGGCTTCCCTGGTGGCTCAGTCGGTAAAGAATCTGCCTGCAATGCAAGAGACTTGCGTTCGATTCCTGGGTCAGGAAGATCCCCTGGGGAAGAGAAGGGCAACCCATTCTAGCGTTCTTGCCTGGAGAATCCCATGGACAGAGGAACCTGGCAGGCTACAGTCCATGGTGTTGCAAAGAGTCAGACACAAATGAGCAACTAACTATTTATTTTAAACTATAATATAAAGTTATTTATGTGATTTTTTTTTTTAAGAGTGAAAGTGAAGCTGCTCAGTTATGTCCAACTCTTTGTGGTCCCATGGACTGTAGTCTACCAGGCTTCTCTGTCTATGGGATTTCCACTCTTAGTTTTGGACTGAGCCTTTGAAATTTGGTGTGTAACACAGCACATCTGGACTGGAAGTAACCACTTGTTTGTGAGCTAGCTGTGTCTGTGGCTTCCATGTTGGGCAGCATAGCTCTAAACAGAAGTGTTTGCCGGAGACATGGGCAATGAACTATTATTTCGGGCATAAACCACCTTCCCATCTAAAGTTAACTCTTTCACAGTACTAGAATTGCAATCCAATGGCCCAGGAGAGTTAATTCACGAGGTGTTTTGTTTTGTTTTGTTTTTAAACACACAATAGGGAAATTCCATGGTTGTCCAGTGCTTAGAACTAATTGCTTTCACTGCTGAGGACACAGGTTCAATCCCTGGTTGGGTGCAGCCAAAAAAAAAAGCACAAAGTAAACAGGTAAACAGGTGCTTACATGTTTTTAAACCCTGAGCAAAGCTGTTCCTCATTACCCCCCAAGATTACTCAATATATAAACTGGGGACTATTTCTCCAAGACCCTGATTTTTTTTCTCTTGTGGCTATTCAACTTCAATTGTTTCAGCAAATTTGGGTGTGGAGCTTGCCAGACTTTTCCTATTTCTATATGTCTAGTCAGCTACTGCAGCTTCCTACTTTGTCCCTGACAGTAGTGGGACCTCAGCAGTGGGACTAAGTCTTCTAATCCTCCAGTGGTCCGATTTGGGAACAGACTTTCTCAGAGAAGCGAGCTGAATTGGGAGCCTTGCACAGGACCTCTGCACCCCACCTCCACTATTATTCCTGGTATCAGAGAAAGAGCTCCTTCCTGCCTTATACCTCTACCCATGTGGACCCAGCACGGGTAGGAGGTTCTCTTACCCGGGACTGCTGGTGCTTCTGGTAGAACTCGGTCACATTGAAATCATCCAGGTTGACCAGTAGGCTTTGCTTACACATCTCACAGGTCTTTACAGCACCAAGATCTGCTCCTTAAAATGAAAGAATTTTGTTACACGTAACCCTTTTGGTGTTGACATTTTGAGAGCGAATTTGTATGTGTTAGGAATTCTGAGTTTTGGTGGCCTTTTTATAGTGGGTCATCTTCTGTAGAAAATGACCTTGAACCTGAGAGCTGAAATTTTCTTTGTCATTGTTTTCATTATTATGCAAGCTTCCCATGAGTGAAATTCCCGTGACTTTTAAATAACAGGTCTTGCTCTCTGTTTAAATATAAACACATAGGTTCATAAACTTGGAATTACTACATGGAGGCTGAGAGTCTGTGACACACGTGTTTGCCAGAAGAGTGAACACTGGGTCTATGTTACTGATGTTTTTCCTGGTAGATCTAACACAAGTCCAGGCAAATAAATTAGTAAGGACCAAATTGATGGCAGAAGCTATCCTCGACCTATGGCTTAAAAATCTGCCTTTACTTCTGCCCATGTAACTCCCCGATTGAGAAAGTGAGGGACCCCAGGCCCACATGTGGGCTGTGGTATAGCGATATCTGGGTCGAACACTTGAGCCTGAGCTCAGCCTCATTTGGGAAAAGACACAGGAGAAGGCTTCCTTTGTTCCTGGTTTGTTGTTGTTGATTTTTTGTTTTGTTTTTTAATATAGTTATTTATTTGACTGTGCCAGGTCTTACTTGTGGCCTGTGGGACCTTTAGTTGTGGCATGAGAACTCTTAGTTATGGTGCATGGGATCTAGTTCCCTGACCAGGGATTGAACCTGGGCCCTCTTGCACTGGGAGTACAGAGTCTTAGCCACTGGACCACCAGGGAGGTCCTCCTGTTTAGTTTTGTTTGATGCGAATTCTAGATCAGCACGTTTCCCCCCCTTTATCCTATTCCTCAGTGCAAAGTGGAAGATGCAGATCTATGGTTGTTATATCTAAGCAAGTGTGATGCCGTCTGTCCTTTCCCCTGGTGTAGGTGCTGCATTTTGGTTAATGATGTACTGGTGTTTGTTTTATGCTTTAGAAAACAGAGGACTGGGAATTCCCTGGTGGTCCAGTGGTTAGGACTCTATGCTTCCAATGCAGAGGGCCCAGGTTTGATCCCTGGTTGGGAAACTAAGGTCCCACAAGCCACCAGGCACGCCAAAAAAAAAAAAAAGAATACAGAAGACTAATCAGTTACTTGAATTTATTTGGTAAAGATAGAGTTTGTACAGTTTTACAATCCAGTTCTACTTTTCCCCAGTGGGGATACAAACAGGTAGTAAATTATAGAGACTTTCAAAAGACAAGGATGAACACTGATCCCTCATCTGCATTTTGATGACTTGGTTTTTTTTTTTTTAACAACATTCTGTAATACTTAAGGCTATGGATCATCCCATGTGTCCTCCAGTCTAATCCTGCCTAGCACACCCAGGCCAGAATTGGCATTTACAAGCATTTAGCAGCACTTTCATCACATATCTCATGAGTAATTTTTTCTGTTCTAGATGTTTAATTGGCCCAAATTTCTAGCAAGATAAAGCATCGCACGGCAGGGTCATTAGCTGCTGAGATCCACTTGTTCTTTGCTCTCTGAAGGGCTAGGTTCTCTGCTCACTGTGCAAAGATGCCTTTAAGCAACTCGGGCTGCAGTTGCTACTACTCTCCTCCAGATGTGGAGAAAGGGCCTTGAGGAGAGAAGAGTTAACTGGTTCATCCCGAGTGTTCATTCCCTGATTAAATGGTGTGCTGTGCTTGGTGAGGGGGGGGCTGGCCACAACCCATAGGGACAGGGTCAAGGTCAAGGTCTCCTGGGTCGTTTAGCACAATGACAACCAAGGAGGACACCATGGAGGAGAGAAACAGCCTCTGGCTCTAGGGTAAAAAGTTTGCAGAGATGGGGACTCTGAAAGACATAGCAGGTCTTTTCAAAGTAAACTCTTCTTTGCATTGGCGTCCCCCTTTTTTTTGTTATTCAAGTTGCTCTTGTTCATAAATATTTTAAAGAAACTTCTTGTTCCCTGCCAAGAAAACTACAGCCGACCTACTGACGTGGCTATATTTAGGTTATAACCTCCCCAGGGCGTTGAGAATGGGGACTTCACACCCAGTTACAAGCTCTGTTAAAGACAGAGCTGCCAAAATGAGCACAATGGGAATCTCTTTATCTAATGTAGGGCTAGAAAAATTACATTGGTAGGCTTTTCCTTCCCCTGTTCCAGAAAGGCAGCTTGGCTCAGTTTCTGGGTGTCAAGCCTCTCCACACCTTCTCTCACAAGTCAAAGGAAGCAGGTCTTGCTGGGGGTCTACCAGCTGTCCTGACTGCTGGGTGCTTGCTAAAGTCCAAGCATGGGCCTGTTTGTGGTTCCCTCTTTCCCAAGAGGTAATCTTAGCATCTCTGCTCAGGCCTCAAGCAGGAGTAGAATTTAATAGCACATTCCAGGATTCATCCCTGAGCCTTGAAAAAAACAAAACAAAACAAAACCAAAACCAACTCATTTACCTCCCATAATTTGAAAGCAGCATTTAGTCCTGATCCTGTCTGTCATGGGCCTCCCAGCAGGAGCCCTGGGCCAGTGCCCCCCTGTTCTCTGTTGTCGGGGCTCGCGGGTCCCACACGGCGGCGTCTCGTGTTAATTACATATCGCGGCACGTATGTCCTTCCACCTTCCCCACCTACCTGATGTTATTTTCACTTTCAGCCATTTTTTCAGGCACTCCTGATGAACAAACTGCAGGCTTCCCACACAGCCGCATGGCTCCAGGAGAGGGTTGGTGGGGGAACCCCCGGCTATCTGACAGATGCGACACAAGTCTCCCTCCTCCTCGGAATCCTCCTCCAGGAGACTAAAAGGAAAACAAGCGCTCGTCACCAGGAGTCTGCACGTCGGCAGTTTCCACAAATACTAGTTTCCACAAATACTAGCTCCCAGAGCGTCCTTGGGGCCGGGGGAGCGGGGTGGGGGAGGTGGAGGGAGCCTGGAAGGAGGAAGGTTGAGGGAACCCGATCTCCACCGCTGCGCCTTCCTGGGGCTCACCCACTGCTCCCTCCGACCCTGCTGCATGGTCACTGATAATAAGTGCATGGATTCTTGTCAGGCTTCTTTGCAGTTACCAATGGGTGCGAGCTCACCAGGAGAACCCAGCGCTCCTATCGCACAGCTAGAGATTGGGAAAGGACTCCAGAGGGAAGCTGAGCCAGAGGCTAGGAGCCCCTCTCCACACCTCGGCCACTGTGGGGTTTAGCTGGTGTGGTGTGTTAGTGAGTGTTGGGGGGAGGTGAGCGTGGGGGGATTTGTGGTCAGCAGGCCTGGGTTTGAGGCTTCCTTGAGTTTGATGACATGCTGCTTAAGCTTCCCGGGTCTCTGTTTCCTCAAGTGTAAAGCCATGAGGATAATCTGACAACTGCTACCTACTTACAAGGGTGGTAAGGGCAGCCTGGGTGCAGGTGATGGTGATAAGGTACATCTGGAGCCTGTCGAGCGTTGGCAGGTGCTACTCAGTAGATGCTGGTTGGGATGAATGATGAACCAGTGAACTTGGACCTGAGCTCACCATTACCCTTGCCAGTGAATTATGCCGACATTCCAGAATATAAGATGCTAGTATGTGATGAAGATGGAATTAGTGAAAGTGTAAGCAAACATATTTGTATCTCATAAACAGTAAGTCAGGAATAGCTGGTAGATATTTCTGTAGGGAGGGTTTTGAGAGGCCTAAGGCTATTTTTTTGTGCTTTAGAATCTTCATGGGCCTGGGGACTGTCCGGTCAAGGAAAGGAAAATTGGCTGGAGACTAAAATCAACAGAGAGGAAGAAATAGCCATTGCTCTGGATATAGGAGAGTATGCTCAGTTTCTTAAGAGAATTTTCTCCCCAAGAAAGGGAAGTTCAATGAAAAAGAACAGAATTGCACTGTCTTGTGATAGTCACCAACAAAAGAAGAAATATGCCATGTTTATCAAAAAAAGACTCCCCCAGATAATCTATAGATTCAATGCAATTCCAATGAAAATCCCAACAAGCTGATGCTTAAATGTTTGTATAGTGAAAGATTCTTATGGAACAAAATGGAGAGGGAGGCTTTGCTCTGATAAATTTATAAAGCCGCAGTCACTGAGATGATGTTCTTTAGGGAAAAACAAAAAGGCCAAAAGGACAGAACAGAGAGTCCTGAGACAAGCTTACACACTTATGTTATATGGCAGATGCGGCTCTGCAGGGGGAAGATCCTGGGTGTTCAAAATGCATACCTCACACCACACATTTAATGTCACACTTGAGTCCAAAATTCATTTCACATTAAGTCCTAAGTGTGCAAAGCAAAACTGTAGAGATTTTGGAAAAGAGTAGGTAGAATGTCGCAATGACCCCAGGTTACAAAGGATTTCTTAATTAAGACAGCAAGATACAAATCACAGTCCAAACAGAAGATGGATACAATTGACTACATTAAAATTAAGAATTTACTTTCCTTAAGAAAACATCAAGAAAGAGGAGATACCAACTCTTAATACAAATTGAGAAAAGATATGTCCAAGATATAACTGTCAAAGGATCAGATTAGTTGCCAGAATATATAATGGGTTCTTTTATATATATATATATATATATATATATATATATAATATGAAGGATTCTTAACATAAAAGAAAAATATTCTAAAAGAAAAATAGGCAGAAGACATAGGTAAGCATTTTGTAAAAGAAGAAAGACAAATGGCTGTTTAACATTTAAAAGAGTCGAGAGGGACTTCCCTGGTGGTCCAGTACTTGACTCATCTCGCAGGGGGCACAGGCTCAGTCCCTGGTGGGGAAGATCCCCTGGAGGAAGAAATGGCAGGCCACTCCAGTATTATTGTCTGGAGAATCCCATGGACAGAGGAGCCTGGAAGGCTTCAGTCCATGGAGATGCAAAGAGTCAGACGCAACTGAAGTGACTTAGCACGCACTGTGCTAAGTGTAACTCATCGAGGCAGTACACATCATGCATATCATTGTACACATCGTTGAGACAGTATGTTAACTTGCACAGTGGAAGCTGTGCTACCCACCAGCCCAGCAAGTCCACTCTTACATATATATCCCGGAGGACCCTTCACATGTACGCCAGGCGACGTTCACAAGACTGATCGTGCACCATCGTGCACAGAAAACGGTAGAGGACGCAAACGTCCATTGACTTGTAGTAATTCCTAGGACGAAGTAGTCTGTAGTGGTGAATGCAAATGCATTAAACCCGAAAATATCAACCAGGATGCATCTGCCTAATGATATAAGTGGGAAAAGCAAGTCACAGAACAGCTATTCCATTTCTATGGAGTTCAAAAATAATAGAAACATTTCTACAGGTTCAAAAATATACACAGTGTGTTGTTTAGGAGTGCATATACTCATATGGTGAAGCCATAAGGCAAAAAACTTCCAACAGCAACAAGATAAAAAGCAAAGGAATTATAAATTCAATGTAAGAATGCTTTCCAGGGGCAAACAGTCAGACATGACTGAGCACTTCACACACACACACACACACACACACACACACACACACATGGGGTGTTAGGAGGGAGGAGATGAAGGGAGGACATGAGGAAGTAGGGTGGGTGAGGGGCTCACAAGCTCCAGTGAGTCTCTGTCTGCTGGAAGGTGGTCATACAGATGCCTAGGTTTTGTTCTAATCCTCTGCTGCTGTTGCTGCTAAGTCACTTCAGTCGTGTCCGACTCTGTGTGACCCCACAGACGGCAGCCCATCAGGTTCCCCCGTCTCTGGGATTCTCCAGGCAAGAACACTGGAGTGGGTTGCCATTTCCTTCTCCAATGCATGAAAGTGAAAAGTGAAAGGGAAGTCGCTCAGTCGTATCCAACTCTTCGAGACCCCATGGACTGCAGCCCACCAGACTCCTCCGTCCATGGGATTTTCCAGGCAAGAGTACTGGAGTGGGGTGCCATCGCCTTCTCTAATTCTCTAGATGTGTGCAAATGTTATATACTTATTTGTATGTATCTAACTAGTCAAGGGAAAAGTTTAAAGAGTGTAAGAGGCATTGAGAAACGGGCTTGAAATCTTAAAATAAGGCATATTATAAAATATGACCATGTTTACTAAAAATTGCATTTATATGCAAAGACCAAAGACTGGAAACAAAGTTTTTCACAATGCTTTTCTCTGGATTATAGGGTTATTGGTTATTCTTTTAAGTCTGTATTTTTAATATTTTCCAAAATGAATGCTTTTCAAATAATTAGAACAGCATAAGGTTTATTATATACAGAAAAAGAGAGTGTCTGATAAACACAGTGCACAAATAACAGCTGTTTAATGCATTACTACCCCTAGACGTAGATGCATTTTTAACAGAAGTCATTTTTCACCCAAAGGCGTTGCTTTGGGATGATGGAAATCCAGACCCCTGACAAGTGGGTTTAAAAATGTGTTTGGGGGTAGGTGAGGATGGATTGGTGCTGAGACCTTTTGGCCCTTAACCCTGGGTCAGTCTTTTGGTAGTTTGATATGAAAACAAAAAAAAAGTGCCACTGACAAGGAAGGTAACTTCATCCCAGCAGTTGGAGAAGAGCTATAGGAGTATGTGTGCATTCTAAGTCTTAAGTCTTATCTTTTCCTCCTTTTTGCACTCAAATTCACTGCCATGGAATTTTCTCACTTGCAAATGAACACTAATAAGTTAATGGCCCAGTGAGCCATACTAACACACGAGAAAGAGGGCTTGCCTTCAAAGAACCACTTTCCAGATCAGTAAGCCAACATCAAGGCATGGTAACCCCTAGGAGGAGTGAAATGGTCGAATCCTGACATGATGCTTAATGATGGCTTTAAAAAGTATCACATTTCATAGTTGTGAAATATCCCCAAATCATCTCACAAGAAAGGAGATATCAAAGAAAAGAGCAATTCAAAAAAGATCTGATTTCTCTCTTTCTCATGCATGAGAAACAGTACGGAAAATGGAAGCAGTGGTCACCCCAGCGTGGCCCTTCAGAGAACTGAGGTAACTATGGTAACTGTTTGAGACTGGCCTTGTAGTTTGGAAGATTCAAATTCTAGAATTGTTGGTTGGATTTGCCCAGAGTCCCATGGGGGAGAGCTGGTGAACTTCAAGTGCTGAGTGGCTCCTTCTCTGGGGAGATAGCAACCTTTTCGTAAAAATCTCTAATTGCTGGGGGTGAGCGGGTGGGTAAGGGAAAGCCATGTATAACAATCAAAAACGCTTGGGATTCCCTGGCTGTCCAGTGGTTAGGACTTGGTGCTTCCACTGTAGGCGGCATGGGCTTAATTCCTGGTCAGGAAAGTAAGTTACTGCAAGATATGCAATGCAGCCGAAAGACGTGCTATCTGGCAAACTTGCCTTTCTTACAGTTATAGCATGCAAGGGAAAAAAACACTTTGGGAATACTGAAGACATTGGGCTGGAACACAGAATGTTTCTTTGTAAAGATATATATTTTAAAAGCAACAAAATAGACAATTTTCTTGAAAGAAGCATCATTAAAATGTCAAGGAAGGGCTTACCTGTGATTTAAAATCCCATGAACACTGAAATCAGATTGATTATATTCTTTGTAGCGAAAGATGGAGAAGCTCTATACAGTCAACAAAAACAACACCGGGAGCTGACTGTGGCTCAGATCATGAACTCCTTATTGCCAAATTCAGACTGAAATTGAAGAAAGTAGGGAAAACCACTAAACCATTCAGGTATGACCTAAATCAAATCCCTTATGATTATACAGTGGAAGTGAGAAATAGATTTAAGGGCCTAGATCTGATAGATAGAGTGCCTGATGAACTATGGACTGAGGTTCGTGACATTGTACAGGAGACAGGGATCAAGACCATCCCCATGGAAAAGAAATGCAAAAAAGCAAAATGGCTGTCTGGGGAGGCCTTACAAATAGCTGTGAAAAGAAGAGAAGCGAAAAGCAAAGGAGAAAAGGAACGATATAAGCATCTGAATGCAGAGTTCCAAAGAATAGCAAGAAGAGACAAGAAAGCCTTCCTCAGCGATCAATGCAAAGAAATAGAGGAAAACAACAGAATGGGAAAGACTAGAGATCTCTTCAAGAAAATTAGAGATACCAAGGGAACATTTCATGCAAAGATGGGCTCGATAAAGGACAGAAATGGTATGGACCTAACAGAAGCAGAAGATATTAAGAAGAGGTGGTAAGAATACACAGAAGAACTGTACAAAAAAGATCTTCATGACCCAGATAATCACAACGATGTGATCACTCACCTAGAGAAGTGAACTGGGCCTTAGGAAGTATCACTACGAACAAAGCTAGTGGAGGTGATGGAATTCCAGTTGAGCTATTTCAAATCCTGAAAGATGATGCTGTGAAAGTGCTGCACTCAATATGCCAGCAAATTTGGAAAACTCAGCAGTGGCCACAGGACTGGAAAAGGTCAGTTTTCATTCCAATCCCAAAGAAAGGCAATGCCAAAGAATGCTCAAACTACTGCACAATTGCACTCATCTCACATGCTAGTAAAGTAATGCTCAAAATTCTCCAAGCCAGGCTTCAGCAATACATGAACCATGAAATTCCAGATGTTCAAGCTGGTTTTAGAAAAGGCAGTGGAACCAGAGACCAAATTGCCAACATCCGCTGGATCATTGAAAAAGCAAGAGAGTTCCAGAAAAACATCTATTTCTGCTTTATTGACTATGCCAAAGCCTTTGACTGTGTGGATCACAATAGACTGTGGAAAATTCTGAAAGAGATGGGAATACCAGACCACCTGACCTGCCTCTTGAGAAACCTATATGCAGGTCAGGAAGCAACAGTTAGAACTGGACATGGAACAACAGACTGGTTCCAAATAGGAAAAGGAGTACGTCAAGGCTGTATATTGTCACCCTGCTTATTTAACTTATATGCAGAGTACATCATGAGAAACGCTGGGCTGGAGGAAGCACAAGCTGGAATCAAGATTGCCGGGAGAAATATCAATAACCTCAGATATGCAGATGACACCACCCTTATGGCAGAAAGTGAAGAGGAACTAAAAAGCCTCTTGATGAAAGTGAAAGAGGAGAGTGAAAAAGTTGGCTTAAAACTCAACATTCAGAAAACAAAGATCATGGCATCTGGTCCCATCACTTCATGGCAAATAGATGTGGAAACAGTGGAAACAGTGTCAGACTTTATTTTTCTGGGCTCCAAAATCACTGCAGATGGTGACTGCAGCCATGAAGTTAAAAGACGCTTACTCCCTGGAAGGAAAATTATGACCAACCTAGATAGCATATTGAAAAGTAGAGACATTACTTTGCCAACAAAGGTCCGTCTAGTCAAGGCCATGGTTTTTCCAGTGGTCATGTATGGATGTGAGAGTTGGACTGTTTAGAAGGCTGAGTGCCGAAGAATTGATGCTTTTGAACTGTGGTGTTGGAGAAGACTTTTGAGAGTCCCTTGGACTGCAAGGAGATCCAACCAGTCCATTCTGAAGGAGATCAGCCCTGGGATTTCTTCGGAAGGAATGATGCTAAAGCTGAAACTCCAGTACTTTGGCCACCTCATGCGAAGAGTTGACTCATTGGAAAAGACTCTGATGCTGGGTGGGATTGGGGGTAGGGGGAGAAGGGGACGACAGAGGATGAGATGGCTGGATGGCATCACTGACTCGATGGACGTGAGTCTGAGTGAACTCCAGGAGTTGGTGATGGACAGGGAGGCCTGGCGTGCTGCGATTCATGGAGTCGCAAAGAGTTGGACACAACTGAGCGACTAAACTGAACTGAACCTTTTTAGGAAAGCACTGCTTTTTGGCATTAGAGAAATGGAATTTTAAAAATATAGATTCATATTCATACATTTATGAAAACCCCTCACCTTTCTTGTATTTTCTTGAGTTTCTCAGGATCCGTCTTCATTTTAGGGGCTCCCTTTGCTTTGGTAAAGCCAGAGAACTCCATTCCGCTCCCATTCTCATTTTGGTTTGGGAACTCAGACACTGCAAAGAACGTAAAAGGTCTGTTTTCTTGCAGAGACCGTGCCACGTGCAAGTGGCCTTGTACATTCATTCCTGATGGGGAGGAGCTGGAAGACTCCATCAAGGACAGGTTGCCCTGAGGATTTGGCAAGAGACCGTCTGTATATAAGGGAGCCTCCTGAGCCGGGCTTGTTGAAGTAACATCTTCTGCTCCCCTGACATCAAGGTCATGTGCACTGTCTACTGGAAGGTAACTGCAGTTTTCAGCACCAGCAAGTAGATTCCTGTTTCTAATGGGGGACAGTGGTTGACGACCGCTAAACCTGGAACCTTCCTCCGAGTCTGAACTGGGAACTAAGGTAGATGATGGGGGCAGGTCTGCCAGAGTATCATCTCTCAGAGTGAAATGTGTGACTGATCCAGGCATGTTATGGGATAAATTCACTGATGGTCTTGGAGCCATTGGTCTACCAGCAAGGAAAGAATCAAGAGGGTTACTAGACTCACTTAAATAGGCCTGACAGTCTCTTTCATAAGCATGGGTTCCAGGCCTCTCTTCCATAGAGATACCATCACGGGATTCATTTTCAGCATTGATGTCATCCTCATCCTCCAGGCTGGGTTCGGATTGGGTGTCCCATGAATGAGAGGCCTTTTTCTCACTTTCACAGTCACTGCTGTCTTTTCCTTTAATAGATCCCCCATCAGAGAGCCCAGGGTCTTGGGACATCCTTTGCCCGACAGAAGATTGCTCTGTCACTGGCTCCATCGCATTGCTAATTCTTAAGGAGCCATGCCTGGCCTCACTTCTCCTTATAGAATTCGCTCTGCAGTGTGCAGGATTTTCTTCAGAGTTTTTATTTTTGGCCTGAGTGGCCAGTGTCCCAAGGAATCTACTTCTCTTATGACTGGAAGGAGAACGGGGCGGGTGCATGCAAGCCATCAAAAGTTCTTCCTCCATGTGGGTTTCCTCTTCTGTGTCATCATGTTCACCTCCAGGGTTTGAGGATAAAATGGAATAGAAGTCTTCGTCTCTGAACCGAAACGTGGTCCTTCTCGGCCCTCCCAGGGTGCTGGCTACAAGTGGTGGCCCCAAGGACTCATCCAACTCTTGGGGACTGTGTGTTCCTTGGAAGGCCTGGGGCAGGGCTGAGTGTGGCGTGCTCTGGGAGCGCGTGCCTGTGTCTCCTTTTCTGGCTCGTTCAGTGCGGGAGTTTTCCATCACCATTATTACTTGTGAGGATGGGACCAAGTTTCTTCTCTCTTGAGTGGGCCTCTTCAGCTTGGTGTCACTTGCCCATGCTGGATGTTCTTGTTGAACTATTGGATCTGCATTGAGAAAAGACAAGCTTAATCATTTTACTGTAGGTGCTCGTGGATGCAAGACCTCTTAATACCAAGTGGGAGGGTCCTATAAGGCAACCAACAAGCCCTGGAGAGGAAAACGGATGTGGTTAAAGTGGCTGGAGGTACTGAAAGTGTCCAGGAGAGTCCGCCTCAGTTTAAAAGTAAAGTGTGAGTCACTCAGTCGCGTCTGACTCTTCGCGATCCCGTGGACTGTAGCCCACCAGGCTCCTCTGTCCATGGCCTCACTTTACCACCTACAAATTCTGTTTTGCATACTTGTGGAGCTCAGGTTGGTCCTGGGGCAGCAGAGTGACCCTGAGGATACAGATCTTTTCTGCAGAAGCTCTTGGAAGACTGTCCAGCCCCCACATCAGTCAGGGCTGATGATGAGTAAAACCTCTCATTCAATATGAATATGATTTTCATATTCATACCTGTATTTGTTGAGAAGGAAAACCAGCGGTCCAGGAATGATTATTACAGAAACTACCAGCGCTGACCCATCCCAATTCATTCAACATACATTCATACTCCTGCTTCACACGCAGCTTCACAGAACCTTAAGAAATGCATGGTCCACTGTGGCAGATTGGAGGAAGGCTCTAGAAACTGGTGTCCCATTAAATTGATGATTGTGGTTACGTTTACTATTCCCTGCAGATAAAAATCATAACTCTCTCATGAAATCATGATCTCCCCTTTGTCACTAGCCCCTAATCAGTTTGTGACCTCTGGCTATGATAGAATTCCTCTCCATTGTCTCCTGAATCTGAAGTATAGGGAGGTGTAGAAAGAGTCGGGTGAGTGCCCAAATGGGTGGAATCCTCTGAGGGTGAAATGGTTTCATTTACAAGGTAAATGGTTAAAATTTACCTTGTAAAATTAGTGAATAAGCACAATTTATTGAGGGCAGCATGCTAACTGTGCTATATACATTAGGAAGTCCCATAACTTGCCAAGATCCTATTTCCAGTAAATGATGGAGTGAACATTTGAATTCAGGTCTGCCTGATGCTGCAGTTTGTCTCCATAACCACTACCCTGTGTTGCTCCTGAAGAAACAATTTCCTTGTGAAAATAAGAATCTACTTCATTCATCACGTGTGAACTGCTGAGCATTTTTACCCTCGTAGTGTGGATAGAACACTGGACCTACTTCTCCGATTCCACTCACCTGTGTTCCCTCCTGCCATCAGCCCTCCTCCCACCCCACCCTCCCCTCCCCCCGTTCCCCTCCCTGCTGTCTTGCAGGGTCTGGTGAGGCGCTATTTCCTTATCCTTCTAAAGCAATTCACCCTGTAGGGTGGCCAGGACTCCACAGCTTTAGGAAGGCCTGTGCGGGTAACAGCTCAGGCAGGCAAAATGCAAATCCTCTGAGTGTGCAGCTTAGCTAAAGACCAAGTCCATACAGTCTTGCTTTAATGGAGCTCCCAGGGAGCACCAGTCCTGGTCCCTCTGTAAGCCTCTTTTCACTGTGAACCACATGGGACACTCGGGGACACAGTGAGAATCTTTACTCATTGGCTCTTCTGGAAATCAGTTAAGCTTTCCTATCAGGCTCCCCCTGGGTTTTATAAACCCCAGTAAGAGACGAAGCAGTGATTCTAGGATGCTCTGGTATGTGGCTGTGGATATAAAGGAGTGGAGCTGTGTTTCCACCCAGGCTGGGCTGATGGTTTTTTAAAGAACAAATGCTTCTGCGTAGTGATCTGAGTTCTCCTGATATATGTATCTGTTGTTGTGCTTGTGTTCAGTCGAGTCTGACTCTTCATGACCCCTGGACTATAGCCCACCAGGCTCCTCTGTCCATGGGATTTCCTAGGCAAGAATACTGGAATGGGTTGCCATTTCCTCCTCCAGGGGATCTTCCCAACCCAGGGATCGAACTCACATCTCTTGTGTCTCCTGCATCAGCAGGCAGATTCTTTACCACTATGCCACCATATGTGTGTATATATAAATATATACATATATATATATATATTACATGTACACACTGCTATTTTTATTTATTTTTGGCTGCACTGGGTCTTCACTGCTGCATGTGGGCCTTCTCTGGATGTGGCAAGCAGGGGCTACTCTCTAATTGCAGAACGTGGACTTCTCATTGTGGTGGCTTCTCTTGTTCCAGAGCACAGGCTCTAGGGCGTGTGGGGCTCAGTAGTTGTGGCACATGGGCTTAGTTGCTCAGTGCCATATGGAATCTTTCTGGACCAGGAATCAAACCTGTGTCCCCTGTGTTGGCAAGTGGATTTTTATCCACTGTCCCACCAGCCAAGTCCATATATATGGTGTTTTTTTTTTTTTATATATATATATATTTTTTTTTTTTTTTTTTTTTTGAGAAAAGGTAGTACGGTGGATTCAGAAGTATAGTCTTCAGTTGGTTACTTTTCATTTTGAATGTGACTGGAGAAGGAAATGGCAACCCACTCCAGTATTCTTGCCTGGATAATCCCATGGACAAAGGAGCCTGGCGGGCTACAGTCCATGGGGTAGCAAAGAGGCGGACACGAACTGAAGTGACTGAGCACAAGGGCCTCAGAGATTAGCTAGCAAGTGCTGAGACCTGAATCTTCTGGTTGTGAACACACAGAGCAGCTCCTCTGCCCTGAGTCTGTTTAGTTCAGGCTCCGGGAGATGCCCCCACCCCCCCACCCCCAATAGGCTATCAGCTAGCTAGGTAGATAACAAGAATCTGCTTGAGTGGCTTCTGAAACCCAGAAACTGGAAACAGCAGGAGCCACATCTTATTTCACGGAAGCCACTGACACTGGCCTCTGGGGCAAGAGGGAGCTGCAGGCTAAGTGCTGCCCTGCAGAGCGTGCAGATTCCAGAAACGCCGGGGAATGCGTCTCCACCCTTCCTCACCATCCCAGCAGCCTTCCTCTTTAAAAATTCAGTCCCTGTGTGTTTCCCCTAAAGGTGGCAGACTGTGCTATTCTATGTTTATGCTAGTTTAACCCTTTTTCTTGTGTCTATCAAATAGGGAGCAGATTTCATAGCTCCAAGCCTGGGATGACCCCTAGACTGCCTATGTCCAGGGATGTAGTCTTCGCAGCTCAGGCCTTGCAGATGCTGCTGAGGCCTCTCTGAGGCCCTGCATGGGCTCCAGCTGTGAGCGGAACGCCTGCTGTTTCCAGGAGCCCAACTAGGTGCGACTGTACGTTGTAGGTGCAACGAGATGAAACCAGAAAAAGCACCTCTCTGCCCGAAGGCTGTGGCTTTGTTCTAGACTTCTACATGTGCTTGACCAACAGTTTTCATCTGTTTTGACAGCCATAAACTTTTAACTGTTTTCCTCTGGTTAATAAAAGTAGTTGATATTTATTGTAGAAAACTTGGGAGACACACAAGAGGATGAAGAAGAAGTGAAAATCACCAAGTATCTGAAACTCAGAGGAACATTGCTGCTGTTCTGGAATTCAGAGGTGGGTTGCAAACTCAAGACCCCGGGCTACTTTTATTCTGCAGTTGCCTGTTTGAACACTGAGTTACTTGCCTTCAGGCGGAGTGTGTCTGGTGGACTGCAAGCATCCTAGCCGGTGTTAGGTACCTCTGCCCTTCCCGCCTGTTCCCTGAAGACATTTGAATTTACAACCCAGGGCTTGCTTATCTAGAAATACTATTTTTAAAAACAAAATTGGGTATTCGGGCATATACAATTTTATGTCCTGCTTTCTTTCCCTAAACATTTTTATTGTGAGCATTATCTCCTGCCATTAATTGTTCTTTAAGAACATGATAATGATTCTACTCTAAGGGTACATTATACAAACCCTTCCCCCTGTTGTTGGGTATGTAGATTCTTTCCAGATTTTTGCTGCCACAAATCACACCATGATAGACATCCTCGCTCATACCTCCTAGACTGCAGATCTTATTTTCTTAGAATAGATTCACAGGAGTGGAATTGCAAGCTCTCTAAAGACAAGGACACAGGTTGCCAAATTCCAGTTTGGCCCAAGTGACCCTCCAGGTAGGATACGAAAGCATCTCTCCTAACTGTGGTGGTTCCTGGGAGTGTAGCTGCGGGCTTGGCATAGCACCTGCGTATCTGTACCTGGAAAATCTTAGTAGTTTCACTATCAGTATTGAGCAGTATTTTTTATATAATTTTGTTTACTCTATTTATTTTTATACTTGTGCTGGGTATTCCCTGCTGTGTGGGCTTTGTCTAGCTGGGGTGAGCAGGGGCAACTCTCTAGTGGGCGGTGCGTGGGCGTTTGTTGCAGAGCACGTGCTCCAGGGTGCACAGGCTTCAGTAACTGTGGCACACTGGCTCAGTTGCTCTGCAGCCTGTGGGATCCTCCTGGATCAGGGATCAAACCCATGTCTTCCGCATTGGCAGGTGAATTTTTCACCATTGAACCACCAGAGAAGTCGTTGAGCATTATTCTAAAAAAAGACCTTAGCCCATTTGGTAGGCCAAATTTCTCTCTTGTAAATTTACATTTACTACTGAGTGAGCTTGAACTTTTTACCCCCCTCCCCAGACTTTATTAACCACCTGTATTATTTCTTCTGTGAAATTGTCTGCAGTGCCTCTTCCCCGGTTTTCCTATTAGGTATTCATGTTTTCCTTATTGATTTGTAAGCGCTTTCAATATATTAGCTCTCTGTCACATTTGCTTTGGATCTCTTGCTGACACAATTCAAACATCTGGCTCCTACTCCAACTTATGCAAACTACTTTATTATATTTATTCATTTATTTTTTTGCAAACTGCTTTGGAATGTGAAAAAAAAAAAAAAAAGGACCAGAGGCAAGATAAGGAGTCGGGGGTATAATAGAAGATCAGGACAAATTCTCAGTGAATCTCAGGATAATAGAAAGTATCTTCTGGGCACACGTGGAGGATTAGATGAGCCTCGTGGGTCAAGGAATGTTTGATACACGGGGAACCTCACCTTCCAAACAGCAGTCTAGAGTTCACTGAGGACTGTCGGGGAGATGGCAGGAGAAACTAGCGGTAGTTGAGTTCCCGCAATATTCAAGTGCTGCTGAGAATAGCACTTCCTCTCGTTATTCTAGCAAGGTAGATTTCATTATCCTTATTTTAAAACATGGGCACTGTAACCCAGACTGGCTTCTTGACCACCCCAGGCTGCACCACTGGGAGGATGGAGGGCTGGGATTAGCAGTGAGCTCTGCCCTTCCTGCCAGGAGGCATTAGATCACTGGGGGCCTCTGGACATTGAGCTGTTACAGAGTCACATGTGCTCCAATCGCCCCTAACTTCAAGCCATCCGAGTACATGTTCTATATTTACTTGTGTCCACCACAGTACATATCATACTTTTAAGTAAAGGCTCCTCCGTTCAGCGGGTGGTGCGGAAAGGTGATGCTCAGTGGCTCCTCCAAGGGGACGAAACAGGTGCTTGGCTGGCAAGGTGAGCTGTCAAGTGTCCCTTTCCTTGACCCCCAAGGGGGCTCCTTAGGACCTACTCCTCCTTTCCTTTGCCACCGCAGGAGAGGACAGCGTGGTTAGCCGAGCAGCATGGCTCGGGCCTTGGGATGAATGCTCAGGACCAAAAGAGGAGGTGTCGGCCAAACCAGTGTTTTGAAATAAAGCCTATATCTGCCTCTATGTTATTTCTTACACGCTAAGATCTTGACACCTTGGATCAGAAGGGAGAAAATCTCTGGGGGAGGTGAGTTGTCTACCATCCACAGACCTCTATCCTGCCCTCCTGGGAGGTAGGTGGGGAATTGCGGCGGGGTGAGACATCCTCAGAGCTGGAAACTGCTTCTCTACCCACCCCCTCCCCCACCCACCCCCATACCTACCACCCACCACCAAAATACCCTCTCCAGAAGCCTAACGGTGGGCATCCACTCAAAACCTTACATGGTCTTGCTTATGGAGTAATGGCAGAGAAAATGAAAACTCTCCCCGCCCTGCCTTTGCCTGCCAGCCTCCCTCAGAGAAGGAAACTGGATCCAATAGTTTGTTTTTAAAACCTTTTAAGTATTTCATTATAAGGTACACTCTCTTCACACAAAAAGCACACGGAATTCACCATGTAATAGTGTAAATCAGTCTCTGAGGTCAGAGATGTATGAGCATCCTCACCTATTCCCCTGAGGGCAGGTACCTTCCCAGGCCGCTGCAGTTTCTGTCTGCTTCTGTCCCCAGACAATCGTGGGCTCTGCGTCTCTGGGCTGACTGTCAGTCTCCCCAGGTTTGGCCTCCTCTTCCTTGATAAAATCTGTGGTGCCTGGGCTGCTGAAAAGTGCAAAATCTTTTCAATAATTTTGTATAGGAAAACATCTTTGTAGAAAGACTGCTCAGAGGGCCTGTGGTGGGGAAGGCGGTTAGGGGAATAAAAAAAAAAAACAACAGGAGGTGAGGGAGAAGCTGGATTTGAAACCTGGCTCTATGATCTTGTAACCACATGGGCTTGGACAGATCACTTCCGGAAGCCTCAGTTTTCCCCACCTGTGACATGGGAATAATAATACCTACTTCACAAGACTGTGATCACCATTCATGAACACCCCCTGACACCTGCCATGTGGATTCTGAAGGGGGTCCTTCCTTTTGCTAAGAAGTTTCTAGCTTCCAGTTCATAGATATTGGGATGGGCCTGCTGGTGAAACCATCGAGAGCCTTTATCTTTGGGACACACAAAGCCCAGCTCCCCATGTCCTCATCCAAACTTGAATCACAGTCTGTTCTGCACCTAGATGTTCATATCCTCAGGTTGCTTATTAGCAACTAATATGGCCTTCCAGAAAGAGTCCAAGCATCTGGGGACCTTTTTTTTTTTTTTGCCTGTGTGTTACCCACCACTGGGTGGGGGGGGGGTTGATACATTCCCAGGAAGACAGTAACTGAAGTGCCAATTCTAATTGAGTTCCTGGTAATATGTTTTTTTTTAAGTCACATTTTGAATTAGGTTGCTAATTGGTATGAATAATCTCAAGTTTCCTCTTCACATGTATTAAGTCTCAGTGCATATGAGCTTGGGAAAAGAGTTTTGTTGTTTTCCACGCATCTCTACAAGTTCTCAAGTTCACAGGCAGTTAGATGGTGAATTTCTAGATGAAATGCTTCCAGGAGAATTTGCCTGGCTCATCTCCTCTTGGACAGTTCAGAACTTTCACAAATAGCCAGCAGCCAAGGGGGAGGGAGGGTAAAGCTGGGAAGGGTCTCTGAGTCGTATGCGCGAGAACAGCCTTCCTTGGCACATGAAGACAACTGGATTTATGTCCCACGGTGTAAGTTGTGGTTATGTGGGTCTTTTAAAATCAGATTGAGGAAAGGAATGGAAGTTCTCCTTGGCTGCCCGTGAAGCCTGGTTTAAAACAATGATTAGCTACAGCTTACTTTCCCTGACAGGCCCTCGTCAGGGAACTTGCTAGAAGGGGGAGCTGCTGGTGGCGTGGGTTCCAGCTGAGGGCACGTCGGTGGAGCCCAGAGAGACTGTGGGCATGATCGGAAAGAGAATTCTCCAGAAAATGAGAATACATTCTTTGGAGGGTGTAGGATGGTGATTAGACAGGATCTCACTAAGTTGGGAGAGAGGAGGGTGAGAGAGAGGGATGGAGGGCTTAACAGTAAGGGATCCTGCCCTCCTACCCCAGGAGCTGCATTCCTCTGGCCCATAGGCTTCTCTCCATCACTTGGGGCCTTATTCCTCTGCAGCTCTCAGAAGTCATCAACTGCCCCCTGCCTAGCACCTGACAGATGGGTGCGGCTGGGCAGGGAAGCAGCAGGATCATTCTTTACTGAAGAGGAAACAGGAGGAGGACCAGGGAAGGGGCAGGCTTGGGGCACAGGCCAAGTCCAGTGGATATTCAGGACCTGGCTCAAAGGTCCTTTTTATGAGGATTTTACTTTGATTTCCAGCCAAATATTCAGATTTCCTTCACACCCCAGGCAGCAGCCCTCCTGCTCCCCCACCCCATCCACACCCCTACGCCCCCTGTCTCCCAGAGGGCCTTTTTCCTCCAGCCTGCACTAGCTTGCTCCAGCCAGCAGGTCCCTGGAGGCCTGTTTCCTGTGTTGGCCAGAACTTTCAGGGTCCTTAGGGCATTTAGTATTTAAATATTCCAAGATTGCCTCAGAATTGTGTCTTTTCTCTCCAACTAGACTGTAAGCTCCTTAAGGATGAGGACCCTGTCTTAGCCAGCCTGTGTGTTTTCTCAAACTCTCTTGCAGGACAAGTAATAATCACTTAGTATGGTTTATAGGGCTTGAGAAGATGCATTCAGCTGAAAACTATGGGTAATTCCAAAAGTAGAACCATTTTTTCCCTTGTGCTGAACACCCAAGATAACAGATTAGTCTGTTTTGTTCAAAAGAGTACTTTCTTCAAAGCATCAGCTCTCTTAAGTGATTTCCAGAATGATTTCCATAACCATGTCTCCTCTAATTGAGTTATCAGCAAACTAAAGTAATAAAACTGAAAAAACTAGAGATTGTTTGACCAGATCTGGCAGTGAAGAAAACACTGCTGGTAATGAAGCCAGATTCTTCTGACTTTGGGCATTTGTATCTCAGTATCTGCAACTGTAAAATGGGAATATTCGCATCCTTTTGAGTTATCGTGAGGTTTAGCAATAATGTAGGTAAATGGTCTAACTCAGTGTCTGGTGCTTATTACCTGCTAAAAATGGTAACTGCTGCTTCTGCCATAAACAGTGATAATAATACTACCAATAATAATTGGAAATCTGAAGTCACTCCCCTGAGAGAACCAAATTTGACCAGAAACGTATTATTATGCAGGCTTTATGGGTTGAGAATAACTTATTCAGCACCCTTTACTCCTGTGTAATTCTTGCTCTCTTCTTTAATCCTATTATAAAATTCAAAAGACAAATAGCAACTCTTTTTATTGTAATTTGTTCAACAAATGCCTTTTCTCTGTAATAATCCAAGGGCTCACAAAGCTGAGTAAGACATTTTGGCCTAAAGATTATAATCTAACTTGGCTGCACCACTGACTTCTTCCCTGTGATATCCTTTAGCTTCTATGGAAGGCAAAGTCTTATGAACTGCTCCTTCTTTTCCATCTGCACCTGCAGTTACAAGTGAAGTGACCTAAGCTGCCAGCAGCGCAGGAGATCCGGGTTCAAGCTGCGGGCTGGGAAGATCCCTGGAGAAGGGACTGGCTACCCACTCCAGTATTCTTGCCTGGAAAGTTCCATGGACAGAGGAGCCTGGCAGGCTACAGTCCATGGGATCACAAAGAGTTGGACAGGCTAGCAGCACACAAAGTGCCTAGTTTGTATGTATCAGCACATGGATTCCAGATCCTAATCACCTTCCTCACATCCAAAGTGAACAAAAGTTCAGGTCATGGGGGCCTTCCTAAGATGATCTTCATGATAGCATGCTACATATACTAATTTTTAGGAAGACTAAATTATACTGACACTAAAAGGTGAAATATAACTTCCTCTCCAGGTAGTAAGACAGAGCCTTTGCCTTACAGAGGATGGAGCAAGTTGTGTTCAGAAGTTTTGTTGCCAGGCAACCTATCACCCTGAAGTTTGTCAGTGAATTTTGGGAAGACTGTGGCTTGCTTTGGGCACCATAAAACCCATTCCTTCTAGTATCTGGGCAAAGGGATGCCTCCAGTAGCAAAGAAATCAAACAGCTGTTTACACAGGAGGCGTCTGCCTCAATTGTCTTGACATTGCTGGGGCACCAATCGTTTGACTGAAGAGTTCTTAATTTGACCAGCAAAAGAAAAAAAAAAAGTAGAAATCTTATATTTATACAAGACCCTGACGACTGGAGATTAGTTCAGGATGGTGGAGAAGAAGGGTGTGCACTCACCTCCTCCTGTGAAAGCACTGAAATCACAACTATTGAACAATCATTGACTGGAAGATGCTGGCACACACACAAAAAAGATACACCACATCCAAAGTCAAAGGAGAAGCCACAGTGAGATGGTAGGAGGGGTGCAGTCATGATAAAATCAAGGCCCAGTCTGGATGGGCGACCCAGACACGGATGAACACTAGTGTCTCAGAAGGTCTCCCACTGTTGTGAAGGTTCTGAGCCCCATGTCAGGCTTTCCAGCCTGGGGATCTAGCAAAGGGACTAGGAATCCCCAGGAAATCTCTCTGTAAAAGTTAGCAGGATCTGATTACAGGACCAGGGGAAACAGAGTCTCCACTCTTGGAGGGCACACACAAAATTTTGTGTACACCAGGACTCAGAGAAGAAGCAGTGTGACCCCACAGGAGACTGAACCATACCCACCTGCTAGTGTTGGAGGGTCTTCTGCAGAGGCATGGGTTGGCAATGGCTCAGCACAGGGACAAAGGCACTGGCCACAGCAGTCATAGGAAGTACCCTTTGGCATGAGCCGTCCTGGAGATCACCATTAGCTCTACCATATAGCGTGCAGATTCCAGGGATGGGTTGCCTCAGATCAAAAAACTAACAGGGAGGGAACACAGACTTACCCATCAGCAGACAAGCAGATTAAAGTTTTACTGAGCACAGCCCTGCCCTCCAGAGCAAGACTGAGTTCTACACACCACCAGTTCCTCATATCAGGAAGCTTGCACAAGCCTCTTAGATAGCCTTGTCTACCAGAAGCAAGAAGAACTATAATCCTGCAGCCTCCAGAATGAAAATCACAGAAATGGAAAGGCAGAAGATTATGTCCCAGATGAAGGAACAAGATAAAACCCCAGAAAAACAATAAAGTGGAGATAGGCAACCTTTCAGAAAAAGAATTCAGAACAATGACAATGAAGATGATCTGGAATCTTGGGAAAAATAATGGAGTCAAATATTGAGAAGATGCAAGAAACATTTAAAAAGACCTGGGAGAACTAAAGAAGAAACAAATAGATGAGCAATGCACTAGAAGGAATCAGTAGCAGGATAACTGAGGGAAAGAAAGAATGGTGGAAGCCAACACTGCAGAACAGAGTAAAGAGAAAATGAAATGAAGACAGCCTAAGAGACCTCTGGGATAACATTAAAAACACCAACATTTTCATTATAGGGGTCCTAGAAGGACAAGAGAGAAAGGATCTGAGAAGATATTTGAAGACATAATAGCTGAAAACTTCACTAACATGAGAAAGGAAATAGAACTTCAGTCAAGTCCAGGAAACTCAGAGAGTCCCAGGCAGGATAAACTGAAGCAGGAACACACTGAAACACATACTAATCAAACTGACAAAAATTAAAGACAAAGATAAGATGTTAAAAGTAACAAGGGAAAATGATAAATAACATACAAGGGTTAACCCAGAAGGTTAACAGCTGATTTCTCAGCAGAAACTCTGTAAGCTAGAAGGGAATGGCATGATATATTTAAAGCCATGAAACAGAAGAAACTACAAGAATACTCTACCCAGTGAGGCACTCATTCAGATTTGATGGAGAAGTCAAAAGCTTTAAAAGTTAACAATTTAGCACCTTCAAGTCAACCTTACAACAAATACTGGAGAAACTTCTCTAGGCAGGAAACACAAGAGAAGGAAAAGACCTACAAAAACAACCCCCCGCCCCACCAAGGCCCCTGACAACTGAGAACCTCGTCCTTTTAGTGGCCCATGTTAATTCCATGCACCTGATCATCCTTTAACTCCTCACATTACTGTATACGCAGACACAGCTCTGGATAGACAAAGTGAAAAAGAAAGGTGGAGAGGGAAATACAATTCCTGAACCTGTACCCCTCCCCCACACTATCTCCACTTTAATGCCCAGTGCCTAGGATTGTGCCTGAGAGATGCCTTTTGAAAAGGTTTTATTGCTTTTTTTGGATCATGGGCAGAATTACAGCTTAACCACAAGAGCCGATGTTGCCCTGGTGGAATAGGCAGCCTTCTGTACAGTCAGAAATAATAGGCCGTGTCTGTCTGCTGGTCTGAGTGTGCTGGGAAATGTGTGTTGTCTCACATCCCCAGAGGAGATCTTAATGAAAGCTTAATTATGGACCATAAATGTGTTTTATTTAGGGACCCAGGAGGTGGGATTTTTTTGATTTGGAGAGATGCAGGGCCTAATAAGTAGTCAGGAAAGAAAACATAAACAGTGACCGAGGCCTTTCATTTGTCCCTCCGCGGTGTGGTCCTGAGCCGGCTCTCACATCCAGCGAGGACATCCCCCACCCGGTCCTGTCCCTGATGCCTCCCTCTCAGGGCCAGCTCTGAGGGCATGGTCACACCTCCAGGACTACTGTCAGACACGGAGGGGCCTGCTGGGTTTCTGGCGGTTATGATCCAAACTGTGCCAGACACAGGCATGAAGAAATCAAATGAGTCTCGAGAGAGAGAGAGAGAGAGAGACTGAGAAAGGAAGGATGGGATTTTATTTGTCGCTCACTCCTTCGAGTGCTAGGAGAAGGCTGAGTGAAGTGGCTGCAGCTGTCTGGTCTTCCTGTGCCCCCGACGCACCACACTGGCCAGCCGTGGTCCCCCCTCTCGTCCACCTGCCCTCCGGAAGCTTGAGGTTCCCCCCCTTCTCTTCGGCTCCACTGTGCTGTGCGCCCCGCCCTGCCGAGGGCCACTTACCACACCAGGTAAATTTTACTGGGCCGTCGGGGGCTGGGCAGGCACAGCACAGGGGTCTCGGTGGGCCTGGGGCTGGAGATGGGGAAGTAGCACAGGGTGGCTGGAGACTCGGGCACGGGGCCCGGGGAGGAAGGAGAGGGGCTCAGGAAGGGGGGAAAGGGGGCTGGAGGGACGTGTGGTGGGGTGACCTGGCCCGCCGCTGGGGAGGCGGGTGGCAGTAGTGGCAGGAGGAGGCAGCAGTAATTGGTACTGGGCTGCGGGACAGGGGAGAAAGCAAAGACGGAGCAGTAAGGGGAATATTCAACACAGAACAGTGGGTGCTCACTGCTGTCACCTGCACGAAAGAAAAAGAGCGGTCAGGAGGTAACACTTGCCCGGGGGAAAGGACATTCAAAAGGCTGAGAATGAATCAAAACTCAAAAATCGTTCTTGAGGGGTGGATGGCATCTCCGAGTGCCCGGCTCCTGCCCGGGAGGCGCCTGGCTCGGGTCTCAGAGTCGCTGAAGAGTTAAGCAGGGCAGTGATATCACCATCACTCCCCTTCCCCGCCAGTGGTCTCCGGCGTCCTCGACAGATGCAGGAAAGTTCTTCCCCACTAAGTTCCCATGTGGAAGCTCACGGGCCCTTCTCCTCTCCCACAGCCAGTCTAATTAGCTGTTCTGGCCGCAACATATGGTGGTCCACGGGGTCTCACTTAGGTAAGCCTCTCTCCCCTGATCTTCCAGCTGCCCACCCCGGTTGGGAGGTTGTGGTCATGCCCTAATCTGGCCTTTCTGTTGCAGAGGGGAGGCTTGGGGGAAAAGAGAAAGGAACAGAGAGATCCTGGTGGGCTCACGGGCAGGGAGAGGGAGCAAGCAGGAAGAAGCAGGTGGACAGGAGGGAGGGGTCCAGGTGAAGTTAATGATTTGTTTGCTAACCTCACACTCAATCTGCCATCCTTGCTGGAGGCAGAATATGGGCGTCTGATGGAGTCACGATTCAGAGAGACCCCCCTCAGGCAGGACATATCTCTCTGCTCTGGTGCTCACCAAGCTGGGTCACCTTGGACTGACAGTTTACCGCCTCAGAACCTGTTTCCTTGCCTGCAAAATGAGAGAGGTGTTCTCTCTAGCCCTGTTCCTGCCAGGGTGGTCCTGAGACCACAGCAGTGTGGCTGTCACCTGGCAGCTGCCTAGAAATGCAGACTTCCTGCTCACTCAAACCTACCGAATCATAACCAGCAGTTTATTGAGGTTCCCAGGTATTTCTGGAGAATTTTAAAGTTTGAGAAGCAAGGCAATGAGACAGTGGCCCAACGTATGATGAGAATCACCTATAGAGCTTGTTAAAAAACCAGCTTTGTGGCCCCTTCATTGGAGAGACAGGCTCTGAGTCAGGACAGGCCTCAGGTGTGTGTGCTTTATTAAGGACCTCCCTGGCGATTCTTAGCAACAGAGGAGTTCGGGAAATGCTGCGGTTGAACTTGGTTCCAGAGCTAAGACGCCATTGTTGGAGCCATTACCTATAATGGAGGGCTCTAATCCTTAAGTTCTTGAAAGTGCTATAGGAGCTTACCCACCCATTTTCAAAGGCCTCTCGGCTCCCAGAGTGGCTCCTACTTCTTGGAACCTTTCTCTGTAGTTGTCTTTCCCTTCCTTCCTCAACTGTTCTTGCACCATCTCTCTTATTACTCCGTCCACTCTCTCAGGGAAGACACTCTTGTGGTTTCAGCCACCTCTTACTCACTGCCGGCCCTTGGCTTCTTCCTGGTGGCCGGGAGTCCTCTGCTGAGCAGCAGACCTGGGTAAGCAGGTGCTTCCTGGCATCTCCTGGCCTGACTAGGATGTTCCTGAAGACAGCAGCCACAGAATAAGCCTTGCCTTCTCCTTGATTTCTCAGCCTTGGCAAAGGCAGCTGCTGTTGGCCTAGTTTTCTGGGCCAGAAACCAAGATCTCTTGGATTCCTCCTTTTTCCTTTTCCCCATTCCTGACCCTCACCAAATTCTGCCAGGTTTACCTCCTTAAACATCCCTCTGGCCCAGACCCTCTCCCTCTGCTTTTGCTCCAGGTCAAGCCCTTTTCAGGTCTCTCTGGGGCCACTGCAGTTGTGGGTAGTCTGGTCTTTTGGCTTCTGTCTGCCTTCACCCTCCTTGCCAACCCCCTTCCCTGGTCACGGTCAGCTGCTAACAATGCTGATCTGGTAGAGCCCTTTCCCTGTTCAGCCCGCTGCTCCAGCACCTCCAGCATGACACTCAGGGCCCTCTGGAGCCGGGTCCTTGCTTACCTGGAGGGCATCAACTTTACACTTCCTAACTTGTAGCCTGATCCTGACCCAGAGCTTCTCATACTCAACCTGTGCACACAAATCTCCCAGAGAGCCTGTTACATGCGGGTTCTGAGTCAGTAAGGCAGGGCTGGGGTTCTCGCATTTTTAACAAGTTCTCAGGTGATGCCCCTGTTCCTTGTCTGGAGATACTGTGAGCCCCTAGACTCATTGTAGTTTCTCCATGTCTGTCTGTCTGTCCTCTCTCTCTCCCCTCCCTCATCCTCTCTTCCACACCTTTGTGTCTTCAGCACCTCTGCTGGGTGCACCTTTCCTGCTTTAATCTCCTGTGCTCATTCGCTCAGTCCTGTCTGCCTCTGCGACCTCATGGACTGTAGGTCGCCAGGTTCCTCTGTCTATGGAATTTTCCAGGCAAGAATACTGGAGTGGGTTTCCCTTTCCTTCTCCAGGGGATCTTCCTGACCCAGGGATTGAACCTGTGTCTCCTGCACTGGCAGGCGGGTTCTTTACCCCTAGCCACCTGGGAAGCCACCTTCCTCCTCTACTGCTAAGTCGCTTCAGTCATGTCCGACTCTGTGCAACCCTATAGATGGCAGCCCACCAGGCTCTGCCGTCCCTGGGATTCTCCAGGCAAGAACACTGGAGTGGGTTGCCATTGCCTTCTCCATTGTGTGAAAGTGAAAAGTGAAAGTGAAGTCGCTCAGTCGAGTCCGACTCGTAACGACCCCATGGACTGCAGCCCACCAGGCTCCTCCGTCCATGGGATTTTCTAGGCAAGAGTACTGGAGTGACTTGCCATTGCCTTCTCCACCTTCCTCCTCTGGCCCTGGCTAAATCCCCTCCTTCAGGAATTTTTGCCCCACAGGCCCCTCCCTACACATCCTTAGAACTTACCTTGGCCAGGGTGTCTTGGTGTCCCACCCTCCCACTAGGCTGGGAGCCCCTGGAAGGCAGGTCCTGTGTGTTTGAGTCTTGTATCCCCAGTATCTATGTGCTGCCTGGCAGATAAGCAGGCAGTAAGTGAATAGTGAAGTGCTGAATGAATGCATGATGGGCAGGAAAACCAAGGCCCCTTGTGCCATGTGCTCTGAGATGGTGGGGGAGAGTTGAATGTGTTGCTAATATCCCATAGGTCCTGGAGGTATAGATGGATGACTTTATTGATAATCAAAGAGTGAAACATTTTAAATGATCAAGTTATGACCTGTCACATCTCAAACTAAAATATCTTTGGTTGAGCTATTCTTTTACAGAGATGCTAACCTGGGAGTGGCCTATGGTGTTGGGAGCAGGCTTCATAAGTAGAGGGGGTCTTTGGGATTAACCTTTACCTAACCTTTACCTAAAGCCCAGTCTATACCCAGGATTTTACTCCTCACGTCTACCTTGTGGTGTTGGTAACAACTCCATTTTACTGATGAGAAAACTGAGATTGAAGAAGTTGCCAGTTTATATTTATAGGGTGAAGTAGACCAGAAATCTGAACCAGGACTTCAAATTCCGGGCTCTGTGATACCTGCGCCCCTCATTTAGGAGCATTACCATACATGGACTGAGAATTCGGATTCAGTCTATAAATATAGGAGCATTTGCTTATGTCAGTTGTTTTCTAACTTGGGCAGACAGCTTGGAAAGTTGTTGGACGCCGCTGGACTTGCCTGGAAACCCATTCATCTTGGCCTCTCAGGGAATCTTCAACAGAACTGACTTGCCAGGTAAGTTATGAAGATTTGGGATTTGCCCTCAAATTTCTCTTCCTGGCTGCTCTTCAAGTGAATATTTCCCAATCCAACAGAGACCACAGTTGTCTTAGAGGTGTACCTTTTAAAATATGAGTTTGCTGCTTTTTCTTAGTTTTAGTCTCCATCATAAGCCCACTCTTAGGCTGACTAGGTCTTGCTACTCCTACAAATCTGTATCTGGTAATGACTAACACTGAACTCAATAAGAAGTGAGGAGAATATCAGAACATTTGGCTCTGTTTTAAAGGGCAAGATTTTGGAAGCAGGCTCACCGGACTCCATCCAGATCACTTTTCCTGGCACATAACGAGAGGGACTGTGCCGGGGCCGGGTGAGAGGAGAGGGCAGAAGAGGGCTTTTACTTCCTATGAGCCTGGCACTGGGGGTCAGGAGCGTCTTAGGACTCTGGGTGTCAGACCCCCACAGCACAATGGCCTTTGGATGGCTCTACATGTCCTGGAAAGGAGAGGCGGCTCCTGTCCAAGACGGGGCTGGGAGGTTTTCTGGGAACAGGCAGGAGTCCAGGAGCCGGTGGCCCCTACAGCTCCGTGCACTCAATGGGCCTGCTGTCTGCTCTGCTTCCCACTGGTTCATACAGGTCGATGGAAGGACTCAGATCCTGGGTACAGACTGGGTCTTTGGTAAAGGTTAATCCCCACGCCTCCTCCCCCTGCTTCTGAAAGAAGAATATGTTAACTGGGCCAGGCTTATTTCTCACTCCGCATCCATGTTCACCTTGATTGTGAAATAGGATTTCTGAATCGATTGCATGTCAGACCCAGCTGAGTCTTGACTTGCCGCCTGAGTTTTTCATGTCTTTTTGGAGGGAAAGCAAATCTCTGGCTTGGTGAATGCTTTCTGATTGTTCATCTTTTTCCATTTGGTGTTATGCTTTGAAAATTCAGGGTGTAGTAAAAGTGTCTGTGCCTGTGTTTGTGTTAGGTGTTTAAAAGTACAACTCTGATTTTTGGTAAGGGAAAGAAGACTGAGGAGGAGGGAGGAGTTAACATAAAGACAAAACAAAATTTCTAGTCCATTCTCCTTACTGAATAAAGCTCTTGTGTGCAGGATACCTTAGTGAAGTGAAAGTGAAAGTCACTCAGTCGTGTTTGACTCTTTGTGACCCCATGGACTATACAGTCCATGGAATTCTCCAGGCCAGAATACTGGAATGGGTAACCTTTCCCTTCTCCAAGGGAGCTTCCCAACCCAGAGATCGAACCCAGGTCTCCCACATTGCAGGCAGATTCTTTACCAGCTGAGCCACAAGGGAAGCCCAAGAATACTGAAATGGGTAGCCCATCCCTTCTCCAGCAGATCTTCCCGACCCAGGAATCAAACCGGGGTCTCCTGCATTGCAGGCAGATTCTTTACCAACTGAGCTATCATGTATGAGCTATAGTGCTGGAGGCTGTTCTAATGGTTGAGAATGTTTTATCACTGAATCCTCCCAGCTATGCTAGCAGGTAGGATCTGTTCTGACTCCCAGGCTCTGCCATTTTACAGATGAGGAAACTGAGGCACAGAGAAGTTACTTCTCAAAGGGACACAGCAAATGAGAAACAGGGCCCAGATGCTAATCCAAGCATTTTGTTGCTAAAGCACTTGCCCACAACTGCATGGAGATAGGGGACAAGGCGAATCATAAGCCAACTCATTTAGAAACAGTTCCATGGAATATATGAATTAATTTAAAATGCACGAATTCCTCCTAACAGAGTGTGAAGTACAATGAAAATCTGAGACCTTCTTGGTTATAAATCTATTAGTAGCGGGTACCAGTGGTTCCTCTCTTGTAAATAGCTGTTTTAGGGGTTCCAGATGATAATTCACATATAAGGATTATAACGGAATGTCACTACATAGGTTTGCATGTAAGTCAAGCCACATTCCCCAGCTGAATTATTTTATCCAGGAAAAGTATGGCATAACACAGTATGGAATGTTAGCCTATTGAGCAAAGGAATTCCACTGTCTTAATGGAATTAGTTTTGCGTAGAACTCAGGTCTGACATGGCAAGTTTTGGTAACTCACTGCAATCTTTGGGTGGCCCCCAAAATGCTTTAGAAACTTATTTCCCCACAGAGGTGAAGGAAAGCAGGAGCTTGTGAATTTACCCACTGAATTGGATGGCTGTGTCCTAGATACTTTAGGTCCCCACGCCTCTCTTTCTACTATAGCAGGGTATTTATCAGAATGTTCTGAGTTCTCACCACCACTGGACTCAACTTTGCCTGAATAAACTCAGCTTAAGTTATTGCCTTGTCCATGGGCTCTCATTTCCCTGGACTGATAAGGGAATTCTGTGGGTGAGACTACACATGTAAAATGAGTGGATCCCAACACACCAAGACCCTACCTTTAGTTTACCTGATTAACCCCATTTGCTATAGTAACTAACATCAATCAGCAGGGTTTTTATGCTCTCTGGATGGCTGGGCCACAGTGGTCCTGTGGTTGCATAGAGCTCGGTCCATGGTTGCATAGAGCTCGGACACAGCCTAGAGCTATAATGTGATAATAAAGCTGGTGTTTTAAAATTTATTTATTGTATTATTATTTTTAAGCTGGTGGATTTTCTTTTTTTAATCAAGGTGGTTTTTAAAGGCTTTTACTCCAAGTGTTGCTTGCTTAGTCACTCATAGTGTCCAGCTCTTTGCGACCCTTGGGACTGTAGTCCTCCAGGCTCCTCTCTCTGTGGGACTTCTCAGGTAAGAATACTGGATTGGGTTGCCCTTTGTTTCTCCAGGGGATCTTCTGACCCAAGGATCGAACCCATGTCTCCTCCATGGCAGGCAGATTCTCTACCTGCTGAGCCATTGGGGAAGTAACATCTCTTATTTGGTGAAATAATTATCCTTCTGCCAACTTGGCTCTCTTGTCTATACCTTGGTGCTTTCCAGTCTAGTAATTCCTCAAATTTGAGGTTTTATAGAATGGAAAGTGAGTTAATTTTCCTTTCCTGTAAGTGTAGTAAGTTCCATATGGAGTTCGCTCAGTTGGAAGAACATCTGTGTTAATCAAACAAACCAAACGTGGAATGGGCCTGAACTGTCCATTTGAATGATTTATCTCTGCAAAGGACAAAACACAGCATGCAAATGGCTACCCGGTTTTAGCAAGAAGGCTAAAAATTATAACGAGTGACTACAGTTCCATTATTTAAATTCAATTTTTAAAAAGATATCCTCAGTTCGATCCATGACAGCATGTATTTGAGATATTTGAGGAGTGATCTTATCTGCCCTATTTCCTTCTTAAACAGTTGAATTAAAAACCTAATTCCTACTAAAACACTTCAAAATGAGCAGCTGTTAACTAGGAAGAAACATGAGGTCACTTCTAAGCATGAGATAGGTTTTCCATTCTCAGAGAAGGAAATGTGGGCAAATTTTAATGATGGAGCCTAAGACAGTCATAGGCAAGAAGAACATCAGTGAGCATGTGACCGAACTTCTTCCACACACTTACATTACAATGGAGAAGCCTGCTCACACGTCTGTTTTCAGCCAATGGAAAGGTAGGAAAGATGCTCTGGGTTATACAGCATCAACCAATATCTGTGGTTACAGCACCAGGAGCGGTAATAGTGCCCAGTGATGCTGGCGGGTCTCGTGGTTACAGCACCAGGAGCGGTAATAGTGCCCAGTGATGCTGGCGGGTCTCGTGGTTACAGCACCAGGAGCGGTAATAGTGCCCACTGATGCTGGCGGGTCGCTCCCCATCACCCTCAGCCAGAACGAGAATTTTTGCTTGCCCCAGGCGGTGGTGAATCCAGAGGAGCTGGTGAAGAGACTCTTAATTGGGTGGGGTGTTAAGCCATGTTTATCCTCCCTTCACCCGTTCATTGTACCTTTTGCTTTAAAAGCACCAAAGGTAAAAGAAAATTTGGCCAATTAACTAGGAAAAGGAGTTGGGGCTTTGCCTGAAAGGATATCATTTCAGAAGTCAATTTTTTTCTCCACCTTCATTAAAGCTATGAAATATGCCTAGTTAATCTGAGAGTCGCCATTGTCTAAAAATGCATCCAGACTTAACTGGATGGATGGTTGCAGAACAGGAGCTATTTAGGATTAGGAAATCGTTGTGCTTTTAAACAAATTGCATGCTATTTACGAATTCTTGGGCAGTTAATCTGGATCGCTTCCATTCCATTGCAAGCAGAAGATGGGCCTTTTTGCCTGGCTATCCCAACTTCCACATCAGTTCCTCAGAGGAATCAAGTTTGTCCTACAGATGTTGGCTCTAATGGAGATGAGCCTGAGGGACTCTAAACTTCCGGCTGCATTTATCCCCTCTCTGGATACTATTAAGTCGCTCCTGCCTGAAGCAGAGGACGGGCCTTTGCTTCAAAGGCAGCTAAAGAGTGAATTATTTACCAAGTTGCACAAAGGGGAGGATTTATCAAGGCCCCCCTTGTTTCCCCCCAGAGAGGACAACCACAGAACTAGAAGACTTTATTACTCTCTTTCTCGGCAGTAAATTATGCCATTCAGATGCATTTGAAAGCTTCCCTTCATGCTCTGGATTGAGTCATAAAACTTGATACCTGGGGCCAAATGTCTTTATCCTCCTAGAAGGATGACGAAGGTGAAAGGGCAGCCATTCTAAGCCAGTGCCACACAAAGGCAGTGAGTGGGCAGAATGCGTGGGCAGTGGAGACCCTTACTCTGCCTACTTCACACCTCTTCAACCTGATGTTCTCCAAAATGAATCTGATCACTAGCGGAAGATCATCAAACCCTCCAAAACCTGAATGAGCCACATGAAAAACACTGGTCTGTCATCAGACCACCTATCTGATTGTTGTCCTTGGTGTGATGCTAGGCTTAAAAAAGCTTGTGAATTTCAAAACAAAACAGAAAACCGTCACTCACCTTTTAGATTTTGTGAATTTCGATAAACCCGCCACTCACCTTTTAGATTTTGTGAATTTCAATAAACCTGCCACTCACCTGGAGGGGGTTTGCTGGGGCCCGCTTTCTCTAATTTCTTGGGAGTCATGGTACTCTTATGTTTCTGCTTGACTGAGGTTTGGTCAATTGCCGGAAGTCTAGAATCGGTCTTACAAGCAGAACTTGTGGCAGATAATCTTGGTTCGGCTTGAGCATCCTCATCAGCAGAACTCTACCGAAAATGAAAGGTCAGATCTGAGTATCAGTGATCAATAGGTCCTCTTTGCTGGGCAGAGGAAAAAGAGACAAGCCAAATGCAGCAACCTCTCAGCAGAGACATCGGAGTGTCCTGCCTGCTCAATGTGCCCTTTTCGCCAGTCAGATTTTCATGGACTGGGTGTAGCAATTTAGAAATAATAGCAAAGTTAATGAGTCTATTTGGTATGACATTATGAAAAGAATGAATTCCTGACCCTTAAGTAATTGGATGACCAATAAACAGCTCATGTTAAAAGCTGCATATGAAAGCATCCATGCATTTAAACTTCTTGATATTTGTTATTTGAACTACTCCAGCGCGGGTGAGGAAGAACCATTCCTTATGTTAATCATATAGTTGACAATGAAAAGGAAATTTAGAGACGAGTGTTGGGACTGAATAAATGAGACCTCAGTTTAATACTCTCAATTATCGGGTGCAACATAAGATAGATTAATCTTTTAAGAAAGACCCTACTTGTCAGTCTTCTGTAAAGAAGTCAGTATAAATCTATGCACGGACAAATCATGACTCACGTGGTGTCAGAATATCTTAACACAGCCTTACAGATGCAATGAAATCTGCCTGCAGTGCAGGAGACCTGAGTTTGATCTCTGGGTTGGGAAGATCCCCTGGAGAAGGGAATGGCTACCCACACCAGTATTCTTGCCTGAGAATTCCATGGACAGAGGAGCCTGGTGGGCTGTAGTCCAAGGGGTGGCAAAAGAATTGGACACAACTGAGCAATTATCATACTTGGCCACACTTAGAGTGAAAAAAAATACATAATTAGGAGAAACTTGGTCTTGAAGGTGATTTAAGTCCTGCCTTACGGTCTTAGGTCCTGGTGTTCATATGATTTGATAGGTGATATGCTCCATGGCAAATAAAACCAAAGGATTGCCTCCCCTCCTCCCAGGGAAAGGGTCACTAAATACTCCTGCATTGCACAACGGTCTGTACTGGCAAGTCCTCTGAAAATGTATTCCTCTGTCGACACAGAGTGCTAAATTAATACCCCCATGCCTCTCCAGTGGTGGCAATTTGTATTGATCTTGCTCCCTGTTCTCGCTGACAGTTGTGGCATTTTCATTTCAAGCCACCTGACTCAGGAAAATACTCTGAATAGCTTTGAATTATTGGGTGCAACGTAAGACAAACTCAGCTCTCAAAAAAGTCCCCTACCTGTCAGTCTTCTACAGGGAAGTCAGTACAAATCTACAGGTGGACAGATCATTCTTCTCTGGATTATAAATCATGTTTGGTAACTTAGAGCCTGGCGACAGCCTTCCAACAAATAATTATTGTTTCTCTCTGCATTTTCAGAAAACAGACCACCCTCAGATAAAGGGACGAGAAGAAGGAAAGGACATAATGAGTTGCTTGTTCTCCCTTTTCCCTTGTGAATCTGGAATTTAATAGAAATCCTTGATAATGATTCTGAAATGTCAAAGATGAAACATGAGGTCATTTCTGGGCATGAGATACGCTTCCCATTCTCAGAGAAGGAAATGTGGGCAAATTTTAATGATAGTGCCTAAGACGGTCATAG
This sequence comes from Bos mutus, assembly GCF_027580195.1. Taxonomy (NCBI): domain Eukaryota; kingdom Metazoa; phylum Chordata; class Mammalia; order Artiodactyla; family Bovidae; genus Bos; species Bos mutus. The sequence goes on from NC_091635.1 coordinate 33,527,781, forward strand.
GCAAGAAGAACATCAGTGAGCATGTGACCAAACTTCCACACACTTACATTAGTGAATGGAGAAGCCTGCTCACACATCTATTTTCAGCCAATGGAAAGGTAGGAAAGATGCTCTGGGCTAAGACGACCAGTATCCATGGTTACAGCATCAAGAGCAGTTAATAGTGCCCACTGCTGCTGGTGGGTCTCTCCCCATCATCCTCAGCCAGAACGAGAATTTTTGCTTGCCCCAGGCGGTGGTGAGTCCAGAGGAGTTGGTGAAGAGACTCTTAATTGGGTGGGGTGTTAAGCCATGTTTATCCTTCCTTCCCCCATTCATTTGTACCTCTTGCTTTAACAGCACCAAACGTGAAAGAAAGTTTGGCCAGTTAAACCATGCCTAAAAGAGTTGGACACAACTTAGCAACTAAGCAACAAACAACAACAAAATTATGTTTGGAATCATGCATTTGCCTTTCAAATACATCTTTCTCTGGTTCCTGGTTCTATCAACCTGACTTCCAGTTGTGAATCCCTCTTTTTTCTTTTTTTTTTTAACTTTTTATTTTGTATTGGAATATAGCTGATAGTTTCAGGTGGACAGCAAAGGAACTCAGTCATACATATTACGAGTATGATAATCACTCGTGGGTCCAGAAATTACAGCTGAAAGTGAGTGTTTTGTCAGCTGGAAACTAAAACCACAATGGAAAGAACTAGAATACTTATAAATGCAGTGCTGAGTCTTTTCCTGCTTGCTTCATTGACTAATCTTAAGCCAATCACTTCAACATTTTGTGTTTTCATTTGTGTCTTGTCACGTACTCAGCCATTCTCATGCATCCTCTCTCGGGCAAGCCCATTATATTATCCAAGGAGGACGAGCCTTGGGTGAAAGAAGTTGTAGTAACTCATTCTGGCAATAAAATGTAAGATTAATATATAAGACTCTAGCCCAGCATGCTGGGAGTGAATCCTCACTGTCACACATAGTGACTGCGTGACATAGGGTTAGTTTTAGTTCATCTCTTTGCCTCTCAGGCTTTCTCATGTGTGAACAATAGTCCCTTCCTTTTGGTGGTTCTGTGAGGATGAAATGAGTTAAGATATGTTTGTTGCACTTAGAACACTGAGGAAGTGCCCTGTAAGCGTTGGCTTTTGCAATTAGCCATTCATGTTAAGCCGTTTAAACAATTAACTAGCTAACTACTGAACATTAACTGCTTGCTGTTGAAACCAAAACCGTAAGCCCCTCTGAGAAATTCTAATGGGTTTTCACATATTTCAAAGAGCAATGGACAGCAAGGTGTGGCAAGTCCTATACCAGACTCTTGATTTCTTCCAAAGGCTGTATAATTTATGATTGTGACATAAATAGCCAGCTGACATTTATCTAGCCTTAAGAAAAATATGGTACAATTTCCCTTTCAGACAATAAAGCTCTAATGGAAAATATTTAACATTGAAAGATTATCAGATGATAATTAAATTATACTGATTTAAAGCTGATTTTAAAAGTGTCTCCTCCTCTTGCAATTTTAAAGAGCAATTACAATTTTCATTTCTTCTCCCTTGTATTCCTATGTTGAAATGTCACACGGAGGTGGAGGCAACAGCACATTGCTATTCCTTTAAGAGGAAGAAAACTAGCTCTGTCTTTCAAAATCAAAGCCTGAAACATGAAACACAAACAAACAAACAAAACTGAAAAGCCTAGACTATATAATACATGTGTAGACATTAGATTCTCTCTTGGTAGTTTGAAAAGAGTCCTAAGAAAACCATGTTAATTAAAGAAACTATTGTTGAAATTAATTTGTATATAGGGTATTATGATTTTTGTAATTAACATTTTTCAAAGATTCCCCAGCTTGCTCTTTGGGCATCGTCCATAATAAAGTTGAGATATTACCTTAGTCAGAGCTAGAATCTCTCAAAAGTTCAGAAAGGGGCTTCCCTGGTGATCCAGTGGCTAAGATTCCATGCTCCCAATGCCGGGGGCCAGGGTTCAATCCCTGGTCAGAGAACTAGATTTTACATGCTGCAACTAAGAGTTTGCATGCTGCAAGTAAGACCCATCACAGCCAAATAAATAATATAAAAAATTCTAAATCAAACCAATTTTAAAAAAAAGAAAGAAAAAAAGTTCAGAGAAAAACTCATACAGGAAAAAGGAGGAATTTACCTTAGGGTATGGAAGTGGCACTGAGCACTGAAGTAGGACTTTGAAACATTATAATGGTTCTGGTTAGATCTTCTAGAAGGTGGAGACCCAAGAGCTGGGAAGTGGGATACATTTTCTCAGGGATGTGAGAGTGACTAGATCTCTAGACAAGGACCTACTGATGTTGAGTCTGAAACAGCAAGGTGACACTGAACAGAGATGATCAGAAGGGCAAGGAGACAGAAGTCATCAGGAACAGAAAGGATCAAGTCATTTTCCAGCTCTTGCCTGATGGCTCATTTCCAAGACCTAAGGAGCTGGTTCTCAACTGGTATGCCACCTCCCTCCTTCCCTCCCATTGCTGAATTCTGATTGATGTGTGCAAATCCCATTGTAGCCAGTGTCATGTGATGGATGAGCTGAGTGGATCTTATGACCTAGTGTAGAGATCAGGACATGACTTGCTGTGAATAAGAAAACAGGCAAAGAACAGTGTCAGGCTGGTGCCAGAGAAAGGCAGTGTGCTCGTTACATTTGAAATAAAGCATTCTCATGAGATTGTGAAAGAGAAGGATCAAGGTCGTGAAACTCGACACTCAAACAGTAAGGACACAGGAAGGGTGGCCAGGGGACTGTGGGTGCAAACGTGTGTCTTCCGAGCGTTGTCCCCAAAGTCCACATTCCTACTGTGCCTCAAACATAAAAACTGCCTTTGAAAATTGAGGGCAGCTTGTATAAATATAGCACTGGCCAAGAAGTTCATTCCGGTTTTTCTATTACATCATATGGGAAACCCCAAATGAACTTTTTGGCCAACCCAATAGCATTCTGGACAGGATGCGTACCTTTATGAATTAAAGAAATATAAAGTTAGCAGGTTCTATGCAGTCTCATAAAGCTGGCTAAATGTTTTCTCTTCTAGGGGGAAAAAAAAAAAAAAAACTGTCAGGGCAGCAATCCCTGGGTTGGGAAGATCCCCTGGAGAAGGGAATAGCAACTCACTTCAGTATTCTTGCCTGGAAAATCCCATGGACAGAGGATCCCGGTGGGCTACAGTCCATGGGGTCATAAGAGTCGGACACGACTTAACAGCTAAACCACCACCAAGGGCAGCAAAGTGCTTCCCATGTGCAGGACGATTTTGAAATTGCTTACCAGGACTGTAAACTTGAACAACAGTAAAGAATAGATTAGTAATTTTGGGGGGGGGTGGGATTTGAACTTGGGTCTCACTCACCTAAATCCCACCGCTTCTTCACCCCGTTTGTGTCTCCCACCTGAAGACGTGGCTGCCAGGTGGGGTTGGACGAGATCAGACTCAGCAGGAAAAGCTTTTGGGAGTCAGCTGGGCTGTCATGTACATGAATTTCATGAGCCGTTGTCTTCACCAACAACAGCTATAGAGAATATGCTCCTGTCTGCCATCTTTTCTGATTCTCATGCTAGCAATTTAGAATGATCCTGTCTGCGACACTGACCTGAGAGCAACAGTGGCCTTAGGGGTTAATGTCTTCATAATCTTTGATCACCTTTGGGGCTGCTCTCTGAAGGAGAGGCATTGTTGGTCTTTAGTAGAACCTGCTTCTTGTTTACGAGACATCCCCCTGGGGAAGGGCCTCTGGGTGAAAGCTTTGCAAGCTACTGAAATGGCAAACGTGACCTGTTTTATGACACTTGCTAGTATTTCTTAAACGCAGCTGAATCCCTCATGGGAAATGAAATCATGGTTGGTTTACATGGGTGGTAACCATACATGTTCATGCTTGGGGGACAAACGAATGTAGTGTTCTTTGAGATGGAGTTCTGTGTGGTGGGCAGTGAGTGAGAAAGCGGCATGTGGCCAGGAAATTGTTGGATTTAAAAAATTTGAACATTCCAATATAGTGTTCTGTAGCACACTGAGACTGCCCTCTGTGAGAGGAGCATCTGAAGAATGTGAAAGATGGCGCTTAAGTGGAGGTCATCCATGAAAAATACCTCCTACTCGAAACAATAAGTCATAAAACATTTAATTGAAAAACATCGTATGTACCTACTGTGTCTTCAGCCCCCACATACAAATAAGGCATTTGCAGTGTGTGTGTGTGCTCAGTCATGTCCAGCCCTTTGCAACTCCATGGACTGCCAGGCTCTTTGGCCCATGGGATTTCCCAGGCAAGAATACTGGAGTAGGTTGCCATTTCCTCCTCCAGGGGATCTTCCCAACCCAGGGATTGAACCTGTATCTCTTCCATCTCTTGCATTGGCAGGTGGATTCTTTGCCACTGCTCCATCTGGAAAGCCCATGCTTGCAATGGGAGAGGCACAGTACTAGCTGTACTAGCAAAACTATGTTTAGTTAAGTGATAAATGGGGTGGTACCGATTCTAAATTTCAGAGGCCTGCACAGCAAAAAAAGAAAAAAAGAACACGAGAAGTTAAGGGATGCTTCATGGAGGAGGTGGTATTTTCTAGGTGGTATTTGCTATGAAAGACTGATAGGAACTGGCTTTGGCTGGAGTCAGCACAGGAGCCAAGGTGTGGATGGAGTGACATGCGTGGTGTGATTCTCAGTGAGGCACGTGGCCAGAACAGAGGGCGTGGGGAACAGAGGTAAGAAATATAGCCGGCTGGCACAGTCCTCCACACATCGTGGGGGTCTCTGAGATTCAAGCAAAGGATGGAGAATCAATGCATTGGAGAATAGGGTCCAACTGAAGGTTTCTGAGTTGAAAGCTGTCATTTTAATGTGGTATTTGTGGTATTTAAGATTAGCTTGTATGTTTCTTTCAGGGAGAAAAAAATGAAGCATCCAGCCAATTTGCCAGTGAAATGATGTTTTTGTAGTTTCAATGGCTTATTTTCATAAAATGTAAGTCTTTCCTTTATTGCAAGAAAAATGCATGTTCATAATGGAAAACTAAAGACAAAGAGAGAAATTTTGAAGCATTCAAAGCTCCATTAACCTTGGAATAAAAACTGAAAATCGCTTGGTCTGTGTTGTTTCAGACCCCTTTTTAATGACTCTGTTGGAGACTGCTAGCTTTCCACTGAAATCTCTGCTCAAGTGATGAGAGCTGCAGCTGGGATGTGCCACCCACCTCGAACTCAATGACTCAGTTTCCCCTGCAACGAGGTGTTGCCCTGGGAGGAAAGACTCCCTAATGGGGTGGAAGGGGGAGTGATGTGTGCAGCATACTTCAGAGATCATCTGTGGCCCTGCACCTCAGCTGGAAAGGCAACAGCTTTGAAAGTCATGTGTTAATCAGAAACATCACAGGCCTGAATCCCTGTGAGTCCTAGTGGAGGAGAGATGCCTTCTGATCTGGTTCAGCCAACCTGGGCCATCATAGGTGTAAGAGATAAACCTCTGTCTTGATTGAGTCATCACATTTTTGGTCCCTTTGTTATAGCAGCTAACATTACCCTACACATATGTTTATGTATCTGCATAAATGTTTCTTCTCACAGCCATAGAATTGAACCATACTTTACATTGTCACTTAACAATACATTGCATCCATAGATACCTTTCTACAATTTTTTCAACCTTATTTTTAAAAATTTCAAATCTATGGAGAAGTTGAAAGAACAATAGAAATAACATCCATTACCCTTCACCTTGCCAATTTGTTTTCTCTCTCTCTCTCTATATATATATAATTAATATATATATTCTTTTTCTGAACAATTTAAAAGTGACTGGACTTCATGATACTCTTACCCCTAAATACTTCAACATGCATCTCCTTTCAAAATAGCCATTCTCCTACAAAGCCACAATACTGTTATCCTACCCAAGAGAATTTAATAGTTCCATAACATCACCTAATATGTAGAGCATCTTCAAACCAAACTGTCACCAAAATGTTTGTTCCGATCTACCATCCAATGAAGATCCACCAGTTGCATGCGCACTTGTTACGTCTCTTTAATTCTCGGCCCTTTTTGCCTTTTCATGATTTTTTCTGTTTGAAAAGTCTCAGCCTCGTAGAAGGTTGTGTGTTTTGGATTTGTAAGCTTTCTCATAATAAAATTGGGGGCTAATCATTTTGGGTAAGAATATTGCATAGGTGGTGATATCCATCTTTGTAACATCACCTCAGCACAAAACAACACTATTTGGTCTCTAGGGTAAGGAGCTGACTGCTAGATTTCTGACTGCTAGATTTTTTTTTAATATTATTTTTTAATATAAAAGTGCATTTTTCCCTTTTGTAATTAGTAGGTAATCTATCAGATGATTCTTTGACACTAAATAGCCTATTAATTACACATTTTATTCAATAATTTTAGCATCTTTTGATGTGCTTTGACTGAATTGATAATTACATCAAAGTAGCAAAATGATGATTTTTCTATCATTTCTTCTACAATTACTGGCTGGTATTCTTCTCTAAAGAAGAACTTTCCTTTCCTCCCTTCTTGTTTGTTTACTTGTTTGTTATCATCATTGTGGTCTCACGGGCATATTTTATTTAATTATCTCATCACATTTTTTGAGGCTCAAATTATACTAGCAGTGGTGAATGGGAATTCATTCTAGTCTGCTGTTGACTTGAATCTCTGAGCACTTCTTCGCTTTCGGGTACAGTAAAATTTCATAGCCTAACTGTGGACTTTACCTGGCTCAGACCTAGAATCAGTTGTTTTCCCAGTAAGCTCTGGTTCCTTCTAGTTTAGAAAGCTTTTTAGAAATCAATATCTGCTTGCTATGTGCATTCATTGCAAATAGAGGGACAGTGTTCCTAAGTCTTTTTGGTGAAATTAATTAGAAATATGTATTTTAAAAATTATGAGCTCGCAGAAATATTTAAAGTTAAAATTAAATATTTTATGGGGTTTTCCCTTCCTTTCTTTTATTTTCTCTCTCATATTTAAAATCTTTATTCCTCAGTCATATTAAAACATTTATTAATTTTTTACTCTGCAATACACAGGAAATAATTTCAGAATCACAATACAAATGTTACTCTAACAAACCACTAAGTAAAGTTTATTCTTTCTTAACAGTTCTCTTTGTCTTTACAATATATTCACATTGTACGGCTCTGTCGTAATTATTTCTGTTGGTCATTTAGGTTGCTTCCAACTTTTTCTGTGGTAAATGATGCTATGATGAATATTCTTATGTATTCATGCACATCATCAATTATTTCTTTATTCCTGAAGTGGGAATTTATATTGGTAGATTAACAGTATCACAAAGATTTACAAATTTTTGTTCCCAAACTGTATTAATTAACTGTATTAATGAAATGCTGTATTAATTTACATTTCCAGATGTACCTGCCAGATTCTACAAATATTCTCCAACTACATATTATCTTTTAGAAAGAATCTTTGTTATCTTGGGAAAATATTGTAATTTGTAACTTGTTTGTAATTTTAATTTAATTATTGAATAGGTTCATTTATTTAGCTCATCTGTTTAGAATCTATATTCCACCTATTTCTAAAAAGGGTCTGAAATGACTTAAAAGCTAAACTGAAAAGAGTGTAAAAAAATGGGAAAAGGCAAAACTAATTTATGGTGAAAACATGCAGAATAGTGGTTGCCTCTGAGGGATGGGGCAGGAATTGACTGGAAAGGGGCATGGGATAATGGAAATTCAGTGGGGGTCAGGTTATATGGTTACAAGCATTTATCAAAACTCATGAAATACTACTCTTAAAATCTGTATAAGTCACTGCAGGTAATTTTTACCTCTAAAATTTAAAAAATGGGAAAAAATAGAACAAATCAAATCACAAAAACCGTAAACAAATATTCAACTCTGGCTAATGATGTATGTACGTGTTAGTCGTTCAGTCGTGTCTGACTCTTTATGACCCCATGGACTGTAGCCCACCAGTCTCCTCTGTCCATGGAACTCTCCAGGCAAGAATACTGGAGTGGGCTGCCATTCCTTTTTCCAGAACGATGTATTGGGTTGGCCAAAAAGTTCGTTTGGGTTTTTCCATAACATCTTACGCTCAAGTTTTTTTCAGGGGGAAGTAGGTAGAGTACTGATGTTTGCAACTTACTTTGAAATGCACCAAAACACACGATGTCTCAACGGATGGATAAGGGGCTAGATACGTGATAAAACAAGTACAGCAAAGTGTCAGCACTGTGGTATCGAGGTGGTGGGGATGTGGATATTCATAGTACAGTTCTGTCAGCTTTTCTGTGTGTTTAGAAACTCTTGGTAAAATACTGGAGGGAGATGGAGCAGCACTAGAGATGTAGAAGTGCAGGTGTTTTCAGGGCTGCTGGGATAAACGAGGTACTTTTGGGGAATGCTGCTGGTCTTCGATTGTATGGTTCATCATAGACATTCGTTTCTTTAGATTAAAAAGTCTTAGCTGGGACTTCTTTGGTGGTCCGGTGGTTAAGAATCCACCTTCCAAGGCAGGGGACACAGGTTCGATCCCTGGTCTGGGAAGATCCCACAGGCCACAGAGCAACTAAGTCCCCACCCTGCAACTACGGAAGCCCACGAGCCACAACTAGAGGACATGGATGCCGCAATGAAGGGTCCCTCACGACGCAACAAAGATCAGTAAGTTAGGCCCAGCACAGCCAGATAAATAAATAAATATTAAAAAAACAATCTTTCTCTTCATGATATCATCAAGTAACAATGAGAGATCAGTGATCAACTCAGTAAAGTCAATGTAAGATAAATTTTAAAAGAAATTTCTTATCTCACACTTGGTGCTTTAGGATGAGCATACAGTTACACAAACAGGGACCTCCAATGGAAAAGGCGACATAGCTACTTCTGTTGGGAATATGAGAATAAGGACTCAAAGACTGCCCTTACAGAGCTGACAGGGACTTCCCTGGTGGTCCGGTGGTGATGACTCTACATGTCTATGGCAGGGGGCATGAGTTCGCTCCCTGGTTGGTGAACTAAGATCTTACATGCTGTGTGGTGCAGCCAGGAGAAAAAAAAAAAAGAACGAAGGGCCAGGCTGGGAACTTTAGCACTGGGCCTGTTGATGGGCAGCCAGAGTGAAGTGGGTTACATGTGAATAGGAAGTGCATCTTATTTTATGCATTTGAAAATATTATTGTGAGAAGAAGATGCAAAGAAGTCATCGTTGTTGCCTAAGAAGCCTGTGACAGAAAACCAGGATTAACTCCCAGGTGTAGAGTGAGAAGAGAAGCAAGCCTGGAAGAATCCCAGGACTGGAGAAGGGAGGAGCAGAAGCCAGGAGAGAATCAGGAGACTGTGGCTTCGTAGAAGCTCAGGGACACAGCATTTCAAGAAGTGTGGAGTGGCCAGATGAGTCAGAGCTGCCGAGAGGTCGAGCACAGTGAGGACCACAGGAGCCCTTCTGCACCACAGAAGTGGAAGGCGTATGATCAAGAGCCATTTCTGTGGAATGATGTGCATGGCAGCCAGGTTGGAGTGGGTTGCGTTGTGAGTAAGAGGTGGGGAAACAGAGTCACAATCAGAGTAAATGATTCTCCTAAGAACCTTGACTGTGAGGGAGAAGAAATAAGTGGAGGGGATGTGGACTCAAGGAAGGTCTGTTCTGCTCAAATTTTAGACAGGAAGCTTGGTGTTAGTTGCTCAGTTGTGTCTGACCCTTTGTGACCCCCTGGACTGTAGACCTCCAGGCTCCTCTGTTCATGGGATTTCCCAGGCAAGAATTCTGGAGTGGGTTGCCATTTCCTCCTCCAGAGGATCGTCCTGACCCAGGGATCCAACCCAGATCTCCCACACTGCAGGCAGATTCTTTACCATCTGAGCCACCAGGGAAGCCCTGAGAGATTAGGTCATTATTAAACACAGATGGGAAGGCTCTGGTACAGAGGTGGGAGGTGCAGGAATGGAAGGGACTATGGATGGAGTGAGGAGAGAGCTAGGAGGTGGGCTCCTGAGCAGAGGTGGGGAGGTTGATGACTGGATGGCAATGAGGGGAGGGCGGTGCAGTTTTCAGTGGCTTGGGTGCAGACCCAGAGACCATGGATGAGCAGGATTTTGTCAGAGAGGTATGGAAACAAAACAAAGGGCAAGGCAACGTAAAGAGGATCAAACACAGAACACAGTCTGCTTGGGAAGGGAAGTTTACCTAGAGGGGGCAATAAGAGGGCAAAGGGAGAGGAACCAGTGAACCAGAGGTTCCCCGTGGGAAGAAGTGTCACAGTAGAAGTGGTTGAGCAGAAGAGCAGGAAGGCTGGTGGTGACCAGTAATTTTTAGAGATGGAGAACTTTTATCTGGTGATGCCGATTAGGATGTGGTGTTGGGGAAGGTAGCAGGGAGGGATGGAGGGGGACCTTTAAGATGCTTGGGGAACTGAGGAGGCAGGGTGTGGCTGGATCACCCAGGTAGATGCTGAACTCATCTAGGCCAGGGGTCCCCAACCTCTGGACCACAGACAGGTACCTCCTGTCAGATCAGCAGTGGCATCAGGTTAGAAATAAAGAGCACAATAAACGTGATGTGCTTGAATCATCCCCAAACCATCCCCCGGCCCCTGGTCTGTGGAAAAGTGGTCTTCCACGAAACCGGTCCCTGGTGCCAAAAAGGTTGGGGACTGCTGATCCATGCTTGCGACCAGAGTTCAGGAGATGGGGTGGAGAGGAAGGGAGCCACGCCCGGTCCTCACTGAAGAGGGGAGAGTGGCCAGGAGACAACAAGGATGAAGGCAGGAGGGAATGGTGGAATAAAGAGCACAAGCCCCAGCGGATGGCATGTCCAACAGAGCCAGGGGAGCGGTCGTCTGAGAGCAGCATCAGGGAGCAAGAAGGGTGCCCTCCTGATCCTGAGGAAGGGCTGTGGGGGGATGTGAGCACCACCACGCCCTCCCCCAGGGGGTGCTCTGATGCACATTTCCTGTGCTGCGGGGAAACTGGCCCTGGCCCCTGACCTGCTCCCCAGGGTGCCTCTCCTTGACTCCGGCTGTCCCTTCCGCCTGTAACCTCTGCCCTACCTTGGCTCCCCACCCCCCACTCCCAGCTCCCCAGTACCTGCCCTAATATCCAACTGAAAATCAGCATCTCCAGGAAGGTTTCCCAGGTTTCCCTTGCCTTCTTATCACACTCATCAGATACTATCTTGATCTGCAGGCATTCATGTGATGTCTTATTTTACCAACACTATGAACTACCCGAGGGCGGGAGCGAGGCAGTTTATTCATCACTATCGCCCCATACCACCCAACACGGTGTCTTGGACACCAGTGATTTATAATTCTGTAAAAAGAAAGCAATGTAACAGTAAAACAAAGGGAGGTTTTATGATGAAATGTGGTAATTACAAATTATACTTAATGTAGGTATGCCTCTGAATAATCACATCTCGCAACTGAAAATTTAAAAAATTTTGATGTCTGAATTTTAATAGGTTTTTAACAAGTTTTTTGGTTTTAAAAAGCAGTGGAATCTTTTTTTTTTTTTTTAAGTAGGGGATTTTAATAAGAGGTTGCAAATGGAAACACACAGCACTACATAAAATGTGAAAAGAGCCACTTTATTATAATCTTCGCTCATGCAATTTCTGAGCTGCTCAGTCCAATTAACACGGGGAACTCTTGGGGTCAGAGGTCAGCAAGGCTCGGTACTGTGGATTTCACTGAGCGGGGATAACCAATTGGTGTTTGTCTGACCTGGCCGCATGGCAGAGTCGTCCTGTGGAAGGATTGACTCTAGGCTATCCTGCTTATCTGTTGAAAAGGCAGGACGATGCTCTGGAAGCAGCTGCAATTTGAACTGACAGTTGCCCCATTTTCCTGCCATGCCCTATTTTAAGATTACCTAGTGGAGCTCAGGCAAAGCACAGAAACAAAGAAGAAATGAGGTCCTGCTGGTTTTGCCCAGATGTAGTTATTCGCCTGCACCATTGCTGCTCTGAAAGGTCTTTGGGCCCTGGGTGTGTCCACAGAGGGGCCTGAGCTCCAGGTCTTCCAATTACTCTGTAATCTGATCACAACCTTAGCATGAAAGGTTCCCTTGGTATCTCTAATTTTCTTGAAGAGATTTCTAGTCGTTCCCATTCTGTTGTTTTCCTCTATTTCTTTGCATTGATCGCTGAGGAAGGCTTTCTTACCTCTTCTTGGTATTCTTTGGAACTAGGTAGCAAGAATCCACAGAAGAACTATACAAAAAAGATCTTCATGACCCAGATAACCATGATGGTGTGATCACTCACCTAGAGCCAGACATCCTGGAATGCAAAGTCAAGTGGGTCCTAGGAAGCATCACTATAAACAAAGCTAGTGGAGGTGATGGAATTCCAGTTGATCTATTTCAAATCCTAAAAGATGATGCTGTGAAAGTGCTGCATTCAATATGCCAGCAAATTTGGAAAACTCAGCCACAGGACTGGGAAAGTTCAATTTTCATTCGAATCCCGAAGAAAGGCAATGCCAAAGAATGTTCAAACTACTGCACAATTGCATTCATCTCACACACTAGCAAAGTAACACTCAAAATTCTCTAAGCCAGGCTTCAACAGTGTGTGAACCATGAACTTCCAGATGTTCAAGCTGGATTTAGAAAAGGCAGAGGAACCAGAGACCAAATTGCCAACTTCTGTTGGATCATCAAAAAAGCAAGAGAGTTCCAGAAAAATGTCTACTTCTGCTTTATTGACTATGCCAAAGCCTTTGACTGTGTGGATCACAACAAACTGTGGAAAATTCTTAAGAGATGGAGATAGCAGACCACCTGACCTGCCTCTTGAGAAACCTGTATGCAGGTCAAGAAGCAGCAGTTAGAACTGGACATGGAACAACTGACTGGTTCCAAATAGGAAAAGGAGATTGTCAAGGCTGTATATTGTCACCCTGCTTATTTCGCTTATATGCAGAGTACATCGTGCGAAATGCCAGTCTGGATGAAGCACAAGCTGGAATCAAGATTGTTGGGAGAAATATCAGTAACCTCAGATATGCAGATGACACCACCCTGGTGGCAGAAAGCGAGGAAGAACTAAAGAACCTCTTGATGAAAGTGAAAGAGGAGAGTGAAAAAGTTGGTTTAAAACTCATCATTCAGAAAACTAAGATCATGGCATCCAGTCCCATCACTTCATGGCAAACAGATGGGGAAACAGTGGAAACAGTGGCGGACTTTATTTTTTGGCTCTGAAGTCACTGCAGATGGAGACTGCAGCCATCAAATTAAAAGACGCTTGCTCTTTGGGAGAAAAGTTATGACCAACCTAGAAGCTTATTAAAAAGCAGAGACATTACTTTGTCAACAAAGGTCCATCTAGTCAAAGCTATGGTTTTTCCAGTGGTCATGTATGAATGTGAGAGTTGGACTATGAAGAAAGCTGAGCGCTGAAGAATTGATGCTTTTGAACTGTGGTGTTGGAGAAGACTCTTGAGAGTCCCTTGGACTGTAAGGAGATCCAACCAGTCCATCCTAAAGGAGATCAGTCCTGAATATTCATTGGAAGGACTGATGCTAAAGCTGAAATTCCAATACTTTGGCCCCCTGATGAGAAAAACTGACTCATTGGAAAAGACCCTGATGCTGGGAAAGATTGAAGGCAGGAGGAGAAGGGGAAGACAGAATAAGATGGTTGGATGTCATCACCAACTCAATGGACATGAGTTTGAGTAAGCTCCAGGAGTTGGTGATGGACAGGGAAGCCTGGCGTGCTACAGTCTACTGGGTTGCAAAGAGTCGGAGACAACTGAGTGATTGAACTGAACCGAACTGATCACAAAGAAAACCTCTGGTTCAGCCTGGTGAGTTACCTGGTGGAATGTTCAGTTACACCAAGATGACCTCTTATAAAATACGAGTGAGTCCTGGGTCAACTTTGGGCTAGTCTGAGTTTCCTCTGTCCACGGAGAACTGCTTGTGTGTTTGTGTGTGTGTGTGTGTGTCAGCAGGAAAGAAAGATGCTTTCATCTGAAAAGCCGGCAGTCTGAAGCAATGGTGGGCTCATGTCCAGAGGTCAGCTCCAAAGATTCTGCTCAGTCATGAGTCTGTTTTTTTTTAACTTTTTAATTTTGTATTGGAATATAGCTGATTACCGTTGTGGTAATTTCAAGTGCACAGCAAAGGGACTCAGCCATACACACACTAGTATCCATTCTCCCGCAAGGGGCTTCCCAGGTGGCTCAGCAGTAAAGAATCTGCCTGCCAATGCAGGAGCTTTGGGTTTCATCCCCGGGTTGGGAAGACCCCCTGGAGAAGGGCATGGCAACCCACTCTAGTACTCTTGCCTGGCTAAGCCCATGGACAGAGGAGCCTGGTGGGCCACAGTCCTTCGGGTCACAAAGAGTCAGACACCACTGAGCACACAGAGCGGCAGCAGCACACTCTCCTCCAAACCTCCCTCCCATCCTGGCTGCCCCATAAAACCGAGCAGACTTCCCTGTGCTGAACGGTAGGAGAGAGCTTCTTATGTCTCTGTGTTCTTGCCCACCTGGGATAAAAGGAACCTACCGAGAGCTTTAAAGGTGCCACCCGTCCCTTGGTGGTGGGAGAGCCTACTGAGCCAGGCTCTCTGTAGCTGGTTAGTCTGGTCATCAGCAGTGAGGTTATTTCCAGATGGCTGATGGCAGTTTCAATCTTCAGAGCCAGACTGGCCCTTGTTCACTGCCTGTCTTACCAAACCACCCTCCTCTGGATGATTTCAAGCCAGGCTGGGGATTGCTCACCACCCTGGTAACAGTACTCGCTTTCTTCTCTTGCTCAGGGGAGGAGTCCTGCTCCGGTTGCATCACTATGACTTCAACATGAGCATATTCCTAAAATGGTCTTGCGACTGTCAGTCTTCAAGCATTCATGGAGCGCTTAGCATGTGGTGGGCACTGGAAATGGAGTAACCACCAGGGCCTGCTCCTGAGTGACCCCCAGCCTGAGGAGACAGACACGTGTCCTAAGGTGTGCTTGAGCCTGGAGAGTGGTATGGGGACACAGTGAAGGAACGAAAACAAAACCACTGGACCCCCCAGTAGCTGCTCGGAAGCTCTTCCCAAAGGAAGTGCTTGCAGAGTTGAGGGTCAGGCCACCAATGGCCTTGAGGGCCATCAGGGCCATCAAACACTTTGCTAAGGTGTTTGAACTTGATCCTAAGACAATGGGGAACAACTAGAGAACTTTTAAAAAATGTATTTATTTATTTGGCTGCACTGGGTCTTAGTAGCAGCACACGGGACCTTTAGTTGCGGCATGTAGGACCTAGTTCCTTGACCAGGGATGGAACCTGGGCCCCCTGCATTGGGAACTCAGAGTCTTAGCCACTGGCCCACCAGGGAAGTCCCCACTAAAGAACTTTTAATAGCAGAGCGACACAATCTAATTTGCTTTTAGAAGGATCATTCTTACTGCTGCCTAGGACACTGGCCAGAAGGGTTGGGGTGAAGGTGAAATGGCCAGGAAAATGGCTCCTACAGTAATCCAGGCAAAAAGAAAAAAGGAAGATAGAGCTGTGTAAATGGAGGTGCTGGTGGACAGATCTCAAGACAGAGGAAGGTAAGACTCTCCAGCTCTGGTGTCTGACAGCTGTCAAATGTGAGAAGGAGAGGGCGGAGGAGTCTGAGGATCTCCAGAATTCTCCTGGGCAGAAAGAAGTTCAGGCAAAACAAACTCAAGCGAAGATTCTCACAGGTGTGCACCCGGCAAACCGTGGGCTGCGCATTCCATCGCCCTGACGTCCACGTCGGGTTCGAGATGTGGGGCGGAGGTGTGTAGTCACTCAGGGGCACCTCGAGGGCGAGGAATCTGCGCTAGAGTCAAGGGGGCGGTGGAGACAACACCTGGCCAGGTGTTAGGGATGACTCACAGCCTCCCAGGGTGGGGCAGTTGGAACGTGTGTGTGTGTGTGTGTGTGTGTGTGTGTGTTGTGTGTGACCCGCCTCAGCTACACACAGCCCCCAGGCAGGATGGGAGGCCCAGCCCATGGGGAGTCTGGCAACACACAAGAAGAAGTTAGAGAAAATCAAAAGAATGAGTCACAGAACACATATGCCATGTGCTAAGCTGGCTGCTTCCGTGACACCACCAAGGGTGTCGGTAGGTTGACACTGACAGATTAATGGGAGAACAAACAACTCCCTGAGAGCCGTTTGAAAGAGGAGAGGCTCAAGGTTTTCACAGGCAGGAGAGGCTGAAGAGAAAGGTAGTGAAAGGAGGCGTGCAAATATACCCAGGTCGGAGGAAAACCCAAACGCAAAGCAAGCCAGCTGACTCATCATCCGAGAGCGAACGTTTGCAAGGAGCTGTCATGGGCAAAGCGCTGTAGTTTGGATTACGCAGGGCTGATTTCTGGGAAACAAAACCCCTTCCTGGCCCATGAGATCTTGTCTTATCTTTTGGACTTGACTGTAATCTGGAGCAGTTTCCTAGTGGTTCAGTGGTAAAGAACCTGCCTGCAATGCAGGAGACGCAGGTTTGAACCTTGGATTGGGAAGATCCCCTGGAGAAGGAAATGGGAACCCACTCCAGTGTTTTTGCCTGGAAGTCCCACAGACAGAGGAGCCGGGCAGGCTATAGTCCATGGGGTCAGACACAATATAGCAACTAAACAACAACATAATCTGGAGCAGTGCTCTTCCACAGGATTTCTGCAACAGTGTTAATGTCCTGTATGGCAGCCCTGGACCACGAGTGGCTACTGAGCCTGGAACTGCATTTACAATTTTATTTTAATTAATTTATATAGCCTCACGTGGCTTATGTCCACTGTATTAAACAGCACAGTTTTATGTTTTTGCTTCCTTCATGTATGAACACACATTCTGACTTTTTAAGCCACTGCAGATTACTCGAAGAGGCTTTACTTTTCATTTCAACCTCTCAAGTTTGTATGGATGATCATGAACAAAACAATTAAAAATGTTTGTGTTGGGGAGCCGCCTCCACACTTGAGTTTCCCTTGCCTTCTGGAAGGTTCAGGTGATCTCGTGGAGGTAAACATCGTGCTGAGCCAGGCCTGGGGCAGAGCCAGCTGTTGCTGGAGTCAGGTTCACCGCCTCCTTCCAGTGTCACGTTGGGTCCTTGTGGCGTGGGATCTAGACATCGAGCTGCTCAGTTGCTGATGCTGGGAGGAGGATAATCTTATTCCTGTTAGCAAGGGGTGCTCTTGAAAAACTGAGGGCTGGTCACCTTCTTTGCCGATCCTGTAAATATTGCGTGCGTCCTCAATCCTTGACATTTGTGCTTTTGGAAGTTCCCATCTGGCACGGATGCAGGGTCTTAGAAGATGAGAAGGGTCCACGATGACTTTCTCCACTGAAGGTTCCTGTCACCCAGTCAATTTCACCATTTTCTGTGGGGAGACTGGGGCTCCTGACCCTTCTCTGTGAAGTCTTGAGAGGCTTAGGGTTAATATCCTGGTGTCCCTGTCATCACAGCAGGCTCCTCTGGGCCATCAGTGTCCTGGGGACACTGTTTCCTGTTTATACTGAGAGACTGCTTTGCTTTTTATATTCTTTTTTTTTTTTTGATGTGGATCATTTTAAAAGTCTTTATTGAATTTGTTACAATATTGTTTCTGTTTTACGGCTTGGCTTTTTGGTGGCAAGAAATGTGGAATCTTAGCTCTGCTCCCAGGGACGGAACCCGCACCCTCTGCATGGAAGCACAGTCTTAGCCACTGGCCCACCATGGAAGTCCCTGCTTTGCCCTTTAATCTACTAAATCATCCAAGGTCTCGTTGGTTCTGCGGAGCTGCTGTTTATTTCCCTGTTAAATTCTAATTTGATTAAACAGCTCAGGGTTGTAGGTAACTTTGCAAAGGGACTAAAATTAAGTTGCTACATTAGGTTGGCTTTTAGACATGTGGCCTGGGACCAGGCTGAGGGGAAAGAAGGCACTCCAGAAGCCTCAGGAGCTGCTCCTCCATACGTAAGTGTTGGAGCATCATTTGCAGAAATAGCTGGACACCAAGGCAATTTATTATGAATCTAATGTTCGTATGACACTTGAGAGGCTCACTCATTCTTACAGTGATCCCATGAGATAATAGCATAATAATAAGGATCTCCTTGATGGGAAATTGAAGTGCTTAGAAGTAAAGTGCTTTGTCTGAATTTGCACTGTAATGAGGGGCAGAGCTGGCCCTCGATGGTAAGTGTTCTTTGTACTGTGTCACATCACTAACTTAAATGCATTTAGGAGAAGCCACTTTATTTATTTATTTTGGTAATTTTTAAAAATTGAAGTGTAGTTGATTTACAGTGTTGCATTAATTTCGGCTGCACAGCAAAGCAGTTCAGTTATACAGACATTCTTTTTTTATATTCTTTTCCATTATGGTTTATCACAGTATATTGAATAGAGTTCACTGTTTTATACAGCAGGACCTTGTTGCTTATCCATTCTATTTATAATGGCTTACATCTGCTAACCCCGACCTCCCACTCCATCCCTCCCCCAAACCTCTTCCCGTTGGCAACCACAAGTCTGTTCTTTATGTATGTGAGTCTTTTTCTGTTTCATAGATAAATTCATTTGTGTCATATTTTAGATTTCACATATAAATGATATCATATGGTATTTGCCTTTCTCTTTCTGACTTTATTTAGTATAATAGTCTCTAATTGTATCCATGTTGCTGCAAATGGCATTATTTTATTTTGTTAATGGCTGAGTAGTATTCCATCATATATATGTACCACATCATTTTTATCCATTCATCTGTTGATGGATATTTAGGTTATTTCCATACCATGGCTATTGTGAATAGTGCGGCTATGAGCATAGGTGTGCATGTGTATTTTTGAGTTTCAATTTTGTCTGGGTAAATGCCCAGGAGGGGGATTGCTGGATCATATGGTTATTCTATTTTTAGTTTTCTAGGGAACCTCCACAGTGTTTTCTATAGTGGCTACACCAACTTCCATTCCCACCAACAGTGCAGAAGGGGTCCCTTTTCTAGAAGGTGCTGCTTTAAAGACCAGCTCAGCACAGGCTTGCCGAAGATTGCTTTATCTTCGATTTAGACTGAGCACCAAGCCTCAGGAGTAAGGAGGTTGGGCCATAAGGGAAGGGTTACCATGTTAGCTGCGCATTTGGGGATCTGCCCACCCCCCAGGCAGGTGCTTGGAAATGATTTCTTGATACTGTAGCTATTCAGTTCAGTTTAGTTCAGTTGCTCAGTCATGTCTGACTCTTTGCAACCCCATGAATCGCAGCACGCCAGGCCTCCCTGTCCGTCACCAACTCCCGGAGTTCACTCAAACTCAAGTCCTATAGCTATTACTTAATGGCAAATGCCTCACTTATTCCAGGCCCATCAGCATTGTGATGGCCTGAGACTGAGTTAAGGAATGAACGAGTAATGGAAATTGTAATACAAGTGTCAAAATGAGGTGGTGGCATGCCTTACCTCATGATTGTACAGTTGGAAAAATTCCCATGGATTAAGCCATCCACTCTCACACAACCCACTGAATCAGGGAATGAACTTTCCTTCTCCAATCTGAGGTGAAACCTCCCTTCGAGTTTGCAGCCATAGCCACCTTCACAAGGATATTACTCAGGGGAGTGTTCTCCTAAGGAAGAGGACTTGGATTGGGTTCACGCTATCTCATTGGACTGTATCTTTCTCCTGCCCCTTTCTTTGCTTTTTTCTCTTTTAAAAATATTTGTTACATTCTTTTTCTCTTTAAAAAATATTTGTTATATTCTAATTAAAAATAATTTTATTTATTTATTTTTGGCTGTGCTGGGTCTTCGTTGCTGCTCGGGCTTTTCTCCAGTTGCGGCGAGCAGGGGCCACTCTTCGTTGCAGTGCACGGGCTTCTCACTGAGGCGGCTTCTCTTCTTGCGGATAACAGGCTCTAGGCACGTGTACTTCTAGCTGCAGCTCCAGGGTCTCTAGAGCTCAGGCTCAATGGCTGTGGCGCACGGGCTTAGTTGCTTTGCGGCATGTGGAATCTTCCTGGATCAGGGATTGAACCTGCATCTCCCGCATTGGCAGGTGGATTCTTTACCACTGAGCCATCAGGGAAGCCAGCTTCATCTGTATTTACAGCCACTCCCCCTGGGCTTGCATGACCGCCTGAGCTCCGCCTCCTGTCAGATCAGCAGCGGCATTAGACTCTCATGGGAGCATGAACCCTACAGTGAAATGCACATGCGGGGATCTAGGTTATGTGGAGAAGGAAATGGCAACCCACTCCAGTATTCTTGCCTAGAGAATCCTGTGGACAGAGGAGCCTGGCGGGCTGCTGTCCATAGGGTCGCACAGAGTTGGACACGACTGAAGCAACTTAGCATGCATGCATGCATTGGAGAAATGGCAACCCACTCCAGTATTCTTGCCTGGAGAATCCCAGGGACAGAGGAGCCTGGTGGGCTGCCATCTATGGGGTCGCACAGAGTTGGACACGACTGAAGCGACTTAGCAGCAGCAGCAGGAGGTTATACACTCCTGATCAGAATCTAATGCTTGATGGTTTGAGGTGGAGCTGAGGTGGTGATGCTAGCTACTGCTGTAAATACAGATTATTATTAGCAGAGAGGTTTGACTGCACAGAGACCATAGTAAATTCCACCGATTCTGCATTATGGTGAGTTGTATAATTATTTACTATACATCATAATGTAATAATAATAGAAATAAAGTACATAATAAACGTAATATGCCTGACTCATCCCCCCAAACCATCCCCTTCCCCTGAGTCCGTGGAAAAATTGTCTTCCACAAAACTGGTCGCTGGTGCCAGAAAGCTTGGGGACTGCTAACATAAGGGTTCTCTGGCTTCACTTGTACCAGGCAGAAGTCAAAAGATGGAGTGAGAAGTGATTAGCATTATAAGCACACAAGCCAGATGGCTGTTGAGAAGGATGCCTTGAGTTACATCTCCCCTCACCTTGCCCTGCCTGCACTTTTGATCCAGAGGCAACCCCCTCCAAGATCCTCCAAGGAATGTCTGTAATCAGGGAGTGAAGCAGAGGTGAAATTCACTGTGGAAAACTCGAATTTTGTCACTTTTTTTTTTTAACCTTGTAAATCAACCCTTTAATTTTCCTTTAATTAAATACTACTTTGTAGGATAAAATGTTCCCACATTTATTGCCAATCCAATGTTTTGTGATGAATGATTTAGAGAATCTATCTTGGTACTTAGGTCCTTATGTGTGTGTGTGTTCAGTCATGTCCAACTCTTTGCGACCCCATGGACTGTAGTCTGCCAGGCTCCTCTGTCCGTGGAATTCTCCAGGCAAGGAATACTGGAGTGGGTTGCCATTTCCTTCTTCACATAAGTCCTTAGCTTATTAATAAATAGGGTTATGACTGCCCTCATTATTTATAATATGAATAAATTCAATAAAAATTGATATAACTTTATAGGTTTGTAAGAAATATTAATTGGGTTAACCACTATTATTTTTTCTGCTTTAAAAAAAATACTTTTTATTTTGTATTGGGGTATAGCCAATTAACAAATAATGTGATAGCTTCAGGTGAACAGCAAAGGGACTCAGTTATACATATATATGTATCCATTCCCTTACAAGTTCAGTTCAGTTCAGTTGTTCAGTCATGTCCAACTCTTTGTGACTCCATGAACCACACCACGCCAGACCTCCCTGTCCATCACCAACTCCCGGAGTCCACCCAAACCCATGTCCATCGAGTTGGTGATGCCATCTAACCATCTCATCCTCTGTCATGCCCTTCTCCTCCCACCTTCAATCTTTCCCAGTATCAGGGTCTTTTCAAATGAGTCAGCTCTTTGCATCAGGTGGCCAAAGTTGGAGTTTCAGCTTCAACATCAGTCCTTCCATGAACACTCAGGACTGATCTCCTTTAGGATGGACTGGTTGGATCTCCTCACAGTCCAAGGGACTCTCAAGAGTCTTCTTCATCACCACAGTTCAAAAGCATCAATTCTCCGGTGCTCAGCTTTCTTTATGGTCCAACTCTCACATCCATACATGACCACTGGAAAAACCATAGCCTTGACTAGACGGACCTTTCTTGGCAAAGTAATGTCTCTGCTTTTGAATATGCTGTCTAGGTTGGTCATAACTTTCCTTCCAAGGAGTAAACATCTTTTAATTTCATGGCTGCAGTCACCATCTGCAGTGATTTTGGAGCCCAGAAAAATAGTCAGCCACTATTTCCACTGTTTCCCCATCTATTTCCCATGAAGTGATGGGACCAGATGCCATGATCTTCGTTTTCTGAATGTTGAGCTTTAAGCCAACATTTTCACTCTCCTCTTTCACCTTCATCAAGAGGCTCTTTAGTTCTTCACTTTCTACCATAAGGGTGGTGTCATCTGCATATCTGAGGTTATTGATATTTCTCCCGGCAATCTTGATTCCAGCTTGTGCTTCCTTCAGCCCAGCGTATCTCATGATGTACTCTGCACATAAGTTAAATAAGTAGGGTGACAATATACAGCCTTGACGTACTCCTTTTCCTATTTGGAACCAGTCTGTTGTTCCATGTCCAGTTCTAAACTCCCCTCCTATTCAGGTGCCACATAAAGTTGAGCAGAGTTCCATGTGCTTTACAGTAGGTCCTTGTTGATTATCCATTTTACATGTAGCAGTGTTTTGTCGCTCTTCCTGATAGAGAAGGTGCAGCCTGGAAGGCACTTGTACGACAGTGAAAATTGAAAATGTCAGTTGCGTCTGACTCTTGGCAAACCCATGGACTGTAGCCCATCAGGCTCCTCTGTCTATGAAATTCTCCAAGCAAGAATACTGCAGTGGGTAACCATTGCCTTCTCCAGGAGATCTTCCCAACCCAGGGATAGAACCTGGGTCTCCTGAAATGCAGACAGATTCTTTACTGTCTGAGCCATCAGGGCAGCCCTGGCACTTGTACAATCAATACCCAAGCCCTTGGGACAGCATCATCTGGAAAAAATCGGGAGTATTCAGTCATGTTTTGAGTTCTCTGGCATACCGAGGTGCCGTGACACAAAGCCAACATGAAAAATCCTGTCCTTGGGCTTTAGAAATTGCCAGTTTTATGCATTTCACCACATATTTTTGTCTTTATTTCATAATTACTTTTATATGTACAACTGTGTCCTTTTTTAGATGTGGTCTGAGTGTTTTGCAATGCTGTCTTAAAGCAGCAGTCCCCAATCTTTTTGGCACCAGGGACCAGTTTCATGGAAGACAATTTTCCCACAAATCGGGGGCGGGGGGATGGTTTCAGGACGATTCAAGCACATTACACTTATTGTGCACTGATTTCTATTATTATTACATCAGCTCCACCTCAGATCATTAGGGATTAGATCCCGGAGGTTGGGGATGCCTGCCTCAAAGAATGAGTAATTTTTACAGCATGAAACTTCAAGTCCTAGAATATCCCAAATGCATGAGTGTTGCCGTGCAAAATGGCCAAGACTCTGCACGTGAGACTTTGCATGAAAATAGAAGAAGAACCCAGCTGCCTATTTGTTTAGTAATTCCAGTCTAGGAAGATTGCTATGCTACTGTTTGAAATTACGTTACTTTTTTTTCTTTTTTCATCTGTCCTTGATTTTTGTTTCTAAGTGCAAAACTGGGAGAATTTATCTTAATGCTAAAAATGTGTTGGTCTAGCCAAACTAGATTTAAGTTTTGGATTAATCTCACTCCATAAGTTTAATCAGCACCAGGCATTTTATTTGGTCCTTGACTAACAGGAAAAGATGGTCTTCCCTGGTGGCTCAAGTGGAAATGAATGTGCCCGCCAATGAAGATGTGGGTTTGATCCCAGGTCGGGAAGATCCCCTGGAGTAGGAAATGGCAACCCACACCAGCATTCTTGCCTGGGAAATCCCTTGGACAGAGGAGCATGATGGGCTACCATCCATGGGGTCACAAAAGAGTCAGACACAACTTAATGACTAAACAATAACAACCAGCAGGAAAAGATGCAGGCGGCGTGTTCTTCTCAGAGCTGCCAATATTGTGAGGTAGTTTCTTTCACCTTCGGGCTTCAGGTGGAATGTTTTATTGTGCAATTTTATGTTCCTTAATAGGGAGTATAGGTCTCTCCCAGGGATATATCCATAATCATCAATCACTGATGTTTTTAAGGTGTCCTTTGAACATTAAATAACTGCTATGTGAATGTCCTAGATTAGAGAAGAAATCCCAACAAGAACTTGATTGATATCAGGTATCCAGGATCTATCTCAGGGATCCATACTACTGATAGAGAAGAGAGCCCATCCTCCAGAGTATATTTTAGGCATAAAATATTAAATAAGAATTCATAAAAGGCATATACTCATCTTAAATCAATTCTCCATACTAACAACTGGTGTTGAATGCAGCCTGCGGTATTCAGTGCTTACATAGGATAAGTAAAACCTTACACAGATAAGATCTTAAACATGAAATATGATCATACAGCTCAGTGGTTCAGAGCCACCCTCTCAGGGGTCAGACTGCCTGGAAAGGAATGTGTGTGTGTGTGTGTGTGTGTGTGTGTGTGTGTTGTGTTAGTTGCTCAGTTGTGTCTGACTCTCTGTGACCCCATAGACTAGCTCATCAGGCTCTTCTGTCCATGGAATTCTCCAGGCAAAGATAGTGGAGTGGGTTGCCATTTCCTTTTCCAGGGGAAGAAGGATCTTTCTGACCTGAAGATCTGGGGGATCTTCCTGACTCAGGGGTCAAACCCGGGTCTCCTGCATTGCAGGTGGATTCTTTACTGTTTGAGCCACCAGGGCATACTGGCTGTGAAATCTTAGGTAAACTTCCTTAATTTTTCTAAGGCTCAGTTTTCTCATCTATAAAATGAGGCTATAACCTGCAAAGAGATTTATGAGAATTCAATAAATGAATAGGTAAAAGCGCCTAGCATGGTACTGGAACATTGTAATCACTCAAGTGATGGTAACTATTACTACTGTTGTTATCATTTTCATGTTGCTGTTATGTTGGAGTGGTCTAGAGGCTAAGTCGTGTCCGACTCTTTGCAACCCCGTGGACTGTAGCCCACCAGGCTCCTCTGTCTATGTGATTTTCCAGGCAAGAATACTGGAGTGGGTTGCCATTTCCTTCCCCAGGGGATCTTCCCCACCCAGGGATTGGACCTGGGTCTCCTGCTTTGCAGGCAGATTCCTGATCTTATTTTATTTATTTATATTTATTTTTGGCTGCACCGGGTCTTTGTCGCAGTACACAGGCTTCTCACTGCGGTGGCTTCTCTTGTGGCCATAAGCTCTGGGTGCTCAGGCTTCAGGAGTTGCAGCACGAGGGCTGGGGGTTCTGGCACGCAGGTTTTGTTGCCCCGAGGCATGTGGAGTCTTCCCACACCAGGGATCGAACCCGTATCCCCTGCTTTGGCAAGTGGATTCTTTACCACTGGACCTCCAGGAAAGTTCCTATATTGGTCTCATTATTTATTAGTATCATCCAGACAAAAATACTTGAACAATTTCTAGTTATTACATGATGCAATTATTACTGCATTTTACTCTATTTGAAATAAAATCTATACTAAGCAATGCAATGGGTAAGATCATAAGCCTGCATATATATGTCTCTATATAGACAGATCAAGTAGGCATAGATACAGGTATATAGATATAGTATGATACTGCACTTTAGAAGGCCCAGTGCTTCCAACTCTTAAACAGTCGCAGCATTTCTGATTTGGATGGTACCTCTCCACTGGACCCTTTATGTATAGGAAAGAAGAGTGAGACTCAACAGGGTAAAGAGGGAGGGTCACACAGCAGAGGAGGAGCAGGCATGGTGGGGCTGGTAGCCAGGATGAGAGTTTCTCCCGCTGTCTCTCCCCGCCCTGCCCTTTGAAATTCTTAAACATCATGCACACAGACACACATACACACACACACACACACACCCCCTCTGCAGCAAAAAAAGTGTCTCCCAGAGTTCGAAGTACCTGTTTGGAAGATGACCCGCTTGAAAACCGGGATCTCTCAAAATTTGTCTCTTGCCCCCAAAATTGATCTCGTTTCTTCTCATTTGGGTCTCTTTTGTATTCCTGTCGTCTTAGACAAGCCTGCAGAATAACAACAAAAATGTTTCTTTGGCTTAGGTCTACAACTGGCTCTGATAACCTTATGCTTGGAATTCCTATTATGAGGAACATGCAATACAGGCGTCCATATCTAAGTGTTCACCAATACCTCTTATCAGGTGTAAAGATACCCAGGCATCATTTCCTCCTCTCTTTGCCCCAAATGCCAGGTCAAGAATATTAGCTGCTGCCTTAACAAATTCAAACAACAGAGGCATTTTGTCAAGTACTTACCCCAAAGCTGCCTTTTAGAGCTGCCTTCTAGCTCTTTCTAGTACACTGTATTTACTTCTCTTTCTGTTCTCAGCCTCCCTTTTTTAAAAAACTGAAGTATGGTTAATTTACAACGGTGTGTTAGTTTCAGGTATACAGCAAAGTGATTCAGGTATACACACACACACACACACACACACACACACATATTCTTTAGATTCTTTTCCATTATAGGTTATTACAAGATATTGGATATGGTTCCCTGTGCTATACAACAGGTCCTTGTTGTTTATTTTACATATAGTAGTGTGTATCTGTTGAAGAAGGCAATGGCACCCCACTCCAGTACTCTTGCCTGGAAAATCCCACGGACGGAGGAGCCTGGTAGGCTGCAGTCCATGGGGTCACTAAGAGTCGGACACGGCTGAGCGACTTCACTTTCACTCTTCACTTTCATGCACTGGAGAAGGAAATGGCAACCCGCTCCAGTGTTCTTGCCTGGAGAATCCCAGGGACAGGGGAGCGTGGTGAGCTGCCGTCTATGGGGTCGCACAGAGTAGGACACGACTGAAGCGACTTAGCAGCAGTAGCAGCAGCAGTGTGTATCTGTTAATCCCCAAACTCCTAATTTATCCCTCCCCTCATTCTTATTCTCTTCATTCTCCTCATGCTCACCTCCATTGCTCTATATCCCCTTGGGTCAGATTCCAAGTTACAGGGTAGAATTCTGTAGATTTCCAGCTACAGGATAAGAATTTTCACACATGAGAACTTTAGCACATCGCTGTTCCTTCCGCTTGGAATACCTTTCGCAGCACGCTCTCTTGGCAAACCCTGCTTATCTGCTAAGAACCAGCTCACAGGGCATCTCATCCCTGTAGTTTCTACCCTGACTCAGGGTATATTCTTCCCCAGCCCTATTAATTGCTCCTGTATACATACGTGACTTGAATTATGCAACTTTTCCACTATTGTATTTAGTTGTTTTATTTTTTGAGCCTGTTTCTACTGCTGATCAGCAAGAAATCCTGAGGGTAAAGACCATGTCTTTTGAATCCTCCAGCATCTAGCACTTAATGTTAGCTAAATTTGCTTTTTGTTTTGGAGGGAACTATCTATTCCCAAATGCAAAAATAAATAAAACAACCAAAGAATTGTTCCATTTTTAAAAACAAAATTTAGTACCAAAATATTTCTCTTCCAGTATTAGGACTGAACAAAACCCAAGGCCATTGTGTTCTATGGGCATGTCAATGGATTTTTTGTGTTTTTTTGAGGTATAGTTGATGTACAATGCTGTGTTAGTTTCAGTGTACAACAGAGTAATTCAGATATATGAATCACTTTTTTCAGATTCTTTTCCCATACAGGTTATTACAAAATCCTGAGTATAGTTCCCTGTATATAGTAGGTACTTGTTGATTATCTATTTTATATGTAGTAGTGTGTATATCGGAGAAGGCAATACTCCACTCCAGTACTCTTGCCTGGAAAATCCCATGGACGGAGGAGCCTAGTAGGCTGCAGTCCATGGGGTCGCTAAGAGTCGGACATGACTGAGCGACTTCACTTTCACTTTTCACTTTCATGCACTGGAGAAGGAAATGGCAACCCACTCCAGTGTTCTTGCCTGGAGAATCCCAGGGACGGCGGAGCCTGGTGGACTGCCGTCTATGGGATCACACAGAGTCGGACACGACTGAAGTGACTTATTAGCAGCAGCAGTGTGTATATATTAATTCCAACTCCTAATTTATCCCTCCCTTGCTTCCCCTTTGGTAGCCATAAATTTGCTTTCTATGTCTGTGGGTCTATTTCTGTTATGTATATAAGTTCATTTTTGTCTTTTTTTTTTTAAGATTCTACACATGAGCGATGTTCATAAGATATTTATCTTTATCTGGCTTTTCAACTTTTATTTATTTTTGCATAGTGCTTTTGGTGTATCTAAGGCCACTTTTCATAACCCAAGGAAACAAAGGCTTTCTCCTATTTTTTTCCTAAAAGTTTTATAGTTTTACATACAGATCTATAATCTGTTTGGAATTAACTTTATATATGACATGAAGGGCTTCCCTAGTGGCTCAGTTGGTAAAGAATCTGCTTTCAGCCCAGGAGACTGCGTTTAATCCCTGGGTCTGGAAGATCCCCTGGACAAGAAAATGGCAACCCACTCCAGTATTCTTGCCTGGAAAATCCTATGGACAGAGGAACCTGGCGGGCTACAGTCTGTGGGGTTGCAAGAGTGAGACAAAATTTAGTGCTAAACCACCACCATGATGTGAAATATGCATGCTAAGTGACTTCAGTCGTGTCTGACTCTTTTCAATCCTATGGACTGTAGCCCACTAGGCTTCTCTATCCATGGGATTCTCCAGGCAAGAATACTAGAGTGGGTTGCCGTGCCCTTCTCCAGGGGACCTTCTGCAACTCAGGGATGGAACCTGCATCTCCTGCATTGGCAGGTGGGTTCTTTACCAGTAGTGCCACCTGGGAAGCCCTATATGAAGTATGGACCCCGATTTATTTCTCTTCTCTTCTCATCTCTTCCTCCTTCCCTTCCTCCCTTTGTATATGGTTTCCCTTCCAATTGTTTCATCACTTTTTAAAAATAATTTTACTTATTTATTTTTGGTTGTGCTGGGTCTTGGTTGCTGTGCTGGCTTTCTCTAGTTGCAGCGAGCGGGGACACTCTCTAGTTGTGGTGTGCAGGCTTCTCATTGCAGTGGCTTCTATTGTTGCAGAGCATGGGCTCCAGGGCTCGAGGGTTCCTGGGCTCTGGAGCACAGGCTCAACAGTTGTGGTGTACCGTTTTAGCTGCTCCATGGCACGTGGCATCTTCCCTGATCAGGGATCAAACCCATGTCCCCTGTACTGGCAGGTGGATTCTTTACCATTGAGCTGCCAGGGAAGCCCTCAACTGACATTTTAAATACTGCAAAATAGCAAAATTTCTTGCAGAATTTCTACAGGTCCAATAACTGAACTCACCTTTGTCCTGCCAGAGCCGAATTATCCACTGCTATAGTAAAGAAATGCAGCATAAAGACAATCTTATTTCTAAATGAGGCTTGACATCTCCCTTTTCCTGCCTGGCTAAAGAAAGGAAAGATTCCTTCCACATCTTTTTCCCTCTGTTAGAAAATGCATCTCCTTCCTTGAAGGACTTGCCAGAATTTCATGGCCAAGGGGAAAGCCAGTATTCTGCCACAAGGTTAAGAGTAGAAATGACCTGATATTAACAAAACATTTACCACTTGGACTTGGGAACAGAGAATCAGTTACACCATGCTTCACAACTGATTGGCAGGTGAAGCACTGGTTTCAGAGTTCATCTACAGCGGCCAGGTGGCACCTGCAGCAAGGTGAATCCTGGATACTTATGAGAAAGGTATCATTTTACCCCGCCTTGCTTGGAAAGGGAGAACACTCCAAAATGGAGGAATTTTTCCCCTTGTTTTTGTTCAATCTCCAAGTTGTGTCCAACTGTTTGCGACCCCATGAACTACAGCACGCCAGGCTTCCCTGTCCTTCACTATCTCTAAGAGTATGCTCAAACTCTTGTCCATTGAGTTGGTGATACCATCCAAACATCTCATCCTCTGTCTCCCCTTCTCCTCCTGCCCTCAATCTTTCCCAGCATCAAGGTCTCTTCCAGTGAGCTGGCTCTTTGCATCATGTGGCCAAAATATTGGAGCTTCAGCATCAGTTCTTTTCAGTGAATATTCAGAGTTGATTTCCTTTTGGATTGACTGATTTGATCCCCTTGTTGTCCAAGGGACTCTCAAGAGTCTTCTCCAGCACCATAGTTCAAAAGCATCAACTCTTCAGCACTCAGCCTTCTTTACGGTCCAACTCTCACATCCATACATGACTACTGGAAAAACCATAGCTTTGACTATTTGGACCTTTGTTGGCAAAGTGATGTCTCTGCTTTTTAATACACTGTCTAGGTTTGTCATAGCTTTTCTTCCAAGGAGCAAGCATCTTTTAATTTTGTGGATGCAGGCACCATCTGCAGTGATTTTGGAGCCCAAGAATATAAAATCTGTCACTGTTTCCACTATTTCCCCATCTATTTGCCATGAAGTGATGGGACTGGGTGCCATGATCTTAGTTTTCTGAATGTTGTGTTTGAAGCCAGATTTTTCACTTTCCTCTTTCACCCTCATCAAAAGACTCTTTAGTTCCTCTTTACTTTCTGCCATTAGAATGGTATTTTCTGCTTATCTGAGGTTGTTGATATTTCTCTCAGCAATCTTGATTTCAGCCCTTGGTTTGTTATTTTCAAAAATGATGCCATATATTCAATAAATAGCTAAGCCTTTTAAATAATTCTGAACAGTGTTTGTTTTAATAAATAATTTAAATAAGAACACCACCACCCCCAATACTGAATAGTAACTATAATAAGTTAAACAGACACCAAATGATAGAATAAACCAAGCTAAAACTAAAAAGAGTCAGCTGGAGAGGTCAGTAAAGTCCAACTAAATATGGGCCTCTTTTTCCCTATTTCTTTACGATGAGTGGTGGAGCGCCTGTTGGGGGCAGGGGAGCCCCAGCCTGTAGTATTGTTTCCTGGAGCCTCAGAGGTCTCTGTTACCCTAAAGGCTGGGGAAGGAAATGCTGATGGGCTGAAAGTGGAGGAGCCCGTATTAGCAACTGCATGCAGGACCGAGGCAGATTTTGTGGGATGAACAGAATTCTTGTGGGCTGAGTGTTTTTTGAAACTTCTCTCCAAGAATGCCTGCGACTTAAACATTTCTTTACTAAAAGGGGAGGAGGAATAGAATGATTTGCAATGTTGAGAAAAAAATGTTTTTCCCCTCTAGTTCTCCCCCTCCCTCCACCTTCTCTCATTAGAGGAGCAGAAGAAACCAGTGGCAAGGTAGGTACTTTCTAATTTTAATCTTGAAACAGCCAAGCAATCTTTCCATGTAAATCAAACACTAGTCCTCTCCAAGTTACAGTTTTGCTAAGAAGGGGACATGGGGACAGAGCTAAGTTTGGACTTCCAGTCCTAGAAACAGCAAGAATCTGGCCATACCCCCCAGCCCTACCCAGGGACCAGTTTTCTTGTTATTTGTACATGTGAATGATCTTTTGTTGTTGTTTTCTGATGTTGATGCGGTTTCTGCTTGGAGGGTCCTGAAGGGATAGGGGCTGAGGAGTGTGAATTCCCCAGGATGGGGAGAAGGAAAAGATTTGTAATTCATCATCACCAGGGGCTCCCCTTATCCTGGGACTTTATTTCTCTTTCAGTTTCATGTGTCTGGAGCTAGAGTGCTATAAATAAGTTTCTGTTCTTGTGGCAAGAACTGGCTGAGTCTTGAAGTGGAGGCTCCAGGTAACGCCTTTTTTCTTCTTTCTGGGGAGAATCGGGGCTTCTTCCTTCGCTCCTCTTTGGTGTCGCACCCGCTGGACCCCCAAACCCATCCTTCTGACTGTAACACGTGCTCAGGTTGCCTTCTGTGCAGAAGGTACCACTGTGGGGCTGGAAAACAAACGTGCCTGTGTGCCTGTGGGGGACGATGTGGGCTTTGTGATTCACTGTAACTCAGTATTGGTAAACACAACGGGACCCAGCTCTGCCACTTTCTAGCACTGTGACCTTGGGCAAGCTCCATAGATTCTTGCTTCTCTCATCTTTGGGATGGAGGTGTCTCTGTGCTGCAAGACTGCAGGGAGAGCCTGAGGGACTGTTGGTAAGATGCTTAGCAAGCAGAGTGATTGGCTTGCTGTAGCATTCAGTAAAACTTAGCATCATCACCATCTACCACCACCACCACCATCATCGTCACCACTACCATCTTCATTGTAGTCTTAATCAACTTCTAATTGTTTCCAATCCCACATCTGGGTGTACTCCTTTTTTCTAAAGTCTGCTCTTGCCAAATAATGTGACTCCAATCTTGGCTGTGGAAGAAGAAAGACTCTTCTTGCAGACCTGACGTTCATCCTTGTTTATCTGCCCCAGAAGTAGGGGTCTGCTTGCTAAGCCCGCCTATCCCCTCAGCAGCCAACTGAGGAGCTCCCACTCCCAGTCATGCAGGCTACCTCTGTAAACCACTTGCTTCAGAATTACAGCTTTCTGAACCCACAGGGATGCTCAAAGTTTCTTTTGTCCCTTTTATTACCAGCCCCACTCTTCTAGTCATCATCTGGGCTCCTGGTACCTTAAGAAGCCACACACCCCAGGAACTCTTCCAGCTTCACGGTTCTGGTCTAAAAAGCGTTGTAATGATGACCCAACTCTACATCTTCATCAGCAAGGTTATTGTTACTCAAACCCCACAAGCATTTTGAGAAGCGGGACTTACTTCGGCCTTCAGTTGCTTTTAATTGTTCTTATGATCCATCACGGGCTACCCTGGTGGCTCAGTGGTAGAGAATCTGCCTGCCAATGCAGGAGACTCCGGTTTGATCCCTGGGTTGGGAAGATGCCCTGGAGAAGGGGATGGCTACCCACTTCAGTATTCTTGCCTGGAGAATCCCATGGCCAGAGGAGTCTGGTGGGCTATAGTCCATGGGGTCACAGAGTCAGACACAACTGAGTGACTCCATAACAACAATGATCCAACATGCCTAACTCAGAGTTTGGGCTTTTAATTATCACTGGGGACATTATCAAAGTTCATCAGTTTTAAGAGGTTGAGAAATCAAAGGTATAAAAAACAGTTTGATATGCTATTCCCCTCCAGTGAGTTTTTTGTTTGTTCTATGAAGAGTAGAGGAATGCACATGTCACATATCCCTCCCCGTGACTCCTGCAGGAGAAAAAGTTGAATTATCTCTGTTCCCTCAACCCCCCGAGTGGATAGTCCCCAGACTCGTGCCACCTGGTGCAGTGACCCATCACATCCTTAAACAAGTTTATATCATCATATTAGGTTTTGATCTGTACTTGAAAGAATCCGAATGAAAAATAAGCAACATGAAGTGAAACCCATTTGAACACATTTGATAGAGTCTAGAAAATCATCCTGAAATGCCAGGTGTAATCTTTCTTTTTAGCTTTCAGTGGATGTTAACGGCTAAATTTTGCCACAAGCTACATAAACACATTTGACCAAAAGAAGGGGAAATAAAAAGCTAAACAGCATGAACACCCTTGAAGAAACAGAGCCAAATTCTGAGATGGTGTATAATTACGTACTAGCTACCAGATTCTGAAATAGCATGTAATATGCCAAATAGATGTTTATTTCCTCTTGGTTTTTCAAAAGTGTCCCACCCAACCACTGAGAGGCACAGCATCAGAATAACTCAGGGTGGGTTTACCCTTCCTCTCCTGCTGCTAGCAGACAGACCTGTAAAGGCACTGCTAATTTGGTGCATACCAGCCTGAAGAGTATTTTAGGCAGTTGCAGGAATAGTGTGTATAGCAGGTTTCTAAGGGCTTCAATTTGAGCCAGTTCATTAAAGGCAAGTCCAGCACAGGAAGGCGTATGTGGCAAAGGTCTATGATTTGGGAGTCACATCTGGTTATTAGGCCTTACACTATTGTACACCCTGAAATGGGGAGTCCCTTGCACATCACTGGGGTCCGAGTAAAAGCTGGGGTTTCCACAAGTAACTGGCCAAGCTCACTGATGCCCCAGGGTTTCAGTATCTACCCAGTGCAAAGTCTATCTTAGTAAATTATCCAAATACACACAGGTTGTATATGGACCAAGTTATTGAGGGGGTCATTAAACTCATGCAACTGATTTTTTTTTCCATGTGGACCATTTTTAAAGTCTTTATTGAATTTGTTACAGTATTGCTTCTGTTTTATGTTGTGTGTGTGTGTGTGTGTTTTTAAGAGTTGTTTTTTTTTTTTTGCCTGCAAGGCATGTAGGATCTTAGCTCCTCGACCAAGAATTGAATCCGTAGCCCCTCTGTTGGAAGGCGAAGTCTTGACCACTGGACCACCAGGGAAGTCGCATGCAACTGATTCTTAAATCCCTACTTTAAATCTTTTCTGGAAGAAGGCGAGGACAGAGTCAATAATATAACTCATCACTATTCCCATCAAAGTAGTTTCTGTGGGTTGCTATATACTTAATTCGACAATCCTCAGAACATATTAAGGACAATCAAATTTATTTTTGTAGACCTTGTGGTGAGTGGTTTTGAAAATGCTCAATGAAGGTGGATTTGACTTTGAAGATTAGTTACAAGTCAGCTGGACCTGTGTCTGATAAACATCGTTGGTGGTCAAGTTCGCTAATGCTGGCTTTCATCAATGACAAGGCATTCAATTCAACATAGGAAAGTGACTCTGTCCTTCCCTGAAGAAGCTGTGGTCCAGTTTGATAGAAAGACATACAAAAGACAATTCCAATACAATTTCATCAACAATGAAAAAGAGGTATGAAAAGGGTGCTTTGGTATTGGAGTGATAGAAATGTTCTAAAACCAGATGATGGTGATGATAGCAAACTGGGTAAATTTAAACTTAAAACAGGTGAATTTTATGATATGTAAATTACACTTAAATAAGGTTTTGCTTTGTTTTGAAGAGGGTGCTATGGGAATAGAGAGGGTCCCATGGGAATACAGAGGGTCCCTCTAGTTCTAAGTTAAAACTATGGTCTTCACCACTCTTGCTGAGAGAATAAGGACCAGGGAAGGGAGGTTAGAGAAGTGGTGGAGGATTGGGCTGTTCTTGCTGTGGTTCTTGGGTTTGGGACCTGCCTCTGTGTGAGGGGAAAATGATGGAATTGCATACTCAGTTCTCATTTTCCATACATTTCAATCTGGAAGGTGGCAAGGCTGCAGGCAGGGAGACCGGATATGAGGATATTTTAATAAACTTGGAGATAAACCATGGAGGTTGGAACCAGGGCAATGGCCACAGGATGAGAAGGGAGGCACAAGTTCATGAGCTTTTAGGTAAACTCAGCAGGACTTGGTAACTGGCAGGGGTGGGGGTGGGGGGATTGTGCGTGGTGACAACGAGAAAGGAGTCAGGGAAGGCTTGGGCCACCATCTTCAGAGAGGGGTGCACAAGAGGATGATCGGGGATGGACCATGCAGAATCCACCATGGACGTGCTGAATTCAGTGTGCCTTTCCAACTCCTAGATGGAACCATCCAGCAAGCAAGTGTGTATGGGATTCTGACACTTTGAGAAGACTCAGGATTACAGATCATGAGTGTCTGACTCTTTTTGCAACCCCATGGACTGTAGCCCTCCAGGCTCCTCTGTCCATGGGATTTCCCAGGCAAGAATTCTGGAGTGGGTTGCCATTTCCTTCTCTAGGAGGATTTCCCGACCCAGGGATTGACCCCATGTCTCCTCCATTAGCAGGCAGGTTCTTTACCACTGAGCCACCTGGGAAGCCCCATCAGTGTATGAGTGGTAGTTAAACACATAGGAAGGGTTGAGATGGGCCATAGAACCTGTGAATTAGGAGAAAACTGGGCTGATGGAAACCTAGGGGAATTAACACGTGATGGGTAGAGCGAGGAATGTGAGTGAAACAGGAGGAAAACCAGGAGAACGTGATGTCAGGAAGCCAGAGAAGTAATGTTTCAAGAAAGAAAGAGTAATGGCCCCAAATGCAGATAAAGCTTCAGAAAACAAAGAGTTAAAAGTTATCTTAGGAGACTAACAGGCCAGTAGGTAATGGGATGCACTCGAGGGAGCAGGGAGTGGAGACAAAAGTCTAGCTGACTGTTTGGGGACATATGGAGACTAGAAAGTGCCGGGGTTGCGGCTAGAAAAGGACTCATGGTCCACAGACAGCTTTGTTCTTTTGTTCTCAGTGTGAGAGAGTTGAACGTGTTTGTGGGCTGAGACAGTAAGAAGAGAAGGAATTCCAAGGATGCAGATGAGAGGTCCACGGATGGAGAGGGGCTGGGAACACAGGGGCGTGGACCAAGCTCTCAGGTCCGGCCCCAGCAGTGAGAGTGTCCTTCTCCCCTTGAGCCTTGAGGGCTAGACAGGCATGCATCCCGGAATGGAAGGGGAAGAGCTGAGTGGGGTCCCACCTGTCGGCCTCAAGTTCTTTGGTTTCGTGTGTGTGCAAAACAGGGAGAGATGGTCCTTGTTGAAAGTACAGGAATGGGAGGTTTGAAAAAAATAAAGTTTAAACCGTGATAATGGAGGGAACTGATGGACAGAGAAAATATTGGAGTTATCCTTCATCCCTCTTTCCCTCACTCTTCCTCCCTATCAGCAAGATGTCTGTGCGGCTTCTGTTGATATTTCCTGGGTCAGGCTGCTTCTCACCACCCCCACTGTCACCATGCTGGTCTCGCCTAAATTTTTATCAGTTTCCTTACAAGTTTCTCTGCAGCTTCTCTTGCCCTTTTCAGTCCTTTTCCCACACAACAGCCAGAGTGATCTTTTTTTTTTTTTTTTCCCCTAAATTCATTTATTTCTGGCTGCTCTGGGTCTTCATTGCTGCGCACAAGCTTTCTCTAGTTGCGGCGAGTGGGGAGGTTCTCTCTAGTTGTGATGTGCAGGCTTTTCGTTGCAGTGTGTTCTTTTGTTGTGAAACACAGACTCTAGGCACGTGGGCTTGGTAATTGTGGCTCACGGGCTCCAGAACGCAAGCTTGACAGCTGTGGTGCCTGGGCTCAGTTACCCTGAGGCACGTGGGATCCTCCCACACCAGGGATAAAACTGGTGTCTCCTGCATTGCAAGGCAGATTCTTAACCACTGGACCATCAGGGAAGCCCCTGAAGTGATCTTTTTAAAAAGGTAAATCAGGTCATACCACTCTCCTGCTTTAAATTGTTTAATAATTCTCACTGGGATAAGAGTAAACGCCAAAGACCAAGCTTTGCCCTGAGAGACTCGATGTGATCTGGTCCCATCCACATCCTCCCTTAGTGTTTCAGCCAAGCTGACCTTCTTTTGTTTGCACCATTAGTTCCCGCCACAGGGCCTTTGCACCTGCTTCCTTGCTGCTCAGGATGCTCTGACCAGCTCTTTCCCATCATTTTACCTCCAGGATCAAATGTTATTTCCTCAAAGAAGATGCCTTGCCTATGTAAAAGAGCATCACCCCACCCCCTTTACCTCTGTTTTACTGGCCTCATTAAATTTATCATATATATTATATTGTCTCACATATTAATTTACTTGTGTGTGTAGCTTGTTTCTCAGTCATAGAATAAGAACTCGGGGAGAGAAGGGACTTTGTTCAGAATGTTGTTGTTGTTTACTCGCTCAGTCATGTCCAACTCTTTTCTGCCCCATGGACTGTAGCCAGCCATGTCCCTCTGTCCACAGGATTTCCCAGGCAAGAATACTGGAGTGGGTTGCCATTTTCTTCTCCAGGGGATCATCCCAACCCAGGGATCGAATCCAAGTCTCCTGCATTAGCATGTGGACTCTTTACCACTTGAGCCACCAGGGAAGCCCCGTTCAGGACACAGTAGGCACTTAATAATAATTATTATTTATAAAAACAGTGTTGAAAGTGTCCTTATTAACAAGCACAGTGTTGAAAGCCCAAGTGAGATTAGAAAATAAAGCTGCAAGTGACTCCAAGCTGCACGGTTGTGCGGTTTTCTTCAGGAGAGACCATCACATAATAAGATTGATCTTCTTACGTGCCTGTTCAGAAGACAGTTTCAAGCAAGTGTGTCCAAACCTGGGCTCTGTGGCAGAGACATCTTTGTGGAAAGCAGAGGGCCTCCCAGTGTGACCAGTTCGGATGTTTACATTCTTATTATCTTATAGAAATCCCCTCAATTCTACAGCCTTGGAGGTGGATTGACAAGAGTAGGAGGCAATTGCTGACTTCATTTCCAGGCCCAGAGCTGAACTGTATTATACAGGTGAAATCAGGTTACTGAGATCGGTCTGGTTGCCTTGGTGACACGGGAGGTTGGGTTATATTTGAAATTGCCAAGAAGGGGAAAAGCCTGATGGTGACAGGTCTCTGTTCTCCTTCGGGAAGGAGCACGTTTCGATCCTCAGCTGAAGCTAAGGATGTGCCTCCTTGGTTGCTGAGGGTGACCTCCAGCCAGTGGGCTGAGTGACACTTTCTAACTGCTCCCAGAATCCCACAAGCCAGTCTGGTAGGTTTGTCCCACGCCAGCTCTGGGTAATTACATCATGACTTCTCAGGCTCCCTGTCTGTTTTGTTTTTGCATGTAAACACTGTAACTAGGGTGACGAAGAGTTAGCTTGTTGTAAAATGTGTTAACCACCTTTCTTCTGGCTGCAGGACAATGGAAGGGTGTGTTGTTTGATAAATGGTAGGGTGACCCGGTTAACTCCTTAATGTCTTTTTTTTCTTGATTGCTGGTTTATCCAATTTAAGCCCTGATATCATTTGTTGATAAGGTTTGTGTGCCAAGCCCTGGGCTAAATACTTTAAAAATGTTATTTCATTTCCATGAGGATATAATGGAGGGGGGGGGCACAATTATCCCCATTGTACAGATGAGGAAACAGACTCTGAGAAGTAGCTTTTCATTGGTCACACAGCTGTTAAGTATGGGTTTTTGAGATTTTTTTTTTTTTACAGATTTTTTTTGTTGTTGTTATGGACCATTTTTAAAGTCTTTACTGAATTTGTTACAATATTGCTTCTGTTTTTTTAAAATATATTTTTAATTAGAGGATAATTGTTTTACAATGTTGTGCTGGTTTCTGCTGTACAACAGGCTGAATCAGCCGTAAGCATACATATATCGCTGCCCCCCACCACCCTCTTGAACCTCCCTCCTACCTCCTCATCCCCACTTCTCTAGGTTGTCCCAGAGCACCAGGTTGAGCTCCCTGTGATCTACAGGCAACTTCCCACCGGCTATCTATTTCACACGTGGCAGTGTGTATGTTTCCGTGCTCTGCTCTCAATTCGTCCCACCCTCTCCTTCCTCGCCTGTGTCCACAAGTCTGTTTTGTATGTCTGTGTCTCATTGCTGCCCTGCAGATAGGCTCATCAGTACCATTGTTCTAGATTCCACGTATATGCATTAATATACTGCTTCTGTTTTACTTTTTTTTTTTTGGCTTTGAAACATGTGGGATTTTAGTTCCCAGAGCAGGGATCAAACCTGCATCCCCTGCATTAGAAGGCGAAGTCTTAACTACTGGACTGCCAGGGAAGTCCCAAGTGTGGGGTTTGGCTTTTGGAAACCTGTTACTGCTTCTCATATACCAGTACCGTTTCCCCGATTCTCTCCTCATACTGCTGGTGGAAGAGAATTCTCACTTCCTGCTATTACCTGGTATTCTGAGTCCACCTTGTGCTGCATGTCCCGCAGATATTGAACATCACTGACGAACTTCTGCCTGTCCTTTGCTTCATGTAACATGATTCTTAATCCCCGACCTGTGTATAGAAGATGAATAAATGTGCTGTGATATAACCCTTTGTTGCTTTGCCATTTGGGGACTTCTCTTAGTATAATTGCTTTTATTCTCTTATTAATCTCATGTCCATTGTTGGAAGGGCACAGATGCTCCTTTCAGACTCAGAGGACTCTTTGTCTGGGTGTCGATGCCCTTACAGCCCTCTTGTTCCAGACATAAATAATGTAGCCACTTTCATCAGCTGGCTTCAGCCAGCCTGTCCTGGTTACTCAGAGGGAGTTAGACCGGCAGAAGCAGTTTGACCACACGACAAAAAAGAACCTAGCTCGATTAGCAATGACCGAAGCTCTGAGCCCCGTGGTCACATAAACGCATGGACTCTACAATGATCACACCCCTATTCCAATTCAGGCACTCCGCTGGGCATGGGGGTCAGGTGGTCTGGATGATGACATGGCCCTGGGCTTTGTGTTTCTCAATCTAGGGTGGAAGCCAGCACTGAATATGGTAGTCCCCCAGCCCCTCAGACTCCACATGGCTTTCTCACAAACTGCTCCTCCTCCCAAGTTTTCTGGAGGGAACGTTGGCATCAACCAGCTGGCTGCCCGAGCAAGTAACCTGGGTGGCTTCCTTCACCCTGCCCCCTCCTAGCCCAACCATATGAAAACCAAGTCCTGATGGTTTTCATCCCTGAGTATCCCTGGGATCCATCATGATTAGAGCACAGGCACTAGTGTGAGACTCTCTGGGTTCAAACCCCAAGTCTTAGAACTTGACAGTGGACCCTGATGCTGATAAGTGCGACGGAGCGGAAACACCGGGTCTCTGAGAAACTGTCATTGGGGGAGGGGGAGGCAAGGTTTTCCTTAGGGAAGGATACTGGCTTTGCTAAGGAGTGAGCTGGGCTGGAAATGGGACAGAAAGGATCTGGGACAGAAAGGACAAAAAGTACAGAGGTTTCAGGGCAGGAAGGGGATGGGGCAGCTGGAACACAGGGAGGCCAGGAAAGCCACGGAAGGGCTGTGGGCCCAGCTCACAAGGAGCCTTGGAGGTTGGATTCAAAGAGTCATATAAAGCCCCTGGAAGGTTCCATTCAGGGGGAGGACATGATTAGATCTGCATTTTTAAAGTTCCCTTCAGGGGATTCCCTGGTGGTCTGGGGCTGAAGACTTCATGTTCTCACTGCTAGGGGCCCAGATTCAATCCCTGGTCGGGGAAGTAAGATCCTATAAGCTGTAGCCAAAACCAAAACAAAGCCAAAGGTCCCTCCAGCTGTAGGATAGAGACTGGATGGAGGGTGGGGGAGGAGGTAGAGGAAGAATGGAAGTGGACAGGCCACTGGGGACATGTTAGAGGAATCTACGTAAGGTGGTGCCCAGACTTGGGTCACAACTGGAGGGGAAGAGGAGGAGGAGCTCATAGCTACTGTTTATGAAGCCTCTGGAAGTGCTAAGCAGTGTTTGACACATTTAAACATACTAACTCACACAATCTTCACCATTGCAGCAAAAATTAGATCTCTTTTGCAGATGAGGAAACTGAGGCACAAAGGGATTAAGTAACTTGTCTAAGGTTACAGAGCTGGTAAGCCCAAGAGTTGGGGTTTGAACCCAGGGAGTCTCATGCCAGTGCCCACGCTCTAATCATGATCAGTTCAAGGGACACTGAGGAGGGAAAAATCATCAGGTCTTGGTGATAATAAAAATGACATGATAATAAAAAAGATGGAGGTATAAAGGCAGCAGGCTGCCCAGGTCACTGGCTTGGGCAGCCAGATGGTTGATGCCAATCCTCCCTTCAGAAAACTTGGAATGAGGAGCAGGTTTGTGAGAAAATAATGGAGATTTTGAGGGGGCCGGGGACAGCAAATGGAGATGTCGAGTAAGCAGTTAGATATACTGCTCTGGAGCTGACCAGAGAAGTGAAGACTGGGGCGTTGCTGGCATTTTGGTAACAGCTGCAGTGGAAGGCAGGGTGGGTATTGAAAAGAGAATGATCACCCAGGACAAAATTCTGAGGACCATTGGATTTTAAGAACAGGAAAGGCAGCAGAAGAGAAACTCTGGGAAGAAGCCAGAGAGGCAGGAGGAAAACCGAGAATCAGGTGGGCGCAGTTTCACAGATGCTGAGAAGTGCGTGTTTCAAGGAGGAGATTATTAATAACCTTGGTGAGAGCCTTTTAGTGGAGTGACGGGGCCGAAGACAGATTGCACTGAGTTGCGTAAATGTGAGGTAAGGAAGTGCAGACGATGCTTTTAAGAAGTTTGTCTCTGACTGGTGTGGTCTAAATTTATGACAAAAACATTGAATTAGTTAATGGCATAGTTCATAGTGAGTCTACTGGCTTTCATTTATAAGGTCATCAGGGGCCTATTAACCAGTGAAGCTCTTTTACTTATTTCTATCTATCTATCTATCTATATATATATATATATTTTTTTTTTTTTAAAACTGAGATATAATTGACATATGGGCTTCCTTGGTGGCTCAGTGGTAAGGAACCTGCCTGCCAATGCAGGAGACACACACAGGTTTGATCCCTGGGTTGGGAAGATCCCCTGGAGAAGGAAATGGTGACCCATTCCAGTATTCTTGCCTGGGAAATCCCATGGACAGAGGAGCCTGACATAACTAAGCACTACCTCATTGACATATAACATCATATTAGTTTCAGGAGTACATTGGTATTTGTATGTATTGTGAAAGGAACACCACCATGAGTCTAGTTAATATCTGTCAGCCCACATCATTACAATTATTTTTTGTTCTTGTGATGAGAACTTCTAAGATCTATTCTGTTAGCAATGTTCACATATACTGTGTTATTAACCATAGTTACTATGTTGTACATT
Organism: Bos mutus; assembly: GCF_027580195.1. Taxonomy (NCBI): domain Eukaryota; kingdom Metazoa; phylum Chordata; class Mammalia; order Artiodactyla; family Bovidae; genus Bos; species Bos mutus. The sequence goes on from NC_091635.1 coordinate 33,570,151, forward strand.
GCATCCTTAGTATTTATTTAATAACAGAAAGTATGTACTCTCTAGCTCCTTTGCCATTTCACTCTCTTCCTACTCCATGCCTCTGGCAACCACCAAGCTGTTCTCTGTATGCTCTCTGTATCCATGAGTTTGGTGATTTCATTTTTTAGATTCCACATATGAGAGAGATCATGGTATTTTGTCTCTCTCTGACTTATTTCACTTAGCCCTTAAGGTCAATCATGTAGTCACAAATGCCAAGGTTTCCTCCTTTTTTATAGATGAATAATATTCCATTATGTGTGTGTGTGTGTGTGTGAGAGAGAGAGAGAGAGAGAGTGTGTGTGTCCATGAGTATGTGCATGCTCAGTCATGTCCAACTCTTTGTGACCCCATGGACAAGCTCCGCCAGGCCCCTCTGTCCATGGAATTTTCCAGGCAAGAATCCTTTAGTGGGTTGCCATTTCCTTCTCCAGGGGATCTTTATAGATACACCACATTTTCTTTATCCATTCATCCATTGATAAGACATCTCAGTTGCTTCCATGTCTAGGTTATTGTAAATAATGCTGCAATGAACCTAGGGGTGCATATATTAATATCTTTTTGAGTTAGTGTTTTCATTTCCTTTGGATTAAATACCCAGGACTGAAATTGCTGTGTCAAATGTAGTTCTATTTTTAATTTTTTGGAGGAACCTCCATACTGTTTTCCATAATGGCTGCACCAATTTACATTCCCATGAACAGTGCACATGGGTTTTTCTCCTCATCTTTGCCAACACTTGTCATCAACACTTGTTGTTTCTTTCTTTTTGATAAAAGCCATTCAAACGCATGTGAAGTGGTATCTCGTTGTGGTTTTGATTTGCATTTCCCTGATTAGTGATGTTGAACACCTTTTCATGCACCTGTTGGCCACCTGTATGTCTTCTCTGGGAAAAAGTCTATTCAGATCAGCTCATTTTAAAAATCAGGTTGTTTATCTGCTATTGAGTTGTATGAGTTATTTATATATTTTGTATATTAACCCCTTATTAGATATATGATTTGCAAATATTTTCTCCCATTCTGTGGGTTTGCTTTTTCATTTTGTTGATGGTTTTCTTTGCTGTGCAGAAGCCTTTTAGTTTGATGGAGGCCCACTTGTTGATTTTTGCTTTTGTTGCCACATTTAAAAAATCCATTGCAAGGACCAATATTGAAGAATTTACTATCTTACTTCTTTTAGGAGTTTTATGGTTTGGGGTCTTATGTTCAAATTTTTAATCCATTTTGAGTTGATGTCTGTGTGTGGTGTAAGACAGTGGTCCAGTTTCATTCTTTTGCATGTGCCTGTCCAGTTTTCCCAACATTGTTCATTGAAGAGGCTATCTTTTCCCCTCTGTATATTCTTGGTTCCTTTGTCATAAATTGACCACATATACGTGGGTTTATTTCTCTATTCTGTTCCATTCATCTATATGTCTATTTTTCTTCCAATATCATACTGTTTTCATTACTATAGCACTGTAATATAGTTTGAAATCAAGACGAGTGATGCCTCCAGCTTGGTTCTTCTTTCCTACATGTGTTTTTTAATGACAGTCATGTGACAGATGCTGCTGGAGGCTCTGGAGAAACAGCAAGATAAGGCAGAGGACATTCTTGACCTCAGGTGTCTGTATTCTATGGCTCTCCTTCCTTGTTTGGTTTATTTTTCCAGTTGTTCAGGTATTGGCAGAATCAGGTTGCCTCTGACTCATGGTGACCCAGTGTCTGGTCTGGTCTCTATGAAATCTTGCAAGATTTATCATTGAGCCCCAAACAATATCGTCTAGGAACTTGTGTTGGCCCCTTGGGGCATATTTTCTCTCATTTATAGCAAGTTGATCTTTGTGAGTCAGAATCCAAAACTACAATCTGATAGGTAGTTCCACAGATGACACACAAAGCCTAAATTTTGTCTCTGAGAATTTTAATAGTCATTTATGGAAGTCTAATTTAAGAGACTGCTTTTAACTTTTCATATGAATTTGTACCTGCATAGAATAAACTTATGTTCCCACGCTTTTCAGAAAACAATGGTGTTAAAACTGGCAGAAAGATGAATCCCTGCTGCTACTGATGGAAAGAAAAGCCTGTCTGAATATTAATCAGGCAGAGAACATAAGGATTCACAATGAAAATATGTTAATGGTCACTAAAAGAGTGCATCCCAGAATCCACTTGGATGATACATTTTGGTTACAAAATTAACCTGGAAAAACCAGCTAATCTCTCCTGGCTTTAATGCTGTGTTATTTTAAGGAGGCTTCTCAGTCAAGAGACATGAAATAATTTTGTCTAAAGAGGTGGGAAATAGCATTATCTGAATTACTCCATGCTAGGTTACCTCTGACTTCACAATCACCTACCAAATAATGGACTTTAAAATTGCCTACAAGTCTCTTTGTCCTCCCATAAACTCTCTATGACTGGACTCTACTATAAAATCAATATTTGGAAGCATCGTGGTGCCACATTTAATCTCTTACTTAAATACATCAATACTTTGTGAGATTAAACAAATACTCTAGGCCCCAAAGAAACAGATTATTAGAGCTAGATCAAGGAGATGATGGGTAGGTCACCACAGTTTAGGTGAACATCCTCCACATTTCTGAAGTGGCGCTTGAACTTCATACTGGACTTCGGGTTTGGAAAACTGAGCAGGAGGAACCAGAAATGGAAATCACTATATGGAAATAAATCCACATGAGATCATGCTTCATGTGTGGATCTCAGCTTTGTGGGCCTACTCAACCAGATGGCCATTTGAAGCCCCAATTTTTTTCTTAGCAAATACAGGCAGGTGGAGGGGAGGAGAGTGATAATAACATGTGGGCAGGGAGCATGTTTCTAAAACAGCATTCTGTATTCTCTGCTGTTTCTCACCTTTGAACTGCTTCTCAATTCAATATCCACTCATGGTTATGCACACTTCTGTTTTAAGTCTCTGGTGATAATGTGCCAGTTTGGGGCTTTAGAAATCCACAGGAGAAGCCATATTAAGTCAGGAGAGGGAGCAGGAAATGAGAAGAGAGGAGGAGGAGGCATGTGGGAGAGGAAGTCCTACTTGGCTGAAAGCGAGAGTGAACAATTCTTCTTGGCCTCAAAATTCTACACGTCTGTGAAAGTTCAGGGAGGAATATTCTAAGAACTTTGTGACATATGCCTTCCTCTCTAGTGTCAATTTCCAGTGAATTCAGACTTAATTTCCCTGACTAAGGGGAAACAAAGTCTGACTGCCGAATATATTTCTTCCAGTGGTCTAAAAAAATCACATGTGCTGTCTTTCTGTTCTATGGTCACGTTTCACAAAAAGGAATTGATGGGAAGGGAGTTCTTTTTATTATTAATAATAATCAAGCCATTTCACTGTTTTCTTGTGATGTTCTCATATTATGCTGCTTCTGCTATGTCACTTCAGTCGTGTCGGACTCTGTGTGATCCCATAGACGGCAGCCCACTAGGCTCCCCCATCCCTGGGATTCTCCAGGCAAGAACACTGGAGTGGGTTGCCATTTCCTTCTCCAATGCATGAAGGTGAAAAGTGAAAAAGTGAAGTCGCTCAGTTGTGTCTGACTCTTAGCGACCCCATGGACTGCAGCCCACCAGGCTCCTCCATCCATGGGATTTTCCAGGCAAGAGTACTGGAGTAGGGTGCTGTTGCCTTCTCCATCTCATATTATAAGTGTCATCAAAATGAATACGTTATTGGTTCACTCACAAAGAAAAATGTCAATGTAAGCCCCTCTTTCAAGTTAAGGTTCCTCTGAACCAAAACCTAAATGGCTGTATTTATATTTATACTTGATCATCAGGTTTATGGGCTTCCTTGGTGGCTCAGATAGTAAAGAATCTGCCTGGAATGTGGGAGACCTGGGTTCAATCACTAGGATGGGAAGATCCCCTGGAGGAGGGCATGGCAACCCACTCCAGTATTCTTGCCTGGAGAATCCTCATGGACAGAGGAGCCTGGCGCGCTACAGACTACGGGGTAGCAAAGAGTTGGGCAGGACTGAGTGACTAAGCACTGCACATCAGGTTTATAAATCTCCCACCTTTCCATAACTCGGTGCTGGGAAGAAGGATTGTAGAGGCTTTATTCATCTTCTTTACACAATTAATTTGTAATAACAAAGATTACAAAATTTGTTAAAATTTAACTTTCAAAAATCTTAAAAATTCGAAAAATCTGTAAAAAAAAAAATCTTAACTTACAAAAATATTTTGAGTATAGGCGACGAATACGAGTGATTTAGGCTCACTCTTCCTAACGTTCTACTACTGAGAGAATAATACTATGACCCAAGAAAAAGACGGGGAACTGAGCGGGGCGAGGGTAGATGGTTTGACTCTTCCATCCGATTTGCCTAGGAGATCGGGGGCGGGGTTGGGGTGCAGTACTGTAAATGGCTTATGAGAAAAGTTCTTTGGCGTTGACTTCCCTTTATCAATCAAACCGTGAAAGAGCCGGACGGTCATACACTGACCATCAAGCCCAGAAAAGACAGACTCAACGTGTAACTGGGAAACTCTGGGGCTGGGCGGGGATGTCACAGGCTGGACCAGCAATTCGATGCTCTCAACAATACTAATAATTTCTCACTGAGGGGCCGGAAGGGCCGTGAACCGTATACTTCTCTTGGAGTATGGGGGGGGAAGTTATGTGGATGCAAGGGGCCTGCCAGAGTGCAAATACAGGACCCCCACACCGTGTCTGAGGTAGAAAAATGCGGGGGGTGTGGCCAGCTGAGAGGGAGTGACCAAGTCCTTAGGATTTAGGCGGGATTCCGCACCCCCCGCCCCCTCAACCCCGTCCCAGAATCGGAGTCGTCTCAAGGAAAAGTGATCTCCCATCTTTTTCCCCCACATCCTCGGAGGACCAGGGGCCGCGCGGTCGCGGGGGCGGCCGGGCCGGCCGTTACCTTGCGGGTCAGTCCTCTCCCCCTGGAAGGGGCTAAAGGGGCCGAGGGGCGGGGCAGGCGGGCCGGTCCAGGGCGGAGGAGCCGCCCATCAATCGCGCGGGGCTGTCCCGGTGCTCTTCTTCCTCCTCGCTCTTCTCTCCCGCCTCTACCGGCCCCTCTTCCTCCTCCTCCCCGGAGGCAGCTTTTGGCGGCGGCGGCCGGGCTTGCTAGGGGCGGAGGCGGTGGGGGCGGCTGCCTAGCGTCCTCCCGTTTCCTTGGCAACCCGGCCCCCGCCCTCCTCTCGCGGCCGTGGGGGCGGGGCGGGGCTGCGGCCGTGGAGGTCCTGAACCCGGACTTGGGAGCCCGGCCGGTTGCCGTGGGAACTAGTCGGGATGCTATCCGGAAGGCCAAGCGGCGATGGCGGCAAGCGAAGAAGAGGTGCTGAAGGAGTCGGATTGGCTTTGTCTTGCTGTCCAAAGCCCAGACCTAGATATTGAGGCCTTCGCTCCTGCCCGGATTAGTGCTGAAGAATGAAAACCAGAGGGGAAAGTATTTTTAATCGAATAAAATAATATTAAAGGCAACACAACGGTAGAGGGAAAGACAGTGCAGCCCTGCAGTCTGAGCTGCGCAGGGGATCTCTGAAATGTCTGCGCCAACATAAAAAGGAAGAAATAAATGACTAAGGGGGTCACCCCATCAATGGTAGATCAGAGACAGGAGTCCGGTTTTCTCTTGGTTGTCAGTAATCTTGGCTGCTTTTCCCAAGGCTCTTGGAGGTTTAGACTAGTGCCCACAGATTTGCAAAGAAGGCGCCTGAGCCTGTGCTAGATACGCCCTCTGTCAGGTTTATTTTTGTCTGTGGTTTTCGTAGGCAAAGATGACTCTCTTCCATTTATTGTGCATATTTAGACACCTGATAACTTGCCAACTAATGTCAAGTTCTGGCATTTTTGATTGGGTAGAGAATAGGGAAAAGGGAGAATAGAAATACTTGGACTATTCATCCGTGCTCAGAATCCTCAGGTGTCCGTGCTTTGGGTGTCTTCTCAGTAATCCCCTAAATCCAGTTGACCTCCATGTCTCCTGCAGCATCACACACCCTTCTTTCTTTTATCACCACCACCCTAGTTTGGGGCTCTGTGACCTTTTAACTAATCTTCCCAGGTGGCTCAGTGGTAAAGAATCCACCTGCCAGTGCAGGAGATGCTGGAGATGTGGGTTCAATCCCTGGGTCAGGAAGATCCCCTGGAGAAGGGAATGGTAACCCACTCCAGTATTTTTGCCTGAAAAATGCCACGGACAGAGAGCCTGGTGGGCTACAGTTCATTTGGTAGTAAAGAGTCAGACACGACTGAGCACCTGAGCACGCACGCACAACCTTTTAACTGGGTTATTAGATGGGCCTCCTAACCACACCCTGCATCCCTGTCTTCCACACCCTATGCCCACCATTTCCATTGTTCTAAAACCAGCACAGATCCAGTGTCATTGAGCCACACATTAGGAAGCTCTCAAAATACCTTACTCCCTGGGGAATGAAATCCCTTCCCAGGGCTTACCTTCTTGCTTTTCCTCATTCAGCGCTTCTTCAATCATACTTCCACCAGAAGCAACTGTGTGTTACACACTGAACATTACTCCCTGCCTTCATACCAACTCCTAAGGCACATCCTGAGCCTGGCAGAGCCCAGATCAAATATATTGAGTTGGCCAAAAATTATGTTTGGGTTTTCCATACTTTTATGAAAAATTTGAATGAAATATTAAGCCAACCCAATATTTACGTGAAGTCTTTATTTTGGGCACTTTGTCATCCAGCTTTCATTGGTTCTTCAGCAATCCCTAATACCTGTCCATCTCTTGTGGCATTGCTGTCGTTCAGTTGCTCAGTTGTGTCCAACTCTTTGGGACCCCATGGGCTGCAGCACACCAGGCTTTCCTGTCCTTCACCATCTCTCAGAGCTTGCTCAAACTCATGTCCATTGAGTTGGTGATGCCATCTCATCCTCTGTCATCCCCTTTTCCTCCTGCCTTCAATCTTTCCCAACATCAGAGTCTTTTTCAATGAGTCGGCTCTTCACGTTAGGTGGCCAAAGTACTGGAGCTTCAGCTTCAGCATCAGTCTTCAAAATGAATATTCAGTGTTGATTCCTTTAGTATTGACTGGTTTGATCTTGCTGTCCAAGGGACTCTCAAGAGTCTTCTCCAACACCACAGTGCAAAAGCATAAATTTTTCTGCGCTCAGCCTCCTTTATGGTCCAACTCTCACATACATACATGACTAGCTGGAAAAATCATAGCTTTGACTATACAGACCTCTGTCAGCAAAGTAATGTCTCTGCTTTTTAATATGCTGTCTAGGTTGGTCATAGCTTTTCTTCCAAGGAGCAAGCATCTTTTAATTTCATGGCTGCAGTCACCATTTGCAGTGATTTTGGAGCCCAAGAAAATAAAGTTTCTCACTGTCTCCATTTCCCCCATTTATTTGCCATGAAGTGATGGGACCAGATGCCATGATCTTAGTGTTCTGAATGTTGAGTTTTAAGCCAGATTTTTCACTTTCCTCTTTCACCTTCATTAAGAGGCTCTTTAGTTCTTCTTCTCTTTCTTTTTATTTTTTTAAATTTATTTATTTTTTATTGAAGGATAATTGCTTTACAGAATTATGCTGTTTTCTGTCAAACATCAACATGAATCAGCCATAGGTATTCATATACCCCCTCCCTTTTTAACCTCCCTCCCAATCCCACACCTCTAGGTTGATATAGAGCCCCTGTTTGAGCTTCCTGGCCATACAGCGAATTCCCGTTGGCTATTTTACATATGGTAATGTAAGTTTCCATGTTACTCTGTCCATACATCTCACTCTCTCCTCCCCTCTCCCCATGTCTATAAGTCTATTCTATATGTCTGTTTCTCCACTGTTGCCCTATAAATAAATTCTTCAGTACCATTTTTCTAGATTCCATATATATGCGTTAGAATACGATATTTATCTTTCTGACTTACTTCACTCTATAATAGGTTCTAGGTTCATCCACCTCGTTAGAACTGACTCAAATGCATTCCTTTTTATTCCATTGTATATTATTCCATTGTGATATGTCCCACAACTGAGTGATATTCCATTGTGTATAAGTACCACAACTTCTTTATCCATTCATCTGTTGATGGACATCAGGTTGTTCCCATGTCCTAGCTATTGTAAATAGTGCTGCAATGAACAATGGGATACATGTGTCTCTTTCAATTTTGGTTTCAAAATGGATTAGGATTGGATTAGGATTGCTGGGTCATATTGTGGTTTTATTCCTAGTTTTTAAAGGAATCTCCATACCATCTTCCATAGTGGCTGTATCAATTTACATTCCCACTCCTCTTTTCTTTCTGCCATAAAGATGGTGTCATCTGCAAATCTGAGTTTATTGATATTTCTCCCAGCAGTCTTGATTCCAGCTTGTGCTTCATCCAGGCTGGTATTTTGCATGATGTACTCTGCATATAAGTTGTAGGGTGTAATGTAAATAAATAGGGTGACAATGTAGAGCCTTGATGTACTCCTTTCCCAATTTGGAACCAGTCCGTTGTTCCATGTCCAGTTCTAATTTTGCTTCTTGACCTGCATGCAGGTTTCTCAAGAGGCAGATAAGGTGGTCTGGTATTCCCATCCCTCGAAGAATTTTCCATAGTTTGTTGTGATCCACACAGTCAAAGTCTTTAGTGTAGCCAGTGAAGCAGAAGTAGCTTTTCTGGAATTTCAGTAGCCCAATCCATATTCTGTTCTTGTTGTCAGCTAGCCATTAAGTAATCCTTATTAAAGTATTAACTGATAATTGAAGCATTAACTTAGAAGTACTAACCCACGACCTCTCCCCACAGTTTGTGCTTTTTGAAAGGAGGTGCTTAAAGATGCAAAAATCTTTAAGACACACTGGACTGAAACTGTAATAGTGAAATGATGGGTAGAGAGTTTGTTCTGCTGGAGCGAGGACATCCCCCTCAAATAAAAATGATTATAATGATTAACACTGGAGGAAGTTGAAATCCAGATGAGAAAGTCAAAGAGAAGTGACCTGCCTTAGGACACATGGCAAGTGGCTTAAAAGCAGGGCTTCCCATTCCTGATTCCCTGATGATACCTACTAGTAAGAAAAGCACCTTGGTACATATCAGACCCACATTTTTCTTCCAGTTCAACATCTGTATAAAACAATAGTTTCTACCTCAAAAGATTTCTATGGGGATTTGAGAGACAGGACAAGTGAAACACTTAACATCTTACTTGATATACAGTAAGCACTCAATTGGGCTTCCCCACTGGCTCAGGAGGTAAAGAATCTGCCCGCAATGCGGGAGACACAAAAGACATGGGTTCAATCCCTGGATTGGGAAGATCCCCCAGAGGAGGAAATGGCAATCCACTCCAGTATTCTTGCCTGGGAAATCCCATGGACAAAGACTCGAGGGCTATAGTCCATGGGGTCGCAAAGAGTTGGGTATGACTGAGCACTAGCATGCACTTAAGCACTCAATAATCAGTAGCTTTACTTTTTGAGGCATATTTTAAGATTTTATTTACTGCATATGCATGTCAGCCATACATTTTTGAACATTTGTAAATCTTCAAAAGGTTTGGAGATGTCACTTCATGTCTCAGTTTTAAACTCTTCTACGTTTCAAGTGTTTATGAAAATTAACTTCTGTGGAAAGAATCATGGTGTCTTTGCAAGAGGGCAAGAGTTCCAGAGGTCAGCTTGTAAAAACTTTTATCAAGCAACTCCTGTTACAGTGTTTAATGGGTAAATTTGAGCTTTGTTGTTGTTCAGTCACTAAGTCATGTCCGACTATCTGCAACCGTGAACCGCAACATGTCATGCATCCCTGTCCTTCACTATCTCCCAGAGTTGCTCATGTAAATTACTAATAAGACTAGTTCTAGCCTTAAAGAGCAAAATGCAAAGAACGTGAAATGTTACATTGAGGAATAAGCACAATTCCTGGTTGGGGAAAGGATCCTACTCTTCATTGCTCTTTGCATGGTGTCCCTGACGGATGATAAACAAATGAAGGGAAAAAACCAACTTAAGTAGATAGTAGATTCAAATGACTGAGATATTTGGTGTTTGCAAATAAGTATCAAGAAGTTCTTTAGATTAATTTAAGGGTTCTGCAAAGGGCAACTTCAAGTATAAAATTTCAGAAGTAGACTGTGTATTAGGTTTTAGAAATCACATTTTTTGAGGGAAATATTGAACTCAGTACAAAGAGTAAGCTGTCTAGGGCTGTAGCCTGCTTTCTAAGCCCCTGAGGGTTAGGTGCCTCATGGAGACCTGGCCCAGCTACTTGATCTGGAACAACCCATGCTTTCTTTGTTCACCTAGTATTTCCTCTTCCTAAGAGCGAGTCTAACTAGGTCACTTTGTCACTGTCTAATCAGGAGCTCCCCTGATGGACATAGTGCTTCATGCCAAGTGGTCCTACAAGGAGATGGGCTCCCTCATACGCAATATGGTCATTTTTTACCTTGGTCCTCACTGTGACCCATGGGTTTCTGTTTTTCATTGGCTGAGGCCACCCAGGTGATGTTGCCTTCATTCAATGCATAGAAGGTTGTTTACAGATAGAATCTCTAGGAGGGGCTTTTCTGAGAAGGGGACTGTGGGCACAGTGGTCTTTTAAAGCTTCATGGGTTCTCCTCCAGAACCCTACTGGGATTCATCTGATTAATTAAAAAATATTTGTTGTTGCTCTTCAGTCCCTAAGTCATATCCAACTCTTTGCAACCCCATGGACTGCAGCATGCCAGGCTTCCCTGTCCTTCACCATCTCCTGGAGTTTGCTCAGATTCATGCCCATTGAGTCGGTGATGCCATCCAACCATCTCATCCTCTGTTATCCCCTTCTCCTCCCTTCACTCTTTCCCAGCATCAGGGTCTTTTCAAATGAGTCAGTTCTTTGCATCAGGTGGCCAAAGTATTGGAGTTTCAGCTTCAGCATCAGTCCTTCCAATGAATATTCAGGGTTGATTTCCTTTAGATTTGCCTGGTTTGATTTCTTTGCTGTCCAAGGAACTCGCAAGAGTCTTCTCCAGCTCCACAATTCGAAAGAATCAATTCTTTGATGCTAAGTGTAATTTACAATGTTGTGTTAATTTCAAGTGCACAGCAAAGTGCTTCAGTTATATATATATATATTTTTCAGCTTCTTTTCCATTATAGGTTATTATAAGTTATGGATATAGTTCCCTGTGCTATACAGTAGATCTTTGTTGTTTACCTATTTTACATATAGTAGTGTATAGATGTTATTTCCAAACTTCTAATTTATCTCTCCCCATCTCCCCATTATCCCCTTGGTAACCGTAACTGGCTAGTGGATTATTGAATATGCCATGGACTATTGTGACTTTCTGCATTCATCCCATAGAGATATTTGGCCAGACTGTGGATATGGAATGTTACCATCTCTTGATGTCACTCATTAAAAGCAGTCCTTTATCAATGTCATTAAGATGGCTAGAGAACTTGGTAGGTTGTTTTGAGGTGTATCTTCTGGGCTATGTATGCATTTAAAAAATTTTTTACTTATTATTTATTTATTCGGCCGTGCCGGGTCTTAGTTGCAGCATGCAGTTTCTTTAGTTGTGGTGGGATCTAGTTCCCCAACCAGGGATCGAACTCAGGCCCCTGCAGTGGGAACACTGAGTCTTAGCTACTGGACCATCAGGGAAGACCTGGGGCTAGGTATACATTTTGGTGGAAGTCACTGAAGATCCAGGATTGAGTTCCTTGGGTTCCTAAGATCAGAAATGTCATTTTAGTTAATTCAGGGCTGATCTTTATAGGAACTGTGCTATGTGCTATGCTTAGTTGCTCAGTCGTGTCCGACTCTTTGCAACACCATGGACTGTAGCCCACGAGGCTCCTCTGTCCTTTGGGATTCTGTAGGCAAGAATATTGGAGTGGGTTGCCATGCCTCCTCCAGGGGATCATCCCTACCCAGGGATCAAACCCAGGTCTCCCACATTGCAGGCAGATTCTATACCATCTGAGCCACCAGGGAAGAATTATTGGGATCTAATTCCTAATAATTCTACTCAGTGGAGACTAAATGAACTCCACCTGACTGAGCTGATGTTTTAGCCCAGAGACTAAAGCTGGCAGCTGACCATCCATGGTCACATATCCAGAGTCCTCCCTCTTGGTGGAAAGGCATCCCTGGGAGATCAAATTAAAGACCCGAAGGTGTGTTTGGTGAAGGTTGAATTAGATCAGAGGGAGCTGAGTGTCCTCAGGGATATCTCTAGCAGCTGAGGAGGCCCTGTGGAATAACCTTCCTTCCCTCCAGAGAGGTTTCAGTCTGGATAACTGATTTGAACTGTTCAAAGCTTTGGGAGGTTTTTTACCCCATCTTTGTTTCAGTTAACTGCCTTTTTGCTCAACTTTTCTGAACCATTTCTCTTCCACTTACACCACTAACAGCATGGCTTGGACTTGACAAGTCCTGGGTGGCCTTTGCTGTATGATATGTGGTAAACAGGGCTTTCCTGGTGGCTCAGCAGTGAAGGATCTGCCTGCCAATTCAGGAGGCACGGGTTCGACCCCTGGGTCAAGAAGATCCCCTGGAGAAGGAATTGGCAACCCACTCCAATATTCTTGCCTGGAGAATTCTATGGACAGAGGAGCCTGGCGGGCTATAGTCCGTGGAGTCACAAAAGAGTCAGACACGACTTAGTGACTGAGCAAAAAGACGTAGTAAACACCTCTTCACACCTCGAGATCCACATAGTTACAATGGGAATAGCCCGAGCCTCTGCACTAGCTTGGTGTTACGATTAATGAAACGTCAAGTGCAAAGTTTCTGGTCTTGAACCTGTCACATGATAATTCTTCAACAAATGGTAGCTGTCATGATTATTTGCATAATATAAATTTAATTCTCCTTGCTGAGGATACATCAAGGTACATACATCATGCATGAGTTTATAAAACATCTCTAAAGTAGTTATTTCTTGAAAATGTTCACCTTATGTTGCTAATATCATGGTGGTTAAGTTTAGATTGATTTTTTTTTCTGAATTTCAGAGAGTGACATTTTATGACCTTATACCTAATTGTGAGGGTGTATCCAGTTTGAGACTTGCAGTCGTCCATGAACTATCTGAAATTTAGTAATGCTTATTGGGCTTTCATAGGTCAAATATTTGAGATCTGATTCTCTTGCAGGATAAAGTAGACTCTACTGGACATTGGCAAACTCTACAATTTTAAAATTAAAATTTTTAATTAAAAAAAAGGATGTCCTTTGGGGGAATCCCTTAGAATTTCCCTCATTTCTAATTGCAGTGGGTTTGTTGTACTGTTTTACAAAGAGAGGGCAAACTCATTAAAGTTTGTTGGGATAGTTCTCAAAAGTTCAAACAGGCTTTGATTTCTTTATCCACTTTGGAAGCTTCAGACTTTTCAAAAACCCTTCATTATGGCAATTGATGCAGTTGATATGATTATAAGAACTTTGAGAACAGAAAACATACGGCTTTTCTGAATTTCTGAGAAATTATTGCCAAAGGAAAGAATTTGACTTCTGTCCAGAAAGAATATCTGATTTGTTTGGATTTGGGATAAACTCAAGCCATATATGTTTGGCCAAGAGTTTAATTTGTGGACTGATCACCAAGCTCTAAGCAAGACTCAGGTTTCAGAAAGCTATGACAACATCAGGGATCTCATGTGATTATTAAATATGCTCTGGATAGATGAATATTCAGGCCAAACACAACAACAAAAAATCCTTCTCATCAACAGGGCACTGAGCAACTCCTGGACCTTCAATAAGTCGATGTTACTTGGTGATGTTTTGTTTGGATAGCAGGAGAGGGGGGGAACAGAGCAGCACAGAAGACAGCTCCCTAGAGGAGCAGGGGCAGCAGTGATGTGGGGGAGCGAGCCCCCCTTCTAATCATGTGTTTCCTGATCCTGGCAGTCATGGAGATTTTGCCCTCTGCACTCACAAGGAGGTATCTGGGGATCCCCCAGTGACTGTGCCATGGGCTTCAAGGTGGCTCATGGTAAAGAATCCACCTGTCAATGCAGGAAACATAGGTTCTATCCCTGGGTCAGGAAGCTGCCCTGGAGAAGGAAATGGCAACCCAGTCCAGTATTCTTGCCTGGGAAATCACATGGACAGAGGAGCCTGGCGGGCTAAAGTCCATCAAGTCACAAAAGAGTCGGACATGACTGAGTGGCTAAACAGTACCAACAACAAAGGACCATGCCACACACAGGAGCATTCATCCCTGACGTGGAATCTGCTTCTTCCTTCCTCCGCTGGGTCTTAGTTGTGGCATGTGTGCATGCTGAGTCCCTTCAGTCATGTCCTGCTTTGTGCAACCCTATGGACTGTAGCCCTCAAGACTCCTCTGACCATGGGGTTTCCCAGGCAAGAATACTGAAGTGAGTTGCCATTTCTTTGTCTGCAGGATCTTCCCAATCCAGGAATCAAACCCATGTCTATTACATCTCCTGCATTGGCAGGTGGGTTCCTTACCACTAGCGCCACCTGGGAAGCCCCTTAGTTGTGGCATGTGGGGTCTGTTAATAGTTCCCTGCTGCTACTGCTAAGTCACTTCAGTCGTGTCCGACTCTCTGCAACCCCATAGATGGCAGCCCACTAGGCTCCCCCGTCCCTGGGATTCTCCAGGCAAGAACACTGGAGTGGGTTGCCATTTCCTTCTCCAATGCATGAAAGTGAAAAGTGAAAGTGAAGTCACTCAGTCGTGCCCAACCCTCGGCGACCCCATGGACTGCAGCCTTCCAGGCTCCTCCGTCCATGGGATTTTCCAGGCAAGAGTATTGGAGTGGGGTGCCATTGCCTTCTCCGAATAGTTCCCTGACTAGGGATCAAATCTGGGCCCTCTGCATTGGGAGTCTTAGCCACTGGATCACCAGGGTAGCCCCTGACATGGATATTTCTAATGTCTGCACTTCTCTTAGGAAGCTTTTATTTTTAAAATTTTTGTTTATTTTATTTTTTTGCTATGCTGCAGGGCTTACAGGATCTTTGTTCCCAAACCAGGGATTGAACCCAGGGCCATGCAGTGAAAGCACCAGGTCCTAGCCACTGGACAGCCAGGGAATTCCCAGTACTCTTTATGATTTGCTTTCTGTTGTTCTACCTGGGGCTTCCTTGGTGGCTCAGAAGGTAAAGAATCTGCCTGCAGTGCAGGAGACCCAGGTTTGATCCCTGGGTCGGGAAGATCCCCTGGAGAAGGGAATGGCTACTCACTCCAGGATTCTTGCCTGGAGAATCCCATGGACAAAGGAGCTTGGAGGGCTACAGTCCATGGAGTCACAAAGAGTCGGACACGACTGAGTGACTAAGCCCAGCAGA
Organism: Bos mutus; assembly: GCF_027580195.1. Lineage (NCBI taxonomy): Eukaryota > Metazoa > Chordata > Mammalia > Artiodactyla > Bovidae > Bos > Bos mutus. Next base: position 33,585,453 of record NC_091635.1, read on the forward strand.
GCACAAGCATCAGATCAGTGGCTAACTAATTTTTTTCTTTTTAACCCTTTGTGACCCCTCATTGCCTTCACCCCCACTAAGGACTGATGCTCCCCCCTCCAACTTGGGGGAGGCCCTCTCAGGGTGTCACAGGCAGCAGGAACAGCTTCATGGCCTAGATAGGTGCTAGGTGGGGACAACAAGGGGGAGGAAGAGACACTTAGAGTCAAGATGGGGGACTGCTGCTGGTGTTCAAAGCTGTGCATTCCAAACCAGTGAATCTAGAACATTCTGTCGACTCACTTAACAAATCTTTGACTGATAGGTGTCAGGGACAATGTATGTGTAGACAAATCAATAAATACATGCTATTAGCACCAGGAGAGGAATAGGGTACAGTGACAGAGGATATTGTGGTGGTGAAGGGGAGAGCAGGAACCTATTGAGACAAAGTAGTCAAAGATGGTCTCTGCGGGTGAGATCCGAAGGATGAAGAGGAGCCAGCTCTCGGCGGGCGGAGAAGGGGCGCAGGTGAGACAAACAACGTTGGGAGAGTCTTGGGGTAAAAGAGAGCTCATGGGATTCAAGGATCTGAGAGGAATCCAGCATGACCGGAAAACTGTTGTGAGGGAAGACTGGCGAGGTTGCAAGATTTGGTGGTAGATTTTATTCCAAGTACAATGGAAAGCCATGGGTGGGAACTTTCTGGTGGTGCAGTGGTTAAGACTCTGTGCTGTCAGTACAGGGGGCCTGGGTTTGATCCTTGGTCAGGGAACTAGATCCCACATGCTGCAACTAAGACCCAGAGCAGCCAAAAAACAGAAAGCCATGGGTGGTTTTAAAGCATGTTGTGTGTGCATGTGTGTGTGTGTATGTGTGTGGACGTGTCATATCACATGGAGACCTGTGAGGAGGTTCCTCACCAGAACTGGGAGATGGGACCACTTGATCCCTCTTCCAGCCATTAAGGAAACTTCAAAATGTCATTCAAGTACGTTCCTGGCGAGTGGCACTAAGATAAGATGATTAGAGACGAATAATCAAAGCCCTTTCTCCTACTTCCAGGACATTGACAAGACCAGAGGTCCCATATTGCGTAGCATATCTGGTTTGTAACTTGCAGCCTCTCATTCCAGTGTGCTTCATTGCACTGTCCCAGTGACGCCTTTCTGTCCCACACTGAGGCCCGCTCCTTTTCCTCCCTGTCTCTTTTTTCCTGTCTTGCTGTCCTCCTCCTCTCATTCCTCAGCACCCCTCTGCCCTCCTTGTCCCATTCACCCCCGCCACTTCTCCCCCTGCCGTTCTCATTAAGAGTAACTTGCCAAACCGCAGCTCTTAGATTCCTATCTTCTCCCAAACATTTCTTGGCTGGTCATCTCAGTCCCTGGTTCTCGCCTCTCTTTCCAGGCTGGAGCCTTCTCTGGTTCCCCGTCACCTCTCCCCTCTCTCAGTCAGCCCAACCCTGAGGTCACTCAGTTTTAAACACGTCAACAGGAGGAAGCGCTCTTGCTCTCACCCTGTAAAAAGAATATGTGAAGAGCTGAACCGTGGTGACATCAGTCCACGGGCACCAAGACCACGGAAGGCAGTTCTTGAAAACCAGACGGGACAGAAGGTATCACTGGGCGGGCTCCCTTCTTGGCTCACGGCACCCTCTGAGTCAGGATAATGAGAGAACATTCTTGAAACATGACTTAACCACGCTCAGTCCTCACACAAATTCCTGGTTGTGTGTGGAATACGCTCCACCAGCAAGCCTGAGCACAGACATGTGGGGCGGGCTTGTCAGCACGCTTCTCAGAGCTGCTACCTTTACAAAGCCACCTCCGAGCCAGTTAGTATGTGTTCAATTGTTAAAACTTAAAAAAAAAAAAAAAAAAGCCAGAGACACAGTGGGGTTTTTTATGGATGCATTTTCAGAGTTTTGTATTGTGGTAACGGGTTTCTGTCTTAGGGGCTGGGAAGAGGGGTGCCCTTGACATCACAAATTAGCAGGAAGACATTATGGGAAAGTCTTTCAGAGATAGAAAAAAAAAAGAAAACAAGATATTGTCCATTTCCAAAATCAAGCAGAGGGAGAGAGAATCCCAACTGGGGTCAGTTTGTCCTTTAATTCACTTATACCTGGAGTGTGTGTGTGTGTGTGTGTGTTTTAACACAGGCGGCTTATCTGAGTGGATTTTAAGAAATTAATTTAACTGAAAAATAACTAAATTACAAAGGGAGGAAAAAGCGTTTGGTTGGCATCGTACGAGGTCAGAGGCCGTTGCTAATGCAATATTTCATCAATTGGCTCATTGCTATTCTTGCATTGATGTGATTTCATTTCTCAAATAGCTCTTATCGTGGCAGGCTTGCATTTAGGATACATTGTACAGATGCCTTATAATCATTTCAGTGTGTTTACTTAAAATTTTAAAAGCAATTAAACAATTTAAAATATATTCATGTATGTGTTTGTGTGTGTTTGTGTGTACACACATCCACAGAGAGATTTTATAAATGTTCAGACTAGGGTTCTAAGTGAACACTGGGGCAAGTGTTACATTTATACACTGTAGGGCCCTTCATGCATTTCAAAGAGCTTCATGCAGGCGAATGTTAAGCTTGTTTCATACCCATTGAATCTACCATTATCTTCCTTAATACACTGAAGAAGCCAGAGAACAAAGAGTCTCCCTGTGTCCCTTATCCAAGGCCACACAACGGTTACTGGAACCGTGAGCTTCCTGAGTGCCAGTCACTTGCTTGCTGCACATCACAAATGCTGGAAAATGGTGATGAGTCAGTTTGTTAAAAAGTATAATAATCTACTGGGGAAGGGATAAGAGAGGGGAGGGTTTTGAGATACTCTGCTTTTTATTTTGATATAAAAGATACTCTGCTTTTTATTTATTTTGATGCAAAACAAATTATAATAATGGTTTTTCCTCATTAAAAAAAACAAACAACCTACAGAGATTGGGTGTGAAACAGTAACTTGCGTCCATGGGAAAGGGCCAAGCAACCTTCTGGCAGCATCTGAATAGATACGTGTATATCTAGGTGGTGGTATCTTCATGCCCTGACCTGTCCCACGCCTCTGCCCCTTCATCTTTGTTGAAGAATGTTGTGTTCAGAGTTGAGAAAAACAGTTTGATGCAGGGTTTTGGAACCCAGTTCCACCAGCAGGATGATAGACCCTCCTGGGATCCTCCCACCTCAGGAGGCAGGGAAGTACAGTCATGTATTCATTCATCAAACGCTTATTAAGCACTTAAGTGCCAAGTCCTGGGGACATAGAGGAATGAGATGCAGTCTTTGTGCTTGTGGGGGAGGAAGGAAGGTAAACAAGGATGGAGCAAACCCTACAATAGAGGAGGGTGTGGGCCTGGGAGACCCGGACGGGGAGATGGAAAGAGGGAAGGTTCTCACGGTGAGGAATGAAGTGCCTCCAAGCCGCTCTGGAGGCCCCACTCAGCACTGCCTGCTGGCGCGTCAGTTCCCCTCGGATGGAAGCATTTCTCACAGTGCCAGGCGCTGGCTCCATCTGAGCCAGATGACGTTGGCCGTCAGCTCTCCCCGCCTTCCGTCTCTGTCTGTTTCCTCCCTCCCCCACTTTCTTTTTGCTCCCAGTCTTATCAAATTCTATTCAGGGCAGCCACACATGGCCCATCATTTACAGAATCAAACCGATCTGAAAAGTATTCACATTAAGGTATGAATGACTAATATGGGGGACACCTGGGAACACCTGCATTTACCGGCTTCAAAGCCTTAAGCTTTGGCTGGCTGTGGAAAAACCATTTTCCTTAGCATGCTGGAGTGCTACAGGCACCTCTGAATTCACATGGTCTGGATAGTTGCCGACTCTTTCTGCACTTAGAGCTGGCCTTGTTTCCATTCAGTCTTATGTTTTTCCCTCCCGGCCCTCTATTGTGGCTGCATGATAAGGCAAGGGTGGGGGCCCGATTACTACTAATCTGAGACGTTTTGGCTGGAAATCCCACAAGGCTGCAGAAACAACGGCTTTGAAACGTTTGAGACACCAGTGATGGAAAACAAAGTGGCTATAAGTAGGACCTTCAGATGCTGCCCCCTCCAAATGCACTCACTCATTTAGTTCATTCTTCTTTCTTTCTTTTTAAAATTATTTTATTTGGCCGTGCTGGGTCTTGGTTGCGGCACTTAGAACCTCTTAGTTGCAGAGTGTGGGATCTAGTTCCCTGACCAGGGCTGGAACCCAGGCCCCCTCAGGGGGAGCGTAGAATCTAGTCACTGGACCACCAGGGAAGTCCCTAGTTCATTCTTTATCATTTGCATTTTTCCAGCTTCAGGACAGAACCGGCATTAAGTGAATGCATGAATGAGGAAAACATTGTGGGCTAGTAAATATAGTGAAATTATATTCCTAATGTTGGGTGGGAGGAAGGAGGATGTGACCTCCTCTACATCATTCTCCCTCGAAGTTTTCCACTAGGATTCTCCCAAGGGCCCTACTTGACTGTATAACAGTGTCCTATTGCCATAGAGGCCTGCTTTTGATTTTGTGCATCCTCATCCAGATGAAGTTGTGTAGTTTCAGTCAATTCTATTAAAAATTGTCCCTTTGTCAGCTCTGTACTCTGTGACAACCTAGAGGGGTGGGAGGGGCAGGGGGTGAGAGGGAGGCTCAGGAAGGGAGGGGGTGTATGTCTACTTAAAGCTGATTCATATTGTTGTACAGTAGAAACCAACAACATTATAAAGCAATTATCCTCCAATTAAAAAAAAAAATCAACTCCTTGTAGGGGCCTGGGCAGTAAAGACTAGGCATCAAATGTCTTTTCAAACTCTAACTTAGTTCATTCTGAGGAGCTGACTTCTTTTCAACACTATAAACTTCAACAGAAGTTTCAGAAAGTAGACATGTCTCATTGGAACGATCTAATAGCAACGAAATGGGAGAAAGCCTAAGGAATTTAAAATTCTCTAGTAACCATATTTGGAAAGGTAAAAGCAAACTGGGAAATTTAATTTTAATAATATACATTTAAGAATATATATACATATGTATATATAAAACTTGCCATGCCCTACGGCACGTGGGATATCACTTCCCCCACCAGGAACTGAGCCCATACTCCCTGCAAGGGAAGCTTGGAATCTTAACCACTGGACCGCCAGGGAAGTCCCTACTAATATATATTTTTAAACTCACTATATTAAAATATTATTTCCACATGGGATTAACATAAAAATTATTAATGAGATATTTTACTTTTTAGGTGCTAAAGTTACATCATATGTTTTTCAACTCCAGGGCATCTCCACTGGGACTCATCACATCCTAGGTATTTGTGCATCGGGTGTGGCTGGCAGTTACCTTTTAAATACTGTGACACGCTTAGTATCTTTTTGTTTGTTTTACTGAATACTGTTGATTTACAGTGTTGCATTACTTTCTGGTGTATAGCAAAGTAATTCAGATCTATAGCTCCCTATCCATCTGTATATTTTTCAGATTCTTTTCCATTATAGGTTATTACAAGATACTGAATAAAGTTCCCTATGCTATACAGCATCCTTATTGGTTATCTATTTTATATATAGTAGTGTATATCTGTTAATCTCAGATTCCTAATTTATCTCTTCCCACCACCCTCCCACCCCGATTTCCCCATTGGTAACCATAAATTTGTTTTCTATGTCTGTGAGACTGTTTCTGTTTTGGAAATAAGTTCATTTGTATCACTTTTTATGTTGCACATGTGACATCATATGACATTTGTCTTTGACTTCACGATGATAATCTGTAAGTTCATTCATGTTGCTGCAAATGACAATATTTCATTCTTTTTATGGCTAAGTAATATTCCATCATATATATGTACCACATCTTCTTATCCATTCATCTGCTGATGGACATTTAGCTTGCTTCTATGCCTTAGCACTATGTAAATAGGGCTGCAATGAATATTGTGGTGCATGTATCATTTTGAATTAAAATTTTCATCTTTTCTGGATATATGCCCAGGTGTGGGATTGCTGGATCATATTAGTAGTTTTATTTTTAGTTTTTTAAGGAACCTCCATACTGTTCTCTATAGTGGTTAAATCTTGGTATCTTTAAATGGCAGCAATTTAGATACTTTCCCCAGGGTAAAAATACTTACAATGTGAGAATCAGTGGGCCTTGAACAAGTGATGCCTGAATATGGTTGTGGAAAGTTAATTTAAGGTAGTGGGTGTCAGAACTGGGGCTCTAGTCTGGGCCTCTTTTAGTGACTTATTGAAAAAAAATATTTTAAAAGTGTGAAATGTATAGCCTTTACAAGCAATCTGAAATAAAGGAGAAATTAACAGAGCAAATGGCTATTCTCCTGGCATCCACTCCTGAAGTGAAGTGTTAGTTGCTCAGTCATGCCCGACTCTTGGCAACCTCATGGACTGCAGCCACCAGTCTCCTCTGTCCATGGGATTTTCCAGGCAAGAACACTGGAGTGGGTGGCCATTCCCTTCTCCAGGGGATCTTCCTGACTCAGGGATCAAACCCTGGTCTCCTGCACTGCAGCCAGATTCTTTACCTACTGAGCTATGAGGGAAGCCCTGAGACCACAAAATTGGAGAAGGAACCTTGGAGATCATATTGATTCACATCTCTCCTTGGAAACAATGTTGCACTGCTTCCCTGTCTGTACCTCAGAATCACAAAGGGAAATGTTGGGAAAATACTGATTCCTGGACCTCCAGCTCAGAGAATCAGATTCAGGTGGTCGGGGGTCAGGTGTAGGGCATCAGTAGGCTTTAAAATCCTCCCAAGTGATTCTAATGTATGGCCTGGCCTCTGAGTGCAGAAACATCCCCTTCATTTTATAGGTGAAGAAACAGAGCTAATGATTAAGCAACTCACCTCAAGTCCCACAGGTTGTTAGGGGCAGAGTAGGGTCCAGAACTCAGGAATTCTCCTCTTGCTTATCTCATACCCAGCGAAACACTTCAGTAATACCTCCATCACACATCTTTTCCCTGCTTGGTCTCAGAATTTCTCACTCTGAATTAAGATACATTACCCAGATCAACCTAGATTAGACAGAAACTTTTAGTAAAGACTCTGAGCTCTTATTTCCCAGAAAATCTCTAAATCAATGATGACTTTAAAGTGATTCTCATCTGGGTTGTTGTTGCTCAGTCGATCAATTGTGTCCGACTGTTCTGTGACCCCATGGACTGTAGCCCACCAGGCTCCTCTATCCATGGAATTTTCTAGGCAAGAATACTGGAGTGGGCTGCCATTTCCTTCTCCAGGGGATCTTTCCAACCCAGGGATTGAACCCAAATCTCCTGCATTGGCAGGCAGATTCTTTACCACTGAGCCACCAGGGAAGCCCTCTCATCTGGGGCAGTGGCCCTAAATGCCTCTCATTTTAGGCTCAGTCATGATCTGGAAACTATATACTGAATATTGGGTTTTATTGGAAAGGATAGGGAAGAACCCTGAAGAAGCTAACACCTGAATCTGATTCAGCTCATCCTCATTGACTCACAGCTAGAGCTAGTGGTTCATCCAGAGGGTCTTCATAGTCAGAATACCAAGCAGGAAGTGTGCATGCGCAAAGTGGGCTTGGGGGAGGGGTTGGAGGGACGCTTGAGCTGGGGCAGGGGCTGGGGGGAATGCTTGAGCCCCTGGGTGGAGAACAGCCAAGGCCTGTCTCCTGTCCCCCTGCACCCAGGGCACAGCGACGGGGGTCCTGTGTTGCCAGAACTGCTGCTGGTCCGGTTACTCCAGAAGACAGAAATGTAGGTCTGTGTTTGTTTCTGTTCTAGTGAAATACCCTGATTTATGAATGCTGGCAAACAATCCAATTTTTAGAAAAACGCAGGGTCAAGTAAAGCCCACTCATGAGGTTTCTTCTACCTAGAAGTGTTCCACGTGCAAACTTTTAGTTAAAGCTAAGACTTCTTCATGCTCAATATTGAGTTGTATGGGTTTTCAAAATGGTGATCTCCTGGCTTCGTGTTTGCTTTTTGCCCTGACTCTGTGAAGCTGATGAAAGCAGGCGGCAGTACCAGAGGGGAAAAATGGGAGAGAAGTCATATTGTTACTGAAAGTGGGGTCCGGCTGCTCACCGCCCTGAAGTCAAGATAGAGACCAGGCTGGTGGAAAAGAAAGGTTGCTTTATTTCTGAGGCTGGCAAGGGGTGGGGGAGCAAGATGGGCAGTGGTGGTGACTCCTGTAGGCAGAGGGAGGGGGCTATACATGGAAACAGCACTGGGTCAGCTCTGACAGTTATCTTGAAATTGGTCATGCAGTGGTCTGATGAGCGTCATCTTGATTGTTTTAAGTACAGTTAGTCTTCAGTTCCCGGAGAAGGCAATGACACCCCACTCCAGTACTCTTGCCTGGAAAATCCCATGGATGGAGGAGCCTGGAAGGCTGCAGTCCATGGGGTCACTGAGGGTCGGGCACGACTGAGTGACTTCACTTTCACTTTTCACTTTCATGCGTTGGAGAAGGAAATGGCAACCCACTCCAGTGTTCTTGCCTGGAGAATCCCAGGGTTGGGGGAGCCTGGTGGGCTTCCGTCTATGGGGTCGCACAGAGTCGGACACGACTGAAGCGACTTAGCAGCAGCAGCAGCAGTCTTCAGTTCCAGGGATGTTTTGTTCCATTTCCTTGAGGCCAGTTCTGGGAATGTTGGCAGCATCTGTCATGGCTACAGTCTGGTCATCATGTAGTTAACTTCTTCTACCTGGTTGGGGTTTTGGTATTTATAATACGGCTCAAAGGATGAGGCTCAGAATATTATCCGTAGCCCTTGAGGAGGAACTAAAGGTACCTGACTTTGCTTAATGACTAAGCTATTATTTTGTCCTCTTTGACTGCTTTCGTTTGCTTCTGTATTTTCTGATATCTCTGATTAAACTTATTCTCTGGCTAAAGTTTTTCTGGCTTCCCTTGGCTCAGCAGTAGAGAATCCTCCTACCAATGCAGGAGATTTGGGTTCAATCCCTGGGTTGGGAAGATCCCCTGGAGAAGGAAATGACAACCCACTCCAGTATTCTTGCCTAGAGAATTCCATGGATAGAGGAGCCTGGTGGGCTACAGTCCATGGGGTCTCAGAGAGTTGGATATGACTGAGCACACATCCACTGTATATATATCAACGCTACTCTCTCAATTCATCCCACCTTCTCCTTTCTACTTACCCTCACCCCAGGTCCACAAGTCTGTTTCTGAGTTTCTTTTAAAATTTTACTCATTTTCTCACTGTCCACATTATTTTTTGGCATTTGGCACCTGTGACAGGTCATGCATTTTCAGTATAAAATTGAAAGTGAAGATCATTACAGTGCCTCAGTTCTGGCACTGTTTATTTTTAACTTCTTTTTTTAACATATAACAAATCAAACTATTATTAGCATTGCCATGGATAGGCTAGTTGTTCTATATAGGGTTATATAAGCAAAAAATGTTTTCATTTACTGTGAAATGAAATGGAAATTTCCCTTGAAGTAAGTCCTGGGGCACCTCTTTTTTTAATATATAATCTTTTTTTTTTTTAATCTGATTTTATTTATTTTTTAACTGAAGGATAATTGCTTTACAGAATTTTGTTTTCTGCCAAATATCAACATGAATCAGAAATAGGTATATATGTGTCCCCTACCTCTTGAACCTCCCTCCTCATCCCACCTGTTCAGGTTATTACGGAGCCCCTGTTTGAGTTCCCCGAGACAAACAGCAAATTCTGGGGCAACCTCTTAGCCAATGAAATGATAATCCAAATAAAAATTAGAATTACTCTTACCCACATTCTTTATTTCAAGAAAAAAGCAGCCTGGCTAAGTCATCAGTGTGACTTCGAGAGCCCTTGATTTCAAATAATCTAAGGTATTAATAAACGTAAAGCCTTTTTCGTTAACAATGTAAGAATTGATGCTAAATTACCCTTTCATCCAAAGTACATTGTAAAAATAAGTGTAAGTTGTTTGTGAGGCACGTTGGAGATGAACATAAAATATGCATGGCATTTGTGTCTTGGCTATTCTCCCTACACATAACCTTGAATTTCACCATGATTTTTTTTTTTAATGTAAAAGGCTTAAAATTAGAATCTGTACTTGTGAGTACCTGTTTCAAGTATATGTCTGTGAACAGTTTCCCCTGTCCTCAGATAAACAGAGATGGGTAACTAACTGTTTCTGACAAAAGCTGTAGGGAACAAGATTAAACAAGAATTAGAGCGATTATATTTTCTTATCTAAAACCTTCAAGTCTTTGGAAAACTGCTTGGTTTCTATTTTAAGTCACGCTGCCCACATATCTTAACAACAGAATTTTTGCATAGTTTTGCTCTTCCTCTTTTTCTCTCTGTTTGGGTGTATTTATTATTTCATATGTGATGATGCAAAGCTCATTAAAAGGTCCATTTATATTCTTGTTATCTGCATGGGGATCTAGCCATTTCTGTCTTACTGTTTATAGAACCCACACTGTAATATTCAGATTTGCTGGCAATGGGCCCTTTCTAGCACCGTATACATTCCATTCCCCTCTGTGACTCTATTTATGGGAGCTCCTGTGATTTATCCAAGACTAATAAAGACAGTGTAAAATGATGGTCTGTGGGTTTATCCATCCATGGAATTTTAGCACTTTCAGAAGGAGGTTTGTCTTATATTCTTTTTCCCCCCAATTTAATTAAAACAACAACCAAAAAAAAGCATCCGTCCAAGTGAGTGACAGTTGGCAGATCCACATTATTCAGCTGGAGGGACTCCAGCGTTTCTGATGCTTGGAGATGGACAAGTAATTACCTCCTGTCTGTGACTATTTTCTACCAGGCTAAGCCCAATGTTTATTGTAAACTATCTGCCATTAAAAGCTGTAATAGCAAGCCTTATGTTCCCACACCATAAATTTGACTGCACTGTTTTTTTATTTACCTTCGTGTTTTATTACATTCTTTGAAATGTTTCATTCTAAAGAAAGATAACAGAAGAATGAAAATTGAACAAATTCCAAGTTCACACTTGAAAAAGAGATATGCTTAGCATACATGTATATATATGCATATTTTTGCCTATGCCTGGACAGCCCTGATGGCCACTTTCTGGATATTGGCAGCTTCCATGTAACTATTAGATGGCAGTTGCTATTAGTCCATCATTTCTTCAATGGTCCAGAAAACAGCCTAAAAATTAAAGTTTAACCAGACCATATAGGCCCAGGGCATCAGCTCCCAAACTTTTTATTCTCAGGACCCCCTTTATACTCCTAAACTGTTTTTGAAGACCCCAATGAGGTTTTGTTTGTATGGATTACATCTATCAATGTTTATTGTATAAGAAATGTGAACAGAGACCATTTAAACATATTTTTAAATAAGGATATGTATTTGTTTTAAAATAACTTAAAAATCTGTTACATGTAATATTAATGACATTTCAAAAGAAAAATTCTATTTTCTTTAAAAAATATATATAGTGCAAAGAGAGGGATTGTTTTTAGATTTTGTGTGATTTAATAGAAAAAAAGACTCATATCTGCTAGTTCATTCAACTCGTTGTGATATTAATATGTTGCTTTGGTTAAAGTATGTGAAAAAAATCTGGCCCTACTCATATAGGTAGTTGGAAAAGAGTATTTTAACAGCCTTTTCAAACAATCGTGAATATTCTTCTTTGACTACCAAACCCAGATTCCACAGGTTGTAGCTTCTTAAAGGTTAGTTGCAATGAGGAATTGGAAATCCTATGAGTGGACGTTTATCTTTTAAAAAACTAACAGACTTTTAGAGCAGTTTTAGCTTTACAAAAAATTGAGCAAGGTGTACAGAGTTTCCATAAACTTTCCCCCTCTCAGTTTCTTCTATTATTTATATCTTACATTAGTGTGGTATGTTTGTTAAAATTGATGAACCGGGGGACTTCCCTGGGTGTCCAGTGGTTAAGACTTCACCTTCCAACATAGGGGTGTGATCCCTGATCGGGGAGCAAGGCTCCTACATGTCTCAAGTCTAAAAAACCAAAACATAAAACAGAAGCAATATTGAAACAAATTCAGTAAAGCCTTTAATAATAGTCCACATACTTTGGCCACCTGATGTGAAGGACCAACTCATTGGAAAAGATCCTGATGCAAAAGATTGAGGGCAGAAGGAGAAGGGTGACAGAGGGATGAGATGGTTGGATGGTATTGCCAATTCAATGGACATGAGTTTGAGCAAACTCTGGGAGATAGTGAAGGACAGGGAAGCCTGGTGTGCTACAGTCTATGGAGTCACAAAGAGCTGGACATGATTTAACCACTGAAAAACAACATAAAAAATTGATGAGCCAATATTGGTACGTTATAATTAGCTAAAGTCCATGGCGTACAACAGAGTTCACTCTCTGTGGCACATAGTTCTATGGGTTCTGATAAATGCATGTCATGTGCCCACCATGACAGTGTCATACAAAATAGTTTCACTGACCTAAAAACCATGTTCTCTACCTACTTACCCCTTGTCTTCTTCCCCCAGACTCTGGTAACCATTGATCTATTTATGACCTCTATATTATCACCTTTTCCAGAATATCTTACAGTTGGAGTCATACCATATATACCCCTTTCCGACTGCCTTCTTTCACTAAAGCAATATGAGCTCACAGGCGGCTGTGATGACCTGCATGCTAAGTGCGCCCGAGAGGAGCTACCCCACGTCCCAGGTCAGGGGCAGAAGCTGGGAGGACCCCATGCCCGAAGGGTAGCGGCCAAGAGGAGTTACCCCACGCCTGAAGCCAGGGGTGGTGGCTGGGAGGACCAACCCCACATTCAAGGAGCCGTGGCTGCGCAGGCGCAGGAGGGCCTAGAGGAACTATCCCACGTTGAAGGTCAGGAAGGGGGGCGGTGAGGAGATACCCCTCGTCCAAGGGAAGGAGCAGCGGCTGCGCTTTGCTGGAGCAGCCGTGAAGAGATACCCCACGCCCAAGGTAAGAGAAACCCAAGTAAGACGGTAGATGCTGCAAGAGGGCATCAGAGGGCAGACACACTGAAACTATACTCACAGAAAACTAGTCAATCTAATCACACTAGGACCACAGCCTTGTCTAACTCAATGAAACTAAGCCATGCCCATGGGGCAACCCAAGATGGGCAGGTCATGGTGGAGAGATCTGACAGAATGTGGTCCACTGGAGAAGAGAATGGCAAACCACTTCAGTATTCTTGCCTTGAGAACCCCATGAACAGTATGAAAAGCCAAAATGATAGGATACTGAAAGAGAAACTCCCCAGGTCAGTAGGCGCCCAATATGCTACTGGAGATCAGTGGAGTAATAACTCTAGAAAGAATGAAGGGATGGAGCCAAAGCAAAAACAATACCCAGCTGTGGATGTGACTGGTGATAGATGCAAGGTCCAATGCTGTAAAGAGCAATATTGCATAGGAACCTGGAATGTCAGGTCCATGAATCAAGGCAAATTGGAAGTGGCAAAACGAGATGGCAAGAGTGAATGCCAACATTCTAGGAATCAGCAAACTGAAATGGACTGGAATGGGTGAATTTAATTCCAATGACCATTATATCTACTACTGCGGGCAGGAATCCCTCAGAAGAAATGGAGTAGCCATCATGGTCAACAAAAGAGTCTGAAATGCAGTACTTGGATGCAGTCTCAAAAATGACAGAATGATCTCTGTTCATTTCCAAGGCAAACCATTCAATATCACAGTAATCCAAGTCTATGCCCCAACCAGTAACACTGAAGAAGCTGAAGTTGTACGGTTCTATGAAGACCTACAAGACCTTTTAGAACTAACACCCCAAAAAGATGTCCTTTTCATTATAGGGGACTGGAATGCAAAAGTAGGAAGTCAAGAAACACCTGAAGTAACAGGCAAATTTGGCCTTGGAATATACAATGAAGCAGGGCAAAGACTAATAGAGTTTTGCCAAGAAAATGCACTGGTCATAACAAACACCCTCTTCCAACAACACAAGAGAAGACTCTATACATGGACATCACCAGATGGTCAACACCAAAATCAGATTGATTATATTCTTTGTAGCCAAAGATGGAGAAGCTCTATACAGTCAGCAAAAACAAGACCAGGAGCTGACTGTGACTCAGACCATGAACTCCTTATTGCCAAATTCAGACTTAAATTGAAGAAAGTAGGGAAAACCACTAGACCATTCAGGTATGACCTAAATCAAATCCCTTATGATTATACAGTGGAAGTGAGAAATAGATTTAAGGGCCTAGATCTGATAGATAGAGTGCCTGATGAACTATGGACTGAGGTTCGTGACATTGTACAGGAAACAAGGATCAAGACCATCCCCATGGAAAAGAAATGCAAAAAAGCAAAATGGCTGTCTGGGGAGGTCTTACAAATAGCTGTGAAAAGAAGAGAAGCGAAAAGCAAAGGAGAAAAGGAAAGATATAAACATCTGAATGCAGAGTTCCAAAGAATAGCAAGAAGAGATAAGAAAGCCTTCTTCAGCGATCAATGCAAAGAAATAGAGGAAAACAACAGAATGGGAAAGACTAGAGATCTCTTCAAGAAAATCAGAGAGACCAAAGGAACATTTCATGCAAAGATGGGCTCGATAAAGGACAGAAATGGTATGGACCTAACAGAAGCAGAAGATATTAAGAAGAGGTGGCAAGAATACACAGAAGAACTGTACAAAAAAGGTCTTCACAACCCAGATAATCACGATGGTGTGATCACTGACCTAGAGCCAGACATCCTGGAATGTGAAGTCAAGTGGGCCTTAGAAGGCATCACTATGAACAAAGCTAGTGGAGGTGATGGAATTCCAGTTGAGCTATTTCAAATCCTGAAAGATGATGCTGTGAAAGTGCTGCGCTCAATATGCCAGCAAATTTGGAAAACTCAGCAGTGGCCACAGGACTGGAAAAGGTCTGTTTTCATTCCAATCCCAAAGAAAGGCAATGCCAAAGAGTGCTCAAACTACTGCACAATTGCACTCATCTCACATGCTAGTAAAGTAATGCTCAAAATTCTCCAAGCCAGGCTTCAGCAATATGTGAACCGTGAACTTCCTGATGTTCAAGCTGGTTTTAGAAAAGGCAGAGGAACCAGAGATCAAATTGCCAACATCTGCTGGATCATGGAAAAAGCAAGAGAGTTCCAGAAAAACATCTATTTCTGCTTTATTGACTATGCCAAAGCCTTTGACTGTGTGGATCACAATAAACTGTGGGAAATTCTGAAAGAGATGGGAATACCAGACCACCTGATCTGCCTCTTGAGAAATCTGTATGCAGGTCAGGAAGCAACAGTTAGAACTGGACATGGAACAACAGACTGGTTCCAAATAGGAAAAGGAGTTCATCAAGGCTGTATATTGTCACCCTGTTTATTTAACTTATATGCAGAGTACATCATGAGAAACGCTAGACTGGAAGAAACACAAGCTGGAATCAAGATTGCCGGGAGAAATATCAATAACCTCAGATATGCAGATGACACCACCCTTATAGCAGAAAGTGAAGAGGAACCGAAAAGCCTCTTGATGAAAGTGAAAGTGGAGAGTGAAAAAGTTGGCTTAAAGCTCAACATTCATAAAATGAAGATCATGGCATCCGGTCCATCACTTCATGGGAAATAGATGGGAAAACAGTGGAAACAGTGTCAGACTTTATTTTTCTGGGCTCCAAAATCACTACAGATGGTGACTGCAGCCATGAAATTAAAAGACGCTTACTCCTTGGAAGGAAAGTTATGGCCAACCTAGATAGCATATTCAAAAGCAGAGACATTACTTTGCCAACAAAGTTCGTCTAGTCAAGGCTATGGTTTTTCCTGTAGTCATGTATGGATGTGAGAGTTGGACTGTGAAGAAGGCTGAGCGCTGAAGAATTGATGCTTTTGAACTGTGGTGTTGGAGAAGACTCTTGAAAGTCTCTTGGACTGCAAGGAGATCAACTCTGGGATTTCTTTGGAAGGAATGATGCTGAAGCTGAAACTCTGTACTCTGGGCACCTCATGTGAAGAGTTGACTCATTGGAAAAGATTCTGATGCTGGGAGGGATTGGGGCAGGAGGAGAAGGGGACGACAGAGGATGAGATGGCTGGATGGCATTACTGACTCGATGGACATGAGTCTCAGTAAACTCCGGGAGTTGGTGTTGGACAGGGAGGCCTGGCTGAGCAACTGATCTGATCTGATCTGATTCTTTTATGCCTTTTCATGCCTTGAGAGCTCATTTCGTTTTGTAGCTGGGTAAAATTCCATTGATCAGTGTATTACAATTTGTTACCCATTCAGCTTTTGAGGACATCTTGGGTGCTTTCAGTTTTGGGAAATTATAACAAAGCTACTACTCATCTGTGTGTGAGTTTTTGCAACTCAATTTGGGTAGATGCTGAGGAATGTGATAGCTGGGTGTCCAGTGGTTGTGGTTAGTTGCTAAGTCATATCCAACTCTTGTGATCCCATGGACTATAGCCTGCCAGGCTCCTTTGTCCATGAGATTTCCCAAGCAAGAAGACTGGAGTGGTTTGCCATTTCCTTCTCTGGGGGATCTTCCCAACCCAGGGATCAAACCCAGCTCTCTTGCATTGCAGGCAAGCTCCTGCATTGCAGGCAGATTCTTTACCAAATGAGCCACCAGGGTTTTCTGGTAAGACTGTTTATTTAAAGTTTGTAAGAAACTGCCAGACTATCTTCCAAAGTGGTTATACCATTTTGCGTTCCTAGCAGCAGTGAATGAGTTTTCCTATTGTTCTATATTCCTGCCAACATTAGGTGTTATCAGTTGTTGTCTTTTTTTTTTAATTTTAGCCATCTAATAGGTATACAGTAGTATCTCATCGTTTTGCGTTGCTAATGGCGTCTGATGCTGAGCATCTTTCCATGTGCTCATTGCTATCTGTGTATTTTCTTTGAGTTGTCTGTTGAGATCTTTTACTCATTTTTTTTTTTAATTGGGTTGTTTATTGTTGAGTTTTAAGAGTTCTTTGTATATTTTGGATACTGCTCTTTAATCAAATATGCATTTTATAAGTATTTTCTCCTAGTTGCTTGTCTTTCTGTTCTCTAAAATCAGTGGACTGTTCATACTGGTACAGTTTGGTGCCACTGTCTTGATTTATACTAAGATACCAGCAATTTCACCCACCATTGTTTAACATCGGTGCAAATTTTAACACAGGGAAAAGGCACATAGCATCTTAATAATCTCTAGAATTATAAAGATAGTTTTAATTTTGTGAGCACCCTAGGAAGGATCTCACAGATCCCCGGGGCCCACGGACTACATTTTGAGAGCCACTGGCCTACAGCAAACAAATACAACCCATACTATTTAGTTTAAGCTTTGGAAAGACCAAATAGAAATCTGTTTCCCAAATGTGGAATGTTCACTTCATTTTCTGCAAAAATGATTTAGAAAGTACAAAAGAAATTTTATGCACTGAAGCCAGTGTTCTAATCCATTGGGCAGAGTCAATTTTGTTTAGATTTGTTTTTTTCTCCCAGTGGCTCTTGGCAGGATATAATTCTTATTTTTCAAGAAATATACTGTGTGTATGTATAAATGTATTACCTAAAGTCTGTGAGCCAATGAATGTCTCTTTAATAACCAAAAAACTTATAGATGATGCCCAGTAATGGGCTTATAATGTATTTGTATGCGTAGACAGTATATGGTGTCCTCAACTTTTTCCTTTCTTTTCTCACTCCTCCGCTCATGTTTAAGCATAGAAATGGGGAAAGAACTCTAGTTTTGCAACCAGCAGACCTGGATTTGAATCTTGGCTACGTAATCTTATTTAACTTCTCGGAGTCTTTTGTTCTCCATCTGTAAAAGGGAAATGATATCATTGCCAAGACTGTGAAGATTATATTGAGTTGGCCAAAAAGTTCGTTCAGGTTCTCCCATTATGTGAAAACCCAAACCAACTCTTTGGCCAACCCAATATAAGACAGTATATATAAAGCCTCTAGAACCTCAGAGGTATCACTCAAATAACCAACATCATCACCAAAAGTCATCCCTTCCATTTTTAACAGATTCACAGTCTATGATTTTCTGGCTCAAATTATTATGCCTTAGTGTGAGTTTTCTGGAGAAAATACTAATGAGACTTAGTGTATCTCTCCAGAAATACTGTTTTCACAGGGACCAAAACCAGAGAAATAAATCCACTGTTGTCAACCCCCAGCAGGGGGACTAAATATGGGAATGACTATGAGAAGCAGCCAGAATAGAACGTAAGGATGGAACCAGAGGAGGTGTGATGAGGTAGCTGAGACCTATTCCAAAGGCAAAGGTCTAGTAGTAGTCAAAAGTTAAGGCTAGCACAGGGAACTCAGCTCAGTGCTCTGTAGTAACCTGGAGGGGTGGAATGGGAGGGCAGGAAGGAGGTTTACGAGGGAGGGCATAATGTATACTTGTGGCTGATCTATGATGTTGTCCAGCAGAAACTAACACAACATTGTAAAGCAATCATATTCCAAAAAAAAGTTAAGGGTGGGACTTCCCTGGGGGTCCAGTGGTTAAGAATCCACCTTGCAATGCAGGGGACACAGATTTGATTTCTCATCTGGGAAATAAGATCCCACATACTGCTGGGCAGCCAAGGCCTCAGGCTGCAACCACTAAGCCCTCAAGGCCCAGCAAAGATCATGCATAATGCAACTAGACACAGCTAAGCAAACTCTGTGTGTGTGTGTGTGCGCGCACGTGCACGCGCTCAGTCGTGTCTATTTGCGACCCTATGGACTGGAGCCCACCAGGCTCCTCTGTCCATGGAGTTTTCCAGGCAAGAATACTGGAGTGGGTTGCTGTTTCCTTCTCCAGAGGATCTTCTTGACCCAAGGACTGAACCCATGTTTCTTGTATCTGCTACATTGGCAGACAGATTCTTCACCACTAGCACCACCTGGGGAACCCCAAATAAAGTTAGGGGTGAAGGCAAATCATGAGGTGTGTTCTAGAAACAGTGGAAGGGGAAAATCAGTAGTGAGCCATCAGGGGCATGCCATGGGGGTGTACATGCCCACACAGAATTCCCATGGGCAAGGTTTATTGCATCTCCCTTTGTCTACAAACACCTCAGTGCTGCTTCTGGCAAGCATGACAGATCAAGAAACAGCTGAACAAGGAGGTGTTTTTAGGACAGAGGAGACCTTGACACCCTGGAAATTCAGAGTCTGGGCTCTGAAGCTGTGCTTCCTGTGCTTTGAGTCCTGGTTCCTCTGTCTGCTCTTGTGTGACTGAGGGCAATCACACAAGGCAGCCCCGCTTCCATCTTCTCTGTAGAAATGGAGTAGGTGTTGTCATTAGGACGTTGCTTCATGCGAAGCATCCAGAACAGTATCTGACGTGAGGCAATGGCTCAACACACCCCAGCTTTTGCCACTTGTCTGCCTCCATGTTGCTCACTCCTCTGACCAGCACTGGGTACAGCTGTGTGAAATTTCTGCGTGTTTATCTGCGGGCTCCCCTGGTGGCTCAGTGGGAAAGAACCTGCCTGCCGATGCAGGAGATGCAGGTTCGATGCCTGGATTGGGAAGATCCCCTGGCAATCCACTCCAGTATTCGTGCCTGGGAAATCCTATGGACAGAGGAGTCTGGCTGGCAGTCCCCAGCCTTTTTGGCACCAGGACCATTTTCGTGGAAGACAGTTTTTCCATGGCCCAGGGTTGGGGTGGGGAGATGGTTTCAGGATGACTCAAGCACATTAAGTTTATAGTGCCTTTTATTTATGTTCTAATGTCACTGCTGATCTGACAGGAGGTGTCAGCCCTTGGAGCAGAGGTTGGGGACCCCTGAGCTGCGATGCTATTGGTGGTGTGATGCATTTCACATTAGGCTCCCATCTCTGTTTCCAGATTCATGCAGGGCCAGCCTACCAGTAAATATACCCACAGCATGATGTTATTTATGGGGACTCCAGACCCTCCACCAATGACTGCAGCTTCAGGCCATTGAGTTTTAAAAGCTTTTGACTCTGAGTGATTTTTATTGTGTTACTCTTCAGATACAAAGTGTGATCATTGTAGGAAACTTAGAACGTAAGGAAATGTAAATCACCCATAATCCCATTGGGAGTTAACACTGGGATTTTTTTTTTTAATTAATTTTTATTGAGTAGAGTTAACTTTACAATGTTGTTTTAGTATCTGCTGTACAGCAAAGTGAATCAGCTGTATATTTACATATATCCCGTCCTTTTTGGACTTCCTTCCCATTTATGTTGGGATTTTGTTTCCATGAATTTCCTTCTAATCATGTTTGCACCCATATGGAGAAAGTTAAGTTCTGTCAATCATAAAGTGCAAATACTGATGGAGAAGGTATAAATCAAGTCTTTATCAATTAATAAGCTATTTTTAAAGATGAAGTATAATTGCTTTACCGTGTTGTGTTATTTCTGATGTATGATGAAGTAAGTCTGCTGTATGGATAAATATATCCCCTCCCTCTTGGACCTCCCTCCCACCTCGCCTGAGAAGTACATTTTCAGTCAAATCAGTTCTAACTGTTGAGGTTTTTAAGTAATAAGAGTCTCTGATGCATTTAAGTCCACACCAGGTAGGGAATGAGGCAGTTCAGTCACAATGCAGTTATTCATTCAATAAACATTTATTACTTACCTGCTATGTGGCTTGGCACTACTGAGCCCTGGTAATAGAGAAATGAGAAACAAGCAAACAGCCAACTAAACAGTCGACTCCATTGTTTATTGCAGTGTTGTTTTTAGTAGGAAAAAATGACATTTATTACCAATGCTAAATGTTCATCAGTAAGTTATGGCACAGCCTTCCAATAGAGTTGTAAAAAGATTAGAGTAACAGGGAAGGTGGAGTAGATATACTTCTCCCTGTTCTTTCCACTGAGTAAACCTGAAAACCCTGTACATTATATAGAAAATGAAAGAAGACTCTGAAATGTGGAGAAAAGGCAGAGTGGCTAGGGATGTCAGGACCTGAGGAGCAGCACAACTGTCTCTTGGATGTTTTTGCCTCATATACCTCAAGCCTGCAGCTGACGAAGCCTGCAACCTGGAAATGCCAACAGGAGCAGACGAGAAAACCCAAACAATAGCCTGCTGTCTCTTCCCAAAGGATTGGAAAAGGAACAGCCTAGGAAGACAGAAGACTTCTCAACAATGCTATGGGCTGTGTTCAGATGTTGAAACCCTAACCCCCGATGTGTTAATGTTTGGAGATGAGGTCTTTGGGAGATAATTAGGGTTAGATGAAGTCATGGAGGTGGGGCCCTTGTGATGGGATTAGTGGTTTTATAAGAAGTGTGAGTGAGAGATCACTTGCTTTCTGCCATGTATGGACAGAGTAAGAGACGGCAACACAGGGAGAGAGCCCTCATGAGATATTGACCTTGTTGGCCTTTGACCTTAGACTTTCAGCCTCCAGAACTGTGGGGAAATAAATTTTCGTTACGTCACCCAGGCTATGGTATATCTTTTGTTATAACAGCCCAAGCCCAAGGGCTTCCCAGGTGGTGCTGGTGGTAAAGAACCCACCTGCCAATGCAGGAGATGTAAGAGATGCAGGTTCAATCCCTGGGTTGAGAAGATCCCGTGGAGGAGGGCATGGCAACCCACTCTAGTATTCTTGCCTGGAATGTCCCCATGGACAGAGGAGCCTGGTGGGCTACAGTGCATAGAGTCGGACATGACTGAAGTAACTTAGAACCCAAGCAGATTAAAACAGAGTTTGATCCTGAGAAGTGGGATGCTGCTGTAACAACTACTTGTATATGCAGAAGCAGCTTTGGAAATGGGTAGTGAGTAAAGCCTGGAGAAGGGCATGGCAACCCACTCCAGTACGCTCGCCTGGAAAATCCCATGGACAGAGGGGCCTGGTGGCCTACAGTCCATAGGGTCATACAGAGTTGGACATGACTGAAGTGACTTAGCATGCATGCATGCGTGCAATGGGTAAAGGCTGGAAGAGTTTTGAGGTGCATGCTAGAAATATAGATGTTAAAAGTTATTTTGGTGAGGGACTTCCCTGGATGTCCAGTGGTTAGGACTCTGCACTCTCACTGCTGAGGGCAGGTTCAATCCCTAGTCAGGGAACTAAAATCCCACCACCACATGGTATGGCCTAAAAACAACAAAAGAAGTGATTTTGGTGAGATCTTGGACAGAAATGAGAAACAGGAGTTTGAACATTGGAGGAAAGGTGATCCTCGTTAAAATTTGGCAAAGAGCTTAGCTGAAATGTGTTCTAGTGTTTTTGGAAAGGTAGAATTGTGAATGATAAAATTAGATACTTTGCTGAGATTACTGAAAGAGAAGTTTGGTTCCTCCTGAATTCTTGAAGTAAAACGTGGAAGAGGAGCGATGAATTGAAGAAGGAATTAAGAAAAAGGAACCAGAACTTGAAGATTCAGAAAATTTTCAACCTATCCATATTGTTAAAAAAAAAAAAAAAAAAAAATGAGAGAGGACTTCACAGGTGGTCAAGTGGTTAAGAATCCACCTTCCAATACAGGGGACACAGATTCAATCCCTGTTTAGGGAATAAAATCCCACAGGCTGCAGGGCAACTGAACCCATGCGCCACAACTAGAGAGCCTATACATGGAAATGAACAGAGGCCAGAAATAGAGATGGGATTCTACCAGCAAAGACCCAGCCAATTTGAATTAAAGGGGTCATAAAGAAAAGAGGTGAAATGAAGGAAGCCGCAGAAGTGGAATTGCTGTCTTAGGGGATCCAGGAGGCAGAGCATGGAACCAGAGAAGATTATTCTCAAGCCTTAAAATCCAGTGGAATTTGCCTTGCTAGGTTTTAGCTTTGCTTAAGACCCATCACCCTTTCCTTCTTTCCTGTTTCTCTCCTTTGGAATGGAAATAATCTATCCCAAGCCTTTGAGCATCTACAAAACACCTACAACAGTTAAGATTATACTTGATGGGGAAAGACTGAAGCTTTTCCTCTAAGACTGAGGCCAGCCAAGGAGGTCCACTGTCACCATTCTTACTGAACGTAGTGCTGGAAGGTCGAATCAGTATAAAAAAGAAAGAATAGGAAATGCATATAAGTTGAGAAGGAAGGACTACAAGGTTTCCTATTTGCAGATGGCATGACCACATTAAAAATCCCAAAGAATCTGCCTCCCCCACCCAACAAAAAACAACGAAACCAACCAAACAAAACCCTTGTGGAACTAAGTGAGCTCAAGGGTGTGTAATATAAGATCAAAATCCAAAAATCAATTATATTTCTGTATACTACCAATGAACATGTGGATACAAAAATTAAAAATACTATACTATAAACAATCATTCCCCAAAAAAATGCCTAGGTATAAATGTAACAAAACAAGAATATGACTTGTATGTTGTAAATTCTACAATATGAGGAAAGATATCAAAGAATATCTAAATAAATGGAGAGATATTCCTTTTTCATGAATTGGAAGACTCAACATAGTAAAGATATCAATTCTGCCCAGATGGATATAAAATTTTAATTCCTATCAAAATTCCAGCACGACTTTTTATAGATATTGACAAGAATTTTCTAAGCTTCATAGGGAAAATCAAAACAAAAAGCTAAAACAATTTTGAAAAAGAATAAACTGGAAGTAATCAGTCTACTGGGCTCCCTTGATGGCTCAGTGGTAAAGAATCCACCTGCCAATTCAAGAGACGAGGATTGGGTCCTTGGGTTGAAAAGATCCCCTGGAGAAGGAAATGGCAAACCACTGCAGAATTCTTTCCTGGGAGATCCCATGGAGAGGAGCCTGATGGACTACAGTCCATGGGGCCACAAAAGAGCTGAACATGACTTAGTGACTAAACAACAAATCAGTCTACTAGATTTCAGGACTTACTCTATAGCCGTAGTCATTGCAGCTGCATAGTATTGGCAAAGAGACACTTTAGACATATTAATGGAACAAAAAAGAAAATCTAGAAACAGGCTCACACGAATATGCCCCAATGATTTTTGACAAACATATAAAACCAATTCAAAGGAGGCAAACCTCAAAAAATCTTGCTGAAGCAATTAGATATCTATAGGCAAAAACAAATTTAAAAAAGCTCATTTGCTACAAAAAAGAAAACTCAAAAAGGGTCATAAACTTAACTATGAAATGTAAAATTGTAAGACAATTAGAAAAAAAAAAGAAAATCTTTGCAACCTGGGTCTAGGAAAAGTCTTAGACCTGACACCAAAAAAATAATGTCCATAAAAAGAAAAACTGATCAATGAGACTTCATCAAATTTAAATTTTTGTTCTGCACAAGATTCTGTGAAGACAAAAAAAAATAGCTCTGGACATGTTTCTCCAGAGGAAATATTTGCAAGCCACATATATGCTACCCAGAATATCTAGAATATATAAAGAATTTTCAAAACTCAGCAAGAAAATAGGCAAAAAGCCAATTAGAAGATGGCCAAAAGGCATGGAGATGCTATTAAAGATGGCAAAAAACACATGAAAAGATGTTCAGTATTATTTGTCGTTGTTCAGTCGCCTAACAGTGTCTGACTCTGTGCAACTCCATGGACTGCAACATGCCAGACCTCTCTGTCCCTCATTTCCCAAAGTTTGCCCAAGTTCATGTCCATTGCATCAATGATGCCATCCAGCCATCTCATCCTCTGAAGCCCTCTTCTCCTTCTGCCCTCATTTTTTCCCCAGCATCAGGGACTTTTTCCAAAGAGTTGGCTGTTCACATCAGGTGACCAAAATACTAGAGCTTCAGCTTCAGCATCAGTCCTTCCAGTGAGTATTTAGGGTTGATTTCCCTTCAGATTGACTGGTTTGATTTCCTTGCTGTCTAAGGGACTCTTAGGAGTCTTCCTCAGCACCACAGTTGGAACGCATCAATTCTTTGGCACTCTGCCTTCTTTATGGTCCGGCTCTCACAACCGTACCTGACCGCTGGGAAGACCATAGCCCTAATTATATGGACCTTTGTCAGCAGAGTAATGTCTCTGCTTCTCAACACACTGTCTAGGTTTGTCATTGCTTTCCTGCCAAGAAGCAATTGTCTTCTGATTTCATGGCTGCAGTCACCATCCACGGTGATTTTAGAGCCCAAGAAGAGGAAATCTGTCACTACTTCCACATTTTCCCCTTCTATTTGCCAGTAATGGGGCCAGATGCTATGATCTTAGGTTTTTTAATATTTAGTTTTAAGCCAGCTCTTTCACTCTCCTCCTTCACCCTCAACAAGAGGCTCTTTAGTTCTTCTTTGCTTTTGCCATTAGAGTGATATCATCCACATATCTGAGGTTGTTTATGTTTCTCCCACTTGTCTTGATTCCAGCTTATAACTCATCCAGCCTGGCATTTCTCATGCTGTGCTCAGTGTATAGGTTAAATAGGGTGACAGCAGACAGCCCTGGTGTACTCCTTTCTCAGTCCTGAACCAGTCAGTTGTTCCATACAGGGTTCTGACTGTTACTTCTTGACCTGCCTACAGGTTTCTCAGGAGATAGGTAAGATGATGTCTGGTATTCCTATCTCTTTAAGAGCTTTCCACAGTTTGTTATGACCCACACAGTCAAAAGCTTTAGCACAGTCAATGAAACAGAAGTGGATGTTTTTCTGGCATTCGCTTGCTGTCTCTATGATTCACCAGATGTTGGTAATTTAATTTCTGGTTCCTCTGCTTTTTCTAAACCCAGCTTGGATGTCTGGAAGTTCTTGGTTCATATAATGCTGAAGCCTAGCATGTAATATTTTAAGTATGATCTTACTAGCATGAGAGATGAGTGCAATTGTCTGATGGTTTGAACATTCTTTAGCACTACCCTTCTTGGGAACTGGGATGAGGATTGACCTTTTCCAGTCCTGTGACCACTGCTGGGTCTTCCAAATTTGCTGACATATTGAGTGCAGCACTTTGACAGCATCATCCTTTAGGGTTTTGAGTAGCTCTACTGGAATTCCATTGCATCCACCAGCTTTATTGACAGCAGTGCTTCCTAAGGCTCACTTAACTTCACACCCCAGAGTGGCTCTGGGTGACAGATCACACCATCATAGTTATCTGGTTCATTAAGATCTTTTTACAATTCTTCTGTGTCTTCTTTCCATCTCTTCTGAGTTGACTAGGTCTCTACCATTTCTGTCCTTTATTGTGCTCATCTTTGGGCGAAATGTTCCCTTGATATTTCCAATTTTCCTGAAGAGATCTCTCGTCTTTCCCCTTCTGCTGTTTTCCTCTAGTTTTATGCGCTGTTCATTGAAGAAGGCCTTCTTGTCTCTCCCTGCTATTCTTTGGAACTCTGCGTTTAGCTGGATGTACCTTTCCCTTTTGCCCTTGCCTTTCGCTTCTCTTTCTTCAGCTATTTGTAAAGCCTCCTCAGATAACCACTTTGCCATCTTTTCTTTGTCTTTGGAATGGTTTTGTCCGCTGCCTCCTGTACAATATTTTGGACCCCTGTCCCTAGTTCTTCAGGCACACTGTTTACTGTATTTAATCCCTTGAACCTATTCATCACCTTAAGTCGCACCTGGCTGACCTAGTGGTTTTCCCCCACTTTCTTTAGTTTAAGCCTGAATTTTGCTGTGAGAAGCTGATGATCTGAGCCACAGTCAGCTCCAGGTCTTGTTTTTGCTGACTGTATACAGCTTCTCCATCTTCAATACAAAGAATGCAATCAATTTGATTTCAGTATTGACCATTTGGTGATGTCCATGTGTAAAGTCATCTCTTGTGTTGTTGAAAATCGGTGTTTGCTATGACCAGTGCGTTCTCTTGGCAGAATTCAGTTAGCCTCTGCCCAGCCTCATTTTGTTCTCCAAGGCCAAAGTTGCCTGTTACTCCAGGTCTCTCTTGACTTCCTACTTTTGCATCCCAATCCCCAGTAATGAATAGAACATCTTTTATTGGTGTTAGTTCTAGGAGGTCTTCTAGGTCTTTGTAGAACTGATCAGCTTCTTTGGCATTGGTAGTAGGGGCATAGACTTGAATTTCTGTGATGTTGAATGGCATGTCTTGAAAACAAACTGAGATCATTCTGTCATTTTTGAGGTTGTATCCAAGTACTGCATTTTGGACTCTTGTTGATTATGAGGGCTACTCCATTTCTTCTATAGGACCCTTGCCCACAGTAGTAGATATAATGGTCTTCTGAATTAAATTCGCCCATTCCTGTCCATGTCCATTTTAGTTCACTGATTCCTAGGATGTTGAAGTTAATTCTTACCATCTCCTGCTTGACCGTGTCCAATTTTCCTTGATTCACGGACCTAGCATTTCAGGTTCCTATGCAGTACTGTTCTCTGCAGCATTGGATTTTACTTTCATCACCAGACACATCCACAACTGAGCAGCATTTCCGTTTTGGCCCAGCTGCTTCATGCCTTCTGGGGCTATTATTGTCTTCCACTCTTCCCCAGTAGCATATTGGAAATCTTCTGACCTGGGGGACATCTTTCAGTGTCATATCTTTTTATCTTTTCATACAGTTCATGAGGTTCTCACAGCAAGTATACTGGGGTGGTTTGCCATTCCCTCCTCCCTATTTGCCATTAGGGAAATCCAAACTGAAACCACAATGAGATACTGCTACTTGCCTGTCAGAAAAGCTAAAATAAGAAATAACTACAATATCAAATGCCAGCAGTGATGCAGAGAAACTGGCTCACTCATATATTGCTGGCATGCAGTTAAAATGCTACAGCCACTCTGGAAGACAGTTCAACAATGTCTTAAACTGAACACATAATGACTAGGCAACCCAGAAATTACAATCTTGGACATTTGTTTCAGAAAAATGAAAACATACATTCAGTTCACATAAAAACCTATACACAAATGTTAATTGCAGCTTTATCCATAGTAGTCCCAGACTAGAAACAGCCTAGATGTCTTTCAATGGGTGAGTGGTTAAATGATGGTCCATCCAAAATAATATTCAACAATGTAAATGAATGAATTATTCACACAACAACCTTTTCATGACTCTTCAGAGAATTATGCCAAATGAATAAGGGAAATCCCAAGAGATTATATACTATGTGATTCCATTTACAAGACACTGGTTGGTTGGTTTGGGTTCTTTTTTGTTGTTTTTAATAAATTTATTTCTAATTTGTGGATAATTGTTTTACAATATTGTGTTAGCTTCTGCCATACATCAACATGGATCAGCCATAGGTATACATATGTTCCCTCCCTCATGAACCTCCGTCCCTCCTCCTACCCCATCCCACCTTTCTGTGTTGTTACAGAGCACCGGGTTTGAGCTCCCTGCATGCATGATACTCTTGAAATGATAAAATTATAGAAATAGATTAGTGGTTGCCAGGGGTTAGGAGTATGTCAAGGCTCCATATTGTCACCCTGCTTATTTAACTTATATGAAGAGTACATCATGCAAAATGCCGGGCTGGATGAAGCACAAGCTGGAATCAAGATTGCCGGGAGAAATATCAATACCCTCAGGTACGCAGATGACACCACCCTTATGGCAGAAAGCAAGGAGGAACTAAAGAACCTCTTGATGAAAGTGAAAGAGGAGAGGGAAAAAGCTGGCTTAAAACTCAACATTCAAAAAACAAAGATCATGGCATCTGGTCCCATCCCTTCATGGCAAATAGATGGGGAAACAATGGAAACAGTGAGAGACTTTATTTTCTTGGTCTCCAAAATCACTGCAGATGGTGACTGCAGCCATGAAACTAGAAGATGCTTGCTCCTTGGAAGAAAAGCTATGACCAACCTAGATAGCGTATTAAAAAGCAGAGACATTACTTTGCTGACAGAAGTCTGTCTTGTCAAAGCTATGGTTTTTCCAGGAGTCATGTATGGATGTGAGAGGTGAACTACAAAGAAAGCTGAGCACCGTAGAATTGATGCTTTTGAACTGTGGTGTTGGAGAAAACTCTTGAGAGTCCCTTGGACTGCAAGGAGACCAAACCAGTCAATCCTAAAGGAAATCAGTCCTGAGTGTTCATTGGAAGGATTGATGCTGAGGCTGAAACTCCAATACTTTGGCCACCTGATGTGAAGAACTAATTAGAAAAGACCCTGATGCTGGAAAAGATTGAATGTGGGAGGAGAAGGGGACAACAGAGGATGAGATGGTTGGATGGCATCACCAACTCAATGGACATGAGTTTGAGTAAGCTCCCAGGAGTTGGTGATGGACAGGGAAGCCTGGCATGCTGCAGTCCATGGGGTTGCAAAGAGTCAGGCATCACTGAGCAACTGAACTGAAGAGTTAAGGAGTGGATGGGGTGGAAGAGAAGTAGGTGTACTTATAAAAAGGCAGCCTGGGAACTCTTGGTGGAGGAGGAGATGTTCTGAATCATGATAGTATCAGCGTCAATATTCTGGTTGATAGTCCTACAGTTTCATAAGACTTACCATTGGGGGAAACTTGGTAAAGGATATACAGGACTTCTCTGAGTTATTTCGTACAACTGCATGTGAATCTGCAATGATCTCAAAATAAGACATTTAATTAAGAGAGTCAGGTAATATTTTTGCCACTTGAGATATGACAAATGTCCTATCCAAGTCCATCAAACCCTACTTGAAGCCCCCTCAGAATGATTGTTCAACTGCTCTTCAGTGATTTTCTCTGTCTAGAGCATTCCATTCAATGCTTCCTGCAACCCTATGAAGTACCATCATCCCCAGCTCTCTGATGAGGAAGCTGAGGTCAGTGAGGTCCCCTGACACACCCCAGACCACATGTGTACAGACCCAGTATTCTCAGACTCTAAAGCCCATGCTTAAAGCACCCTCAAGATGTAGAAGATCACATTTTAATTCAAGTGGGGAAAAGGGTGGAGAAGAGAAATAAAATGCCTCAGGCTTTCAGAGAACTCAGATCAGATAGGAGTAAGTCCAATTATAGGTCTCCACCCACCCATCCTACTTTGATGGCCCTGCCCAAAAGCCACTCCCTCCAGGAGGCCTTTCTGGAATTTCCAACCCAGGGACATCTTGCCCCCTCCTCTGAGACTCCCAGAACCTCTGGTTCAGTGCCTTCCCTGTGGCTTCCCAGTCAGCCTCAAGGAGATGTGTCTATTGGAGATGACAAATGTCTGTATCTGTGGAAAACACGCATCTTATGTGGCAATGCTAGAGTCCAGAGGAGCCAGGTACAGCGCAGGGGAGTGGGCACAGCAAGGTGAATCCTCCCAGATAGAAGCTCAAGACTGTGGGTCCAGGACTTCCCTGGTGGTCCAGTGGCTAAGACTCCACACTCCCAATCAATACAGGGGACTCAGGTTTGAACTCTGGTTAGGGAACTAGAATTCCACATGCCACAACTAAGAGTTTGCGTGCTGCAACTGAGCCCAGCATAGCCAAATACATAAATATTTTTTAAAAAAAGACTGTGGGTCCCCAGAACTATGGTTTCTCATCCCCAGAGCTCAAGAGTGGAGGGTAGGGAGAGGAGAGTAGAGAGGTTTTTAGGGGCCAACTACATACTCGAATCACCTGGAGGGAAGGTGGGTTTAAAAATACTGACCTAGCGTCACTCTTAGAGATATGGAATTCAGCTTATCTATAGCAATTGTACACCTGTGCTTCCACCATCGTGGACGGTGGGGGCTGGTCCACCGGCTCTCTGCTATCTAGTAGCTCTCATACCCAGCCCTGTATGAAATCGTGGCTGCATTACCATCAACAAGAAAGTCATTGCTTGGAGGGGCTTCCCTGGTGGTCCAGTGGCTAAGACTTCTTTGTGCTTCCACTGCAGGGGATGCAGTTTCGATCCCTGGTCAGGGAACTAAGATCCCACATGCGGGGCAGTGTGGACCAAAAAAAAGTCATTGTTTAGAGATACATACTGAAGGGTTTACAGATGGGACATCTTACAAAGAGCAATGAATTCCATGCTAACAGATTTGGTTTCTATTTTGAAGGCAAAGGGTCTCTATGGGAAGAAGTCAAGTAGAGGTGGCTATAAGATCAGATTTGTAATCTTGGAAGACCATTGGGGTTTATCCCAGTTAAGACAACTCCTTGTCCTTTATAGCAAAAGAAAGTCCTGAATCACAGATTGCATTCTGTTGTCACATCTCTTTAGCTACTCTAAATCTGAAATGCTTCCTCAGTGCTTTCATTGTCTCTCATGAACTTGACTTTTTTGAAGGATCTGTTACTGTTGCAGGATGTCTCCAGAGCTGGGTTTGTCTGATGGTTCATCGTAACGATATTCACATTATGCATTTTGATAGAAATACTCCAGAAGTAATGCTATGTCCTTCTTAGTGCCTGATATCAGATGATGTGTGCCTTAACTGTGCTGCTAATTTAGATCACCCGGTTAGGGTGGTGTCTGTCAAGAATTTTCATTAGAAAGTTCTTATTTTTCCTTTTGTAATTTGTAAATTCCCTCTCTCTTTTGGAGAGAGATTTTGAGACAATTGTGAATAAGCTGTCATTTCTCAAGTGTCTCAGTTCAGTTCAGTCGCTCAGTCGTATCTGACTCTCTGCGACCCCATGAATTGCAGCACACCAGGCCTCCCTGTCCATCACCAACTGCCCTTTAGTAAAAATCAGTGATTCTTGCTTGCATCAGTTATTACTATCATGGTTGCCAAGTGGCAGTTTTCTACTTTCGTCATTTGATCTATACTTACTGGTTACTTTTCTTCTGTAAGGCAGAAATTTCGCTTCTCCTCCATTTATTTATTTAAATATATATACACACACAGATTCATGTGTTCTTATTTAA
The DNA here is from genome assembly GCF_027580195.1 of Bos mutus. NCBI lineage: Eukaryota > Metazoa > Chordata > Mammalia > Artiodactyla > Bovidae > Bos > Bos mutus. The sequence continues at coordinate 33,617,060 of NC_091635.1, forward strand.
TGAATCCCTTGACTTTTTTTTTTTTTTTTAACAACTCTCAAGAACACTTTGTTGTTGTTGTTTTCTTTTTTTGTCTCCTTTCCACCTTTTGGTGCTTTTTCCTATTGGAATACAATTGATTTACAATATTGTGTTAGTTTCAGGTATACAGTTATACACACACATGTATTCTTTTTCAGATTCTTTTCTCTTATAAGTTATTATGAAATATTGATTATAGTTCCCTGTGTTATATAGTAGGTCCTATTGGTTATCTGTTTTATATACAGTAGTATGATATATGCTAATCCCAAATGCCTAATTTATCCCTCCCCATCTTTCTCCTTCGGTAACCATAAATTTGTTTTCTATGTCTTTGGGTCTATTTTTGTTTTCAGTTCAGTTGCTCAATCATATCTGACTCTTTGCAACCCCATGAACCACAGCACGCCAGGCCTCCCTGTCCATCACCAACTCCCGGAGTTCACCCAAACCCGTGTCCATTGAGTCAGTGATACCATCCAGCCATCTCATCCTCTGTCGTCCCCTTCTCCTCCTGCCCTCATTTTTGTTTTATATACAAGTTAATTTGTATCTTTTTTTTTTTTTAGATTCCACATATAAGCAATAGCATCTGATATTTGTCTTTCTCATCTGACTTACTTCCCTTAGTACGATTATCTCTGGGTCCATCCATATTTCATTTGCAATGAAATATTGCAAATGGCAATATTTCATTCTTTTTCTATGGCTGAGTAATATTCCTTGTGTGTGTGTGTGTACTACATCTTCTTTATCTGTTAATCTGTCGTGGACTTTAGGCTGCTTCCATGTCTTGGCTCTTGCAAACAGTGCTGCAATGAACATTGGGGTGCGTGCATCTTTGTCCATTACGGTTTTCTCTGGATATATGCCCAGGAATGGGATTGTAGGATCATATGGTATCTCTGTTTTTAGTTTTTTAAGGAATCTCCATACTGCTCATCATAGTGTCTGCACCAATTTACATTCCTACCAACAGTGTAGGAGTGAATCCCTTGACTTTTAGGCCTTGTGCATCATGTTTGAGGTATTTCTCTTGTAAGCAGCACATGGCTAGACTTTTTTTTTCCCCACACTGACTTTATAACCTTTAAGCAGTGAGTTTTATTCCTTTATATGAGTTGTGAAAATAGTATAAATGGATTTATTTCTGTAAAAAAAGATGTAGATCTACACATACTGATGTAGAAAAATGTCTAAAATGTTTTTAGGAAAAAAGCAAATTGCAGAAAAGTATGTACAGTTTGAGACCATCTGTTGGGGGAAAACATATTTGTATATATATTTCCATAGTCATGAACATTTCTGGAAGGTTATACAAGAAGGAAGTTAACATTGGTTACTTCTAAGTACCTGGACTGGATGTGGGGCATGGGGTCTGTTCATAGTTCAGTCTATTAGTTAAATTTTAGCTTTGTGATCAGGTGTTCTTTTCTTTCTTTCTTTTTTAAAAAAGATATTTATCTGGCTGCTCCAGCTCTTAGCTGCAGATCTTCACTGTGGAATGCAGGTGGGTGTGTGTGGGTGTGTGTGTGGGTGTGTATGTGTGTGGGTGTGTGTGGGTGTGGGTGTGTGTGTTGCAGCATGTGGAATCTTTTAGTTGTGGCATGTGGGATCTAGCTCCATGACCAGGGATCAAGCCTGTGGCCCCTTCAATGGAAGTGCAGAGTCTTAACCACTGGACCATCAGGGAGGTCCCTTTTCTAATTAAAAGGCCTACTGTTTGCCACTAGAAGCTCACAACATAGGACAGTGACTGAGCAACACTTCACTGTGCATTTTGGAGGCAGTTAGAGGAAAGCCCTGGTGGGCGCTGTAAGAGCCAGGCCAGATGAGGGGCAGGGGGGCCCCTGCAGAAGACAACATCTGAGTGCAGTTCTGAAGTGGGGCGTCTTGGCTTCATGGAAAGATTGTAGGCACTGGAATCAAGCAGGCCTGATCTGAGTTCCTGTTTAGCTACTCATTAGCTGCACGCCTTTCACCAAATTCTGCAGGTCCCAGGGGATCATTGGGAGGATTAGAAATCATAAAATGTGCATCCAACACCAAAATAGTGCCCATTTTTCAACATTTCATGTACTTTTGAAGAACGCATAGGTGTTAAGCAAGGGAAAAGCGTGCTCAAGAGGGAAAGGCCATCATTCAGAGGGATAGCATGTGGTTTACCAGGCCCAAGCTTTGGGTGCTGGCCTGGGGGAGTTGGGGGTGACATGGGGACAGCTTAGGAAGAGCCTTAAATTCTATGCTAAGGAGTCTGATTTGTATTTTGAGGGCAAGGGGCATCTATTGAAGGATTTTTTTTTTTTTGGCTGTGCTGGGTCTTAGTTGTCACATGTGGGATCTCTTAGCTGCAGCATGTGGGATCTAGTTCCCTGATTAGGGATGGAACCTGGACCCCTTGCATTGGAAGCATGAAGTCTTAGCCCCTGGACCACCAGGGCAGTCCCTATTAAAGGATTTTAAGTGGAAATGGTTCTAAGACCAGATTTGTAATTTCCAAAGGTCATTAGCAACAGATTGAAGGGAGAGGGGTTGAAAGTCCAGTGAGGCTGCTGCAGTAATCCCGAAGGTGGGTGGAGACATGAACAAAAGTGCTTGGCTATGAGGGAGGTGGACTCATGAAGACCTTACTACCTATTGGACACGAGAGTGGAGAAGAAGGAAGAAGTCCAGATAACTTTGTCTTAAGCATGGTCGTGTGGCGGTGCATGCAGGTAGACAGGGGGAAGAGTAGATCTGGACGAAAGAAGAGTCTGCTAACTGCTGCTAAGTCGCTTCAGTCGTGTCCGACTCTGTGCGACCCCATGACGGCAGCCCACCAGGCTCCCCCGTCCCTGGGATTCTCCAGGCAAGAACACTGGAGCAGGTTGCCATTTCCTTCTCCAATGCATGAAAGTGAAAAGTGAAAGTGAAGTCGCTCAGTCGTGTCCGACTCTTAGCGACTCCATGGACTGCAGCCTACCAGGCTCCTCCATCCATGGGATTTTCCAGGCAAGAGTAGTGGAGTGGGGTGCCGTTGCCTTCTCCTAGCTTTAGGCATATTGAGTTTAAGGTGTCTCTGGTATGTATAATCACTGGATATGTGAGGCCAGAACTCAGAAGGGAAAGTCTGTGCTGGAATTAAACCCTACTCTGTTAATACAAGAGAGGATAGATGGCCAGAAAGGCAATGATTATTTTGAGTAAGGATCAAGCATAACAGGGTAATGACTTGGTCACAATTACTTGGTCTTAAGGTTATTTTTTTTTAACTGTACTTAAAAAAAATTTGTTTGGCTGCACTGGGTCTCAGTTGTGGCATGCAAACCCTTGGTTGTGGCATATGGGATATAGTTCCCTGACCACGGGTCAGACCTGGGTCCCCTGTACTGGGAATGCAGAGTCTTAGCTACTGGATCACCAGGGAAGTCCTGGTCTTAAGGTTTTAAATAGAGGTTGATTAAAAGTGTCAGTGTCAACAACCATCAAGGCCTAAGGGAGTATAAGAGGCTTAATGATGACACCAGGAGGCTAGTGCTATTAAAATAACCAAATAATATTAGATGTCTCCAGCAAAAACCTCAATTGTTTGTGCTTCCAAGGGGAGCTATTAATACAACAAGTGTTGAAACACCTTTGGCAAGTGGTAGACTTCACTTGAATCTGACAATTACGTTATTTCTTCAGATTAGAGATCTAAAGATACAGATTGGAGAGTAGCTCATAAAGCCTATTAAATTAGATGAATTCTAAGCAAAACATTTGAAAGCCTATGTCCAAAACTTTGAGTGTGGTTCACTGTGGTTCATCAAACCAGTCAATCCTAAAGGAAATCAACTCTGAATATTCACTGGAAGGACTGATGCTGAAGCTCCAATGTTTTGGCCACCTGATGCGAAGAGCTGACTCATTGCAAGAGACCCTGATGCTGGGAAAGGTTGGGGGAAGGAGGAGAAGTGGATGACAGAGGATGAGATAGTTGGATGGCATCACCAACTCAGTGGACACGAATTTGAGCTAACTCTGGGAGATGGTGAAGGACAGGGAAGCCCAGCATGCTGCAGTCCATGGAGTTACAAAGAGTCAGACATGACTTAGTGACTGAACAACACTGTGATTCATAGCAACATCCATACAAGTATAACTAGGAAAAATCAGAGTTGCATTAAATAAAAATGAGAATTCCAGAATATTGGCTTCACAGCAGGCACCCTATGTAACTGATAGGGTAACCTGCTGTGAGGGAAGCCTCCCATGGAGGCTTTCAACCTGGGTCCCTAGATGAGGGTCTTCACAGTTGACAGAGCCCTACAGATGGTTTGCAGCATATTATGTGAATGTGTATAAGTGTACATTTTCTGGGAAGAGAGGCCTCCAAACCACTATTATAGAAATTAATCCTTTTCTTTCTCTGGCGTCCCTCTTCTTTTATTGATTTCCTATTATTTTCTTTTTTGTTCATGCCTGGGGCTTAACAGACCACAAAAGGAATCTGCTTACCCCACGGTCTAGCCCGGTTTATCCACATATGGTTGAAATGACTGCTGACTCTTGGTCTAGAACAGCTATTTCAAGCATCCCACCTTGTTTTCTATAAAAATATATACTAGAACCTCCTCTGAATTATTTTGTTTTATCTAACAAAATCTTGCACGGAGACCAGTTTAGAAAACTGATTTTTTTTAAAAAAAAAAAGCTCTGTATGTACCCAAGTAGGGAAGTCTGGTCCCACCCACCAGGCCATCCCATAGATGTGTATTTGAGGTATATTTTAAAACCACTGGTGTAATGGGAATCTAGAAAAAAATGGTATAGATGTACCTGTTTGCAGGGCAGGAATAGAGATGCAGACAGAGAAGGAACCTGTGGACACAGTGGGGAAAGGGGGTGGGATGAGTTAGGAGAGAAGTGCTGACACACACACACACACACACATACACACACTACCATGTGTAAGCTGCTGTGTAACACAGGGAGCTCAGCTTGGTGCTCTGTGATCTAGAGGGTGCGATGGGGGAGTGGGAGGGAGGGGATATATGTATTCATATATATAAACAACACTGATTCACTGTGTTGTATTGCAGAAACTGACACAACATTGTACGACAATTATACGCCAATAAAAAATAAAACCACCAGGGTATTGGGGTGGAGATCAACTCCATCAGAGTCCCTATAGGAAGCAGGATCACCCACGGTGCCAAGAAGCACAGATAAGAATATTTCTGATCTGCTAGGCTTAAAAGATTATCCCGATGGGGTGGCTCTTAAGGAGGGAAAGGAAGCCAGCCCTGGCCTGTCCTGGTTAGTTGAGCTGTCGAGGGTAATGTGAGTGAAACTGATATTGCAAGCCTGATATCTTCATCAGTTCCATCAGCTCAATTTCATGCCTACAAGACACACCCCAGGTTGCAGCTAAATTTCTCTGCAGAGAGTGGGATATTGTAAGAGCCTTCGAGTAGGAGAGTTTAGAGGGCTACATGCAAATCCATCTTTAATCTGGAAAAAAAAAACACTTCTACCCCCCTGGACTTTGGTGCCCACATTGTAAACCTAGCTCCTGTGCTTCCCCATCCAGTTTTTAAAATTTTTTCTGTCTTTCTCTCTTCGTTCATTTTTGACTGTGCTGGGTCTCTGTTGCTGTGCACAGGCTTTTCACTAGTTGTGATGCGCCAGGGCTACTCTCTAGTTTCGGTGCTTGGGCTTCTCATTGCAGTGGCTTCTCTCGTTGCGGAGCACAGGCTGTATGTAGGGCGTGGGGGCTCAATAGTTGCAGCACATGGGCATAATTGCCCTTCAGCATGCAGGATCTTCCTAAGGATTGAACCCACATCCTCTGTATTGGCAGGCAGATTCTTTACCACTGGACCACCAGGGAAGTCCCCACATCCAATTCTTTGATAGAATCCATTACACCTTGACCGCAGTTTTCTAACTATCTGGGCTCAACTCTGAAGCTGCCTTCATTTAACGCTTTTATCCCCCTCCCTCCTCTATCCAGATATTTTTTTTTTCAAGGTATATTTATTTGGCTGCACTGTGTCTTAGTTGCAACAGGTGAGTTCCTTAGTTGCGGCACACGGACTCTTAGTTGGAGCATGTGGCCTCTCGTTCCCTGACCAGGGATCGAACCTGGGCCCCCTACGTTGAGAGTACAGCATCCTAACCACTGTGCCACCGGGAATTTTATCCCTTGTCCAACTTGCCCTCGTTCCCTGCCACAGCCTCTCCCCATTTCCTCCCTGTAGGAGCAGAAACGGCAGAGAGAATCACCTGGAGAGGCCATCGCTTTATTCCAGTGATGACACCGCTGCCCAGCGATTTCTTTGTAACTCTTCTCTTAAAGCCCGTGTCATGTTATTTTTAAATATCTTCAGTGACTATATTTCAGAGATTGATGTTTCAAATGGCCAGACATTATTCAAGTTCATGCACCACAGCAAAGACTGGGACTGCTCTTTGGGTCACCAAAGTAATAAGATTTTGTTTTTCTCTCATAATTTGCAATCTGGGCTCCAAAAGATATTCCGCTGGACTCTAATTGTGAGGACAGGGGCTGTGTTTGTTCTGCTCATTACTTTATGCTCAGCTTAGAAGACTGTAGGTGCTTATATAATACTTGCTGAATGAATGAGTAGGACTTCCAAAACTGTCTGGAGCAGAAGCAGCATCCTTTGAACAAGTACATGATCTCTCGTGATGTCAGCCATCCTAGGACCCCACTGGCTGAGCACAGAAATCCTGATTCGTGTGTTCTCCCCTTATTCTCTCTGCTCACGTGGAGATATACTGCCGACGAGTTGTGAGCCCAGAGAGTCAGTAACAACTAAATCAGGAATGTAAACCTTGGGATCGTCTACATGTTGAAGCCACGTGTGCAGATGTTGTTCCCAAGGGAACCGCTGCCGAGGCTGCTGGTCAGTACCACGTGTCTAAGCCTTTCCATGATAAATCGTTATTACCAGAAATCTTTACAGAATGTTTTCAAGTACAGCTCAGTGCTTTAGATAGATTTGTTTTTCTCTTCATGTGGTGGAATCACATCTGGACATTAGTTAGATGTATTTCATCTAAAAATAGCATTTATCCAATTTACTGTCACTTGAGAGAAACCTTTTTTTTCCTTCATTCTTTTTAAAGGCAGACTCCACTGATAATTCTCTGCAGGCTAACGTGGCTCGCTGCCATTTCATAGAGTTAAAAATAATAAAGGTATCAGGTTGTGTGTGTGTGTGAGTGGATAAATGGAAGTACAACAAAGTAATGGTTTTTATAAATGGAAAAAGTATGACCACTGCCTTCTTATGGCCCTTCATTTTTTTTTTTTCCTTTAAAGTTATCACTTATCTTCCTGGTTATGTGGTTAAGCCCTAAACTCAGCAGTGGGATGAACATCAGACTCTCCTGAGTAATTACACCGAGGCCATAGGACATGACTTGGGGGATTTTTGTCTTAGGCTGTCTTCTTATCAGTGATCATTTCATCTCGTCAATCAACCATTTGGGTTTTAGAAAGAAGGGTGGAGAGAAATGAGAAAAGAGTCCAGAATAAGAGATAAAGGGAAAAAAGAGGAGCAGGGGTTCAAGCACCAAGCTCCTGGAGCCCTCTGGAACACTTTGCACATATTTGAAGGCAGAAACTGGAATTAAATGTGACTAAAGAAAAATCCACACGCTGCTCCTTCCACCTAAGGTGCTGACCTCAAGTAAATCAGAGTGGGTTCAGGAAGAGACTGTATGGAAGGAAGCACTGACTAGTCAGCCCCAATTTCACCTCTCTCAAGGCCATTGGTGGTTCTAGAAGCATATATCTTCAGGGACAGTTCTTGGACCTTTCTTGCCGTGTGACATTTGTCCTATCTCCCTAAAGAGAACTCTGGCTGTTGCGCTATTTCTCTAAAGACATTTTCTTATTCCCTCCCCCCACCCCCCGTTTACCAATGAAATCATTATTGTCATCAGTGTGATAGGATGATTTCTGTTTTTCTTTTCTTTTGTTCTGATGTGAATCATTTTTAAAGTCTTCATTGAATTTGTTATGGGACTTCCCTGGTGGCTCAGTGTTAAAGAATCCGCCTGCCAATGCAAGAGACGTGGGTTCGATCCCTGGGTTGGGAAGATCCCCTGGAGAAGGAAATGGCAACCCACTCCAGTCTTCTTGCCTGGGAAATCCCATGGACAAAGGAACCTGTTGGGCTATTAGTCCACTGGATAGCAAAAGAATCTGACCCAACTTAGCAACTAAACAACAACTGAATTTGTTACAGTGTTGTTTCTGTTTTATGTTTTGGTTTTTTGGCCATGAAGCATATGGGATTTTAGCCTCACGGGATTGAACCTGCACCCCCTGCCTTGGAAGGTGAAGTCTTAACCACTGGACAGTCAGCAAAGTCCCTGTTTTCCTTTTCAATGCACCTTCCGGCCAGAGTTCATGGATCTGACCCGTCACTGTTCTGAGATGTTGTCCCTTGCCTGTCAGAGTGGCTTCTCTGGCCCTCTGTCAGTAGGCCCTGAGTTTGGAGTTCCTTTCCATACAACAGGGAAGGGTTTGACTGACTCTGTCCACATCCTCTCCCCTTCTCATTTGTGACCTCCCCTGGGTGGAGGTGTGAGATGGGAGGTGTTAGCACCACAGCCTGAGCTGTGGACTTGAGCCACATTGGCTGAGCTAAGTGGCAGTTCACTCCAGGACCTTGACACTGATGGTACCGTGCAAGCCTGCAAATGATTTGCCCGCTGGGACAGGCTTAAACACATCTGCTCGATTTTCTTCCAATGCATGAACACAGGGGCCTTCTAATTCCTAAGCATATCCAGACTATAAAAACTTCTGCAGCAGCAACCCTGAGATTGGAACTGTCGAGCCGTTTTCATTTCATGAAGTATTTTTATAGATTTTTTTTGCTTCAGATACATCTTGGCATAAATGAAACAACAGACTTAACATTTTAAGAGGAGACTCTCATTTGCCTTCAGTTAGTTGCAACCTTCATTTCTCAGCTATAAAAATTTAACAGATATGTGAGTATCACGGGTGGAATGAAATTAATTTTTACCACCCACAATAGTTCATTAGTGAAATAAGGAAAGTATTTAATGGATTTGTGCTTGGTGCACCTAAAATTATTTCACCGTAATGAAAGGTCTTGAAAGACTAAGAAAAAGTATGATGACAATTAAATTGCCTATCTGAACAGTATTACTGTAGAGAAGGAAAACAGACTCTTAAAATAGCTCATTGTAGAGTTGAAAAAGATGGAGAAATCCATAAAGGAAGCATAAAGATGTTGCAAATGGAAGGAGAATCTTTAAAAAAAAAAAAAAAACATGATTCTTGTTCTTTCTTTGCATGAAGTCCCAGATTTTCAGGATCTTCCATTTCATTTTTGGGGGGGGTATGACTTGTTAGATTCCTAAGCAAGCTCTATTTTTCTGCTTTAAAAGGTAAACCTTCATTTTTCCCAAATGTACAAAAAACCATAAAAAAAAAAAACCCCAAACCAAATGTACAGTAAAACTTTGTAGTTTTCATGTTTGGAAACCTACTAATTAACAGTTTGACACTCCTGGGACTTCCTTGCTGGTACAGAGGCTAAGATTCTGAATTCCCAATGCAGGGAGGGGGCTGGAGTTCGATCCCTGGTCAGGGAACTAGATCCTACATGCAGCAACTGAAGACCCAGTGCAGCCAAATAAATACTAAAAAAAAAAAAAAAAAAAAAGAATTTGACACTTCTCATGGGAAAAAGGCCAACAGGGCAGAAAGACAATGGGATGGAGTATTTAATAAACAAACTTGCCTTCAGCCCTTGAATAGTGTCCTCTCCTATATAATGTCAGAGGTGAAAGGGATCTTAGCAGCCATTTAGTCCAACATCCTTTTTTACAGATAAAGAAGTGAAAGCATAGAAAAGGCAAGCGATTTGCTCAAGGGCACACAGTTAGTGGTCAAACAAGTAGAGAATTCAGTTCAGAGCCTTCTATCACGGTAGATCGACTTGCTAGCACTTCAGCATGAATCCATTGTTATACCTATTGAAAGAAAGAGTTGTTCAGTCGTGTACGACTCTGTGACCCTCACGGACCATACAGTTCATGGAGTTCTCCAGGCCAGAATACTGGAGTGGGTAGCCATTCCCTTCTCCAGGAGATCTTCCCAACCCAGGGATCGAACCCAGGTCTCCTGCATTGCAGGTGGATTCTTTATCAGCTATCAGATCAGATCAGTCACTCAGTCGTGTCCAACTCTTTGCGACCCCGTGAATCGTAGCACGCCAGGCCTCCCTGTCCCTCACCAACTCCCAGAGTTCACTCAGACTCACGTCCATCGAGTCAGTGGTGCCATCCAGCCATCTCATCCTCTGTTGTCCCCTTGTCCTCCTGCCCCCAATCCCTCCCAGCATCAGAGTCTTTTCCAATGAGTCAGCTCTTCGCATCAGGTGGCCAAAGTACTGGAGTTTCAGCTTTAGCATCATTCCTTCCAAAGAAATCCCAGGGCTGATCTCCTTCAGAATGGACTGGTTGGATCTCCATGCAGTCCAAGGGACTTTCAAGAGTCTTCTCCAACACCACAGTTCAAAAGCATCAATTCTTCGGCGCTCAGCCTTCTTCACAGTCCAACTCTCACATCCATACATGACCACAGGAAAAACCATAGCCTTGACTAGACGAACCTTTGTTGGCAAAGTAATGTGTCTGCTTTTGAATATGCTATCTAGGTTGGTCATAACTTTCCTTCCAAGGAGTAAGCGTCTTTGAATTTCATGGCTGCAGTCACCATCTGTAGTGATTTTGGAGCCCAGAAAAATAGTCTGACACTGTTTCCACTGTTTCCCCATCTATTTCCCATGAAGTGATGGGACCAGATGTCATGATCTTCATTTTCTGAATGTTGAGCTTTAAGCCAACTTTTTCACTCTCCACTTTCACTTGCATCAAGAGGCTTTTGAGTTCCTCTTCATTTTCTGCCATAAGGGTGGTGTCATCTGCATATCTGAGGTTATTGATATTTCTCCCGGGAATCTTGATTCCAGCTTGTGTTTCTTCCAGTCCAGTGTTTCTCATGCTGTACTCTGCATATAAGTTAAATAAACAGGGTAACAATATACACCCCTAGGAAAGCCCTATTATACTATCAGTTTTTATTTATGCATTTAATTGAAAGAAATAAAATTCCTTTGAAATGTCCTCTAATGCAGACTTTTCACAGATCCTGTTTTTTTTTTTTTTAAAAAACTGTATAATTCCTTTACAATGTGTTAGTTTCTGCTGTAAAACAAAGTGAATCAGCTGTAATTACACATATACCCCCTCCCTCACCACCTCAGATCCCATTTCAATATGAAGTCCTTTATGCTCCATCCCAAGATCAGATGAATGGAGTCAGAAGGTTTTCCTGCAAATCCTGTCCCAAGCCAGTGGGTAATATGCATCCTTTGGTTTGTTAGGTCAAAGAATGGTGACCTTCCTCAGACTTTGGGAATCCTGTTGGCTCCATGAAGCTTGTTTGTTGGCATCTTACCTCCCTCTGCTCCTCTTAAAAAGAAAAAAACTTAAAAGTTTATTTATTTGGTTGCGCTGGGTCTTAGTTGTGGCATGCAAGATCTTCCATCTTCATTGTGGGTTGCGAGATTTTTGTTGTTGTGGCATGCAGAATCTTTAGCTGCGGCATGTGGGATCCGGTTCCCTGACCAGGGATCAAACCTGAGTTCCCTGCGTTAGGAGCATGGAGTCTTGGCCACTGGACCACCAGGGAAGTCCCCCTCTGCTCATCTTAACTCTAGAAGAAGAAAAAAGCAAGGAACAAACCCCAGATGTCTTCCTTGTTGCCTGATGACATTGCACCAAAGCCACACTTTTACCTTTCTGGTTTTCTAGCTACTTGTGTTTTTATCATTTGAACTTAAAAATAATTTAAATGACAGATAGGTGTCTTCTGGAAGGTCAAGAGAAGGTGGGTGTGAAATCTAGAATTCATTGTGTGTCTTGTCATTTTGTTCTAATAATTCAGTGCTTAACTGTGCGGGGCATTTGATGTGTAAAGGCCAAGAACGAAAAAAAAAAAAAAGATATGAGGGTCCCCATACTCAAAGAATTGTTAGTCTGGGGGAACTAAAATAAAAACTAGAAATTATAGGTGGGTTGAAAGTGAAAAAGTGAAAGTGTTGGTCGCTCAATCATGTCTGACTCTGCGATCACATGGACTGTAGCCCACCAGGCTCCTCTGTCCATGGGATTCTCCAGGCAAAAATACTGGAGTGGGTCATCATTCCCTTCTCCAGGGGATCTTCCTGACCAACGGATCAAATCCGCATCTCTTGCTTTGGCAAGCAGATTCTTTACTGTCTGAGCCAGCAGAGTGGGTTATCTATAATAAAATAACCACTACAGCTGGCTCTGGCTAACTTCATAGAATGAATCACATTAGTCTCTTCTTTCTGCCCATCTGTGGAGTCTCCCTTCCCTCATCACCCAGAGGGAGAGAGGGCCTAACAGGATTGGAAGTAGGGCAAGGCAAGTGAGGTGCTTGCCTTGGGCACATCATTTAAGGGGGCACCAAAAATCCAGCTAAGTCAAGATTTTAAATAGTGTATTAAAATTAATGCAAAAACCCCATGAACAAAATATCAATATTTAAATAGAGGACAAGTTCTACTGATTTTTCCTTTTTTGCCTCAGGCTGTAATATAGTTTGGTATGACATTTGGAGTTAATATCCAGAAATAAAGCAGAATGTGTGTGTATGTGAGAGAGAGAGAGAAGAAAGAGGGAGGGGGAGAGAGAGAGAGAGAGATGAATCATAAAGTGAGAAGAAATCTTAATGCCCCAAATTTAGTTCTGTCAAGTTTATAGGTGAGGAAACTGAGAAGCTGAAGTTTCACCTTAAGCCAATCACAGATATTTATTTTTTAAACTTTTTACTTTATATTGGGGTATAGCCAATTAAGAATGTTGTAATAGTTTCAGGAGAACAGCAAAGGGGACTCAGCCACACATATACATGTATCCATTCTCCCCCAAACTTCCTTCCCATCTAGGCTGCCACATAACATTGAGCAGAGCTCCCTGTTCTGTACGTAGGTCCTTGTTGGCTATCCATTTAAAATCTATCAGTGTTTACATGTCCATCCCAAACCCTCTAATTATCCTTCCCTCACATCATTCCCCCTGCAACTGTAAGTTCCTTCTCTAAGTCTATGGGTCTCTTTCTGTTTTGTAAGTTCATTTGTATCATTTCTTTTTAGATTCCACATAGAAAGGATGTTATACAATATTTCTCCTTCTTTGTCTGACTTACTTCACTCCATATAACAATCTCTAGATCCATCTGTATTGCTGCAAATGGCATTATTTCATTCTTTTTTATGGCTGTATAATATTCCACTGGATATGTGTACCACATCTTCTTTATCCATTCCACTGTTAATGGACTTAGGTTGCTTCCATATCTCGGCTATTGAAAACAATGCTGCAATGAACACTGGGCTGCATGTATCCTTTTGGATCATGTTTTTCTCCATATATAAATACCTAGGAGTGGACTGCATGGTCATATGGTAGCTCTATTTTTAGTTTTTTAAGGAACCTTCGGTACTGTTCTCCATAGTGGCTGTACCAGTTTACATTCCCACCAGTAGGGTAGGAGGGTTCCCTTCTCTCCACAACTTTCCAGCATTTATTGTCTGAATCAAAGATATCTTTTTAAAAATTATTTTTAATTGGAATATGGTTGGTTTACAATATTGTATTAGTTTAAGGTGTATAGCAAAGTGAATCAGTTATACATACTCATTTTTTTAAGATTCTTTTCCCATATAACAGATACCTTTATTTTTTTTTTAACAGATACCTTTAAAAACACCAGAGTTTGGGACTCTTAACCACCAGTATGTAAGTATGAATACTTACATACTTACACTTACACAGTAATGGTTTCCAAAGCAGAGAAACTTGGCTCCCCCCAAAGGAGGCAAGCTCAATAAATTGGTCAATCAGGGCATTTTAATGGGTTATAGACATAGAACTTTTAAAATAGCTAAAGGCCGCAGAGCACATGGAGAGTCTGTTTGTATCCTTTGCATGTGAGGATTCCAGGAAAATAAGGCATGGCCTGAAGGCCCAGCCTCTGCCTGAGTTTGGATGGCAGTGCTTGCAAGGGATTGAGGGGTAGGAGGGGTCTTGGTTTCAGGCTCAACTGATATCCCTGTGCCCTGGCTAGGAGACCCACCTGACTTTGGCCATTGGGGCAAATACTCTTGCCCATGTACCCCTGCCTTCTTCTTTGCTCTGCTCAAAGGGGACTTTGCTGGCGTGGCTTTTCCTCACATTGGCGTGGGTTGACCTTCAGGATTGGATATGTGCTTTGCTTCTGATTCAGCTCCATGAATGATTTTGGCCAACTCACTGGAGTTGTGACAGTACGGGTTGGGGCCAAAGTGTCAGAGTAAGTATCCTTTTGCTGCACTTTGTCCTCAGTGAGTAGAGGTTCCCTGGTGACCTTGCAGGAAGGAGTGGATGGTGGAGGGAAGGAAGGTTTGGGTGTTCCAGGGCCATGGCCCAATTCTGGACGAGTGATACAGTCCTCAACCTACAAATAACCATCAACATTTTTAGCATACAGTCCAGTTACGTGGTGATGACGAAAATTCCTGTTCTTCTTGCTCCTTCCCATCCAAGTCTCCAGGGAAACACTCTATCCTGTGCACATGTGAGGGTTCTGACACCAAGAGTTCTGAAAAACTGATCAACTTGTCCTGGGTGGCTTGGGACTTTCCCGCTTTTAGCATCAAATACGCCAAAGTCCCAGGTGACCCCTCAGTCCCAGGCAAACCAGCACAGTTGGTCAGCTTCAGTGACCTGCAGCCAGTGGTCACTGGGCCACATGGTGATCTCAAGAGTCATTAGAGAGCTAGCGCATTTGGCCTTTTTTTAAAGAATAGGATGGAACCCCAAGTGAGAGGAGTAAAGGGGCAGCTGAACTTGCTTTTCAAGTTTGGGCATGGGAACTCTAGTAAAACTAGTCCTTCAGCCTCTGATAAGAATCAGCTGCTTTTGGCCAGGATCAGTGCTGAGTGCTACACTTCCAAAGCGGTGAGAGTTTATTACTACCCTCATGGAACTTGGGCTGCGGGCCAGAGGTGTCTTGTGAGGACTCTTGGGTAATCGGCAAGCAGTGATGCCAGCGGTACATTTGATCCCTTGTCACCATCAGAATCAGGGCAGAGGAAATGAAGGCAGGAGCTGCAGGACCCAAATCTCCAGGGACAGGCTTTCCAGCAGGATACACCCGCCTGTACCGTCAACCTCAAAGCATCTCCACAGGCACCAGGCTCAGCCTGACCTTGGCCAAGCCTCTCTCCAGGGACAGGGCTGATGGCGCTGTGTGAGCCCCTCAGCACCTGAGTGGTATGTAGCAGTCTCACATCTGGATGTTTCAGAGGCAGCTGAGGACAGGAAGGCAGAAGAAGGAATGGAGGCAGGATCATCAGAGTTACTGTTTCCTCTTTGGTACGTCTGTGCCTGCACACACTCTCCAGTCTGATCAAAAACCATGGAGAACTCTTATGGTTGGAATCAGAAGTGTGAAGTCCCAAATGAAACCAGAAATGAGAGCAGAGTAAGTGTCTGTGTAGCAAAAGAGGTGAGGGTGCCAAGCAGATCAGGAAGATTTTAGGTATTCAGGGTCTTCCCTGGGGCATGTTCAAGGTATCAGTTAACTCAGGATATCTTAAAGGCATCACCGAACCTCCAGTGATAACTTCCATCACACTGGAATACACAAAGGCTGCAGAGGTTCCAAAGAGATCACATGCGATGGGACAACAGAGTGTGGTTATGAAATGAGTAGTAGGAAAGCATGGGAAAGAATTAGATAGAAAGATTGGGAGAAGTAACAGATGAGGGGTGGACAAAGGCTCTGATCAGGGAGCTGGAAGAGGTTTAAAGAACCTGTGTTGAAGCAGATAATAGTCTTGTCTTCTTTTTAAAAAATTTTCATTGGAGTAGAGTTGATTTTCAATGTTGATTTGTTTCTGGTGTACCACAAAGTGCATCAATTATACATATACATATACTCACTCTTTTCAAGATTCTTTTCCCACGTAGGTCATTACAGAGTATTGAGTAGAGTTCCTTGTGCTGTACAGTAAGCTCTTTTAGATATCTATTTTATATATAGTAGTATGTATATATCAATCCCAATCTCCCAGTTTATCTTCCACTCTTTTACCCCCTGCCCTGGTAACCATAAGTTTGTTTTCTACACTCGCGATTCTATTTTGGTTTTGTAAATATGTTCATTTGTACCATTTTTCTGCTGCTGCTAAGTTGCTTCAGTCGTGTCCGACTCTGTGCGACCCCATAGACGGCAGCCCACCAGGCTCCCCCATCCCTGGGATTCTCCAGGCAAGAACACTGGAGTGGGTTTCCATTTCCTTCTCCAGAGCATGAAAGTGAAAAGTGAAAGTGAAGTCACTCAGTGGTGTCTGACTCTTCACGACCCCATGGACTGCAGCCCACCAGGCTCCTCCTCCCATGTCTTGGTTATGGTAAACAGTGCTACAATCACAATGGAGTGCGTGTATCTTGTCAAATTATGGTTTTCTCTGGATGTATGCCCAGGAGTGGGATTGCTGGATCATATAGTAGCTCTATTTTTGGTTTCTTAAGGAATCTCTGTACTGTTCTTCATAGTGGCTGTACCTATTTACATCCCCAACAACAATGTAGAAGGGTTCCTTTTCCACGCTCTCTTTGAATTTGTTGTTTGCAGACTTCTTGATGAGAGCCATTCTGAGTGCTATGTGGTGATACCTCGTTGTACTTTTGTTTTGCATTTCTCTATTAGTCTTGATGAACATCTTTTCATGTGCTTTTTGGCCACCTATATGTCTTTTTTGGAGAAATGTCTACTTAGATGTTTTGCCCATTTTTTAATGAATTAAAAAAATATTTATTTGACTACATCAGGTCTTAGTTGTGGCACATGAGAGCTTCGTTGTGGTACACGGACTTTCTAATTGTGGCACATCAGCCTAGTTGCCCCAAGGCATGTGGGATCTTAGTTCCCAGACCAGGGATGGAACCCAAGTCCCCTTCACTGCAAGGTGGATTCTTAACCACTGGACCATCAGGGAAGTCCCCCACCCATTTTCTTTTCTTTTCTTTTTTAATTAAGCTTCATGAGCTGTTTGTATATTTTGGAGATTAATCCCTTGTCGGTCACTTCATTTGCAAATATTTTCTCCCATTTTGTGGGCTGTCTTTTTGTTTTATTTATGGCATCCATTCTGTAAAACAAATGCCACTGATATTTTTTGATAGGGATTGCACTGAATCTGTATATTGCTTTGGGCAGTATTGTTATTTTCACCATATTGATTCTTCCCATCTAAAAGCAGGGTATATCTCTCAGGTTGTATCATCTTTGATTTCTTTCATCAGTATCTTATAGGTTTATTCTTAGGTATTTTATTCTTTTTGATGTGACGGAAAATGGGATTGTTTCCTTAATTTCTCTTTCTGATCTTTCATTGTTGGTGTATAGAAATGCAAGAGATGTCTGTGTATTGATTTTGTGTTCTGCAACTTCACCATATTCGCTGATGAGCTCTAGTAGTTTTCTGGTGGCATCTTTAGGATTTTCTGCACACAGTATCGTGTCATCTGCAAACAGGGACAGTCTTACTTCTTTTCCAATTTAGATTCCTTTGATTTCTTTTTCTTCTTGGGTTGCCATGGCTAGAACTTCCAAAACTATGTTGAATAAAAGTAGTGAGAGTAGATATCCTTGTCTGTTCCTGATCTTAGAGGAAATGCTTTCAAGTTTTCACTGCTGAGAATGATGTTTGCTATAGATTTGTTGTATATGGCCCTTATTGTGTTGAACCTTATAGGTTCCCTCTATACCCACTTTCTATAGAGTTTTTACCATAAATGGGTGTTGAATTTTGTCAAAAGCTTTTTCTGCATCTATTGAGATGATCATATGGTTTTTATTCTTCAGTTTGTTAATGTGGTGTATCAAATTGATTGATTTATTATATTGAAGAATCATCGCATCCCTGGGATAAATTCCACTGGATCATGATGTATGATGCTTTTAATGTGTTGTTGGATTCTGTTTGCTAGTCTTTTGTTAAGGATCTTTGTGTCTATGTTCATCAGTGATATTTGCCTGTAATTTTCTTTTTTTGTGATATCTTTGGTTTTGGTACTAGGATGATGGTGGCTTTGTAGAATGAACTTGGGAGTGTTCTTGCCTCTGCAGTTTTTTGGAAGAGTTTCAGAAGGATAGGTATTAACTCTAAATGTTTGATAGAATTCCCCTGTGAAGCTATCTGGTACTGGATTTTTGTTTGTTGGAAGTTTTTTAAATCACAGATTCAATTTCAGTACTTGTGCTTGGCCTGTTTTTATTTTCCATTTCCTCCTGGTTCAGTTTTGGAAGGGGGTACTTTTTTAAGAATTTGTGCATTTCTTCTAGGTTGTCCATTTTATTGGCATATACTTGCTTGAAGTAGTCTCTTATGATCTTTTGTTTCTGTGGCGTCAGTTTAACTTCTTTTTCTTTTCTAATTTTATGGATTTGAGTCTTCTCCCTTTTATTCTTGATGAGTCTGGATAAAGGTTTATCAATTTTGTCTTTTCAAAGAATCAGCTTTTAGTTTCTTTGATCTTTTCTATTGTTTTCTCCATCTCCTTCATTTGCTTCTGCTCTGATCTTTATGATTTCTTTCCTTCTACTAACTTTGGGTTTTGTTTGTCTCTCTACAGCTGCTTAGGTATAAAGCTAGATTGTTTGAGATTTTTCTTTTTTCCCAATATAAGATTGTATTGCCATAAACTTCCCTCTTAGAACTGCTTTTGCTGTGTCCCAGTGGTTTTGGATTGTCATGTTTTTGTTGTCATTTGTCTCTAGGTTTTTTTTTTTAATTTCCTTTTTGTTATCTTCAGTGATCCATTGATCGTTTAGTAACATATTGTTTAGTCTCCATGAAAAGTAAAAGTGTTAGTCACTCAGTCATGTCCTACTCTTTGTGACCCCATGGACTGTAGCCCGCCAGGCTCCTCTGTCCATGGGATTCTCCAGGCAAGAATACTGGAGTGGGAAGCCAGTCCCTTCTCCAGGGGATCTTCCTGACCCAGGGATTGAACCCAGGTCTTCTACACTGTAGGCCGATTCTTTACCATATGAGCCACCAGAGAAGCCTCTGTGTTTTGTGTCCCCCTCCACCCTCCACCATAGTTGATTTCTAATCTCATAGCATTGTGGTCAGAAAACATGCTTGATATGATTTCAATTTTCTTTAACTTACTGAGGCTTGATTTGTGCCCCAAGATGTGATCCTGGAGAATGTTTCATATGTACTTGAGAAGAAAAGTGTATTCTGCTTTCAGATGGAATGTTTTATCAATATCAATTAAGTAAGCAGAAAGTGAAGAGGAACTCAAAAGCCTCTTGATGAAAGTGAAAGTGGAGAGTGAAAACGTTGGCTTAAAGCTCAACATTCAGAAAACGAAGATCATGGCATCCGGTCCCATCACTTCATGGCAAATAGATGGGGAAACAGTGGAAACAGTGTCAGACTTTATTTTTCTGGGCTCCAAAATCACTACAGATGGTGACTGCAGCCATGAAATTCAAAGACGCTTACTCCTTGGAAGGAAAGTTATGGCCAACCTGGATAGCATATTCAAAAGCAGAGACATTACTTTGCCAACAAAGGTTCGTCTAGTCAAGGCTATGGTTTTTCCTGTGGTCATGTATGGATGTGAGAGTTGGACTGTGAAGAAGGCTGAGCGCCGAAGAATTGATGCTTTTGAACTGTGGTGTTGGAGAAGACTCTTGAGAGTCCCTTGGACTGCAAGGAGATCCAACCAGTCCATTCTGAAGGAGATCAGCCCTGGGATTTCTTTGGAAGGAATGATGCTAAAGCTGAAACTCCAGTACTTTGGCCACCTGATGCGAAGAGTTGACTCATTGGAAAAGACTCTGATGCTGGGAGGGATTGGTGGCAGGAGGAGAAGGGGACGACAGAGGATGAGATGGCTGGATGGCATCACTGACTCGATGGACATAAGTGTGAGTGAACTCCGGGAGTTGGTGATGGACAGGGAGGCCTGGCATGCTGCGATTCATGGGGTCACAAAGAGTTGGACACGACTGAGCGACTGATCTGATCTGGTCTAATCTGTCAACTAAGGCTTGTGTTTCCTTATTTTCTGTCTGGATGATCTGTCCATTGGTGGAAGTGAGGTGTTAAAGTCTCCCACTATTATTGTGTTTCTGTCCATTTCCCCTTTTAAGATGTTAGCATTTGGCTTAACCAGATATCGCTTTGGTTAGCATTTGAGGTACTCCTTTACTGGGTGCATATATACTTGTAATTGTTATATCTTCTTCTTGGATTGATCCATTGATCATGCAGTGTCCTTCCTTGTCTCTTGTAACAGTCTTTGTTTTAGCCTATTTTGTCTGATATGAGTATTGCTATTCCAGCTTTCTTTTGGTTTCCATTTGCATGGAATACCTTTTTCTATTCCACTTTCAGTCTGTATGTGTCCCTAATCTGAATTGGGTCCCTTATAGACAACATATATATGGGGTCTTGTTTTTGTATTCATTCAGCCAATCTGTGTTTTTGGTTGGAAGATTTAATCCATTTACATTTAAGGTAATTATTGATATATATGTTCCTATTGACATTTTCTTCATTGCTTTGGGTTTGTTTTTGTAGGTCTTATTTCTTCCGTTCTTTTTTTCTGTTCTCTTGTGGTTTGATGACCATCTTTACTGCTGTGTTTCAGTTGCTTTTCCTTTTTTGTGTGTGTATCTCTAGTAGTTTTTTGGTTTGCGTTTCCTATAAGGTTTTAATATAGCAATAACCAGGCGTCCCTGGTGGCTCAGATTGTAAAGAATCTGCCTGCAATGTGGGGTACCCAGGTTCAATCCTTGGGTCGGGAACATCCCCTGGAGAAGGGAATGGCAACTCCAGTATTCTTGCCTGGAGAACCTATGGAGCCTGGCAGGCTATAGTTCATGGGGTTGAAAACAGTCAGACACACTGAGCAACTAACACTTTCTACACACACAAAGGTTAAGTTGCTGGTCTCAATTTCAAATGCAGTTCCCATTTTCTGTACTTGTACTCTTCTCCTCCCACCCCCACATCCCACCCCACCCCACCCCTCTAGATCATCACAGAGCAATGAGCTGAGCTCCCTGTGCTATACAGCAGCTTCCCACTAGCTAGCTATTTTACACATGGTGGTGTACAAATGTTATTGTTACTCTCTCAGTCCATCCCACCTTCCCCTTCCCACCCTGTGTTCACAAGTCCATTCTCTATGATTGCATCTCTATTCCTGCCCTGCTAATAGGTTCATCTGTGTCATTTTTCTAGATTCTATATATGTAGCATTAATATACCATATGTTTTTCATTATGTGACTTTGTGTGACAGACACTAGGTCCATTTACATCACTACAGATGAGCCAATTTTGTTTCTTTTTATGGCTGAGCAGTACTCCATTATATATATGTACCACATCTTCTTCATCCATCCATCCGTCAACAGACATTTAGGTTGCTTCTATGTCCTGGCTATTGTCTGGTTCTTTCCATGAATACAACTTTCTTTAAAATTAGTCCATAGAAATCAGAATATAACCATGTAAATCAGAATGACCATTGTGGATAAACGAGGTCTTTGTAGTATATTTGTAGTACTGAAAAGGCTGGTTGTACATTAGGGACAGCTGATCTTCACCCCACACCTAGAAGGGAGGGTTTATTATTACTTGCAGCAAGAAAGGAGAACACTGGGGATGTTTCTCAAAGCAGTGTCTCTCCAAGTAGCAAACTGGGGAAAGTCTTAACTGTGGGTACATGCACATTTGTGAAGGGGCTTGAAAGGTAGGCAGAGTCCAAGTTTTAGTTGATTGACGGGGACAGGCTGACCTTTAGTGCCAGGGAGGTGCTGACTGCCGGCTGAAGCATTTGTTGATGACATTTCTTCACTCCTCAGTTAATGCATGTATTCCTTTTGGCTTTGGTTCCTATTATTTAATTCCGCAGCTTCTATTCTTTTTCTGTCTTCCTGTATTAAAGGGACTAAGTGCCCACATGCCCTTTCACCCTGCACACAGCCCTGCCTCTCCTTTCCCCACCACCTCACTCCCCCACCACCTCCCGAAGCTGCTGCTGGTCCCCATCCTCTCTGAGGCTTGATTGCTCAACTTTTTCTCCGTGTCCATGAGATCATATAGCCATCACCCTCTTACTTGAACTTGTTTGAGTAGGTTTCTGTTCTTGCAATCAAAGGTGTGTCTTGAGCCCTTATCTCTTCCTTCCTCTGTTGTAGGTACCCTGAGGGGTTGCTCAGCCTCCCTGGTGTCCTCCAGGACATGAAAGACCTCCAGGCCTGCATGCTCGGAAGATTCAGAATATTTAGAGATCGGCAGATGGTTGGTTGAATTTCTTTTACCTTTTGGGGGAATGAAATGTTCTTGACTTGTGGACAAAGCTTTTAGGCTCCATTTAAGCACCTTGTTAAGACCATTGGATGAATGTTGTTGTGCAAAACAAGGATCCACATAGAGACTGCCACTGAGGCCTGCCTAGGCGGTAGGCTTAGCTGTATAGAAAGTGGTCAGGGGTTTCTTTAACTTTATTTAAGAATGAAAAACACAAAATTGGGAAGGAAAGTGGACTTCATCTCCCTAAATGGAATGACAGTAGAACAGAAAAACCTTTTTCTATCTCCAGAAGGGAATTGTGGCAGGAGAATAGGAGCTTTACGGGGAATTACTGGTATTACCAAAGGCTTTTCAAAATAGACTTGAAATGAATAGCTGTGCGCTCATTTTATTACTGCCTTGTGAGTTTACATTTTGTTTTTGTGCGGTGTTTTTCTCCCCCTTATGAGACGGTTGCTAGGGCTTGTGAGCAAATAACCTTTATTGTGTTGAATTTGGGACTGAACATAATTATCTCATAATTTGGGTTCAGAGTGCCATTTTTGACAGTTGTATTATGCGCTTTTAGAGGAAAATTGAGGCCACATGCGGTAAGCTGCTTCCTATTCAGTTGCCCTTCAAGTTATGGTGTCTCAGCTTTCCCTTCCCCCATTACTCGGCAGCACTGCAGCCTCGGGACCAGATGCTGCCGGAGGCAATCATATGATCCAGTGTGGGTACCACCACACTCCAGCACCATCTCCTCTGAAAAGACCCTGCCCCTGTCAGTGCCTTTTCCCAGATGACTCTGTGGACATGCATCTCTAGTGATGCTCCTATCAGGAAAGTTGTGAGTCAACAGAAGTTTTGTCAATTGCATCAATGTTCCTAGCAACCTCCTTGACCATTTCAGAGATGCTTCATCTTCATTTCTGACTTGTCTGTCTTGTGGGCGGCACTTTTTCCCTAACCTGTCCTACAGCATTTCTATAAAGGAGGGTAATGCACTGTGAACAAGCTCTTAAATGTACCAGGAGAGCACACTGCTTACAGAAATCCTTAAATAACCGTCTTTTTTTTTTTTTCCTGTTCCTTCCTATTGCCTAGCAGACATTTGGGTTCACCTAGAAGCAGGTCGCGAGAAAAGAGTTAAAGGGCAGATGGTTTATTAGAGAAGGCACGCCAGGAAACACCAGTTGTTGTTGTTGTTCGTTCACTCCGTTGGGTTCAATTCTTTGTTGCTGCAGCATGCCAGGTTCCCTGTCCTTCACTGTTACCCAGAGTTTGTTCAGATCCGTGTCCATTGAGTCGGTGATGCCATCCAACACCAGGAGGAGAGGGAGAGTGGATACAGGCAAGGGGAGGAAGTCAATACGAGGTGCATCTTGGAGCTGGTTCCTACTTAGGCAAGGTAGTGGGCCTCGATCCTTCCGGGAACTCTAGGAAGCAGTGTAAAGACACCCCTCAGATCTGTGCCATGTGAGGGTGAGGAACTAGGGTTATTTATATCAGACTCCTTCAGTCACTGGTGGAGGGCTGCTTCTGGGGGAGAGAGTGGATGATATTTAATCAGTTCCTAGCACTCTACCTTCTACCCAGGCAGGGCTGTCGAAATCCAAGACAGCTCTTGGATGGTAAATGCTGGCAAATGGAAGCCAGGCCAAATGTAAGTGGCTGTGGGCAGGACACCAGCGCATCTGCTACACTCAGCTTCTCCGTCATGCCTGGGAGTTACTACACCCACTCTTCTTCATCGTTAAGTGTCTTCTAGCTGAATTCTCTGCAAATCAGAAAAAGGTTCTTAGAAACTTATTATTAGGAAAGTGAAGTTTTCCTTCAAAATATTTTCTTTATATAGAAACACTAGGAAATGGAACCAGTGGCCACAGCCAAGGCTTAACATCAAGCCTTTTCAAAATGCTCCATCCATCACTTGCAGTGGATATTTTTTATTGGGGTATAGTTGCTTTACAATGTTGTATTAGTTTCTGCTGTACAGCAAAGTGAATCAGCTATATATATTTATATCCACTCCTTTTTTGGATTTCCTTCGCATTAAGGTCACCACAGAGCACTGAGTAGAATTTCCTATGCTATATTCAGTTGTTGTTTAGTTGCTAAGTCACGTCCAACTCTTTTGCAACCCCATGGACTGTGGCCCACCAGGCTTCTCGGTCCATGGGATTTCCCAGGTAAGAATACTGGAGTGGGTTGCCATTTCCTTCTCCAGGGGATCTTCTTGACCCAGGGATTGAACCTGTGTCTCCTGCCTTGGCAGGCAGATTGTTTCCTGCTGAGCCACCAGGGAAGCTGTGCTATACAGTAGGTTCTCGTTAATTATCTGTTATACAAAGTAATGTGTACATGTCAATCCCAATCTCCCAGTTCATCCCACCCCTTTCCCCTCCTTGGTATCCATATGTTTGTTTTCTATGTATCTTAGACAATTTTTGAAAGTGTGTGCGTATCTCTGGGTACCTCATGAACCATGGTGTGGCAGGCAGACCATCTATAACTTGCCCAAGTAGGCAGGGCTCCAACAGAGGTATGGGATGCTGTCCTTTGCAGCTGGTACTTACAAAACACCGACAACTGAAGAGAGTGATTAAACCCAGGCATCCTAGTATCTATATCTTGGAGGCCCTGGAGCCTCACGTTCCCGGTGAGTCCTGCTTTGTCTTTATCCGTAATGGCTCTCTGGCAGCTGAACAAACCATGCCTTGGGTGGTTTCCTACTATTTTGAGGGTTGAAGAGTCTACGTTCCTAACATAGCATCAGATGAGGATCTTGGTGCTGAGAATTAAGCTCATGGAGTCTCTATTGCACAGAGATACTACACATGAGTGGAGCTGAACTTCCCTCACAGGCATACTGATGGACTGGCATTTGGCAAAATGGACTGCAGGTCAGTTCTGCATCAGATCTGCCTAAGTGGCAGCCTGTATCAGATCCAGGGACCATTTCTATGCTGACTCCTCATTCTAGTCCCTGATGTGTAATTTGTGAGGTTTCAGAGCTAGAAAAAAACTTTAAAGATCATCCAGCCAACCTGTTTTGCTGATAAGGACCCTGCATTCCACCGTGGTTGAGTCACTAAACCCAAAGTCAAACAGGGAGTCAAGAGCTGGGCTGAAGGGAGAGAAAGCCAGTCTCTTCTCACTTCCCATGCAGTTAATAAAGCAGCAGAGGTTCTCAGTGGATTCAGGAGAAGTAAACGTTTGGGGCCACATTTATTTCTAGTATACCTGCTCAGGACAGTGCAAGGCTGTCTGGGAAGCTGAAGACTGAGACTCTCATGGCTCTCACACTGAGCTCTTTGCTTCCCAGCTCCCTTCCCTTACTTCCACTCCCCATTCATTCTCCATCCTATTTTCACTCCTTTTGTTTGTTTTTGGTGCCACAACCCAGGAACTATTTTCTCTCTCTTCTTATAGCTCATGTCCTTCATCCCAACTCCCTAATTCCCTTCCTCCACCATTTCTCTGTTCCCACTCTATCAGGTTCTTCCTCTTCTGTACTACTGTATTTCTCTTTCTCATATTTATCTATCACGTCTCTTAGCTGCCCTTTCCTAGGCTCCCTGGCTCTCCCCCTCTGCCATCTTGGATCCTGGAAGCATACTTGGTTATATGGTGGTAGGCAGCTTCTGTGATAGCCAATGATCCCCGGCTGGTCTCCATGCCCTCATGGAATCTCTTTCCTCTTGGTACAGGATGGACCTTGTATTAAATAACTCAGTTCTAGTGAATAAAATATGACCAAAATGATGGGACATCATTTGTAAGCTTAGGTTTAAAGAGGCTGTGGCTTCCATCTTTGACTATGAGGAAGCCAGCTGCCATGTTGTAAACTGTCCTACTGAGAGGCCCACGGAACAAGGACCTGAAATCTCCAGCTAACAGCCAGCGAGGATCTCAGGTCGGCTTACCATCACAGGAGTGATCTTCTTCTTGTGGAGCCTGGAGACAACTGCAGCCCCTCTGATACCTTGATGGTAGCCTGTGAGAGACCCCCAAGTCTGAGGCCCCCTGTTGAGATGCTCTTGGATTCCTGACCCACAGAAACTGTAACATGATAAATTAAAAAAAAAATTTTAAGTACTGTCAATTTACAATGTTGAAATCTCTGCACCCCTTTGAGAGCCTACCAGGCTCTTCTGTCCATAGGATTCTCCAGACAAGAAAACTGGAGTGGGTTGCCATGCCCTCCTCCAGCGGATCTTCCTGATCCAGGGATCGAACCCATGTCTCTTACGTCTCCTGTACTGGCAGGTGAGTACTTTACCACTAGCACCACTTGGGAAGCCCCTTTGGGTTACTACAAAATATTGAGTAGAGTTCCCTATGATATGTAGTAGGTCCTTGTTGATTATTTTAATAATAGTGAAGTGTTTGTTTTCAGCTGCTAAGTTTGGGGGGCAGTTGGTTATGCTGCAAAACTAAAAATGCACAGTTGTCCTTTACAGACCTCCCCTCAGAAGTGCCTGTGCTCTCTGAGCAAGTTGCTGTGCTGGCTGGGCCTCAGTCTCCCCATCTGTGAGGCCTGGGGCTTAGAGGCTAGTGAGTGTCCCAAGTCTCCTGTCCACAAGGCTGTGTAGCCTGTGAAGTTGCAACAAGCCCTGTCTATTCAACTGTTCAGCATAGGAAGCCTGGTTAAACCTGCACGTCTTTGTACGTTAAGCTCCACATCTTTATATTTGCCTCAGATTTTTCATCCTAGTATCTGAGGTCTGTTTCTAATTTCTGACAGAATCGCAGTGGCCCATTGTGTGCCTCGCTCGGCCTGACACACCAGTTGCATTTTGGAGTCACGGCTATTGTCTTTTTCACCGCTAATCTCTTGTTTTGCAAAATCCCCATAGAACCTGTGAACAGAGAGAGTTGCCCTGGTGCCTGATCCAGGCACTCTGTGGCCCCCAAACAGGGTTGGATGATAGACAGACAGACAGCCTGTCTGCCACCCGAGGCATCTTTTCTTGCTTAAAAACTTGCTCCCCAGATTGCAGACTCCTTTCCAATGCTAGCAAAGACTGGAACATATTAAATAAGAGCAGAGCTGAAATTGGATGGAATGTCTCAGCCACTTAGATTCAGACCTCTTTCTGGGGAGCACGTGAGAAGGGGCTGGATGCGTGAATAACGTAGAAGATGTCTTCCATACCTGTCTCATACCATTCAAGCCTTAAGCAATGGTAACACAGTTTTTCTTAAACACGGCCTATAGCCCAGGATCCATCACTTATATATGGTGTCCATGGCAACCAGGCAATGGTATGGGATCCCTTCTCACTGGGGAATTCCTTTTATGGCGCATTTCCGAAACCAGCATGGCCAGTACACGAGTCTGCAGTTTCCCAGTTGCTTAGCAACCAGCTCCTATGCTCTAGTCACTAGGAACAGTAGACAGTTAAAAAACTGTTTGTCATCAGAATCATATGTTACATTCTCTCTACTTTGTCTCTTTAGAATCAAATAATTAGTGTGTGATAAGGATGCAGGAAAGGGCACCCACTCCCTGCGGTTAATGCCTCCACTGCTCCTGGCGGGCTGCTGCAGGCAGAGGGAGGGAGGAAAAATGTTAGCATGCTTTTGGCTGGTAATTAAGCAGTGCAAGCCATCTGCACATTGAAAGCTCTACATTTTTCACATCTCGTGGGGGCATCGAGTAAGTACAGGGCCAGCAATCTGTGTACTTCATTCCCTCCCCAAAGCAGAAAAGCCAGGCTTCACCCACAGGTGTTCACTGGACCACCGCTCCTTGGCTGACATTCCTGGGAGGGCTGAGTTGGTTTGTTGGGTTTTTGGTAGAAAGGCAAGGAAGGAGGCCATGTGGCCCCCTTGAGTGACAGCCTTGGTTTTCAACCAGGGGTGATTTTGCCCCCTCTCTCTTTCAGGTGACATTTGGCAAGATCTGCAGACATTTTTGGTTGTCATAACTGGTGGGGGAGGGGGATGTTATTGCTAACTAGCGGGTAGAGACCAGGGATGTTGCTAACCATTCTATGATGTTTAGGCAGAGGACAGTCCCCAACAACAAATTAGTAGCCTACCCACAATGCCAGTGTGCCGAGGTTGAGAAACCTCAACATTTAGAGAAATCAGAAGATCTATCCGCCTTGTTAAAAACCAACACAATAGCCGACTAGACAAGACAACTGTCAAAATGTTGACAAGGTAAAGATGGGACTGATGAAAATCCATTGAGTAGACAATTCCAGGGACTTCTCTGGTGGTTCAGTGGTTAAGACTTCACCTTCCAATGCAGGGGGCAAGGGTTCGATCCCTGGTCAGGGAGCTAAGACCCCACATGCCTCATGGCCACTAAACCAAAACATAAAACAGAAGCAATATTGTAACAAATTCCATAAAGACTTTTGAAAAATAGACAATTCCAACTGGAATTTCTGTATGCATGGGACTCCTCTGCCCCTGCCAGCACTCACTTGGCACGTGTAGAGCAAAGTCCCCCAGGAGTTTGTGGCAATGGAGGAACCTCTGAGGTTGCCTCCCTGTAGGAAAGAGAGAGAAAAGGGATGCAGCTTTGGCATTAGACAGATTGGGTTTCACATAACGAGTCCCTTGACTATGCACTGGGGCCTCTTAGTAAAAGACCTAAGAAGACTGTCTTCTCAACTCCAAAATGGGTTTTGTGAGAGCTACGTGTCAGAACACGTGAAAGCCCTGACCCCCATCCTGCTCTATTTCCCTTTGTGTCTCAGCCCCAGGACCCCAATTGTTCTTTCTTGTACTTTGAACTTTTGAGGAATATGAACAAATGTGCTGATCTTACAATGACTGAGGTCATTTTATTTAGCAATGAGTCAAGGACAGAAGCATCATTTGGAGGACTGTTGGCTGGTTGGGTGTGTGTGCACGCACATGCCTGCTCAGTCATGTCCAAGTCTATGACCCCATGGGCTGTAGCCCACCAGGCTCCTCTGTTCATGGGGATTTTCCAGGCAAGAATACAGGAGTGGGTTGCCATTTCCTTCTCCAAGGGATTGTCCCAACTCAACACAGGATCAAACCTGTGTCTCTTGCTTTGGCAGGCAGAATCTTTACCACTGCACCGCCTGGGAAATCCAGTGTTACCATTGAGAGTGTTACATTGCCTCCATCTTACTGGTTCTGTGACCCTGCAGAGTTATTTAACCTATCTGAGCAATTTCTTGTCTATGAAATGGGGATAATTATTACCTCTTGTGTTATTAAAAAGATTAAAGATCATGTATAAAGTGCCTAGCCTGGTATCCAATAAAAGGTAGGCACTTGATAATATGACAATATACATATCATGCAGGCACCTTACCTTATTTTTTTTAAGATTGGCATGTGTAATTCTAACCCAAGATCTTTTCCACTGATGCTGAGAATTAAGCTAATGCTGTGTGTTAGGAAGACACAACTGGCCTCTCTATTTCATCTATGACAATCAGATTTCACTCAGTCATATATGGTAGTTCCAGTGGGCACAATATTATGTCAGCCCAATAGCCTGTCTGTTTGGAGGCTATTTCTATTTTCAGTCTGTGCTACCTCTTTGGGGGGGGCGGGTAACGAATGCCATACATTTAGTAACCATTTTTTTACTTGCTTGAAATCCTGAGACTGTCTCAGGACAATTCCTAGTTCTAATAAGTGTATTTTGGTCTGTGTTCCTATTACCTGAACCTTTAGCAATTTTCTAGACTGTAGCACATCCCCTGTACCCTCCACCCTGTCCTAAAACAGAAGCCTGTCCAGTCTCTGGGCCACTTGAAATGCCTCATCACCTTTCTCAAAATTGCATCAACCCGAGCTACACATTCCTTACAAAGGTAATATTTTCTGTTTTTGTTCCTTATTCTTCCTAATAATTTCACAAAACACGTAGGCCTCTGTGGGCCCAGAGTCTTTGCTGCACACGCTTGCAATGAATCCCAAGTCCTTTTTCTGGGTCACAATAGCTGGTTCGTAGTGGCAGTGCCATCTTCTATAGTTTGTACTCTCCCTCCCTATCATGCCCTTATTCTCAGCAAAGTTTGTCTGCTAAGATTTTGCCCACTCAGCCAGCCTCATTTAATCTCACCCCCGTTGGTTTCTTGTTCAACACCCAACAGAGACAGTCTCAAATCTCTAAACACTTAGAAATTCCACTGCTTATTCCAGACGGTTGAGTGATCCCACCTAATTTTGCCCAATCGACTCAAGGAGTACAGCCCTCACATGTCACTGCTAAGATTTTTCTCTTCCATAGGGGGATAATCAAATGATAAATTTAGAGGTTGCTTGCTCATCTTTTCCAAGCAGAATGATAGACTCTCACCTGGAAGCTGCAACAACCAGGAATGGCAGAAGGATATTTCTCAGACATGCATGAGCCCAGCTCTCCAGAATGCAGCAAACAGGAGCCTCATTTCTGAACAAGTAACAGAAGCCAGATCCACAGTCACCCCATGGCTGTGAGTGGGGAAAGCTTGAGGTTTCCCAGGAGGACCAGAAGCACTCAAAAAATGTGGCAACCAGAGCAGTGGCTAAGAAAGAGTCCAGGCAGGTTGGGGGCATCAGGCAGCTGAGTGCTGACACCACGTTTGGGATCCAGGATGACAGGAGACTTAAAACAGGGTACTATCAGAGCTCTGAAACAAGGCAAGGTTTTATCAGGGGATGAATCTGAGTTCCAGGAATGAGAGTAGTACAACTGAACCGAGCTAAGACAGAGACTTAAAACAATAAAGTACAGGGGTTAACAGAGAGGGAGGGAAGGGGTTGATGGCTTCTCTGGGGGCAAAGAATCTTCTCTGTATTCCTGTAACACTAGTACAGGTTCCTAGAAGATCCGTCAGTTGATCAGTTAGCAGGTAATGTTGACCTATGTACTCTGTGGGCATCATGCTTTGCATAAAGTTCCAGCAGAATGCTAACCTCATGAGGTGCCCAAGAAAAACATTCTACAATCACTAAGTCTGGGATTTTTGCAAACTGCAAGTGCCTCGTGGAAATCTACAGTGTATATAAGCATTTTAGAAGCTCAAACTTCTATGTTATAGAAATCTGTGTGTTTTATTCAATGTTTCTCCAACAGTTAACAACAGGATTCTTTTGTTACATGAAAACGATGAGCATCCTGTGGACATATTGTGAGAGACATTGTTCTAGAGAATTCCTAACCTGGTGTTCCCAGGCCCTTCACAACCCGGGCCCACCCTTGTTTCCCAACTTTACCTTCCTTTATTTTCCTACATTCCAACCACATTGAACTCTTTCCCCTTGTACCCGCCCCTGTTTCACATTTCCTTCTTTACTGTTACAGCAAGTGATTCACATCTACCCCCAAAAAAGGAAAAAATGCTGAGCCTTTCTCACTTTGGCACCCCCCCCCACCATTTCTAGTTATCCTTTAAGGATAAACTCAAAAGAGACACTCTGCCCCAGCCTCCCTGTTTCTATAAATGCTCCATTTTCTCCTCTGATTCTTTGTGTCACTGTATCTGTTACTTTTAGAGCACTCAGTACTTTTTGATTTGTATGGCCATTTACGCCTTTCTTATTAGAAGACAATCCATGACAGATTCATTTTTATATTCCTAGCCAAGAATACAGCTCACTTGTAGGATTGTTCAAGGGAACAGAAAGTAAGAAGCTATGAACAACAACAACAAATGATGTCCAAGGCAGAAGTTTCTCAATGCTCAGGCTAGAGATGGCAGCTCCTCTGGCTCACCTATTGTCAACTTAGGCTCACCTTTGTGAACAGACTCATCTATCATCCTGTGATGCCCCTGAGGCCCAGATCGCCTCGTTCCCCCCAACCACCACCACCAGAATGCTTTTCAACACAGTGCTCTGGAGAGTCCTAATCAACAGGTCAGGGTTGGCATGACAGAGAAATCTAATTGTCATCACTGATTTGGACTTTTCCATGAAGTGAAAGTTAGAGTTTAGCAGGCTGAACATTGAGGTGGTAATAATTTGGATCAAGGACTGTCCATAACAGAAAAGAGCAATTAGCAAAACTATTCATTATACTTTCATGTTCATGTCTCATCTCAAGGCTAATTATTTGTATAATTAACGTGTTACCAAATGCAAATAATTGATGAGCCTGATCTCTTAGAATGGAACACGAGTCTTGTGAAATGTAAATAGCTGTGAATTACTAACAGTTTCCTTTACATCGCCTAATAGGGCAACGCCTGTAAAATTAAACCATTTTAGTGTAATCCCATGTATGCTAACAGACTGACAAAGTAAAACAATACGATGCATGCTTAAAGGCAATGAAAAAGCACAGGTTTTTAAATTCTCACTCTACTACTTTCTAGCTGTGACCTTGGGCAAGTTACTTAATCTCCGTTTACTCATGTTATTTATAAATCTCAGTTTCCGCATTTATGAAATGGGTGTAACAGTGGCCCCTAGTTCACAGGATTGTTGAGAATTAAATGAGGGTTGACTCATTTGTAAAGACTGCACAATAAATGAGAGCCATTGTTTTCATTATTATACTTTGTGTTGCTTGGATTTTATACAGAAAGAAATATTGGATACATGTATATGTGTAGCTGAATCCCTTCACTGGAACTATCACAACATTGTTAATTGGCTATACTGCAATACAAAATAAAAAATTCAAAACAAAAAAAATTCGAGGGAAAGGGAATGTATACAGATGTCCCTGCTACAACACCATCTATGTGTTCCTGTAAAGTTCCTATGGTGTACAGCATAGCCCATTGAAAAGAACTGGACTACCTGGGATAAAAAAAAAATAAGGTTGGGAAGACCACTCAAAAAACCAGTACAATTTTGTAACCCAAGCACTAACAAAAACAATGTCAGCACTAACAAAATAGTAGCCCTACTAAACCTTAGCTTGAACATTGCACACTGCATTCCTTGAATTCAGGGACTGCTGGTGCTTCTTTTGAGATAAAAGTCCTGGAGAACATTCATTTCTAAGAGGGATCAGTTTAATCAAAATTAAACATGTGATTTAAGGAGTAGTGTTGTAGTTTAAAGGGAAATGTCTTCACAGATTCATCGTCTGTACCCCGACTTCTCATAGAAAGCACAACATGATGATAACAGGGATTCTTAAAGTCACTGAATCAGTTACTTTTTGCAGCTAAAAAAATTCAGCTTTTCTTAGAGGTAGTTGCTATAAGAAAGAGTGCCTCTGTGTCTCTGGTTGCTTCAAAATATTAACATGCTAAGAAAAACAATTGCATAGGAAACAACATGACTTCCGTGTTATATCAATTCCCTATTTACCTATGGCAGGTAAGGTAATTCACATGTAAAACACATGTTAGCAGTACAGTTTGCATTGCCTATCTCCTACCAGTTGCTGTGACAGGAGCTAAGTATAATCATATGATTTAATCTGCACATTTTTAATCTAAGGTGGTGGGTATCCCTATCTCTGATAAGGCTCAGGGACATTAACTTGCCTGAGATCACAAATGCTTAAGTAGCAAAGCCAGAATTCCTCTTTGGAATCGAACTGATTCCCAAATTCACATTCTTTATGACATTATACCCTTAAGAGCAGATGGAACAGGAAAGCAGACAGATACCCCTGGCTGTGTGATGAATAAAAGCCTGATTCCTAACCACAAGTCACTAACATTTAATCTCATTTAATTCTCACAACACCCCTCCTACTTAGATATTCTTATCACCATTTTATAAATAAAACTGAAGCTCCAAGGAGTTACAATTGGCTGATAGCCAAGCCAGGATTCAAAATTAGTCCTATCCAGTTCCTAAACTGGGGTGTTTCTCCCTATGTCCTATATATGTCTTTATGTTTAAAGACAGCATTCCTAAATATCTTAGTGTGTCTGCCTGCTAGTTTTCTAAAAAGCTGAGTTATACATCTCCACTTTCCCCTTCTCTCAGTCAGTGAATTTCACTGCATCATGTGCACACACGTACACCTGGAAATCCCCACAGGTGCAATTTATCAAGCATGCTTCATAGCACAACCATAAAATACTAGCCTCTTTCAGTGTTTATTTTTCTCTTTGTGCTATTTAAATTTGCCTTTTAAACAGCCTAGAAGAGAACCTATAACTAGAAAACAGTTACCTACTTAGGATTCGAGAAAAGCAGTTTGTTAAGCAGAACATCATTTATTGATTCTGTTAATGTATTTTTATTTTGTAATTCTTAAAAATAAAAAACTACTATTGCCTTCTTGGTTAAAGGGGTGACAGTGTATTTGATCAACAAATATAAGATTTCTTTGCCATAATAATGCTGTTCTTCATATGGAAATGTGATACCAATCTATTGATTGGAAAGCTAAGTGAAATTAGGAAAACCATGCATCAGCAAAATGAGAAGTTAGAAGAAATAAATAAATCCTAGAGCTGAAAAATACAATGACCGAACTGAAGAATTCAACAGAGTCTCAAAAGTAGACTCAATTCTGCAGAAGAAAGAATCAGTGACCTAGAAGACAGGACACTTGAAAGGTGAAAGAATGAAAGAGTGAAAAAAGCCTATAGAACCTGTGGGATATAATCAGTGGAAGCAATATTTGCATTATGAGAATTCTAGAAAGACAAGAGAAAAATGAACAAAGTATGTTTAAGGCAGTAATGGCTGGACTTCCAGTGGTTGAGAATCCACCTGCCAATGCAGAGGATCGCTGATCTGGGAATGCTGCAGAGCAACCAAGCCCATGGGCCACAACTACTGAGCTTGTGCTCTAGAGCGTGTGAGCCACTGTTAAACTGCGTGCTGCAAATACTGAAGTCCTCACACCTAGAGCCTGTGCTCCACAGCAAGAGGAGCCACCACAGTGAGAAGCCCACGTGACACACAGAGCCGCCCCCACTCACTGAAACTAGAGAAAGCCCACAAGCAACAAAGACCCAGCACAGCCAAAAATATATATTTTTTTATTTTTAGAAGTTTTAATAATGGCTCAAAACTTCCCCAACTTTGGGAAAGAAATGGACATCTAGATCCATGAGGCCCAAAGGACCTCAAATAAGTTGACCTTAAATAGGGTGACACCAGGACACATCATCATTAAATTGTCAAAAGTCAAAGAAAGAATTTTGAATGCAGCAAAATAAAAGAGAAGGTATCTCACAAGTTTATCAGTAGATTTCTCAACAGAAACTCTTTAGGCCAGAAGAGAATGGCATGATAAATTCAAAATATTCTGAATGTTTTTTGATACCAGTATGCTTTGATTTCTTTATCTTATTATCTTGTGTAACTTCTACAGGTTTCTCCCTTGTGGGTATCATGAGGCTTTTATAAAACAAGTTAAAATACCCTATTTTAAAGTGATAACCTCAATAGAATTCTCAGACTTTACACTTCTCATTCTCCAACCCCCTCCCCCCATCTTTTAGATTATGTTGTTGGTTTATGTACAATTTATAGTGACAGAAAAAAAAATAAAACTATCAACCGAGAATTCTATACCAGGCAAAGTTGTCCTTGAGAAATATAGGAGAAATAAAGCCTTTCCCAAACAAATGGTGAGGGAGTTCATCATTAGACCAGCCTTACCAGAAATGCTAAAGGGAGTTCTTTGAGTGGAAATAAAAGGATTCCACTCAACATCATAAAAACATAAGAAGGCAATGTAAAACTCACTGCTATTGGTAAATATATAGTCGAAGTTAGATTCTGTAATATGGTAACAGCAGTGTGTAATTCACTTACAACCCTAGTTTAAGAGTTAAAAAATGCTGCCACTTCCTCTGACCACACCAGTCCCAGTGGGTTGGTGCCCTGCCTGATGCCAGTCCACCCCCACCCCCTGGGCAGGTGAGTGCACTCTGGGGCAGCCTCAGCAGCAGATGCTGGTGGGAGGCCCCCACACAGAGGTGGGGGCGAAACCACAGCTGAGCCTCAGAGGCTGTGCAAGCAGAGCTGAGAGATCTCCTTGCAGCTGTAGGAACCATAGATTTACACCCCCGCTGTTGGCTTTGTAAAGTCAGTACCTGGGGAACATCCAAATGGGGGATGGGTCTGGCTTTAGCAGATGTGGGCTTTGTGAGCAAGTACACATAGGGATTGGACCAGGCCAGAATCTGAGCTTCCTCCGTAACTCCCAGAGCAGGTCCAAGTGCATGATTGCTGCAGTCCAGGGACCTGACTTCAGTGAATCTGCACAGGTGGCCTGGTGAAAACAATGCCTGAGAGACATCAGGGCCAACTGCCAGCATACTCACGGTTAAGGTGGGGCTGAGAGCAGTTCCAGTGACAGTGCAATTTGTGAGCACAATGGGTGAAAAGTGACACAGCAGAATACACTCACAGGTGAACAGCTCAAGAGGAGGAAAACCCAGTGACCTCTCTCAGTGAGAGTGCTCCAATTCTGCCTACCTCACACTGAAATCAGCAACACAGCTTAGAAACAGATCTGGGGCTCCCTATTCCAACAACTTTCTTATCTCTTCTTGCTATTCTTTGGAACTCTGTATTCAGATGTTTATATCTTTCCTTTTCTCCTTTGCTTTTTGCTTCTCTTCTTTTCACAGCTATTTGTAAGGCCTCCCCAGACAGCCATTTTGCTTTTTGGCATTTCTTTTCTATGGGAATGGTCTTGATCCCTGTCTCCTGTACAATGTCATGAACCTCATTCCATAGTTAACATTTCATGCAAAGATGAGCTTGATAAAGGACAGAAATGGTATGGACCTAACAGAAGCAGAAGATATTAAGAAGAGATGGCAAGAATACACAAGAGAACTGTACAAAAAAGATCTTCACGACCCAGATAATCACGATGGTGTGATCACTGACCTAGAGCTAGACATCCTGGAATGTGAAGTCAAGTGGGCCTTAGAAAGCATCACTACGAACAAAGCTAGTGGAGGTGATGGAAATCCAGTTGAGCTATTTCAAATCCTGAAAGATGATGCTGAGAAAGTGCTGCACTCAATATGCCAGCAAATTTGGAAAACTCAGCAGTGGCCACAGGACTGGAAAAGGTCAGTTTTCATTTCAATCCCAAAGAAAGGCAATGCCAAAGAATGCTCAAACTACTGCACAATTGCACTCATCTCACACACTAGTAAAGTAATGCTCAAAATTCTCCAAGCCAGGCTTCAGCAATATGTGAACCGTGAACTTCCTGGTGTTCAAGCTGGTTTTAGAAAAGGCAGAGGAACCAGAGATCAAATTGCCAACATCCGCTGGATCATGGAAAAAGCAAGAGAGTTCCAGAAAAACATCTATTTCTGCTTTATTGACTATGCCAAAGCCTTTGACTGTGTGGATCACAATAAACTGTGGGAAATTCTGAAAGAGATAGGAATACCAGACCACCTAATCTGCCTCTTGAGAAATTTGTATGCAGGTCAGGAAGCAATAGTTAGAACTGGACATGGAACAACAGACTGGTTCCAAATAGGAAAAGGAGTTCGTCAAGGCTGTATATTGTCACCCTGTTTATTTAACTTATATGCAGAGTACATCATGAGAAACGCTGGACTGGAAGAAGCACAAGCTAAAATCAAGATTGCTGGGAGAAATACCAATAACCTCAGATATGCAGATGACACCACCCTTATGGCAGAAAGTGAAGAGGAACTCAGAAGCCTCTTGATGAAGGTGAAAGTGGAGAGTGATAAAGTTGGCTTAAAGCTCAACATTCAGAAAATGAAGATCATGGCATCCCGTCCCACCACTTCATGGGAAATAGATGGGGAAACAGTGGAAACAGTGTCAGACTTTATTTTTCTGGGCTCCAAAATCACTACAGATGGTGACTGCAGCCATGAAATTAAAAGATGCTTACTCCTTGGAAGGAAAGTTATGGCCAACCTAGATAGCATATTCAAAAGCAGAGACATTACTTTGCCAACAAAGGTTCGTCTAGTCAAGGCTATGGTTTTTCCTGTGGTCATGTATGGATGTGAGAGTTGGACTGTGAAGAAGGCTGAGCGCCGAAGAATTGATGCTTTTGAACTGTGGTGTTGGAGAAGACTCTTGAGAGTCCCTTGGACTGCAAGGAGATCTAACCAGTCCATTCTGAAGGAGATTAGCTCTGGGATTTCTTTGGAAGGAATGATGCTAAAGCTGAAACTCCAGTACTTTGGCCACCTGATGCGAAGAGTTGACTCATTGGAAAAGACTCTGATGCTGGGAGGGATTGGGGGCAGGAGGAGAAGGGGACGACAGAGGATGAGATGGCTGGATGGCATCACTGACTCAATGGACATGAGTCTCAGTGAACTCCGGGAGTTGGTGATGGACAGGGAGGCCTGGTGTGCTGCGATTCATGGGGTCGCAAAGAATCGGACACGACTGAGCGACTGATCTGATCTGATTCCAACAACTAGGGAGCAAACCCTACCCCTGACAGGGTAGTAACAACCACAGATCAAGGGGGAGGCCCCATTCAACATGCAGTGCAGACTCAAGTCACCACAACATCAGTCATACCTCCTATCAAGGGATAATGTCCTGCATACATTCAGAAAAGAGGTGGAAGACACTTATACTATAAACAGCCCTTGCATCAAAAAGTATTAAAGTCATACAGGCTACACAGGGAAGTTCCCACATAAAAATAGCCCTCCAAATCAGTCCTGAGGGTCAGGCATTGGGAGGAAGAACTCCAAGAGCATTTGGCTTTGAAGGCTAGCAGAGACTGAGTGCAGGAGCTCCATATGGCTGGGAGAAACAGAGGTTCCACTCTTGGAGGGTGTATTCAAGACTCTGTGTGTAGTGGGACCCAACAGAAAGCAGTACCTCCATAGGAACTGGGGCTAGACCTAACTAGGGGTCTTGAAGGATCTTCTTTAGAGGCAGAGGTTGACTAGCTCACTTGGGGGCAAGGACACTGCTGGCAGAGACCCTAAGGAATATTGATCAGCATTAGCTCTCCAAATGGTCCCGATTTTGGCACCAAGACCAGGCCTCACCAACCATCTACAGGTTCCAGAGCTGGAATGCCTCAGGCCAAACAATGAGCAAGACAGGAACACAGCCCCACCCATTAGCAGACAGGCTGCCTTAAGTCATACTGAGCTCACAACTTCCTCAAAACACACCATATGACACAGCCCTGCCCACCAAAGGGATAAGACCCAGCTCCACCCACCACAGGGCAGACAGCAGTTCCTTCCACCAGAAAGCCCCCATAAGCCCCTGGACCAGCCTCATCCACCATAGGGCAGACACCAGGCATAGCAATAATTATGATCCTCAGGCTGCAGACAGGTGACCACAAGCACAGAAAGTTAGATAAAATGAGATGACAGAGAAATTTGTTGCAAAGAAACAAGGTAAAAATCCACAAGAACAACTAAATCCAAGAGAAGATAGGCAATCTACCTGAAAAAAAAATTCAGAGTAATGATAGTAAAGATGATTTTAAAAATCTCAGAAAAAGAATAGAGGCACATCTTCCCTAGTGGCTCAGTTGGTAAAGAATTTGTCTGTAATGCAGGAGACCATTTGCCAATGCAGGAGGCAGAGGTTCAGTCCCTGGGTCAGGAAGATACCCTGGAGAAGGAAATGGTGACCCACTCCAGTATTCTTGCCTGGGAAACCCCACGGACAGAGGAGCCTGATGGGCTACAGTCCATGGGCTCACAAGAGTTGGACCCAACTTAACGATGAAACCATCACCACAGATAAAGAAGATACAAGAAATGCTTAACAAGGAGCCAGAATATTTAGAACAAACAGAAATGAACAATAAAATAACTGAAATGAAAAATACACTACTACTTCTACTAGTACTACTACTACTACTAAGTCGCTTCAGTCATGTCCGACTCTGTGCGACTCCACAGACGGCAGCCCGCCAGGCTCCACTGTCCCTGGGATTCTCCAGGCAAGAACACTGGAGTGGGTTGCCATTTCCTTCTCCAATGCATGAAAGTGAAAAGTGAAAATGAAGTCGCTCAGTCATATCCGACTCTTCGCAACCCCAGGGACTGCAGCCTACCAGGCTCTTCTGTCCATGGGATTTTCCAGGCAAGAGTACTGGAGTGGGGTGCCATTGCCTTCTCCAGAAAAATACACTGGAAGGAATCAAAAGCAAAATAAATGAGGCAGAAGAACAAATAAGTGAGCTGAAAGATAGGATGGTAGAAATCACTGTCACAGAACAAAGAAAAAATAATGAAAAGAAATGAGACAGTCCCAGAGATTTCTGGGACAATATTAAATGCACCAACATTAACATTATAGGAATTGCAGAAGGAGAAAAGAAAGAGAAAAGACCTTAGAAATATTTGAAGACATTATAGCTGAAAACTTCTCTAACATGAGAAAGGAAACACAAGAAGCACAGAGTTCCATATAGGATGAACTCAAAGGGTAACACACTGAGACACATATTAATCAAATTGACAAAAAATTAAAGACAAAGAAAAAAAAATCAAAACCAACAAGGGAAAAGCAACAAATAGCATACAAGGAATTACTGTAGGGTTACCAGCTAATTTTTCAGAAGAAACTCTGCAGACCAGAAGGAAGTGTCACAATATGTTTCAAGTGATGAAAGGGGAAAATCTGCAAACAAGAATATTCTACCAGCAAGGCTGTCATTCAGATTCAATGGAAAATCAAAAGCTTTACAGACAAGCAAAAGCTGAAAGAATTCAGTACAACCAAGCCAGCTTTGGGCTTCTCTGATAGCTCAGTTGGTAAAGAATCCATCTGCAATGCAGGAAACCCTGATTCGATTCCTGGGTCAGGAAGATATGCTAGAGAATGGATAGGCTACTCACTCCAGGATTCTTGGGCTTCCCTTGTGGCTCAGCTGGTACAGAATCCACCTGCAGTGTAGGAGACCTGGGTTCGATTCCTCGGTTGGGAAGATCCCCTGGAAAAGGGAAAGGCTACCCACTCCAGTATTCTGGCCTGGAGAATTTCATGGACTGTATAGTCCATGGGTTGCAAAGAGTCGGACATAACTGAGAGACTTTCACTTCCACACAAGCTTTACAACAAATGCTAAAGAACTTCCCTAGGTGGGAAACAGACCAACAACTTAAAACAACCTTGTGTGTGTGTGTATGTGTGTGGACTGCTATATCAAAACCTCATTGAAACAGCAAACCAAAGGACTACAATACATGCATGAAAAAGAAAACACAATCGAAACACAACACTAAAGATAGTCATCAGATCACAACAGAACAAAAGAAGGGAAGAAAAAAGACCTATCAAAACAAAAAACAAAACCACAAACAATTAAGAAAGTGCCAATAAGAAAATATATATCAATAATTACCTTACCTGTAAATAGATTAACCAAAAAGAAATAGAAATTATAAAAACAGACTAATCACAAGTAATGAAATTGAAACTGTGATGAAAAAATTCCCAATAAACAAAAGTCCAGTACCAGCTGACTTCACAGAAAAATTCTATTAAACACTTAGGGAAGAGTTAATACCTATCCCACTGAAACTCTTACAAAAAATTGCAGAGGAAAGAAAACTCCCAAGCTCATTCTACCAGGCCACCATCACCCCATTATAGGAACCAAATATACTACCAAAAAAAAAAAAAAAACCACTATAAGGTCAATATCACTGATGAACAAAAATGCACAAATCTTCAACAAAAATACTAGCAAAGGGAATTTAACAACACATTAAAAGGATCATATACTATGAACCAGTGGAATTTATCCCAGGGATGCAAGGATTCTTCAGTATTTGTAAATCAATGTGATATATCATGTTAACTGAATAAAAACCATATGATCATCTCAATAGATGCAGAAAAAGCTTTTGACAAAATTCAATACCCATTTATGGAAAAAAAAAAAAAAAAAACCTCTCTGGAAAGTGGGCATGGCGGGAACATGCCTCAACATAATAACAGCCATATACAACAAACCCACAGGAAACATCATTCTCAATGGTGAAAAACTGAAAGCATTTCCTCTATTGTCAGGAACAAGACAAGGATGTCCACTCTTACTTTTATTCACACAGTTATGGAAATCCTAGCCACAGCAGTCTAGAGTAGAAAAAGAAATAAAAGGAATCCAAATTGGAAAAAAAACTGTTTGCACATGACCTAATACTACACATCAGATCAGATCAGATGAGATCAGTTGCTCAGTCGTGTCCGACTCTTTGCGACCCCATGAATTGCAGCACGCCAGGCCTCCCTGTCCATCACCAACTCCCGGAGTTCTCTCAGACTCATGTCCATCGAGTCAGTGATGCCATCCAGCCATCTCATCCTCTGTCGTCCCCTTCTCCTCCTGCCCCCAATCCCTCCCAGCATCAGAGTTTTTTCCAATGAGTCAACTCTTCGCATAAGGTGGCCAAAGTACTGGAGTTTCAGCTTTAGCATCATTCCTTCAGAAGAAATCCCAGGGCTGATCTCCTTCAGAATGGACTGGTTGGATCTCCTTGCAGTCCAAGGGACTCTCAAAAGTCTTCTCCAACACCACAGTTCAAAACCATCGATTCTTCAGCACTCAGCCTTCTTCACAGTCCAACTCTCACATCCATACATGACCACAGGAAAAACCATAGCCTTGACTAGACGAACCTTTGTTGGCAAAGTAATGTGTCTGCTTTTGAATATGCTATCTAGGTTGGTCATAACTTTCCTTCCAAGGAGTAAGCGTCTTTGAATTTCATGGCTGCAGTCACCATCTGTAGTGATTTTGGAGCCCAGAAAAATAAAGTCTGACACTGTTTCCACTGTTTCCCCATCTATTTCCCATGAAGTGATGGGACCGGATGCCATGATCTTCGTTTTCTGAATGTTGAGCTTTAAGCCAACTTTATCACTCTCCACTTTCACCTTCATCAAGAGGCTTCTGTGTTCCTCTTCACTTTCTGCCATAAGGGTGGTGTCATCTGCATATCTGAGGTTATTGATATTTCTCCCAGCAATCTAGATTCCAGCTTGTGCTTCTTCCAGTCCAGCGTTTCTCATGATGTACTCTGCATATAAGTTAAATAAACAGGGTGACAATATACAGCCTTGACGTACTCCTTTTCCTATTTGGAACCAGTCTGTTGTTCCATGTTCAGTTCTAACTGTTGCTTCCTGACCTGCATACAAATTTCTCAAGAGGCAGATCAGGTGGTCTGGTATTCCCATCTCTTTCAGAATTTTCCACAGTTTATTGTGATCCACACAGTCAAAGGCTTTGGCATAGTCAATAAAGCAGAAATAGATGTTTTTCTGGAACTCTCTTGCTTTTTCCATGATCCAGCGGATGTTGGCAATTTGATCTCTGGTTCCACTGCCTTTTCTAAAACCAGCTTGAACACCAGGAAGTTCACGGTTCACATATTGCTGAAGCCTGGCTTGGAGAATTTTGAGCATTACTTTACTAGTGTGTGAGATGAGTGCAATTGTGCGGTAGTTTGAGCACTCTTTGGCATTGCCTTTCTTTGGGATTGAAATGAAAACAGACCTTTTCCAGTCCTGTGGCCACTGCTGAGTTTTCCAAATTTGCTGGCATATTGAGCGCAGCACTTTCACAGCATCATCTTTCAGGATTTGAAATAGCTCAACTGGAATTCCATCACCTCCACTAGCTTTGTTCATAGTGATGCCTTCTAAGGCCCACTTGACTTCACATTCCAGGATGTCTGGCTCTAGGTCAGTGATCACACCATCGTGATTATCTGGGTCGTGAAGATCTTTTTTGTACAGTTCTCTTGTGTATTCTTGCCACCTCTTCTTAATATCTTCTGCTTCTGTTAGGTCCATACCATTTCTGTCCTTTATCGAGCCCATCTTTGCATGAAATGTTCCTTTGGTCTCTCTGATTTTCTTGAAGAGATCTCTAGTCTTTCCCATTCTGTTGTTTTCCTCTATTTCTTTGCATTGATCGCTGAAGAAGGCTTTCTTATCTCTCCTTGTTATTCTTTGGAACTCTGCATTCAGATGTTTATATCTTTCCTTTTCTCCTTTGCTTTTCGCTTCTCTTCTTTTCACAGCTATTTGTAAGACCTCCCCAGA
The DNA here is from genome assembly GCF_027580195.1 of Bos mutus. NCBI lineage: Eukaryota > Metazoa > Chordata > Mammalia > Artiodactyla > Bovidae > Bos > Bos mutus. Next base: position 33,661,437 of record NC_091635.1, read on the forward strand.
CAGCCATTTTGCTTTTTTGCATTTCTTTTCCATGGGGATGGTCTTGATCCTTGTTTCCTGTACAATGTCACGAACCTCATTCCATAGCTCATCAGGCACTCTATCTATCAGATCTAGGCCCTTAAATCTATTTCTCACTTCCACTGTATAATCATAAGGGATTTGATTTAGGTCATACCTGAATGGTCTAGTGGTTTTTCCCTACTTTCTTCAATTTAAGTCTGAATTTGGCAATAAGGAGTTCATGGTCTGAGCCACATTCAGCTCCTGGTCTTGTTTTTGCTGACTGTATAGAGCTTCTCCATCTTTGGCTACAAAGAATATAATCAATCTGATTTCGGTGTTGACCATCTGGTGATGTCCATATATAGAGTCTTCTCTTGTGTTGTTGGAAGAGGGTGTTTGTTATGACCAGTGCATTTTCTTGGCAAAACTCTATTAGTCTTTGCCCTGCTTCATTGCATATTCCAAGGCCAAATTTGCCTGTTACTCCAGGTGTTTCTTGACTTCCTACTTTTGCATTCCAGTCCCCTATAATGAAAAGGACATCTTTTTGGGGTGTTCGTTCTAAAAGGTCTTGTAGGTCTTCATAGAACCATTCAACTTCAGCTTCTTCAGCATTACTTGGGGCATAGACTTGGATTACTGTGATATTGAATGGTTTGCCTTGGAAACAAACAGAGATCATTCTGTCATTTTTGAGATTGCATCCAAGTACTGCATTTTGGACTCTCTTGTTGACCATGATGGCTACTCCATTTCTTCTGAGGGATTCCTGCCCGCAGTAGTAGATTAATGGTCATCGGAATTAAATTCACCCATTCCAGTCCATTTCAGTTTGCTGATTCCTAGAATGTCGACATTCACTCTTGCCATCTCTTGTTTGACCACTTCCAATTTGCCTTGATTCATGGACCTGACATTCCAGGTTCCTATGCAATATTGCTCTTTTCAGCATTGGACCTTGCTTCTATCACCAGTCACATCCACAGCTGGGTATTGGTTTTGCTTTGGCTCCATCCCTTCATTCTTTCTGGAGTTATTTCTCCACTGATCTCCAGTAACATATTGGGCACCTACTGACCTAGGGAGTTTCTCTTTCAGTATCCTATCATTTTGGCTTTTCATACTGTTCATGGGGTTCTCAAGGCATGAATACTGAAGTGGTTTGCCATTCCCTTCTCCAGCAGACCACATTCTGTCAGATCTCTCCACCACGACCCGCCCATCTTGGGTTGCCCCACGGGCATGGCTTAGTTTCATTGAGTTAGACAAGGCTGTGGTCCTAGTGTGATTAGATTGACTAGTTTTCTGTGAGTATAGTTTCAGTGTGTCTGCCCTCTGATGCCCTCTTGCAACACCTACCATCTTACTTGGGTTTCTCTTACCTGGGCGTGGGGTATCTCTTCATGGCTACTCCAGCAAAGCGCAGCCAATGCTCCTTACCTTGGACGAGGGGTATCTCCTCACCGCCGCCCTTCCTGGGAAATCCTAAAGATGCCACCAGAAAACTTAGTGCTGATCAATGAATTTAGTAAAGTTGCAGGATATAGAATTACTGCGCAGACATTTCTTGCATTCCCGCACACTAGCAACTCCTTCATGGATCACAGCATTGTTGTAGTAAAGGGGCTTGCATAACTCAATGAAGCTATGAGCCATGCCATGCAAGGCAACCCATGACACACGGGTCAGTGAAGAGTTCTGACAAAACGTGGTCCACTGGAGGAGGAAGTGGCAAACCATTCCAGTATTCTTGCTGTGAGAACCCCATGAAAAATATGAAAAGGCAAAAATATGACAGTGGAAGATGAGCCCCACAGGTCAGAAGGTGTCCAATATTCTACTGGGGAAGAGCAGAGAGCAATTACTAATAACTCCAGAAAGAATGAAATGGCTGGGCCAAAGCAAACGGTGCTCAGTTGTGGATGTGTCTGGTGGTGAAAGTAAAATCCAACGTTGTAAAGAACAATATTGCCTAGGAACCTGGAATGTTAGGTCCATGAATCAAGGTAAACTTGATGTGGTCAAGCAGGAAATGGCAAGAGTGAACATCAACACCTTAGGAGTAAGTGAACAAAAATGGACATGGATGGGAATGGGCGAATTTTATTCAGATGAGCATTATATCTACTACTGTGAGCAAGAATCCTTTAGAAGAAATGGAGTAGCCCTCATAGTCAACAAAAGAGTTGAAAATACAGTACTTGGATACAACCTAAAAATAACAGAATAATCTAGGTTCATTTCCAAAGCAAACCATTCAACATCACAGCAATCCAAGTCTATGCCCCAACCACTAATGCTGAAGAAGCTGAAGTAGACCAGTTCTATGAAGACCTACAACACTAAAAAAGATGCCCTTTCCATCATAAGGGATTGGAATCCAAAAGTAGGAAGAGAAGAGATACCTGGAGTAACAGACTTTGGCCTTGGAGTAGAATATGAAGCAGGGCAAAGGCTAACAGAATTTTATCAAGAGAACACAGGTCATAGCAAACGTCTTTTTCCAACAACACAAGAGACAACTCCACATGACCATCAGCAAATGGTCAATACCAAAATCAGATTGATTATATTCTTTGCAGCCAAAGATGGAGAAACTCTATACAGTCAGCAAAAAACAAGACCTGGAGCTGACTGTGGCTCAGATCATCAGCTTCTCATAGCAAAATTCAGGCTTAAATTAAAGAAAGCAGGGAAAACCACTAGGCCAGCCAGGTATGACTTAAATCAAATCCCTATGAATATGCAGTGGAGACGGCAAATAGATTCAAGGGATTAGATCTGGTACAGAGAGTGCCTGAAGAATTATGAATGGAAGTTCATAACATTGTACAGGAGGCAATGACCTAAATCATCCCAAAGAACAAGAAAGGCAAGAAGGCAAAGTGGTTGTCTAAGGAGGCTTTGCTGAGTAAAGAGAAATGAAAGGCAAGGGAGAAAGGGAAAGTTATACCCAAGTGAATGCAGAGTTCCAGAGAATAGCAAGGAGAAATAAGAAGGCCTTGTTAAATGAGCAATGCAAAGAAATAGAGGAAAACAACAGGATGGGAAAGACTAGAGATCTCTTCAAGAAAACTGGAGATATCAAGGGAACATTTCATGCAAGTTTGGGCACAACAAAGGACAGAAAAGGTAAGGACCTAATAGAAGAGATTAAGAAGTGACAAGAATACACGGAAGAATTATGCAAAAGAGGCCTTAAAGACCCAGATAACCACGAGGGTGTGGTCACTCACCTAGAGCCAGACATTCTGGACTGTGAAGTCAAGTGGGCCTTCGGAAGCATTACTATGAACAAAGTGAGTGGAGGTGATGGAATTCCAGCTGAGCTATTTAAAATCCTAAAAGATGATGCTGTAAAAGTGCTGCAATCAATATGTCAGCAAATTTGGAAAACCCAGCAGTGGCCACAGGACTAGAAAAGATCAGGTTTTCAATCTAAAAGAAGGACAAGGCCAAAGAATGCTCAGACTACCATACAACTGTCTTCATTTCACAAGCCAGCAAGGTAATACTCAAAATCCTTCAAGCTAGGTTTTTGCAGTTTGTGAATTGAGAGCTAACGGATATACAAGCTGGGTTTAGAAAAGGCAGAGGAACCAGAGATCAAATAGCCAGCATCGTTAGATCATAGAGAAAGCAAGGGACTTCCAGAAAAATATCTGCTTCACTGACTATGCTAAAGCCTTTGATTGTGTGTGGATCACAACAAACTGTGGGAAAGTCTTAAAGAGATGGGAATACCAGACCACCTTACCTGTCTCCTGAGAAACCTTTAAGTAGGCCAAGAAGCAACAGTTAGAATCTGACATGAAACAATGGACTGGCTTAAAATTGGGAAAAGAGTACAACAAGGCTGTATATTGTCACCCTGCTTATTTAACATATATGCAGAGTATATCATGCAAAATGACAGGCTGGATTACTCACAAGCTGGAACCAAGAATGCTGGGAGAAATAAACTCAGATATGCAAATTATACCACTTTCACACAAAAAGTAAAGAGGAAATGAAGAGTCTCTTGAGGGTGAAAGAGGACAGTGAAAAAGCTGGCTTAAACTCAACATTCAAAAACTAAGATCATGGCATCTGCCCCATCTCTTCATGGCAAATAGAAAGGGGAAAAGTGGAAGCAGTAACAGATTTTCTTTCCTTGGGCTCCAAAATCACCACAGATGATGACTGCAGCCATGAAATTAAAAGACGCTTTCTCCTTAGAAGGAAAGCTATGACAAATCTAGGCAGCATATAAGAAAGCAGAGACATCACTTTGCTGTCAAAGGTCCATATAGTCAAAGCTGCTTTATATAGTAGTCATGTATGGATGTGAGAGTTGGACCATAAAGAAGGCTGAGTGCCAAAGAATTGATGCTTTTGAACTGTGGTGCTGGGGAGTCACCTTGAGAGTCCCTCGGACTACAAGGAGATAAAACCAGTCAATCCTAAAGGAAATCAACCCTGAAGATTCATTGGAAGGACTAATGCTGAAGCTCCAATAATTTGGCCACCTGATGTGAAGAACTGACTCATTGGAAAAGACCCTGATGCTGGGAAAGGCTGAAGGCAAAAGGAGAAAGAGGTGGCAGAGGGTGAGATGGTTGGATGGTATCATTGACTCAGTGGACATGACTGAACAAACTCTAGCAGACAGTGAAGGACAGGGAAACCTAGTGTACTGTAGTCCACGGGGTGGCAAAGCGTCGGACATGTCTTAGTGACTGAACAACAACAAATATGCTAGTGACATAGGACTAGAAGGAGAAACTAAGGAAATCCCATTCACCATTGTGTGAAAAAGAATAAAATACCTAGGACTAAACCTACTTAAGGAGGCAGAAGACCTGTATTCAGAAAACTATAAAATGCTGATGAAAGAAATCAAAGATGACACAAACAGATGGAGAGAGATACCATGTTCTTGGATTTGAAGAATCAATATGGTGAAAATGAAAATATTACCCAAAGCAATATACAGATTTAATTCAATCCTTATCAAAATACCAATGGCATTTTTCAAAGAATTAGAACAAAAAAAATTACAGTTGGTATGGAAACACAAAAGGCCCTGAAGAGCCACAGCAATCTTGAGAAATGAAAATGGAACTGGAGGAATCAGGTCCCTCACTTCAGACTACATATACCACAAAAGATACAGTAATCAAGACAGTGTGGTTCTGACACACACACACACGCAAAGAAATATGGATTAATGGAACAAGATAGAAAGCCCAGAGATAAACCCATGCACCTAATCTATGACAAAGGAGGCAAGAGTATACAATGGAGAAAAGACAGTCTCTTTAAAAAGTGTTGTTTGGAAAACCAAACAGCTGCATGAAAAAGAATGAAACTACAACACTCCCTAACAGCATACATGGGCTTTCCTGGTAGCTCAGACGGTAAAGCGTCTGCCTACAATGCGGGAGACCCGGGTTCGATCCCTGGGTCAGAAAGATCCCCTGGAGAAGGAAATGGCAACCCACTCCAGTATTCTTGCCTGGAAAATCCCATGGACCGAGGAGCCTGGGAGGCTACAGTCCATGGGGTCACAAAGAGTAGGACACGACTAAGCGACTTCACTTTTCAACAGCATACAAACAATAAAAATTCTCAAAATGGATTTAGAGACCTAAGTGTAACCCTATAAAACTCTTAAGAGGAAAAATAGGCAGAACACTTTTTGACATAGATCACAGCAAGATCTTTTTTGACCTGCCTCCTAGAATAATGAAAATAGAAACAAAAATAAACAAATGGGACCTAACTAAACTTAAAAGATTTTTCACAGCTTAGGAGACCATAAAAAAGAGGAAAAGACAACCCTTAGAATGAGTAAAAATATTTGTAAATGAAGCGACTGATAAGGGATTAATCTCCAAAATATACAAACAGCTCATGCTGATCAATATTAAAAAAACCCAATCAAAAAATGGGTGAAAGACCTAAATAGAAATTTCTCTAAAGACATACAGATGCCCAAGAAGTGCATGAAAAGATGCTCAACATCACTAATTATTAGAGAAATGAAAATCTGCTGCTAAGTCGCTTCAGTCGTGTCCGACTCTGTGCGACCCCATAGACAACAGCCTACCAGGCTCCGCCATCCCTGGGATTCTCCAGGCAAGAACACTGGAGTGGGTTGCCATTTCCTTCTCCAATGCATGAAAGTGAAAAGTAAAAGTGAAGTCGCTCAGTCGTGTCCGACTCTTAGTGACCCCATGGACTGCAGCCTACCAGGCTCCTCCATCCATGGGATTTTCCAGGCAAGAGTACTGGAGTGGGTTGCCATTGCCTTCTCTGGAGAAATGAAAATCTACAAAACTACAAAGAGGTATTACCTCACACCAGTCAGAATGGCCATGATCCAAAAAAAAAAAAAAATCTACAAACAAATGCTGGAGACAATGTGGAGAAAACTGTTGGTGGAAATATTGGTATAGCCACTATGGAGAGCACTATGGAGGCTCCTTGAAACCTAAAAATAAAGTTACCATATGATCCAGCAATCACACTCCTGAACATATATTCAGAGAAAACCATAATTCAAAAAGACACAAGAACCCCAATGTTCACTGCAGCACTATTTACAATAGCCAAGACATGGAATCAAACTAAAAGTCCATTGACAGATAAATGGATAAAGAGGATATGGTACATATATACAATGGAATATTACTTAGCCATAAAAAACCAAAATAATGCCACTTGCAGCTACATGGATGGACCTAGAGATGGTGTTACTGGGTTAAGTACATCAGAGAAAGACAAATATCATATGATATCACTTATATGTGGAAACTAAAAAATGGTACAAATGAACCTATTTATAAGACAGATGTAGAAAACAATCTTATGGTTACCAGGGGGGAAAGGTGAGGTGATGGGGAGAGATAAATTGGGAGATTGGGATTAAAATATACACACTGCTATATAAAAAATAAGGACTTCCCTGGTGGCTCACACTGTAAAGCATCTGTCTACAATGTGGGAGACCTGGGTTTGATCCCTGGATCAGGAAGATTCCCTGGAGAAGGAAATGGCAACCTACTCCAGTACTCTTGCCTAGAAAATCCCATGGACGGAGGAGCCTGGTGTCCATGGGGTCACAAAGAGTCAGACACGACTGAGCGACTTCACTTCACTTCACTTCATATATAAAATAGATAACTAATAAGGACCTACTGTATAGCACACAGAACTCAATTCAATACTTTGTAATGACCTATATGAGAAAAGAATCTAAAAAAGTGGATATATTTATATGTAGAATTGCTTCACTTTTCTGTACAGCAGAAATTAACACAATATTGTAAACCAACTATACTCCAATTTTTTTAAAAGATAAGTTACAGAATAGAAAAAAAACTTCAATAACCTATAATAATCTCTTATTGGTTTCACAATATAAAAAATATGTAAAGTATACCATCACAATCTAAAATGTGAGGGGGAAGAAAAGGACAAGTAAAAGTTTTGAAATGCTACTGAAGTTATCACTTTAAAATAGGGTGTTGTTATTTTAATATACTTTATGTAAGCCTCATGGTACCCACACGGGAGAATTACCTGTAGTAAGTACACAAAGGAACATGGTACAGAAGTTCTGATACATGATACTGATACAAAAAGATATGAAAACACACTCACAAACAGCAACAGCAGAAGAAATAATGTATCTACAAAAGCCAGAACATATTAACAAAATGGCAATCATAAGTACTGACCTATCAATAATTACTTTACTTGTAAATGGATTAAATTCTCCCATCGAGAGATACAGAATGGCTGAATAAATATAAAAACACGATCCAATGACATACTGCCTATATGAGAGTCACTTTAGCCTTAAAGCACACAGACTGAAAGTAAAGGAATGGAAAAAGGTATTTCAAGCAAAAGGTGAAAAAAAAATAGAGCTAGCTATCAGACTTCTCAAAGTATAGAGGTAGCTATCAGATACTTAGACAAAACAGACTCAAAACTAAAAATGGTAAAAAGAGACAAAGGTCATTAATGATAAAGGGATCAACACACCAAGAAGAGGTAACAATTGTAAATATTTGTGCCCCTACATGGAAGCACCTAAATATATAAAGGAGAAATTAAAATATCTAATAGGAGAAATAAACAGCAACAAAATAGTAGTTGGGGATTTTAATAACCCCACTCTCAGCAATGGATAGATCATCCACACAGAGACTCAGTAAGGAAATAGTGGATGTGAACAACACAATAGAGCAAATGGACCTGACAGACATACAGAACACCACTGACAACAGCAGAAAACAAATTCTTCTCAGCCACACATGTAATACTTTCTAGGATAGACCATATACTAGGCCACAAAACAAGTCCTAAAAACTTAAGATTGAAATCAGTCCAAGTATTAATATTTCTGACTATAATGATGTACAACTAGAAATCGGTAACAGAAGGAAAACTGGAAAACTCACAAATACATGGAAATTAAACATTCTCCTGAGCAACCAATGCATCAGAGCATCAATTAAAAGGGAAATTCTGTAGATTTCAGTTATAACTGGGCTTCCCAGGTAGTGCTAGGGGTAAGGAACCCACTTGCCAATGCAGAAGATGTAAGAGAGGCAGGTTCAATTCCTGGGTCAGGAAGATCCCCTGTAGAAAGCCATGGCAACCCACTCCAGTATTGTTGCCTGGACAATTCCGTGGACAGAGGACCCTGGAGGGTTACAGTCCATAGGGTCTCAAGACAGACAAATTTGGCCTTGGAATATGGAATGAAGCAGGACAAAGACTAATAGAGTTTTGCCAAGAAAATGCACTGGTCATAACAAACACCCTCTTCCAACAACACAAGAGAAGACTCTATACATGGACATCACCAGATGGTCAACACCGAAATCAGATTGATTATATTCTTTGCAGCCAAAGATGGAGAAGCTCTATATAGTCAGCAAAAACAAGACCAGGAGCTGACTGTGGCTCAGACCATGAACTCCTTATTGCCAAATTCAGACTTAAATTGAAGAAAGTAGGGAAAACCACTAGACCATTCAGGTATGACCTAAATCAAATCCCTTATGATTATACAGTGGAAGTGTGAAATAGATTTAAGGGCCTAGATCTGATAGATAGAGTGCCTGATGAACTATGGAATGAGGTTCGTGACATTGTACAGGAGACAGGGATCAAGACCATCCCCATGGAAAAGAAATGCACAAAAGCAAGACGGCTGTCTGGGGAGGTCTTACAAATAGCTGTGAAAAGAAGAGAAGCGAAAAACAAAGGAGAAAAGGAAAGATATAAACATCTGAATGCAGAGTTCCAAAGAATAACAAGGAGAGATAAGAAAGCCTTCCTCAGCGATCAATGCAAAGAAATAGAGGAAAACAACAGAATGGGAAAGACTAGAGATCTCTTCAAGAAAATCAGAGAGACCAAAGGAACATTTCATGCAAAGATGGGCTCGATAAAGGACAGAAATGGTATGCACCTAACAGAAGCAGAAGATATTAAGAAGAGGTGGCAAGAATACACAGAAGAACTGTACAAAAAAGATCTTCACGACCCAGATAATCATGATGGTGTGATCACTGACCTAGAGCCAGACATCCTGGAATGTGAAGTCAAGTGGGCCTTAGAAGGCATCACTACGAACAAAGCTAGTGAAGGTGATGGAATTCCAGTTGAGCTATTCCAAATCCTGAAAGATGATGCTGTGAAAGTGCTGCACTCAATATGCCAGCAAATTTGGAAAACTCAGCAGTGGCCACAGGACTGGAAAAGGTCCGTTTTCATTCCAATCCCAAAGAAAGGCAATGCCAAAGAATGCTCAAACTACCGCACAATTGCACTCATCTCACATGCTAGTAAAGTAATGCTCAAAATTCTCCAAGCCAGGCTTCAGCAATATGTGAACCGTGAACTTCCTGGTGTTCAAGCTGGTTTTAGAAAAGGCAGAGGAACCAGAGATCAAATTGCCAACATCCGCTGGATCATGGAAAAAGCAAGAGAGTTCCAGAAAAACATCTATTTCTGCTTTATTGACTATGCCAAAGCCTTTGACTGTGTGGATCACAATAAACTGTGGAAAATTCTGAAAGAGATGGGAATACCAGACCACCTGATCTGCCTCTTGAGAAATTTGTATGCAGGTCAGGAAGCAACAGTTAGAACTGGACATGGAACAACAGACTGGTTCCAAATAGGAAAAGGAGTACGTCAAGGCTGTATATTGTCACCCTGTTTATTTAACTTGTATGCAGAGTACATCATGAGAAACGCTGGGCTGGAAGAAACACAAGCTGGAATCTAGATTGCTGGGAGAAATATCAATAACCTCAGATATGCAGATGACACCACCCTTATGGCAGAAAGTGAAGAGGAACTCAAAAGCCTCTTGATGAAAGTGAAAGTGGAGAGTGAAAAAGTTGGCTTAAAGCTCAACATTCAGAAAACGAAGATCATGGCATCCAGTCCCATCACTTCATGGCAAATAGATGGGGAAACAGTGGAAACAGTGTCAGACTTTATTTTTCTGGGCTCCACAATCACTACAGATGGTGACTGCAGCCATGAAATTAAAAGACGCTTACTCCTTGGAAGGAAAGTTATGGCCAACCTAGATAGCATATTCAAAAGCAGAGACATTACTTTGCCAACAAAGGTTCGTCTAGTCAAGGCTATGGTTTTTCCTGTGGTCATGTATGGATGTGAGAGTTGGACTGTGAAGAAGGCTGAGCACCGAAGAATCGATGGTTTTGAACTGTGGTGTTGGAGAAGACTCTTGAGAGTCCCTTGGACTGCAAGGAGATCCAACCAGTCCATTCTGAAGGAGATCAGCCCTGGGATTTCTTCTGAAGGAATGATGCTAAAGCTGAAACTCCAGTACTTTGGGCACCTCACGCGAAGAGTTGACTCACTGGAAAAGACTCTGATGCTGGGAGGGATTGGGGGCAAGAGGAGAAGGGGATGACAGAGGATGAGATGGCTGGATGGCATCACTGACCCGATGGACGTGAGTCTGAGTGAACTCCGGGAGTTGGTGATGGACAGGGAGGCCTGGCATGCTGCGATTCATGGGGTTGCAAAGAGTCGGACACTACTGAGCGACTGATCTGATCTGAAAAAGGGCAGGGGGAGAAACATTCCCAAACTCGTTTTACATAGTCAGCATTACCCTGATAACAAAGTCAGAAAAGGACAAAAGGGAAAAAACTACTGGCCATTATCCTGATAAAAACAGATACAAAAATTCTCAATGAAGTTTTAGCAAATGAAATTCAACAGCATTCTTAAAGGGACCATTCACCATGATCAAGCATAAATCACCCCTGGGATACAAGGATGGTTCAACATTGCAAATCAATGTAAGACATCATATTAATAGAATTAAAGAGAAAAACATGATCACCGTAAATGCAAGGAAAAAAACAGATGAAATTCAACATCCACTCATGATAAAAACTCTTAACAAATTAGGTTTAGAAGAAATGTATCTCAACAATAATAAAGGCCATATATAGCTAACGTCATACTCAGGGTGTTTTGTTAAACTGGTCATACTCCCAAAAGCCATCTATAGGTTAAATGTAATCCTTACCAAGAGTCCAATAGCGTTTTTTTTTTTTTTTTAATTTAGGAAAAAGAGATCAGATTTGTGCCCCCATAAACTGTAGTCCCAGAGAAGGCAACGGCACCCCACTCCAGTACTCTTGCCTGGAAAATCCCATGGACTGGGGAGCCTGGTGGGCTGCCGTCTATGGGGTCGCACAGAGTTGGACACGACTGAGGTAACTTAGCATCAGCAGCAGCAGCAGCAGCAAACTGTAGTCCACCAAGCTCCTCTATCTGTGGGAATTCCTAGGCAAGAATACTGGAATGGGTTGCCATTTCCTTCTCCAGGGGATCTTCTTGACCCGGGGATTGAACTTACATCTCCTGCATCTCCTGCATTGACAGGAGGATTCTTTACCACTGAAGCCACCAGGGAAACCCCCATAAAGTGCATACTTACAGTTAAAAATAAATTCTGGGATGTAATGTACAGCATTGTAACTATAGTAAACAAAATTATACTGTACATTTGGCTTCCCTGGTGGCTCAGAGGTTAAAGCGTCTGCCTCCAATGTGGGAGGCCTGGGTTCGATCCCTGGGTTGGGAATCCCATGGATGGAGGAGCCTGGTAGGCTACAGTCCACAGGGTCACAAAGAGTCGGACACGACTGAGTGACTTCACTTTCATTTTTCACTTTCAGTATACTGTATATTTGCTAAGAGTACATTTTGAAAGTTTTCATCACAAGTGAAAAAACCTTGTAACTATGTGGTGATGAATGTTAACTAAAACTGTGGTAATCATTTCTCAACAGATACATAAATCAAGTTATTATACTGTATCCCTAAAATCGACACAGCATTATATGTTAATTATGTCTCAATAAAGAAAAAAACTTTTTTCTTTCAGTGGTGGTTTGTATCTTTCAGTGTTGGTTTGAAATTGGAGATACCAGCATGAACTTATGATTGTATGTGTTTGCTGTGAGAGCCTAGAAACAATATCACACCAGTAGCAATCAGCACATTAAGAATTAAGATCTTGATTTCAAAATTCTGAAAGCAAGCACTGGAGAAAAGACTTCTTCCAGGTCTGAAATGGGAAAAGTGTAAGATGAGCCTAGAAGATCTTGTTGCACTGGAGAGGACTTGAAGATGCTCCTAGTTGCCAAATATGAGAAAATATGAGCATCATAATAATTATAGTGATAGACTATAACCTGCTTAGCAAAATAGGAATCTATGAGCCCATATTGACAAAATATAAATGAAAAAATAAATGTGGGAGAGGCAAAAGCTCTTCTTTATAGTAGCAAGGCAATAAGAATATAGAGGAAATGATGAAGTTGGGTAGTCATAATTGTATGCTAAAACCTGTGGGTAAATTTTTTTATGTGGAATAGCATATTTACATAGTCTCAAAGTAGTTCCCAAAATACTACTAATCACAAAGGGAAAAAGAATAACTTTATAGTGGAGGAATTGAGCAAACATTATTTAACCTACAGATCAAATTTAACATCACCAACATTGGGAAAAACCTCTACTCTGTGGCATGATGTTTTCAACTTATTTTCAGTTTGCTCAGAATATGCATGTGTGCATTTATGCACACATATATACAGAATGATAAAAGCAAATGAGACAAACCAATTAGCAGACACAGGGGTATAAGGGCTTTCCTTGAACTATTTTTGCTTGCAACTTAAGGTTGAGGGTCTTGCTTGCAACTTAAGATTGGGAGCTTCCCTGGTAGCTCAGACAGTAAAGAATCTGCCTGCAGTGCAGGAGACCCAGGTTCTATCCCTGGATTGGGAAAATCCCCTGGAGATGGAAATGGCAATCCACCCCAGTATTCTTGCTTGGAGAATACCATGGACAGAGGACCCTGGTGGGCTACAGTCTACGGGTCACAAAAAATCAGACAAAACTGAGTGACTTTCAAGATTAAGTTATATCAAAACAAAAAGTTGTCCAAAAATGTTGGAAAAAATGTGAGGAGACAATTTTCCATGGGTTGTCCGTGTTTTCTTTTCCTATCTTGTGAGCAGGGACACTGGCAGCTTTTTTCCCAGCCTAACTTTTCATGGATGTTTGTATCATTTAAGACCTTAGAAGAAAGAGATTGTATCCCCTACTGGAACCAAGGTCAAGTTTGTTTACTGTCAAATATAATAATATAATGTCTCCCTACAGGGCAAAGTTTGAGCAGGATTATTTGCAGTCTATTTAAAAATTCAGATCACCTGAACTTAAGGTTCCTCAGCCTTGAGACATATCTACTGTGTGCAGAGAATCCACCTAGAGCCTTCTATATTGCTCTTTGAGACTTTGAGGGCAAGAGGAACCAATGGAATCATGAAGCTTATATTGCTGGATGTTCCATGAGTAATAAAGTCCTTTGTCTCTGACCTTAGAGCCTGACATCATCTGCCAGAAACCAGGAAACCATGACAGGCTAACTTCTTAATTTGCATGTAGGGGGAAATCTCAGAACCATCATAGTTCTTGGCCAGAAAACAAAAGCAGTGAAGATGAAAACTGTCAACCAATTGCCAGATGTTGATATGTATTGTTCTCTCTCGTGTTGTGTGATTTAACAGACACCTTAAGGAAGGCAGGGGCTTCCCAGGTGCTGCTGCTGCTAAGTCGTGTCCGACTCTGTGCGACCCCACAGACCCCACCAGGCTCCCCCATCCCTGGGATTCTCCAGGCAAGAACACTGGAGTAGGTTGCCATTTCCTTCTCCAATGCGTGAATGTGAAAAGTGAAAGTGAAGTCGCTCAGTCGTGTCCGATTAGTATCGACCCCATGGACTGCAGCCTTCCAGGCTCCTCCGTCCATGGGACCTTCCAGGCAAGAGTACTGGAATGGGGTGCCATTGCCTTCTCCAGCTTCCCAGGTAGCTTAGTGGTAAGGAATCTGCCTGTCAATGCAGGAGACACAGGTTTGATCCCTGGGTTTTGAAGATCCCCTGGAGAAGGAAATGGCATCCCACTCCAGTATTCTTGCCTGAGAAATCCCAGAGACAGAGGAGCCTGACAGGGTGTGGTCCATTGGTGAGCAAAAGATTCAGACATGACTTAGCGAGTGAACAAAAAAAGGAAGGGATGTGAAACTATATATATATACACATATATGTGTATATATATATGGGGGTTGGGGGGAAGTGTGGCTAGGGGGGACTCTGGAAGAAGCAGAGAACCACTATCAACCAACAGAGAAGGGAGGAGGGAACAAACAGGGCAGAAAGCAGTCATCAGGGAGCAATGATTAAGATCAGAATTCTGAGATTTGCAGTAATAGAAGCAAGTAGTGAAAATTCATTTTGGGGGGAATCTGGGGGCATTGTTTGCTTATTTCTCATCACCTGTGTACACATAAAAGAGAGACTGGAGTAAATGTCTCCATTTGAGTTTTTAAGCTAATGGGGCCAGAGAAAGTGACTATTTCTTTATTTTGCCGCTAGTAGCATATAACTCAATGACTAACCCCATAAATAGCTTTTAATTGATCAATTCTGTAAGATATAGCCCTGTTTTTGTGCTGGTAATAGTGGCAGAAAATGAGTTTTCATGAATCTCCTTATTATTTTTAAAAAATGCCTTTAAGTCATTATAAAAAGTTAATAAATGTTTATCATTAAAGAGAAAATATAAGAAAAATTAGATCACCCTCTTTATACAATCCAGAGAAAAATCACTGTTAATATTTTAGCTTATTTTCACTTTGTACAAAGTTTAAATTCTACTGTCTATAACTTTCTATCTTGTTTAACCTAATATTAAACTATATTTATATCATTAAATTTTCTTTGAAAACATGACTCTAACGGCTGCATAAGATTATATCTAATGAATCTACCATCATATATCTGCAATTGTTTTTCTGGGTTTTGTCATTTATACTGTTTTTAATTTTTTGTTTTTATGGGATAAACTCTGATTACTTGTTTAGGATTAATTTCCATCAGTGGGATTACTGGATGAAATCATTGTCAACTAGCTTTCTAGAAAAGTTCTGCTACTTTGCCATTCCATATGGAAACGTTCTGGTATTTATGTATTACCTAGTGAAATCAACCAAATTTAAGTAAAAACATGTGTTTTAATTAACATTATTAATGGTTTAAATTTTGGAATATAATTATTAACCAAAACAGTATGCTATTCACATAAAAACAGACACATAGATCAATGGAGCAGAATAAAGAGCCCAGGAATAAACTCATGCAAATATGCTTCATATATTTAAGACAAAGGAGCCAAGAATATGGAAAAAAGACAGTCTCTTCAATAGATGCTGTTGTAAAAACTGGACAGCCATGTGCAAAATAATGAAACTGGACCCCTATCTTATACAAAAGAATTAACTCAAAATGGATTAAAGACTTGAATGAAAGACCTGAAACCATAAAACTCTTAGAAGAAAACATTGGCAATAAGCTCCTTGACATTGGTCTGGGTGATGAAAATTGTTTAGATTTGACACCAAAAGCAAAGGCAACAAAAGCAAAAAAATAAAACCAAAAATCAAGCAGGACTACATCAAACTAAGAAGCTCCTACACTGCAAAGAAAACCATCAACAAAATGAAAAGGTAACATACCAAATGGGAGAAAATATTTGCTAGTCATATATCTTATAAGAGATTAATATCCAAAATGTATAAAGAACTCATACAATTCAATGGCAAACAACCTGATTTTTAAAATGAGCAGAAGATCTGAACAGACCTTTTTCCAAAAAAGACATACAGATGGCCACAAGGTACATTTTTATGTATTTCAGGTACATTTCAGGTGTTCAAAATCGCTAATCATCAAGGAAATGCAAATCAAAACCAAAATGAAATATCATTTCACACTTATCAGAATGACTTGTTATCAAGTCTTGTCACCCTTGTTACCAAAAAAAGGAAAGAAATGACAGATATCAGTGAAGATTTGGAGAAAAGGGAATGCTTGCATACTGTTGGTGGAAATATAAATTGGTTTAGCCCCTATGGAAAAGGGTATAGAGTTTCCTCACAAAATTAAACATAGAAATATATGATCCAGAAATTTCACTTCTCAGTATTTATCCAAAGAAAATGAAATCACTAGCTTGAAAGGATACATGCACCCTCCTCCACCATATTCACTGCAGCATTATTTACAGTAGTCAAGATATGGAAGCATCATAAGTGTCCATGGATGGGAGGAAGAAAATGTTAGAGGAGGAGGCAACCCACTCCAGTATTCTTGCCTGGAGAATCCCATGGACAGAAAAGCCTGGCAGGCTACAGTCCACAGGGTCTCAAAGAGATGGACATGACTGAAGCAACTGAGCACGAGTGTGTGTGTGTGTGTGTGTGTGTGTGTGTGTGTGTGTGTGTTGGAATATTACTTGGCTATAAAAAAGAAGAAAATATTATCATTTGCAACAACATGGATGGACCTTGTGGGCATTATGGTCAATGAAATAAGTCAGACAGAGAAAGACAAGTACTGTATAATCTCACTTATAATGGGAATTTAAAACAAAAAGTCAGCTCACAGATATAAAGAAATTGGTGGTTGCCAGATGTAGAAGGTGGGTATGGGTGGAATGGGTGAAGGAGGCCAAAAGGTTTAAACTTCCAGTTATAAATTAAATTAACACTGAGGGTATAATGTATAGTAGGGGTTATGCTTCTGAAAATCACTACATTTGGAGTCATATAATCTGTTTCATTGATCTGGTTATAAATTCTTATGCTTTATTAAACTCCTGCTTACTAGGACAGCAATTCTAATTATATTCAATGAGCATGTTAATTTTTAAGGCATTTACATTTCCTTCATATTTAGATTTAATATCTTTATATGTCTTCCAGTAATATTGTATGCTTTTCTTCATATAGGTTATAACTTGAAACTTTATCCTATTAGGTCTTCATTCATTTTTGCCAGAATCCAAGTTTCACTCACTCTTGCCTTTTACACATTCTCCCATCTAGCTAGGCTCAGTGATTTCAGTAATTTAATGTAAGGCAGCATAGTATAACCGCCTGCTCTCAAACTTTAGTGTGCATCAAATCATCTGAAGAGCTTGTTAAAACACAGATGTTCTGATTTAGTAGTTCTAGAACTGGGTCCAAGAATTTGCATTTCTAACAAGGCCTCAGGTGATGCTAATACTGCTGGTCCAGAGATTACACTTTGAGAACCACTGTTTAGACCAATGCTTCTCAAGGCATTTGTATGCTTTAACGTGCATACAAGTTTTCCAAACACCTTGTTAAATGCAGATTGGTTCTGATTTAGTAGATCTTCAACAGGACTGTGTGATTCTGCACTTCTAACAAGCTCCCAGATAATTCTCTTTCTGCTGGTTCACATATCATATTTTGGGTATCAAGGGAATAGAATGAAGAGTGTGGACTTTGAATTCAGGGAGAATTGAGCTTTTGTTGGTGGTGGGGTTTTTTGCCACACGGTATGTGTGAGACCTTAGTTCCCTGACCCAGGATGAAACTTGTGGCCCCTGCATTGGAAGCAGAGTCTGAACCACTGGATCACCAGGGAAGGCCAAATATTTTTGTTTTTTTTTCAGAACTGAGTTTGAATGCTGGTGTATATGTACTAATGGAAGACCTTGAAAAGTTCTTTTTCTTCAGTTCAGTCGCTCAGTCGTGTCCGACCCTTTGCGACCCCATGGAGGGAAGCACACCAGGCCTCCCTGTCCCTCACCAACTCCCAGAGTTCACTCAAACTCATGTCCATTGAGTCAGTGATGCCATCCAGCCTTCTCATCCTCTGTTGGCCCCTTCTCCTCCCGCCTTCAATCCTTCCCAGCATCAGGGTCTTTTCAAATGAGTCAGTTCTTCCCATCAAGTGGCCAAAGTATTGGAGTTTCAGCTTCAGCATCAGTCCTTCCAATAAATGCTGCTGCTGCCGCTAAGTCACTTCAGCTGTGTCCGACTCTGTGTGACCCCATAGATGGCAGCCCACCAGGATCCCCCATCCCTGGGATTCTCCAGGCAAGAACACTAGAGTGGGTTACTATTTCCTTCTCCGATCCATGAAAGTGAAAAGTGAAAGAAGTCACTCAGTTGTGTCCGACTCTTCGTGACCCCATGGACTGCAGCCTACCAGGCTCCTCCGTCCATGGGATTTTCCAGGCAAGAGTATTGGAGTGGGGTGCCATCGCCTGCTCCGTTCCAATGAATATTCAGGACTGATTTCCTTTATGATGAACTCGTTGGATCTCCTTTTAGTCCAAGGACTCTCAAGAGTCCTCTCCAACAGCATAGTTCAAAAGCATCAATTCTTCAGTGCTCAGCTTTCTTTATAGTCCAACTCTCACATCGATACATGACTACTGGAAAAACCATAGCTTTGACTAGATGGACCTTTGCTGGCAAAGGTCCTTTGCTTTTAAATATGCTGTCTAGGTTTGTCATAGCTTTTTTTCCAAGGAGCAAGTGTCATTTGATTTTATGGCTGCAGTCACCATCTGCAGTGATTTTGGAGCCCTTCCAAAAAATAAAGTCTCTCACTGTTTTCGCATCTATTTGCCATGAAGTGATGGGACCAGATCCATGATCTCAGTTTTCTGAATGTTGAGCTTTAAGCCAACTTTTTCACTTTCCTCTTTCACTTTCATCAAGAGGCTTTTGAGTTCCTCTTCACTTTCTGCCATAAGGCTGGTGTCATCTGCATATCTGAGGTTATTGATATTTCTCCCAGCAATCTTGATTCCAGCTTGTGCTTCCTCCAGCCCAGAGTTTCTCATGATGTGCTCTGCATATAAGTTAAATAAGTAGGGTGACAATATACAGCCTTGACATACTCTTTTCCCTATTTGGAACCAGTCTGTTGTTTCATGTCCAGTTCTAACTGTTGCTTCCTGACCTGAATACAGATTTCTCAAGAGGTAGGTCAGGTGGTCTGATATTCCCATCTCTTTAAGAATTCTCCACAGTTTGTTGTGGTCCACACAGTCAGAGGCTTTGGCATAGTCAATAAAGCAGAAGCAGATGTTTTTCTGGAACTTTCTTGCTTTTTCAATGATCCAGCAGATGTTGGCAATTTGATCTCTGGTTCCTCTGCCTTTTCTAGATCCAGCTTGAACATCTGAAAGTTCACGGTTCACATACTGTTGAAGCCTGGCTTGGAGAATTTTGAGCATTACTTTACTAGCATGTGAGATGAGTGCAATTGTGCGGTAGTTTGAACATTTGGCATTGCCTTTCTTTGGGATTGGAATTAAAACTGACCTTTTCCAGTCCTGTGGCCATTGCTCAGTTTTCCAAATTTGCTGGCATATTGAGTGCAGCACTTTTACAGCATCATCTTTTAGGATTTGAAATAACTCAACTAGGATTCCATTACCTCCACTAGCTTTGTTCATAGTGATGCTTCCTAAGGCCCACTTGACTTCACATTCCAGGATGTCTGGCTCTAGGTCAGTGATCACACCATTGTGATTATCTGGGTCATGAAGATCTTTTTTGTACAGTTCTTCTGTGTATTGTTGCCACCTCTTCTTAATATCTTTTGCTTCTGTTAGGTCCATACCATTTCTGTCCTTTATTGTGCCCATCTTTGCATGAAATATTCCCTTAGTATCTCTAATTTTCTTGAAGAGATCTCTAGACTTTCCCATTCTATTATTTTCCTCTATTTCTTTGCACCGATCACTGAGGAAGGTTTTCTTATCTCTCCTTGCTATTCTTTGGAACTCTGTATTCAAATGGGTATTTCTTTCCTTTTTTCCTTTGCCTTTCACTTCTCTTCCATTCACAGCCATTTGTAAGGCCTCCTCAGACAACCATTTTGCCTTTTTGCATTTCTTTTCCTTGTTAATGGTCTTGATCCCGGCCTCCTGTACAATGTCATGAACCTCCATCCATAGTTATTCAGGCACTCTGTCTATCAGATCTAATCCCTTGAATTTATTTCTCACTTCCACTGTATAATCATAAGGGGTTTGATTTAGGCCATACCTGAATGGTCTAGGGGTTTTCCCTTTCTTCAATTTAAGTCTGAATTTGGCAATAAGGAGTTCCTGATCTGAGCCACAGTCAGCTCCCGGTCTTGTTTTTGCTGACTGTATAGAGTTTCTCCATCTTTGGCTGCAAAGAATATAATCAATCTGATTTCAGTGTTGACTATCTGGTGATGTCCATGTGTAGTTTTTTGTTTTTTTTTTTAGTAAAATTTTGTTGTTGTTCAGTTGCTAAGTCGTATCCTACTTTTTGTGACCCCATGGACTGCAGCATGCCAAGCTCCTCTGTCCTCCACTATCTCCCAGAGTTTGCTCAAATTCATTAGTAAAATACTTTATATGAAATCAAGAACAATAAAATTATTTTATGAAATTAACTGCCTGGCACATAATAAGTACTTAATACAAAGTTGTTCTCTGTCTCATATCTCAGAAATATATCTGCCCTATAGAGTTTTTAGTACCAGAGTCAAACCAAAGTCCTAGAGCTTTTGTTTACAGATTAATCACAGATACCTTCACTTGAATCTCAGTAGTATTACTCTGTGTTCTCTAGATGTTCTTGGTATTCTGTGATGAAACTCGGGAAACAATTTCATCGTTCATTTTATTCATTCACGATGCACATGAACACATTTAAAAATTCTGCACTGAAGCAATCTGTATAATTTTGAGATTATATTTTTTGGTTGTAGAATTTCTATTTTTCTGTTGAGATTTCATATCTTTTCATTCACTGTGAGCTTATTTTCTCTTATAATCATTGAACTTTGTTATAATGGCTACTTAACATTTTTATTTAATTTATTGGAGCATAGTTGTTAATGGGTTATTTATTTTTTTGTATTTAGCTGTGCTGGGTCTTCTTTGCTGCATGCAGCCTTTCTCCAGTTGCCACGAGTAGGGGCTACTCTCTAACGGTGGTGGGCGGGCTTCTCATTGCAGTGGCTTTTGTTGTGGGGCAAAGGCTCTAGGTTGTGTGGGCTTCAGTACTTGTGGCACACAGGCTTGGTTGCCCTGTGGCATGTGGGATCTTCCCAGATCGGGGATGGAACCAGCATCTCCCACATTGCAAGGCAGATTCTTAACCACCGGACCACCAAGGAAGCCTTGGAGTGTAGCTGATTTACAGTGTTGTGTTATTAATATTTCCAGATATACAGCAAAGTGAATCAGTTACACATAAACATATATCTACTCTCTTTTTTTTAAGTTTCTTTCCCCATATAGGCCTACTTTAAAATTACTGTCTGCAGTCCCATTATCTAGGTCATCTAGAGGGGCTGGTCTCTGTTGATTATCTTCTCTCTTGAGTAGGAATCACATTTCTTTGTGTGCTGAATTTTGGATTGCATCCTGGACATTGATAATAATACACTGTAGAAATCCTGAATTCTATTATCTTCCTTTAAAAAGTTTGTTTGTTTTTTTAGTAGAAAGATAATGTGGCTGAGCTCAAATTACAAACACTTATCTTTTCTGAGAAGGGAATCAACTGAAATCTCAGTATACTTCTTTTAGGGTTGCTTGGAGTCTGTACCATACATGCACAGTACAAATATCTGACAGATTTGAGCAGAATTTATGCATAGAATGTGGGCCTTCCCCTTTCTGGTTCTTTTTCTGAAATTCCTTCCATTTTCTAGCTGCTGTAGTCACCCAAACTGTGTCTTCTAGTTCTTCAACTCAGTAACACTGAGTTTTTATTTGAGTTTTAGCCACTCTGCTTGGGGCAGCTCCCAGTAGGGGCCTGCTTTATATGAAGGCAAACAGCTGTAAAAATGGGAAGTTCATCCCATGCCATTCCCTTGTTAATAGTGTTGGCCACATTCAGTATCTGGCTCCTGGGCCATCACTGGAAGTGGAATCTCGGTAATTTTCTTTAACCTAGCATTCCCTAAAGAGATTCTTCTTTTGGTAAAACCTTACGAGTATATCACAGGCCTTAGTATTTCATAGAACTTATTTGGGGAGATGCCATTCTAAGATTTTTATCCTGGGAGACTTAAAAAATGGTGATAAAATTAACAGATTAGATAGTTAAAAAGCAAAATGGGTTTTGAGGGAAAGATGATGAGAAAGGCATTAAAAATGCAATCTCTCAATATTCTCTAAGGGACGTTCAGTGGGAAGAGTGGTGGTTTTCCATGATAACGCTCTCAGAAATTATGGATGTACCCCAAAATTACTTAATTCTTCTAAATCTATTAGGCAGCTGAGATCTACAAATTTTTCTCAACCTTTCTCGAACCTGTTTATGTTGTCTACTATCATTTAAGGTCACAGTTAAAGAGAAAACAAGATGTTTGTTTGAGAGATTAAGGCCTGTAATTTTGCCTAAAGTCTTTGGGCCCAAATGCTGATAGCAGGCCATAATGGATTTATACAACTAAGTAAATAATACCAAATACCATATGGAATCTACACAATCAATATTCTTAAATACTGGGTTGGCCAGAAAGTTCATTTGAGTTTTTGTACACTCTTATGGAAAAACCTGAACAGACTTTCTGGACAACCAAATAATTACTTTTTTTCTAGCCTCTCATTGTATTAGAAACAGCGATTAATAATTTGATATTAGAATATGACATAGGATCATATAGTTGCAGCCTAACCTATTCCTGTTTTATTTTTTATTGTGATGGATATAAAAGTAATAAGATAAAACTAAGCCTTGATAGCTGCTGTTTAGAAAAATAAAACTTGGAGATAAAGTGCCTTTTTGATCACAGTAGAAGATTAAGTTATTTTCATTATGATTTTACTGTCAAGTAAATTTTATTGTATTCTCTTTCTCAGAAAATTGGCAAACCATGTGCCATAATGGAATGGTGAGGGAGGATCTCAAGCTTAGAAGCCAGACACCCTGGGGTTTAATAATTCTTCAGTGTTGTAAAAATTAAATTAGATAACATTTATGAAATATATACTGTATATAAAGTACCTAACATAATGCCTGACATTCAGTAAACTGTTGGTTTTCTTCTCCAATCTGGTTTTCTGGGACTGCAAAAAGGAAATTGATACCAAACATGGATAGGAATATTTTCCTATTATTATTTTAACTTTGGACAGGCAAAGGAATGAAAGAAATGAGTCTTTCTCTTGACAGATCGACAGCCTAGATCCCAAATGAAACCAAAATTAACAAAAGATGAACCTGATCTTCTAGCATTTTTAATCCAGTTTTTAATGTACTTCATGAGAATTGTTTTCCCACTTATACCTTTATTCCCAAAACTGTCAAAATATTAATAGAAACTTCCTACTTAAGTTATATTTATACAAGCACATAAAGGGCTTTTTAAAAAATTAAATTCGCTTTTGGTTGAATTAGATGGAATCTTTTAGAGGAAATAAATCATTCTTGTAACAGTGAGGAAGTTGACCTTGTGGACTCCTTCCTGAGAAGGATGTTTCTTAAGTCCTGGATCAGGACTGCAAGGCAAATCTTTTGGTGACTGCAAGACAAATTTGAGATCTGGAGACAATGAGCAGTTTCTCTCACATCCACACTCCACAGGCTCTCTATCTGGGTCCTAATTTGCTTTACCTTTGTCTTCATTCTTTGTCCTTGTTACATAGACTGATACATTTGAGATAAAAACCAATCCGAAGGTAGGAAGCCTTTAAAGATGAAAATGAAGGGGGACTTCCCTGGAGATCCAGCGGCTAAGATTCTGAGATCCCAATGCAGGGGGCCCAGGTCCCATCCCTGGTCGGGGAACTAGATCCCACACGCTGCAACTGAAGATCCTACATGCTGCGACAAAAATGGAAGGTCTTGCGTACAACAACTAAGACCCAGTGGGGCCAAATAAATAAGTACATAAATATATATATATTTTTTTAAAAAAGATGAAAATGAAGCTGTTCACTCTGGTCCATTGTGAAAGAGGTCCTTTGATTCTCATGTCACAAATGGAGCAGAATAAAAGATGGGATTAGTGGAATGAGATGGAAGAGGGGTGGAGGGCAGAAATGATGAGACAGATAGTGAGGTCCTTGGTTCCTCAGCCCACAGATCCTGACTATGTTTAGATATGGGTGCACAGACTTTCTAAAGATGGCTGGAGAAGTCACCTGCTAACTGCATTCTGCCTGTTGGATTTGGAAGGAATAGGCTTTACCCAATACCTCTTTTTTTGTTTGTTTTTGTTTTACTGCAGATACATGTGCCAGCCCCCGAGGAAACTGATGATAACCAATTGTCTATATGCTTTTGTTAGTGCCTCTTTCCTGCTGTGCTCGGCTACGTAATTACTGGAGCCCGTGCAAACGCCGATTGTCAATGTGAGTAATTTCACATCCCATCCATTTAGTGAAAAGCTGTGAAAGTTGATCTTGGTTCTGCGGTAAGACTGGAACCAGACACAGGCTACCAATGCCTTGGAAATAAATATGTGCCCATCATTGTTTGCATTAGGTGTTGCTGTAACTCAGCCTCCAGGGAAATGAACTCAAGTCTGGCTGTCTTTCTGGAGAAGTTCAGATGTATTCTCAGTTTGGTGAAGTAGGCTGTCAGTTTCATTTATTGTTAAATTTTTGTACTGGTTGTCAAGTGAGAGGTTGGCCGCCTCAAAGAACACAGTTCTCTGTCTTATCCACGGACAGGGGACATTGTAATTTGATACTTGCCAACAAAGAGGAATTCGTCCTTCCAATTCGGATTATTGTTGGTTTTGTTTTGTTTTGTTTTTTTCATTACAGGCTGTTTATGGTTTCAAATGTTTTCTTAAAAGGACAGCAAAATTAGCCTTAAATAGTATTTCTTGGATTGCTTTTAACAATGGCAATAAGGCCAAAGCTTCTAGTCTTGACAGAAGTGGTTTCTTTACAACTTGGTTTTATTTTGCCAGAATAAGAAACTTAAAAATACGTTTTTGTTATAGCTAAAGACCATGTTTTATCTGGTATCTTCCACAAGGAGAGAACAACCTGCAACCTCCTGGATTCTCTTTAGCTTTGTGCTCCTGAGGCAAAAAGTAGGTTTGCTTTTTTGTTTGTGTTTTGTAGAGGACTTCTGCTTCAATTAGCACGTTTAACATAACAAGAATTTATATGGCCATAAGTTCTGCACTTCACTGCAAGGAATCACAGTTTTTAAATGACCTTTACTTACCAAGAGCTGTAATCAAGATGAAAATCTTTATCTTAAAAATTCACCTTGGAAACAGAGGCCAAAAAAAAAAAAAAAAAGGCCTAACTAGAAACTATTTTCCAACTCTTTTTTTCCCCTTGCAGGTGACACTGGCTCCACTTTGATCTACAGACATGATATCATCTACAGGGTGCACCCAGCGCCAAACTACTGCATTCTTTTGACCAAAACAGTGGTTTTGTGCAGCCTTACAGATGCAGGCTGAATAGCTTCAGAGTTGGCCTGTGTCTTCACAAACAGGTCAGAGCAGATTTGAGTTACACAACCCCTGCAGACAGAGCTGCTTTCCCCATAGCCAGCTGGCGAGTTTACATTTGTCAATTACTTCCTTCAGGGCCTGGCTCAAGATTAATTTCCTCCAAGACTCCCTCTTTCACGAATTTACCTCACTCAGCCATTCCCTTCCACCGCATCTGCTGATTACTCATTTGATGCTCTTTGTTCTGCTCTGCCACGCACTGTTATGTTTTACCTCGTGATCATTCTCTAGATTTTTACTTTATCCTTCGGCTAAATTAAAACTGCCTTGAAAGTAGGGCCTGTCTACTTCTTTTGTGTACTTCTATAGCACATAAGTATAGTGCGATAGGTACATAGCTTCTTCATAAAAGAGGAATGCTTTGTGGTTATTGTCTTGGGGCTGGGATCCTGCCTTTGCTTTCTGTGCCTGAAAACCAGACTCGCCGCTTCCACTCCATGTGATGTCCCCAGTCTGCTCTGGTGATGGTATGCTGCCCTGCTATATTCTTCTCTGCTCTGACCCCAGAAATCGGTCACAAGTTTCTCTCCTAACATCCCATGGATTTGATTTTCCCAAAGGTTGCTGCTGCTGCTAAGTTGCTTCAGTCGTGTCCGACTCTGTGCGAACCCAAAGGTTAGATTTTCCATAATCAAGATAGTAAGGGTAGGGAGGCACAGAAAAGAGATCTGCAAAGAATGATATTAAGTGGATAGTAGAGGATCCAAGAAGGAATAGAAGGGGACTTGCTTGGTGGCCCAGTGGCTAAGACTCCAGGCTCCCAATGCAGGGAACTCAGGTTTGATCCCTGGTCAGGGAGCTGGATCCTGCAGGCTGAAACTAGGAGCCCACATGGCCACAACTGAAAAAGACCCCACATTCCTCAACGAAGATCTTGCACTTGGCAATGAAGATCCCGTGTGCCACAATTAAGACCCGGAGCAGCCAAATAAATAATTTTTTTAAACTTATTAGCTTTAAAAAGAAGAAGGTGGCAGCATAGGAGGGGCTTCCCTGATGACTCAGTGGTAAAATATCCGCCTGCCAATGCAGGAGACATGGGTTCGATCCTGGGTCTGTGAAGATTCCCCATGCCACGGAGCAACTGAGCCCATGCCCACAACTACTGAGCCTGAGCTCTGCCACAAGAGAAGACACTGCAATGAGAAGCTGTCATATCGCAACTAGAGAAAAGCCCTAACAGCAACAACCAAAAATAAATAAATAACAATAATACACACACACACACACACACACACACACACACACATATATAAAGAAAGGAGGCACGGGAGCAAACCTGTAAGTTTTGGAGAGACTGGTGGGAAGAATAGGTAGCTGGGATAAGACACAGCAAAGAGCTTAAACTCTTCGAAGGCAGCTTGGATTGGGGAGGAGCTGGGGAAATTTAAAGCAAAAGTGTTCTGAATCAATGCTGCTTTGAAGACTAGAGTTGGACACAACTGAGCGACTGAACTGAACTGAGATAAAGATGCTAAGGCCTCACACATGCTGAGGGGATAGGTGACCATGTGCAGGGGTAAATATGAAGCCACAGGATAAACAAGGCACTTTTCCTGGAATGTCTATTTTACTAAGCAATTGTTGAAATTGTTCCATCTCAAATGAACTAGCTTAAACAAACTACCTGCCTTTTATTGGCAGGACTCACTTATTTGGAAAGCCCATGCAACTTCAGGTACGGCTGGATATACAGGTGCTCCAGTGATGTTGTCAGAACTCTCTCCATCTATCTGCTCTGCTTGCCCCCTTCTGTATGGAGGCTTTCTCCAACTTACACTTAAGCTGACTGTTGGCAACTCAGATCCTTATTTACCTTACTTAGCCAGCCACAAGAAGGAAAAGAACTTCTTTTTCGTTATATCCATACACCTATGAAAAGACGGGGCTTCCTTGGTGGCTCAGATAGTAATGAATCTGCCCGCAATGTGGGAGACCCTGCTTTGATCCCTGAGTTGGGAAGATCCCCTAGAGAAGGGAATGGCTACCCATTCCAATATTCTTGCCTGGAGAATCCCATGCACAGAGGAGCCTAGCAGGTTACAGTCCATGGGGTCACAAACAGTTGGACACTATTTGAACAAATAACACTTTCACTTATGAAGACACTGCAATTGTTCTTTGCTTGAGATATGTGCTGTGTCAGTGGGGTGCCATGATCGGTACAGAATTGGTACCCTTCCCTGGTCCATGCCAGCAGCTCAGCCCTGTGACTAGGGATCAAAGCCATTATGAACAATACACCCCCGGCAATGATGGAGTAGGTGGACAGTGATTTCCCTCAGGAAATGATGTTGGCAGACAAAACCATCATGTCCACTACATGCAGTGTTAAATAATTTAAAACATTTTATATTCAAATAAACCCACTTTGGGCTACCAGCAGGGTTGAGGGCACATGGTTTAACTTTTTCTGTTGGTATTGGAACTGATGAAAACGTTTGAGGAGCACTGATCAATACACGTGGCTTTTTAACACCACAGCTACTGAGTTAGCTGTGACTGTCCTTATCACACTGGATGTTGTGCTTTTCAAATGGAAATCTGACACTGTATGTAGGTGTTGTAAATTGCAGGGCCTGCATTTCCAATTTCATAGCATCAATCTCCTTGCTCCAAAGACTAGACAGACCTGGGGCTGTCAAGACTTGTGGGCAGCTTACAAAAAAAGCCAGTCATGGGTATTGCCACCCGTCTTCACCCCAGAGGAATGGATACAATAGAAAGTGATAGGAGGGATAAAAAACGACTGGAAAAGTCACAGGAAAAATGTGTATAAGTATGTGTATATATATATATATATTTAAAAAAAAGACCAGCATGGGGAAGCACGTGGAGTCCTACTACTCCCATCTAACCTGCACATTCTTGACCCACCTGGCACCCAGCCTACCACGATTTCATGCTCCCCAAATTGAGGCAGAACCTCAACAGTAGCAACAGACACATCAGTACCCCACCCTTATCCCCTTGCCTTATCACTCTGGTACAAGACGATTACACTTCTGATCACCAGCTTTTGCATTTCCGTGTCTGAGAGTTTTTCTGGCCACTGCTAGTGTGGCTGGAAGTACCCAGATATTATACTCCTGTGGCAGCCTTCAGACAGAGTGACTGTCCAGAGGTGAAGAAATACCCCAGTTCCCTGTCCCTTGGATGGGATTACTCTGAGGAATGTTCAGCACCAGTTCTCAGCTCACCCAGTGTGATTGAGCTCCAGTTGTTCATAGTAGCTGACATGCGAGTGTGCATGCATGCTCAGTCATGTCCAATTCTTTGTAGCCCACCAGGCTCCTCTGTCCATGGGATTTTTCAGGCAAGAATATTGGAGTGTGTTACCATTTCCTCCTCCAAGGGATTTTCCCAACCCAGGGATCGAACCCGCATCTCCTGTGTCTCCTGCATTGGCAGGCAGATTCTTTACCACTTGAGCCGCCTGGTTTGGCAACACATCTTTTATTGTCTAATATCTGCTCCCTCCCTTATATCACCCACTCCCACACTTACACCACTTAAACTACTTGCATTTGAGTCCTTATCTCAATGTCAACTTGTGGAGGAATCCAAGCCAAGATGGAGGTTTCAGGTAAAGTTTCAGGAATTTTCTTGAGGCTAAGGAAGGCTTCCTGTGGTTTTGGATAGGAACGGTGGACCCATTATGCAAATATCCACTACTGTCTCTGTTGACTCATTTGGTTATTAACCCTTATGATATTAGGGCTATTCTGAGGTTGTAGAACTACCTGAGTCAATATGACCCCATAACACCTCTATGGATTAGTTGCTATTGCATAACAATAGTAATCCACCATAATAATAACAATCCTTTATTATTACAGTTCATGCATCTAGGGATTGGCTGGGGTTGGCTGATCTGGACTGAGCTTGCTCATTCATGGGCAGTCAGCTGAGGCTCTCTTGCAGACTGAGCTTAGCAGGGCAACTCTGCCCGTGTGTCTTTCCCTCTTCTCCAGGAACCAGCCAGTCAGCCTGTCACATTCTTCTCTTGGCAGTGGCAAAGGTGGAAAAGTAAGATGTTCAATGGAGCAAGTCCTTCTTTAAGCCTCTATTTATACCATCCATATGAAAGTTCCTTTGGCCCAAGTAAATCAGATGGCCAAACTCAGAGTCAAAGGGTAGAAAAATCTATTCCTTCCCTCTTGGGGAGGATCTACAAAATGCCCTGGTAAGGGACATAAAGAGAGGAAGGGATTAGAAACTGAGGCCAAATCTACCCCACACCTATAAATTTGTCCTCATAAACCTTCACCTTTCTACTTACCTGTCTCCTGGGAGAGTCCCACAGGAAACACTTGACTATCATCACTTTTTGTAACTTTTGTAAATTACATTCTGACTTGCTTAGGAAGGATGTTTATCTCTGTCTCTGACAGTCAACAACCAGTTTTTACAATTTAAAGCAGATTCAATAAACGTGACCACCTGAACTTGCCTTAGTACTGAAGGAATGAATTTGAACTGAAATGTATATTTCAAAAGCTGAAGCATGACAGGAGAAACCAATTAGCAACCAGGCAGCACTACTTCAAGACAACACACAGATTTCCAGAACTGTTTAATTGGAGGGATTCCTTTTCATGATGATTCAGACAGTGTTATTTCTTAAACTTGACATAGACGATCCTCCCGCCTTCCCCAGACATGCTGAAATGGCAGTGAAATGGAAACACCTATCATCAGTATTCGGTGCAGCCCTTTTTATGTATTCTCTGTCCATCAGAGTTAAAAAAAAAAAAAAAGATTTATGACTCATTGTTTTTCAAGGATGCTGCTTCCTCTGCAGTTTTTCAAGTTGTTTTTAGATAAGGTATTTCTCCTTGTGTATACACTGCCCACTGAAGTTCTTTTTATATCCCAGGTTCGTATGTTTACGGGCCCATTAGGCAAACTTTGTAACACTGTTTTCTGCCCCCCAGTTGTCTCTGGTGCTTTGAAACAGATGGTCCTCAAAAGAGAAAGAAAATGTGCCTAGACTCAGCCAGAGCCATGAAAAACAATCATACCGTCTGACCCTGTCCCTCTGATGATAACCTTTTATGAGAGCTCTGTTTCCTTAGATCTGCCTTTTGGGATTGCCTTTGTGCCACTTCTGAAGTGGTAGGTTTCTGAGGTCCTCAAGGGAATTGTCCCATTATCTGTGGGAGCACGGGAAGGAATTTTACAGTAACTCTGCTACAGTGAAACATTTGCCTTGAGGCTGGAATCGAAAATAGCAGCTGGAAGGACATTTGGAAAAGAGGGGAAGGAGGAGGTGTGGGAGTGCGAGAGAGGTGGAGGGACAGAGTTTTTCACATTTGGATGAAAAACACTAGCTCCAAGGCAGAACTGAGACAGGCCTGGCATCTCTCACCCTTGAAACTATCCCAAACTCAATTCTCTGAGGGCTTGGCTCTCAAAGCCGGTGATTTCAGTGCCGAGTGTGCTGGCCGGGGTCAGCGCACTGCTCTTGGCGATGAACAGTGAGCACCAAGATTCCTGGATGTCGACCAGCCTCCCTGGCCTCTCTTCCATCACACCAAGAAGCGCAGAAAGACTGCTGCTCCTCCCACAGCAAGTTAGCATCCAAAACAGAGACCAGTTTCCTGGAGTAACTAGGAACTGAATGGCTAGTGTCAGCCCTCTGAACACTTGAGGGAGAGATGCTCAACTCTTACCCATAAGTGTCCTTGCAGTAACGGACACAAGTTATAGAAGGTGAGGGGAAGAGCCTAAGACAAATAAACAAAGGAATGTAAACTAGGAATGAAAGTCAAAGTGAAGTCGCTTAGTCCTGTCCAACTCTTTGCAGCCCTGTGGACTGTAGCCCACCAGGGTCCTCTGTCCATGGGATTCTCCCGGCAAGAATACTGGAGTGGGTTGCCATTTCCTTCTCCAAAACCAGGAATAGAGGCACCTATATTTTCATGATGTAAGAGGCTGTGGCAACTAGCCTGCAAATATGGCCCCCAGGGAGCCATGCTTCTCAGTACTAGCCCTTTATGCCCTTATAAAATTTCCTCCCTTGAATGTGGCTTGCCTGTGACTTACTGATCACTAGTAGAATATGGCTTAAATGACAATGTGGGACTTCTGGGACCAGGTCATAAGAAGCCATGCAGCTTCTGCCTTGGTCTCCTGGGCCAGTGGTCCACAAACTTTTTGGCACGAGGGACCAGTTTCATGGAAGACAATTTTTCCATGGATGGGGAATCAGGGGGTGTTGGTTTTGGGATGAGTCAAATGCATTACATTTATTGTGCACTTTATTTCTATTATTATTACATTAGCTTCAGATCATCAGGCATTAGATCCCAGAAATTGGGGACCCCCTCTCCTAGACAAAAGGAGATACTTCTTTGGGACACTCCTTCTCGAACCTGGCCACCAAGCCCAAGCCACATGGAGAATCCAGGGGTAGACATTCTAGTTGACAGCCCAGCTCTGTTCCCTGTTGACAGCCTGCATTAACTGTCACTTCAGATGACTCTCGCTCCAGCTGCCACCTGATGGCAACCACATGAGAGACCTCAAGAGAAAATGTCTGGTTGAAAACACTGGATACATAGAACACGAGATAATAAATTTGTGTTAAGCCATTAAACTCAGTGGTTTGTAATCCATAAGAGGTAACCAGAAGTTACACATTCACAGATGTCCATTCACATGGACAGATACAGTTATGGATGGATCCATCCACTGATGGATCAATTGAATAGTTTTTTATTTACTCATTTATTAATTTCTCCACAAATATCTACAGAGCATACATGTTCCAGGCACTGTGCTAGTCTCTGGAAAACAGTGGTGAACAAATTAATTATAGTGCCTGCCTCCAAGGAGCTTACAGTTTAGTGGGTAGCAGTGGGTGGGAGCCTGTGTGGTCAAGAAAACTTCCTCTGAGATGTGATTTTTATTTTTATTTTTTGGCCTTCCCTAGTGACATGTGGTATCTTAGTTCCCTGACCAAGGATTGAACCAGCGCCCACTTCAGAAGCACAGTCTTAACCACTGGACCACCAGGGAAGCTCTGAGGTGTGATTTTTTTATGAATAAATTTATTTTTTAATTGAAGTATAATTGTTCTACAATATTGTGTTGATTTTTCCAAACATCAACATGAATCAGCCACAGGTATTCCCATGTCCCCTCCCTCTTAAACCTCCTTCCCACCTCCCTCCCCACCTCCCTCCCAATCCCCCTACTCTAGGTTGTTGCAGACCCTGGTTTGAGTTCCCTGAGTCACAGAGCATATTCCCACTGGCTATCTATTTTACATATGGTGATATATATGTTTCCATGTTACTCTCTCCATACATCCCACCCTCTCTTCCCCTTCCCTGCGTCCCCGCCCCCTTGCCATGTCCATAGGTCTGTTCTCTACTGTCTGTGTCCTGAGGTGTGATTTTAAAGTGGATATCTGAAATACGAGGAGTCAGCCACGTTAGAGATTGGGGTAGGTACAAAGAACTTTCTAGAATAAGGGAATAAAGGGAATAGTTAGGACATAGCTGGATGGCATCATCGACACAAACGGACTGGAGTTTGAGCAAAGTCCAGGAGATAGTGAAGGACAGGGAAGCCTGGCGTGCTGTAGTCCATGAGGTCGCAAAGAGTAACACGTGACTTAGCAACTGAACAACAAGAACCCTAGAGTGGGGAGCGTGGAGTACTGGAAGGACTGAGAGAAAGCCAGTGTACTTGAGCCGAAGGAATTCTAGAGGAGAAATACTGCAGAGGGAGACCTGGGCCACAGTGGGCAGTCTTGCAGGCTGTGATAGAGAGTCTGGATTTTCTCCTAAACGCAGTGGAAAAGCGTGAAGGGCTTTTAAACAGAGAAGTGACAAAATCCAATTTACATTTTAAAAAGGTCACTCAGGCAGCCTGATGGGAAGAGGGCAAGAGGAGAACCAGGGAGGCAGTCATCCAGGTGAGATGATGGAGGCCTACGAAACGCCAGTCTAAGAGCCTAAGAGGCACCAAAAGGCACCTGCTTCCCACTGTGTCATTGGGGCCACCGCTCTTCAAAGTGCCCCAGCCGCTTCTGTTCTAAGGTAGCTGGTCTGTGGCCTGTGTTTCCGACTGATGACAAATGCCACAAGTCCATCAGTTCACATCTGGAAAATCTCTAATTGTTTCAGCCATGCAAACGCTCCCCCTTGTTCTGTCCTGATAAGACAAGCAAGGTTTACAGCTAACCCACCCCGGTGAGGGTATGCGTCAGGTGTATTCAACAAGCTTATTCCTCTCACCCCCTCTCCTCATGCACCCTCACTTCACACAGGACACCCACCACCCCAGGGTGCCTATTGGCGAGGAGCTACAGCAATATCAGCATCCCCCACGCCCCCATCCCCACCCCGGAGCCAGCATCTTGGGACACTTTACATTCCAAGTGCCAGCCCATCTGGTTGACCAGATTTACTGCCTGGGTGAAGCTGTCTTTCCTGACCAAGTTGGCTGCTGTTACTAGCAGATACCACGTCCTTGCGCTGTCATTAAATTAGTTGTGAATAAAAGGGAACCAGAGTAACTAAAGCCTACAGTCCTCAGAGGCTAGAGAAAACCTGTCAATAGTAATTATTCCCCAGGATTGTCATTACAAAGGTATTTAGCTCTGTAGGCTCAGCTTCCCTCAACTTTCTCAGGGTTCATAGACTGTATTTTCATAGAAACTGCCAGCCACATTTCTGACCAAAAAAGCCAGTCTGCATATAAATATGTGTGTGGGTGTCGGGGCAAGCACTGAACGAACCCTGAGGGAAGAGATCTCATCACTGATACCCTGCCTTCCCATCAAATCTGCTTCCCCCAGGTCTCCTGCCTCCCCCAGCACCATCTACCCACTGCCTGTCTGGTAGTCGGCCTCGACCCTCTCCCTCCCTCTCTCTACCTATTACCACTCACTGACTGTCTCCCCAAATCATTCACTCCCTCTGCCCACTACTACCTTAGCCCAGGACACGTATGGCAGCAACCTCTCCAGTCTCCACATCCAGACTCCTCCCGTCCACTTTCTGCAGCTTTGTTCTCTTTTAAAAGATATTTATTTTATTTTGGACTTCCCTGTGAGTCAGTGGTAAAGAATCCACCTGCCAGTGCAGAAGATGTGTGTTCGATCCCTGGTCCAGGACAAATAAGGCCCTGGACCGCAACTACTGAAGCCTGCACACTCTAGAGCCTGGGTTCTGCAAGAGGAGAAGCCACCACGATGAGAAGCCCTTGCGCCTCAACTAGAGAGTAGCCCCTGCTCACCACAACTAGAGAAAAGCCCACGCTGCATGGAAGACCCAGCACAGCCAAATAAATAAATAAAATTCAAAAAACACTCCATTTTGTTTATTTGGCTGCATGGGTCTCAGTTGCGGCATGCAGGATTTTTAGCTGCAGCTCACAAACTCTTAGTTGCAGGATGTGGGACCTAGTTCCCCAGCCAGGAATTGAACCTGGGCCCCCTGCATTGGAGGCATGAAGTCTTAGCCACTGGACCACCAGGGGAGTCCCTGTAGCCTTGTTCTTAACTCCTCAAACTCCT
Source organism: Bos mutus (assembly GCF_027580195.1). Classification (NCBI taxonomy): domain Eukaryota; kingdom Metazoa; phylum Chordata; class Mammalia; order Artiodactyla; family Bovidae; genus Bos; species Bos mutus. Next base: position 33,696,905 of record NC_091635.1, read on the forward strand.
CCCTCCCTGCTCCCACCCCATCCTCTCTGCACCAGCCATCTTAATGGACTCTCAGCACCTCAAATAAGCTTTCTCTCAACTCTGGGCCTTCCCATTTACTAAGGAAATGGCAAACTAGGATCTTCGAGCCTGCTACCTGTTTTGTAAATAAAGTCTTGTTGGAACACATCCACACCCTGTTTTGTAAATAAAGTCTTGTTGGAACACATCCACACCCCTACACTTATGTTTTGTCTACAATACACATAGCAACATATTTTTACATACAACAGCAGAGTTGAGTAGTTGCAACAGAGACTGCATGACTTGCAAAGGCTTAAATATTTACTATCTGATCCTTTATAGAAAAACTCTGCTGCTAAGGGGAGTACGAGGGGGAACGGATACAGGTATACGTATGGCTGAGTCCCTTCCCTGTTTACTTGAGATTATCACGATGCTGTTGATCGGCTTTCCCCCAATACAAAATAAAAGTTTGGAAAAAAAAAAAAAGGACAGTTTTACTACCCCTGCCATACACTGTTCCTTCTGGCTGGAACTCTCATCCCATGTCCTTTTCCCATTTCTGTTCCTTCCTGCTCTTGACCTAGTTAACAGCTAATTTATCCTTTAGCTCTAAGCCTAGAAATAGCTTCCTCCAGAAAGACCTCCATGACCACATCCCATCCGCTGAAAACATTTCTCTAGCACTCTATTATTTTACAACAACAATTACAATGGCCTACTAGTCTCTCCCTTTAGACTATGAGCTCCTTAAGTACAAAGATTGGGTCTTACAGACCAGCTTCTCCATTTGAGGGCCCTGGGGCAAGAGTATAAATTCCCATGTATCATTTGCCTAAATATTAAGCATTATAAACTATAAGCTAGCAAACAGTTAAATAAAAAACCTTTAAACTCTTGTTACCCTGACAAGTATTCCTTCATATGTGGTGAAAAGTACACATCAAGGTACTGTTTTGATGTGATTAAAAGCTGGCAAAATTTTAAATTATGAGTGGATGAGTATTCCACTGATGGACCAATGTTTATCTGAGTAATGAAAATGAACTACTGTATTATTTTATAAATTTATTTTTGTCTTCATTTTGGCCAAACCACGTTATATTATTATAATCTAGGTTTTCACATAATGTGTGTTCAATTGCTTGTAATAATCTAAAGGATTAAAAATAAAATTGTATTAAAAGTACAAAAAATTTGGATTACTTACACCCAAAATGTAAAGTAAAAATGAGGAAAACATGATTTTATATATGCTATTTTTCTTCTAAGTTATTCAAAACCATGCATTAAAAAGGCAAAATAAGGGAATTCCCTGGCAGTCCAGTGGTTAGGACACTGTACTTTCACTGCTGAGGGCCCAGGTTTGATCCCTGGTAGGGGAAATAAGATCCCATACCATGCACAGCACAGACCAGCAAAAAAAAAAAAAAAAAGGCAAAGTAAAACATATAGTGAATGGCAAAATTTTACATTGAAACTGTTTAAAGTTAAACGTTAAATTTAATTTTGTAAAGATTTGATGAAATCTTATTAAATAGATACATAAATAAAAGGAGTTCAATTCTAGTGTACGAAGCCTATTAGTTGACAATGTACAGAACTGGCATCACTCTTTGTATAGTATGTCTAGACCACAAATGCACAAATATAATACAAATGGTTTAATACAGTTAATATCATATGATTTCATAAGTACTCTGAGAGCCATAAATTGGAAGGGTACTAAGAGAAGAAAATGGACCCTCAGCTCCACTGCAAAATCATGTGTCATTTTGCAACAATCTACTGCTGGAAGGAAGTAGATTTGACCACATATTTAATTTGCCTTGATCTTACCTGGGACTTCCCTGGTGGCTCAGACGGTAAAGTGTCTGCCTGCAATGCAGGAGACCCAGGTTCAATCCCTGGGTTGGGAAGATCCCCTGGAGAAGGAAATGGCAACCCACTCCAGTAGTCTTGCCTGGAAAATTCCATGGATGGAGGAGCCTGGTGGGCTATAGTCCATGGGGTAACAAAGAGTCAGACACAACTGAGCAACTTCACTGAGACCTCCCACTGCTCAAATTCTCCCTGTGTGCCAAAGAAGTGTTTTTCTCCAACATCAGCAGTGGCGCATTCCACAAACCTCTGTGATACTGACAAAGTCATCTAGAATTTTGAGGACATACTGTCAGGGATGTAGTGAATCATCTCCCTGGGATCTGAATAAGCTGCAAAGAATCATTGCTTAGAGTTAGAGGTCATGCTCTGCCAATGCTCAGCATGAGGGTGCAAGTGACAGAAACACAATGTATTCTCCCATAAATTTGTGTCTGTGTATTGGTAATATGCGTGACTTCATAAAGTGAGGAACCCCCGGTAGGGCTCCCTCTTGCTGGAGTGCAAGGACAATATGGTTCTCTTGTCTAGGATTGTATTCCTACTGCTTACTATAGAGTCTGGCACATAGTAGGTGCTCAGTAAATGCCAACTTGGTTACACTGTGAAGGATTTCTATTATTTTGGACCAATGAGACACTAATATATAAATGACTGGTCTCTGGCCTCTATACCACCATTAGGGTATATCATCTACTACAGGGGTCCACAAAGCTTTTCTGTAATGGGTCAAATAGTAAATAGTTTAGGCTTTGTAGGCTACTATTGTCTTTGTTGTAAATACTCATAGTGCAAAAACAGCTATCAGATCAGTTCAGTCACTCAGTCGTGTCTGACTCTTTGTGACCCCATGAATCTCAGAACGCCAGGCCTCCTTGTCCATCACCAACTCCCAGAGTTTACTCAAACTCATGTCCATTGAGTCGGTGATGCCATCCAGCCATCTCATCCTCTGTCATCCCCTTCTCCTTCTGCCCCCAATCCCTCCCAGCATCAGGGTCTTTTCCAATGAGTCAGCTCTTTGCATGAGGTGGCCAAAATATTGGAGTTTCAGCTTTAGCATCAGTCCCTCCAATGAACACCCAGGACTGATCTCCTTCAGGATGGACTGGTTGGATCTCCTTGCAGTCCAAGGGACTCTCAAGAGTCTTCTCCAACACCACAGTTCAAAAGCATCAATTCTTTGGTGCTCAGCTTTCTTCACAGTCCATCCATACATGATCACTGGAAAAACCACAGCCTTGACTAGACAGACCTTTGTTGGCAAAGTAATGTCTCTGCTTTTGAATATGCTGTCTAGGTTGGTCATAACCTTCAAGGGGTAAGCGTCTTTTAATTTCATGACTGCAGTCACCATCTGCGGTGATTTTGGAGCCCCCAAAAATAAAGTCTGACACTGTGTCCACTGTTTCCCCATCTATTTTCCATGAAGTGATGGGACCAGATGCCATGATCTTTGTTTTCTGAATGTTGAGCTTTAAGCCAACTTTTTCACTCTCCTCTTTCACTTTCATCAAGAGGCTTTCTAGTTCCTCTTCACTTTCTGCTATAAGGGTGGTGTCATCTGCATACCTGAGGTTATTGATATTTCTCCTGGCAATCCTGATTCCAGCTTGTGCTTCTTCCAGCCCAGCGTTTCTCATGATGTACTCTGCATATAAATTAAATAAGCAGGGTGACAATATATAGCCTTGACGTACTCCTTTTCCTATTTGGAACCAGTCTGTTCTTCTGTGTCCATTTCTAACTGTTGCTTCCTGACCTGCATATAAGTTTCAACCGTACAAAAACAGTTGTGACTGTTCTCCAATAAAACTTTATAAAAACAGGTGGTTGACCATCACCTTGATATCAAAACCAAAGACACCACTAAAAGAAGAAAACTACAGGCCAATATCTTTGATAAATATAGAGGCAAAAATTCAAAAAAAATGATCAAATCTAACAATACATAAGAAAGATCATACACCACAACCAAGTTGGACCACCCCAGGGTCACAAGGATGGTTCAGTGTATGAAAAATCCATATGATACACCACATCAACAAAAGAAAAGGCAAAACCACCTGATCATCTCAACAGATGCAGAAAAAGCATTGGATAAAAATTCAACAGCCATTCATGCTAAAAACTCTTATGGAAGTGGGTATAGAGGGAACATATCTCAACATAATAAAAACTATGACAAACACACAGCCAATATAATATTCAACAGTGAAAAACTGAAAGCCTTCTCACTAAAATCTGGAGCAAGACAAGGATGCCCACTCTCATCACTTCTCTTCAACATAGTACTGGAAGTCCTAGCCACAGCAATCGGACAAGAAATAAAAGGTATTCAGATTGGTAGGGATGACAAGATACTATACATAGAAAACCCTAAAGACTCCAGACAAAAACTACTAGAACTAATAAATGAATTCAGCAAGGTAGCAGGATCCAAGATTAACATATAGAAATGAGTTTCATTTCTTTACACTAACAATGAAATATCAGAAAAGGAATGTAAACAATCTTTTTAAAAATCCCATCAAGAAAAATAAAATAAGAATGTAAACCTCAAGGAGGTAAAAACTTATATGCTAAGAACTACAAACCATTAATAAAGGAAATGGAAGATTATTCGAAGAAATGGAAAGCTATCCCATGCTCTTGGATTGGATGAAATACTACTGTTAAAATAGGCATACTACCCAAAGCAATCTACAGATTTAATGCAATTCCTATCAAAATACCCATGACTTTTTTAGTTTACAGAACTAGAGCAAATAATCCTAAACTTTATATGAAACCAGAAAAGACCCAGGATTGCCAAAGAAATCCTGATGAAAAAGTACAAAGCAGGACGCATAACCCTCTGAGACTTCAGACAATACCACAATGCTACAGTAATCAAAATAGCATAATATTGGCATAAAACTGACATACAGATCAGTGAAATAGAATAGAGAGCCCAGAAATAAACTTACACACCTATGGACAATTAATCTTTGACAAAGGAGGCAAGAATATACAATGGAGAAAAGACAGTCTCTTCAGGCAGTACTGGGAAGCTTGGACGGCTGCATGCAAATCAATGAAGTTAGAACACACTCTCACATCATACAAAAATAAACTCAAAATGTCTTAAAGACTTAAATATAAGACACCACAAAGCTCCTAGAAGAGAACATAGGCAAAACATTCTCTGACATAAATAGAAATAAAAGCAAAAACAAACAAATGGGACTTAAGCTCATAAGCTTTTGCACAAAAAGGAAACCATAAACAAAATGAGAAGACAACCTGCAAGCTTGGAAGAAAATTTGCAATTGATGTGACATAATTTTCAAAATATACAAATAGCTCATACAATTCAAAAGCAAAAAAAACAAACAACCCAATCAAAAAATGGGCAGAAGACCTAGTTTCTCTAAAAAAGACGTAAGGGCCAATAGGCACATGAAAAGATGTTCATCATCGCTAATATTAGAGAAATGCAAATCAAAACGACAATGAGGGATCACCTCACACCAGTCAGAATGGCCATCATCAAAAAGTCTACAAATAATAAATGCTGGAACAGCTGTGGGAGAAAGGAACTCTCTTACACTGTTTGTGGGAATGGAAGTTGGTGCATCCACTATGGAAAACAGTATTAAGGCTCCTCATAAAACTAAAAATAGATTTGCCATGTCCAGCATTTCCAGTGCTGGGCATATACCCAGACAAAACTATAATTTGAAAAGATACATGCACCCCTATGTTCATAGCAGCACTATTTATAATAGCCAAGACACTATTTATAATAGCCAACCCAAATATCCGTCAACAGATGAATGGATAATGAAGATGTGATATATACAATGGAATATTACTCAGCCATTAAAAAGAATGAAATAATGCCATTTACAGCAACATGATGGACCTAGAGATGATCATACTAAGCCAAGCAAGTCAGAAAGAGAAAGACAAACACCATATGATACCACTTATATGCGGACTCTAAAATAGGACACAAATGAACCTATCAGCAAAACAGACTCACAGATAAAGAGAACAGATTTGTGGTTGCCGAGGGGGAGAGAAGTATTGGGAGTTTGGGATCAGCAGATACAAATTATTATATATAGAATGGATAAACAACAAGATAAACAACAGTTCTCTGTATAGTACAGAGAACTATATTCAATACCCTGTGATAAACCGCAAGGAAAAGAATATGAAAAAGTATCAGATCAGATCAGTCGCTCAGTCATGTCCGACTCTTTGCGACCCCATGAATCGCAGCACGCCAGGCCTCCCTGTCCATCACCAACTCCCGGAGTTCACCCAGACTCACGTCCATCGAGTCAGTGATGCCATCCAGCCATCTCATCCTCTGTCGTCCCCTTCTCCTCTTGCCCCCAATCCCTCTCAGCATCAGAGTCTTTTCCAATGAGTCAGCTCTTCGCATGAGGTGGCCAAAGTACTGGAGTTTCAGCTTTAGCATCATTTCTTCCAAAGAAATCCCAGGGCTGATCTCCTTCAGAATGGACTGGTTGGATCTCCTTGCAGTCCAAGGGACTCTCAAGAGTCTTCTCCAACACCACAGTTCAAAAGCATCAATTCTTCGGCGCTCAGCCTTCCTCACAGTCCAACTCTCACATCCATACATGACCACAGGAAAAACTATAGCCTTGATTAGACGAACCTTTGTTGGCAAAGTAATGTCTCTGCTTTTGAATATGCTATCTAGGTTGGTCATAACTTTCCTTCCAAGGAGTAAGCGTCTTTTAATTTCATGGCTGCAGTCACCATCTGCAGTGATTTTGGAGCCCAGAAAAATAAAGTCTGACACTGTTTCCCATGAAGTGGGAAATAGATGGGGGATAGACCAGATGCCATGATCTTGCCATGAAAAAGTATATATATGGATAAATCAATCACTTTGCTGTATAGCAGAAATTAATGGAACACTGTAAATCAACTATACTTCAATAACATTTAAAAAGAAACAACAACAACAAAAAATCAGATGGCTGGCCAGATTTGGCCCACAGGTCATGGTTTGCCAACCCCCATACTGGAGCAGAGGAGGAAAGGGACAGTGCTGATGGAGATGAGGAGGCAGAACTGGAAAATAGGAGGTGGAATTATCAGGAGCTGATGACTGCTGAGGGCTTGGCCACTCTACCCTGATCCCCTTAATTACTCTGCCGTGCCAGTGGAAGCCCAAGCTGAAACTGTGTCGAGATGTTAAAGGCCTCCCAGAGGCTGGCTTTCCTTTATCTGGGCTGCTCCTCCTCCTTGGCCTCCCTGGTTAGTCACCGCATTTGTCTTTTTATAGGTATCTCCAGTTTTCTGTCTGGCTCAGTGCTTCTCCAACCTGGCTTGTGCATTACAATCACTCAGGGAGTTTATGAGAAAGATCCCTGTCTAGACTCTCGACCAGGTATTTTAGTTTGCTTGGGATGCCATAACAAAATACCACAGATGGGGTGGCTTAAACAAAGATTCAGTTTACTCAGTTCTGGAGGCCCAAAGTCCAAAATCAAGGTGCTGTCAGGGTTGGTTTCTGGTGCAGCCTCTCCAAGGTTTGCAAAGGACCCCCTTCATGAGTCCTCACACGGCCTCTCCTCTGTGCATGCGCTGGGCGGGAGTGCGTGGGAACTCTGGTTTTTTTTTCAATTGGGGTATAGTTGCCTTACAACATTATGTTAGTTTCAGCTGTACAACTAAGTGAATTGGTCATATGTATACATATACCCCTTCTCTCTTGAGCCTCTCTCCCAACCCATTCCCCTCCCATCCCACCCACCTAGGTCATCACAGAACACAGAGCTGAGCTCCCTATGCTATACAGCAGGGTTTTGTTTTTTTTTTCTTATAAGCATACCAGTCCTAGGGCTCTATTCTTATGACCTCATTTAACCTTAATACCTCCTGAAAGGTTTTCTCTCCAAATACAGTCACATTGCATTGCAGGTTAGCGCTTCAATATATGAATTTGTTGGGTGGGGGCGGGGGGTTAGTGTGGGAGAGACAGAGTTCATTCCTGTGATATTGTGATTTACAATAAGAAATATATATTTGGTCTTTGTCCACTGTTCTAGCACATGGTTCCTAAAACCCTTGTGAAGAACCATAGGGGCTTCTTTTGTTACACTATCTAGCTTTATGCTCAGTTCTTGAAATAGCTTTAGGCTAAAGCAGAAAGGTGAAATGGGTGTCTTTTGTTATTCATAACAAGCCCCTATCAACCTCACTAAGTTTATGTTAATGAGGTAATTTTTGGAAGGCTCTAGAGGATGGGGCTGGCTGCCAGGGGAACCAATCACTTTTAGAGGGGTGGGGCTTATAGTTCCACATCCCAGGCCCCCAGCCCCATCTCTGGGGAGCAGGGAGCTCCTGAGATTGAGTCCAGTTGTTAGGGGAACCACTGACTGACACCACTTGCCCTGGTTAGCTAGTAGCCACTTGCATGAGTTGTCTTACAACAGGAGGTCCTGGGAAGGAATGTGGAAATAAGAAGCTACCACCTATGGAAAGAATTCAGGGAAGGTCAAAAGGAGAGAGGAGACAGATACCTGTCCATATGTCCTACCAACCTCCCAGAATCCTCCTCGCTGGAATCCATCTTGTCTGAGCGATGCATGCGTCACCAGGAAGGACCTCGGGTCAGAACGATTGGCCAGAGACAACCCGGAAACTAACCCCATCAGCATAAAACCTGAGACTGCAAGCCGCACGGCAGAGCAGTCCTCCTGGGCTCCCTTACCCTGCTGCTCTCCTCGCAGGCGCCTCTTCCCAGCAAACCGAAGGTTTGTCCCTGCTCTGAGCCCTGGGGGGTTGACCTGTATGGGCAGCATCAGTGGATTTCCTGGCTCCACAGTTTCAGGCTGGGCTTGGCCAAAGGAAAGCATTGACAGGAAATAAGAGGGAGAGAGGAGAGGAAGGTGGAGGTCCATAATCTCTCCAGTTCCAGTTTGAGGAGGGTCACCAGAGACTGGCCTCACTCTCTGATAAAGATCACTACCTTTTCCTTCAGGACAGTGACAGTTTCCTGCTGTTACCAGCCCCTGGGGCGCCATACTTGGCTTCCCTATATCCTGTCAGCATCTTTGTAAATAATCCTTATATGAAAGTGAAAGTGAAGTCGCTCAGTTGTGTCTGACTCTTTGCAACCCCATGGACTGTGGCCTATCAGGCTCCTCCGTCCATGGGATTTTCCAGGCAAGAGTGCAGGAGTGGATTGCCATTTCCTTCTCCAAAATTCTTATATAAACCTGCTAATGTTAACCAATTTGAGTGTACCCTTTGTTTCCTGCTGGGATCCTGATGGATGCAAGACACAATCCAGACTGTAGCTGGTTGGGGAATGAGTGGGAGATCAGGAATAAGAGATTATTATTTTGAGAAGGATCATAGAAAAGTACAGATAATATAAAACTACATCTACTACCAGAATGAAAAAAAAGAGGATACTGGATCATTTTGATTCATAATTTTAGAAAAAAAAAAGTAAGAATGAAGTCTATTGTTTTACATCTCTCTTAACAGAGACCACCGCTCTCGTGAATTAGTTATGAACTGTTATAGCTCCCCCCTTTTCAAAAACACGTTTAGTATGTGTTTTAGAATTTACCTCAATGCTGCCACATTGTATGTGTGGCTCAGCAGCTCCTTTATTTTCTCAAGAATACATTTTTGAGAACTATCCATGCTGACATTTATAGAGTTAGGCCATTTAAATTGTTTATTATTTTTTTTTTTTGAGTATCGTTGATGTACAATGTTGTGTTAGTTTGAGGTGTACAGCAAAGTGAATCTGTTATACTTATGTGTCTATTTCATAAATAAGTTCATCTGTGTCACACTTTAGATTCCACTCCATAGTATTTTATTTTTTATCAATTTACTTCCTAATAATGACGTTTGTGATTCCAGTTCTTCTATTATAAACAATACTGTAATGAACATCTTTGTACCTTTCTCCTGATGTATGAGTTTTTCTCCAGAGTATGTACATAGAAGAGGACTTGATGATGATCGAGCTTGTGCATTTCTAACTTCACTAAACATTACCAAATTGACACCCTTTCTAATTCCCTGAAAGCAGTTCTACAAAGTTCCATAAGCAGTGGATACAGATTGTTGTCTTTTCATTTCATGGTCAACATTTTACATGGTTAGAGTTTATGATTTTTTAAAAACTCTGATGACTGTAAAATCACTACACAAAATCCAGTATACAACTGTTGCTATTAAACATAAATATGCTTTTGGAGTAGAAAATGCATGTACACAACATAAAGTTCAGAAAGGACAAGAGCATATGTAGTAGAAAATGAATCTTTCCCCAAACCCCGTCCCTCAGCCACCTAACTCTGTGGCCTGTATTCTGTTTATTGTGTGTTTTTCAGATATATGTAACTGCATAGAATGTATGAATTGGCCAAAAAGTTCATTCAGGTTTTCCCATAACATTCAAACGAACTTTTTGGCCAACCCAATATGTAATAAAACAATATGTAATAAAAAAAAATAAATTAATAAGACAATTCATTCCATTGCACTTCTTCTGTCTCAGTAGGTTCTACACATTTTACAAACTCAATGTTAATTATTTCATTTTTACCATAAGCCCTGTTTCTGTAGATCCCACAAGCATAGGTTCGGGTGACAACTTGAAGAGCTTCCATTCCCTGTTGTCAAGGGCCCATCAATTCCAATGGTCCCATCACAACTGCTCTAAGGGGCTTGGGGAACATCTATTACCATATCAAGTGCTATTCTTCTAGAGTTTCCTAGAAGCTTGTGGACTAAGTCCTATCATTATCTGTCATGGTACCATCAGGAAAACAGTCAGCACTCCAGGTATTTCAAATAGGAAGGGGTTTAATGCAGGGAATTAGAGGCTTTCATGACTCTGGGAAAGCTGCAGGAAAGATGGTGGTTAGAATCTCTTTCAGGAAGTCTAGAAGTACAGGGATCATAAGGAAGCTACTGTCATTATGCACTTACTGCCATCTCAGCTGCCTGTAAAGCAATGGGAGGATTCTCAGACCACCCGCCCAAAGCTGTAGGCAGAATCCCAAGTCGGCCATTCCATCTGCTGCTGCCCATACTTTTGCCCATAACTGCCTCTGGAAGGGGCTTCCCTGGTGGCTCAGATGGAAAAGAATCTGCCTGCAATGCAGGAGACCTGGGCTCAACCCCTGGGTTGGGAAGATTCCTTGGAGGAGGGCATGGCAACCCCCTCCACTATTCTTGGCTGAAGAATCCCTATGGACAGAGGAACCTGGCAAGCCCCAGTCCATGGGGTCACAAAGAGTCAGACATGAATGACTGAGTAACTAAGCACACAGCCTCTAGAAGACAATGGCTTCTCCTCTTCCCTACCAGGTCTCATGCAAGTGCCTCTCATTAGTGGAGTCTAAGACAACATGTTCTCCGGTGGGTAAAGACAGATACTGAATAGCCACAAACAGCAACTAAAAGGATTTTCAACATGCCCGAAACTCAACTGAATAATTTGTGGGGACTTCCCAGGTGGCACTAGTGGTGAAGAATCCACCTGCCAATTCAGGAGATGCAAGAGACAAGGGTTTGATCCCTGGGTCGGGAAGGTCCCCTGGAGTAGGAAATAGCACACTACTCCTGTATTCTTGACTGGAAAATTCCATGGACAGAGGAGCCTGCCTAGCTACAGTCCATGGGGCCCCAAAGAGTCAGAATCGACTGAGCACTCTCCCTCTATACATAGGTGATTTTATTACTTAACTTTATGGTATTACATTCTGCCTCTATTAGAGGCAGAGCCCATGAGAATTGGTTAGATAGCTATGATGTACTTCATAAATTTTATATAGGGTAACAGTAATTAAAACACATTATTGATTGGTGGATTTTTGCAGGAACTAATGCCTGTGGCCAGCTGTTTGTTATGTAAGTGAACATTGAAACATCTCTGGTCAATAATACTGGGTAACAAAAGATGGATTAATATATCTCTGGTCATTAAGTTGTTAAGCATCTATTTTACCATCCAAGATCACCAAGTATGTGAGACAGACTTTGGGAAGAGTAACAGAAAAGGAAGGAAAAGACCGATTTCCTATTCTCAAGCAAGCAAGCTTTATTCTTTCAACAAACTTTGAGATCCTACTATATGTTCACATCAGAAACCTGAGGAAAGCAGAACTTGATACGGACTCATACATACGAAATCAAGGATAAATATCTGAATATGAAACAAATTTATGGTTACCAAAGGGGAAAGGTGGGGGAGACAGACAAGTTGGGAGTTTGAGATTGACATGTACACATGACTATATTTAAAATAGATAACCAGCAAGGATCTACTGTATAGCACGGGAAACTCTGCTCAATATTCTATAATAACCTAAATGGGAAAAAAATTTGAAAAAGAATAGATATATGTATATGTAATGACTGAATTGCTTCACTGTTCACCTGAAACACAGCATTGTAAATCAACTACAGTCCAATAAAAAAATAAAAATTAAAAAAAACATACTATTTCATAAAAGCTAAGTACAAATTTCAAGATAGAGATTACTTATGGGGAGAGTGAGGATATAGGCAGTTTAAACTTGATGAAATGTCTATGTTTGTATATTTTGCTTTTACTTCTATTGTTCCCTCTGACTGAAATATTTCATAATAAAACAGACTAAGAATGTCAGAAACCGATGTTGGGCTGTGCTCGATCTTGGGTCAGAGAGTTTCTTGGGAACCAATCTTTGTGGCGCTGATCAACTAGATCAAGAAAAGAAATTATACATGCTGCAATAAAAGATAAATTTAGTGTTGGCATAAACTTTTCATTTTTAAATCAAGGTGTTCAACTTGAAATCTTTCTGGCTTTGGGAGGGAAGATAGAATAAAGCCAAAGTCCTACCTTTTTGTGATTCTACATCCAACAGAACACTCTACAGACCAAAAATGCAAGTATAAAGGGATATGAGGTAGGGGGTGAGCAGCACGAGACGGGGTTTTGCACAGAAGGAGGAAAGGGAAAGAAAAGAAGGGGGAAAAGGGCAAGCATTCAAAATTCACTTACGGTTAGGGCTATATATATAAAATGCCCTGGAAAATTAAAAGACAAGACATGTTCCCTGGCCTCAAGGGACCTAAGGCAGGATCTGCTCAAAGGCTCAGAGGTGTCTAGAAGGAGAATGAGTTTGCCATGTGCTTTGCAAGAATAGTTTCATTTTTCAATTCACACATTAACCTCACAAGGCAAGCACTTCTGAGCTTATGTTTCAGGTAAGGAAACCAAGGCACAAAGAATTTCCATAACTTGCTCCCTTCCAGCAAGAACTAGAGCCAGGAGTTTATGTCGGCACCATTCTGCCTAAAAAAATTTTTTTTTTTTTTTTTGGCTGCACTGCACAGCATGTGGGATCTTAGTTCCCAGTCCAGGGATTGAACATGCATCCCCTGTATTGGAAGCACTGAGAATTTTTTTTATTAAGAGGTTTTTTTGGATGTCAACCGTTTTTAAAGTCTATTGAAGTTGTTACAATATTGCTTATATGTTTTATGTTTTGGTCATGAGGCATATGGGATCTTAGCTCTCTAACCAGGGATCAAACCTACATCTCCAGCATTGGAAGACAAAGTCTTAACCTCTGGACCGCCAGGGAACTCTGAATGTCGGCAGCATTCTTAACTGATGCCCTCCCTAGGGCAGAAAGACTCTGGTGGGCAATGGAAGTGCTATCTCCTAGAAAAATGTGTCTCTAGAGGGTAGAAGTATAACTCATTCATTTCTCAGCCCCCTTCTCCAGGTCCCACAGATATATTTTCTAACTCTGTATTATTTTTAAAAATCATATTTCTTTCTTCTCTTGCCTTTCCTAATTCCCTTTTCTCCAAGCTTCTCTTCTCTTTCTGTCCCGCTGCTCTCCCAAAGCCTGAAATATATACATAACAAATGTAAATTATGCTTTTAGTCTTTCCAAATTGTCCTCTCTATTTGGGTCTATGCTTGGAGGAGATGGAAAAGGTGACCTCTTAAACTATAATTCTCCCCTCTGTCCAGCATCATTCCCATCAGCTTACACGGTTTAGTACTCTCATCTGAAAATATATAGGCTTTCCCAGTGCCTTAGCAGTAAGGAATCTGTCTGCAATGCAGGAGATCCAAGAGACGCGGGTTTGATCTCCAGGTCAGGAGGATCCCCTGGAGGAGAGCATGGCCACCCACTTCAGTATTCTTGCCTGGAGAATCCCATGAACAGAGGAACCTGGCGGGCTACGATCCAGAGGTTCACAGAGTCAGACAGAACTGAAACGACTGAGCATGAGAACTTAAAAAAGTATATATATACACAAGTATATATATATGCATATATATTCATATAAACTATTTTTAAGAAAATAGTCCTTGACCCCTCATGCTCTTGCAACTGTATTTCTCTATTCTCCACTTACAGTGCCACCTTAAAAAAAGCTGTCTGTAGCTACTGTCTTCATTTCTCACCTTTTCATTTTCTCTTCAACCCACTTCATTGGCTCTTGCTTACCCTCTATGCTGACATCTCCCAAATATGTATTTCCTGCTCCAACCTTCTTAACCAGCTGTCTGTGTGCCTGCTCAGTCGTGTCCAACTCTTTGTGACCCCTGCCTACTTCACACCTAATTTGGATGTTTAATTTCCAAATTAACATGCTCCCAAGGCAAAACCTGCCTCTTGAGAAACCTATATGCAGGTCAGGAAGCAACAGTTAGAACTGGACGTGAAACAACAGACTGGTTCCAAATAGGAAAATGAGTACGTCAAGGCTGTATATTGTCACCCTGCTTATTTAACTTATATGCAGAGTACATCATGAGGAACGCTGGGCTGGAAGAAGCACAAGCTGGAATCAAGATGGCCAGGAGAAATATCAATAACCTCAGATATGCAGATGACACCACCCTTATGGCAGAAAGTAAAGAGGAACTAAAAAGCCTCTTGATGGAAGTGAAAGAGGAGAGTGAAAAAGTTGTCTAAAAGCTCAACATTCATGAAAACTAAGATCATGGCATCTGGTCCCATCACTTCATGGGAAATAGATGGGGAAACAGTGGACACGGTGTCAGACTGTATTTTTGGGGGCTCCAAAATCACTACAGATGGTGACTGCAGCCATGAAATTAAAAGACGCTTACTCCTTGGAAGGAAAGTTATGACCAACCTAGATAGCATATTAAAAAGCAGAGATATTACTTTGCCAACAAAGGTCCATCTAGTCAAGGCTATGGTTTTTCCAGTGGTCATGTATGGATGTGAGAGTTGAACTGTGAAGAAAGCTGAGTGCCGAAGAATTGATGCTTTTGAACTGTGGTGTTGGAGAAGACTCTTGAGAGTCCCGTGGACTGCAAGGAGGTAACCAGTCCATCCTAAAGGAGATCAGTCCTGGGTGTTCATTGGAAGGACTGATGCTATAGCTGAAACTTCAATACTTTGGCCGCCTCATGTGAAGAGTTGACTCATTGGAAAAGACCCTGATGCTGGGAGGGATTGAGGGCAGGAGGAGAATGGGACGACAGAGGATGAGATGGCTGGATGGCATCACTGACTCGATGGGCAAGAGTTTGAGTGAACTCCAGGAGTTGGTGATGGACAGGGAGGCCTGGCATGCTGCGATTCACGGGGTCACAAATAGTCGGGCACGACTGAGCGACTGAACTGAACTGAAGGCAAAATCTCTTTTCCCCAGCCAGATCAATGCCTCTTCCAGCCTGAAGCCCCTCCTTATCTGGCAAAAAGCTCTAACAGGAGCCCAGAGAGCATGGGGGGATCATCCATTTTCTCCTCCCCCCACCTTGAACCCACCACCAAGAGCTATCTACTCTACCTCAAACACATCCCAAACCTATCTGCTTTGCTCCATTTTGATCCTGATCCAAGCCATCACTATCTCTTACTGAAATTGTTATAGACAGTTTATATAATCCATTCTCCATGTGGTAACCAAAGTAATATTTTTATACTCAAGTAATATCATTCCTCTGCTCAAAACCCTTCAATGTCATTCCATCATGGTTAGTATAAATTCTGGCTTTCGTGGCTCTATATTGCTAGGGTTCTCATCCTCCCTCTGACCAGATCATTCCTGCTGCTGCTCTCCAAGCCCTAGCCATACTGTCTTTCTGTTCCTTGTGCAGGTTAAGGTTTGGAACTTCTGTATGATTTGCTCCCTCTCCCTAGATTATCAACTCCCTTGATCTTCCATCGCTGACTTCTTCCAATACTCGGGTCTCAATTCAAATGTCACTTTCTGTGGACTTCCTTGGTGGTCCAGTGGTTAAGAATCTACTGCCAATGCAGGGGACACAAGTTCACTCCCTAGTCTGGGAGGATCCCATATGCTGAAGGGCACCCCAAAACGAGAGGCCACAACAATGGAAAGCCAGGGCACTGCCACAAGGAGTAGCCCCGACTCATGGCAACTAGAGAGAGCCTGTGCACAGCAATGAAGACCCAGCATAGCCAAAACGAAATTAAAACAACAACAAAAAACAAATGTCACCTTCTCAGAATGGCCTTCCCATATCACCCAATTGAAAACATTCACTCATCTGCTATCACCCTATCCTAAATTATTTGATATTAGCACTTACTGGGGCTTCCCCGGTGGTGCTAATGGTAAAGAATCCGCCTGCCAATGTAGGACATGCAAGAGACATGGGTTCAATCCCTGGGTTGGGAAGAACCCCTGGAGTAGGAAATGGCAACCCACTCCAGTAGTCTTGCCTGGAAAATTCCATGGATGGAGGAGCCTGGTAGGTTACAGTCCATGGGGCCATAGAGAGCTGGACATGACTGAGCGCGCAGGCATGCACCCACACGCACAGAGTGCTTATTACTACTTGATGCTTCATTGCTTTGTGTGAGTCCATCCACATTAGAACGCAAGCTCTGCGAGAGCTGGAGCCTCGTCTGTCTTGTGTTTTGCCAAACACCCTACACTACGAAAAGGGTAGTTTTGCCATACACACTAAAAGGGTGCCTAGCACATAGCAGGTACTCAACATTTAATAAATTAGTACAAGATACGATCTTTGAAATCTGGGACCATTATGACTCATAAACCTCTACATAATTTCCCCAATTGCCTAATGACATTGCTACAGATCTTATGAGCTCTCAAAATATGATTCATGATGATGAAAGCATAGAAAATAAATTTCCTGTAAAAATTCTGGAGAGACAGGGAAAGAGAAGATCTTAATGTTTGCTTTTATCTTAATGAAAAGCCATTTTTTCATTTTTTTTAGGGGGCATGAGGGGCTTCCAAATTAAGTTTCAGATTTCATTCATTACTTCTATTACTCTTAGTGAAATTTTCCAGTGAAAATCTGTTATGATAAATCTAATAGTTATACTAACTGCGGTCCACCAAATATGGGATTCTAGTCGAACATGGGATTCTCGTCTAGGTCTAGGGTTCAGGCCTTTGAACCAATAAGTGGTTGATAAGTCCCAGGGGACAAAGCCTCCCCTACACCCTCAGTCTGTCGCACTTAACCTCCTTCCCCCCTTCTACCCTGTGAACTATAGAAGCAGGGAGTATTTACAATTATTTGAGAATTCTTCTCTTCCATCAAGAAACAATGTCAAGAATTCCACGCCCTGAAGAATTTTCTAGGGTTTTCGAGTCTATTATGAAACACGTTTTAAAAAATGGGTTATAGGCACTTTTCTGTCCACTTTGTATAACTCAAATAGATTGTGTAATGCCTCATGAAGGGCCTGAATACGCACCACCCACATCTCCAGTCTAAAACTAGGTTATGAGTAAAATGAAAACTCTGCAAAAAAAAAAAA
Source organism: Bos mutus (assembly GCF_027580195.1). Taxonomy (NCBI): domain Eukaryota; kingdom Metazoa; phylum Chordata; class Mammalia; order Artiodactyla; family Bovidae; genus Bos; species Bos mutus. The sequence continues at coordinate 33,714,595 of NC_091635.1, forward strand.
AAAAACCTCTTTCTCATAAAGTCCTCAGCTCGATTCATATCTCACAGGCATGGAAATCCAGATCATGTAAAGAGGTCAAGAACCTAAATAATTATTCAGCTCGTGATGAACAGTAACAGACACTCCCTCTAAAATTGTGGAAATTCTCATTTCCACACTGAAGCCAAGAGAACACAGGCATGACGTCAGCAGGCAAGAAACTGAAAGGGTACTTTCCTTATCTACCTGAAAGTTCTTGCCCTATTTCATCCTGAACAAAAGCAAGCCTGCCACACCTAGGGTTCAGGGAATTTTAGGGTGGAGGAGGGGTAGGATGGAATGGAGAGGCTTTATCTAGTCTGGGAAAGTGCCCAAGTGAAAACAATTGAATACCAAATCATTTTCCCACGAGGCTGGCAGAGTTCTCCATAGACTGTTAAGTTTCAACCATTCTGCAAAGTCTATGAAGACATCTTTAAGGCGCTACTTTTTCCCCCTCTGGGGAAATGTCTTCACTCTAAGAGGTTAGCCCAGGAAGATAACATTATCTTCAGACCACAACAAAGCCCCTAGTCCCCTCATATTGAAATTCCTGTGCTCCACCCTAATTGAGTTTAGGAAACTGATAAGACAGCTGTGAAAATAGAGTGAAAAACATTCTCTCTCATTCAAATCAGCTGGCACGGTTTGCACTTTTGAAGAAAAGACCAGGAGATTGTGTTTTTTTTCCATTAAAAAAAAAACTGGTTATGGACCAAAACACAGCTAAGCAACCACACTTATATTGTTGCAAGGTCAATTTGTCAACACATTAGCTCATACATAGCCCATGTGTACATAATCATTTAAAACTCTGTATTATCAACATCTTAAAATGTCCACAAACATCAAACATAGAGCGAATAATACAACAAACCCCACATACTCGATACCCAGCTTCAACAATTATTCACATAAATTCATTCCATTTCAATGTTCGTTTAATAAGATACACAATTCTGCTGTGAGAAATATGCCCAAGTGTTTAATAGGTTATAACGTGTTATGATACATAATAACTTCTTCAGAGTTTGGGGGCAAAAGAATAAAAATTCACAAATTCTGGCTAATTGGCTACAACTCTGTCCAAACTATTGAAAAAGCTGCCCTATACAATGTTTTAAAAGGCAGTTTTATCACTTCCAAGTTAAAGAGTATCATAAAAAAACATCGGCCAAGGAGAGGCTTAGCTTTCCTTTAATGAACACACACATAAATGATAACTGTAAAATTACTAATTAGCTTTACATGCAAATAGGGACTTCTAAAGACATGAAAGATACATTTATCAGCTCAGGTTACCATAACATCGTAACTGTGTGGCTTAAATAACAGAAATTAATTTTCTCACGGTTGTGGCGGCTTCAAGTCTGAAATCAGGGAGCTGACATGGTGGGGTTTGCTTCCTGGTTTGCAGACGACCCAACTAGCTGGCTACTCAAGGCAGAGTGAGTGCATAAGCTCACTGCTATCTCTTCTGATCAGACACTGACTCCCCTCATAGATCCCACCCTCCTGACCTCACCTGAACCTAATTATCTCTCAAAGGGCCTCCTTAAGTACCATTGCATTTGGGGTTGGGGCGTCAACATACAAATTTGGGGGATATGCAATTCAGTTCATAGCAAAAGACTTTTTTACTCCCTTCACTTTAAGCTCTTTTCTTTGCAAGTTACTATTATGCAGACATTATTTATTTGCCTAGCAAATCCTTGTAATTCTGGTGCAAACACAAACTTTGGACAAGTTCAGAACAAACATCACAAATTCCACATTAGATAAATTTTATGGAAGAGGTTTTACAGCATGTGAAATAACTAACCAGTTAGTACCTGTCAAACTGTTACACTTCTCTGGGGATACATTTTCCCCTAAATAAACTGATAAGGGGCAAAAATAATGAGTAGATAGGGCTTCCCAGGTGGCTCAGTGGCAAAGAATCTGCCTGGCAATGCAGGAGACGTGGATTCGATCGCTGGGTCAGGAAGATCCCCTGGAAGAGGAAATGACAACCCACTCCATATTCTTGCCTGGAAAATGTTATGGACAGAGGAACCTGGCAGGCTGCAGTCCCTGGGGTCACGAAGAGTCAGACACAACTGAGCACAAGCACCAGCAAGCCGGCTTCTGAGTATGCTCCTGGACCTGAACGTGGGGGCAGAGTGAGGAGGGCAAAGCTGAGTTTACAACAAACTGGCTACTCTAGGGTTTATGGAGTTACTTATCAAAGATTACCTAAGGATACTCAAAAGAAATACCAAGATTCTCCAAAAGTAATCTGAATGTAAACCCTGCTTGTGCTTTTCTAAAGAGCAGTAATTTTTTTACTGAAACTAGGATGCTTACCAAGAACCTGGAAAAACACCAGGCTCTCAAAATTCCCCTTGAATCTTCAAGTGGGCAATTCATTATTCTGTTCCTGTCCCGTGGACGCCCAGCTGTGGGTGGCTGAACTCTCTGGCAAAGGTGACCCCACTTGGAGAAGTGAAGTCCTGATTGCAGAGCACTGCTGAGAGTTCACCTTGGGATGAAAAGGGGCATCAGTTCTCTTCATAAGGACTCTCTGACTACAGATGAAAGTGCTTTGGGGACTCAGGGCCAAACCTCGTGAACTAAGTGGGGGGGACGGGGGCAGGGAGAAAAGGTACTTTGTGAAGGATATTTGAGTTGCTGATACCATGCGATATAACTTAAGAATGATCTGTAACTGACCATAGTGAAACTTTGTCTTGACATTTTCCCGAAAATGGGAAGTAAATATTGAAAATCACTACTGTGTATAAAATAGATAACTAATGAGAACCTACTGTATAGCATAGGGAACGCTACTCAATGCTCTGTGGTAACCTAAATGGGAAGGAAATCCAAGAAAAGAGGGATATATTAATACATATTAATACATATGCAGGTGGCTGATTCACTTTCTGTGCAGCAGAAACTGACACAATACTCTAAAGCAACAATGTTGTTCTTTAGTTGCTCAGTCCTGTCTGACTCTTTTGCAACCCCAGGGATTATAGCCCACCACACTCCTCTGTCCATGGGATTTTGCAGACAAGAATACTGGAGTGGGCTGCCGTTTTCTTCTCCAGGGGATCTTCCTGACCCAGGGGATCTTCCTGACCCAGGGATCGAACCCATGGCTTCTGCTTGGCCGGCAGATTCTTTACCACGGAGCCACCTGGACCCCAAAAAGCAATGATCAGATCAGATCAGTCGCTCAGTCGTGTCCGACTCTTTGCGACCCTATGAATCGCAGCACGCCAGGCCTCCCTGTCTATCACCAACTCCCGGAGTTCACTCAGACTCACATCCATCGAGTCAGTGATGCCATCCAGCCATCTCATCCTCTCTCCTCCCCTTCTCCTCTTGCCCCCAATCCCTCCTCTAATTAAAAAAAAAAAAAAAAAAAATCAGAATGCTTAGATTGAGAAGTAACAACAAATTAACTCGAATATGGCAAATTATTATATATAGTCTTATTTTATTACTGTTTGCAAGGCTAAGAGTGTGGGCTTGGGATTTCATGAAGTTCTGAATTCAAATCTTGACTCAGACGTTCAGCATCTACATGACCTCAGACTAATTTCTAAGCCTCCCCATTTCTCCTTTGGTTTTTAAATCTATAAAATAGAGATAATACTACCTACCTTCACTAAGTAGTCGTAAGGAATAAATAAAACACATAAACAGCTTGGCAGAGTATCTAGTATAGAGTAAGAGCCAAATAAGTGGTGAACACTATTATTAGTGTAGCATAATTGAACTTCAACAATTATAATTCCACTTGCAAAAGTCTGAGTAAAAGATGGCCTTACTTAACAACCAGAAACTTCTCAAGGGGAGGGAAGTGAAGTTCAAAAACTCTTGTGAGTATTAGTTTGCATATCTTTGGGGGATACTGAAAGGTGGTAAGCAGGTGTTTTTTTTCTTTTTTTTTTTTTAGCAGTTTCTAATATCCTTCCCCGGAGAAGGCAATGGCACCCCACTCCAGCACTCTTGCCTGGAAAATCCCATGGACAGAGGAGCCTGGAAAGCTGTGGTCCATGGGGTCGCTGAGGGTCAAACACGACTGAAGTGACTTAGGAGTAGCAGTAGCAGTATCCTTCCAGTTCATAGGTTTTGGGAGCTTATTTGCTGCTTACATAAGAACCTGTGTCTTCCTGAAGTCTCATTTTGCAGCAAATAGTGGGAATATTTACCAAGCATTTTTCAGAAATAAGAGGTAAGAAATTCAAGGTTCTGGGGATACATATTCTGGGCAACAACATAAATAAGGAGTCTCAACGTAATCTACAAAACCACTAAAAATAATAGTTTACTTCCCCAGTGATGTAGGAGTTGCCTGAATAGGCTTCTCTGATGACTGCAATCACAGTGAAAAGACCAGCTTGAGCTGATGGTAGCCCTGGGGTGCACCCAGTGAGATAGCCCAGCCTAGATACACCTGTTTCTCATTTATGGCGAGAAAAGCGGTGTTTGCCTCTGAGAGTGTGAAACTCATCTGCAGATTTCAAGGGGGAAGCTGGAGGCCAGGGATTAAGTGAGAAGACATGAAATCTTTTGGTAAAACATTGTGAAGTGGTAATATAAAAATGATGCTCTCAAGTCCTATTTCCCATCCATGAGGTGCTTGAGAATAGTTGATTTGATGAAGACGAGGAAAAAACAAATATTCATGAGCCAGAAAATGAGAAATATAAGTCTGGCTTTGTGGTCTCCTTCCTCACTACAAACATGTTCTGTGTACTAAGAACTATGAATGAGGTGGTGGGAAAATCAGCATTTAGGAATGGTGTAAATCAAGTTTCACTGTCAGAATTCTAGAACAGGGGGTAATTAGAAAAGTGTGCTTTGTCAGTGTGAAAGTCTTGCCACAGCTGCAGTTGGTCTTCTGTTAATAATATATCTCTGGGTAGGGTCTGGTGATCCAGTGGATTAGAATCCGCCTACTAATTCAGGGGACATGGGTTCGATTCCTGGTCAGGGAAGATTCCACATGCCTCGGAGCAGCTGAGCTTGTGTGCCATGGCTACTGAGTTCACAATCTAGAGACCCTGAGCAGCAACTGCTGAAGACCATATGCCTAGAGCCTGTGCCCTGCAACAAGAGAGGCCACCGCAATGAGAAGCCTGTGCCCTGCAACAAAGAGTAGCCCCCGTCTCTGCAACTAGAGAAAGCACACACGCAGCAATGAAGGCCCAGTGCAGCCAAAAATAAATAAAGTTAAAAATATGTATAACATATACCCCTGGGTAGAATTATGGCATACTGGTGCCCAAGAGGGCTCTTGCTATTGTGAAAATCGCTCAGTTGTGTCCGACTCTTTGCAACCCCATGGACTATACAGTCATAGAGTGCTCCAGGACAGAATAGCAGGAGCTATTTCCCTTCTCCAGGGGATCTTCCCAACCCAGGTCTCTCACATTGCAGGCCCATTCGTTACCAGCTGAGCCACAAGGGCAGCCCAAGAACACTGGAGTGGATAGGCTATCCCTTCTCCAGCGGATCTTCCTGACCCAGGACTCCAACTGGGGTTTCCTGCATTGCAGGTAGATTCTTTACCAACTGAGCTATGAGGCTCTAGTTCATCCAGATTTGATAGGATCCTGACAATCATACCACTCTGTGGGCCTGGGACTATGTGTTACAGGTAAGGTGTTCAGGTCTCTTCATCCTAAAGGCTTTCATAGTGTTTCTCAATCTTGGGTAATATAATGACCCATTCTTTTTTTTTTTTTAATGAATATTTATTTAATATTTATTTGGCTGCATCCAGTCTTAGTTGTGGCACACAGGATCTTCCTTGTGTCATCTGGGCCTTTCACTGCAGCCCACGGACTTTCTAGTTATGGTGCTTGGGCTTCAGTAGTGGCAGTGCTCAGTTGTTTTGCAGCATGTGGGATCTTAGTTTCCCGACCAGGGATGGAACCCGCCTCCCCTGCTTTGCAAGGCAGGTTCTTAACCACTGGACCACCAGGGAAGTCCTTAAAATGAATTCTTCTAAGAGGAATGAAAATTCTCCAGTGATTCTTATATTTATTTAAATTCAGTTCAGTTCAGTCACTCAGTTGTGTCCAACTCTTTGTGACCCCATGGACTGAAGCATCCCAGGCTTCCCTGTCCATCACCAATTCCCGGAGCTTACTCAAACTCGTGTCCATTGAGTCGGTGATGCCATCCAACCATCTCATCCTCTGTCATCCCCTTCTCCTCCTGCCTTCAATCTTTCCCAGCATCAGGGTCTTTTCCAATGAGTCAGTTCTTTGCATCAGGTGGCCAGTATTCCAGTTTCAGCTTCAGCATCAGTCCTTCCAATGAATATTCAGGACTGATTTCCTTTAGGATGGACTAGTTGGATCTCCTTGCAGTCCAACGGACTCTCAAGAGTCTTCTCCAACACCACAACTCAAAAGCATCAATTCTTTGATGCTCAGCTTTCTTTATAGTCCAACTCTCACATTCATACATGACTACTGGAAAAACCATAGCTTTGACTAGATGGACCTTTGTTGGCAAAATAATGTCCCTGCTTTTTCATATGCTATCTAGATTGGTCATAGCTTTTCTTCCAAGGAGCAAGCGTCTTTTAATTTCATGGCTGCAGTCACCATCTGCAGTGATTTTGGAGCCCAAAAAAATAGTCTGTCACTGTTTCCATTGTTTCCCCATTTATTTGCCATGAAGTGATGGGACCAGATGCCATGATCTTAGTTTTTCTGAATGTTGAGTTTTAAGCCAACTTTTTCACTCTCCTCTTTCACGGTTATCAAGAGGGTCTTTAGTTCTTCTTCACTTTCTGCCATAAGGGTGGTGTCATCTGCATAACTGAAGTTATTGATATTTCTCCTGGCAATCTTGATTCCAGCTTGTGCTTAATCCAGCCCAGCATTTCGCATGATGTACTCTGCATATAAGTTGAATAAGTTATTTAAATTATCCTTAGTATAAATGTTATCTTAGTATGTACACACAAAAACTAGGTGCAGGTCTTCCCTGGTGCTTCAGTGGTCAAGAATTCGCCTTGAAATTCAAGGGTCACCTGGTCTGGGAAGATCCCATGTATCACGGAGCAACTAAACCCGTGGGCCAGAACTACTGAGCCAGCACTCTAGGACCCGTGAGTCACAGCTACTGAGCCCATGTGCTGCAGCTACTGAAGCCCTAGAACCCGTGCTCTGCAACAAGAGAACCCATTGCAATGGGTAGCCAGCCCCTGCTTGCAGCAATCAGAGAAAGCCCATGTGCAGCAACAAAGACCCACCACAGCCAAACAAAGAAACAAAGAAATCTATACAAAAAAATAAAACTAGGTGCAAATCCCTAAAAGTTATACTTCTTATAAACCAAAGGCTTCTTTTAAATAATAAATTTAAGTAAAACTAAGGAGCCAATGATATTTAAATAGACAGTACTAATTTAATGAGATGAATGATGCTATTTTGCAGCAACTCCATAACTGATTACAGAGTAAACAGGGTACTGATCGCCACAGGGCAGGCTCTTTTGATGTTGGTGCATTTATGAAATAATCTCTCCATTTTTCTTTATTTGAACTATTAGATTATCTTCATTAATACAGTGGTAATGCATTATTTCCATACTAAGGCCAACTCTATTCTTATTAGCCTGGGACAATTAGGAATGCCAGGTCATGCCAAAATGATCACAGACACAAAGCAAACAGGAGCAAAATCCTGAGCTAGCACTCAGTGATAAAGTATTCATCTTATTCTTAGTTAAAATGTTCTATATCTGGCATTGTCCAACATGGCGGCCCCTGGCCACATGTGACTATGGAGAACTTAAACAGGACTAGTGTAACCCAAGAACGGAATTTTTATTCAATAATTAATTTTCATTCAAATAGACATATGTGGCTAGTGGCTACTGTGTTGGACAGGGCAGCATCCTAGTTCACGTATTTATTATAATTTTTTTAGATGATCATTAAAATGAAATTACTAGTTGTTTGAGTGAGGGAATGTATTTAACCCCTCTCAACCTCACTGCCTTCTTCTATAAATTAGGGATAATGAGATATAATGCATGTAACACTTAGTACCCGACTGCAGTGTTCTTGCCTGGAGAATCCCAGGGACGGGGGAACCTGGTGGGCTGCCGTCTATGGGGTCACACAGAGTCGGACACGACTGAAGCGACTTAGCAGCAGCAGCAGCAACGCACTTAGTACAGTGTTAGGAACAGAATCAACACTCAATCCCTAGAGATGTGAATGGGTGAGAGGCCAGGAGGAGGGTTGGTGCTTTTCCAGTCTCCATCACTGGCCCTTCAAGCCACCTCTGAGTGTGCTTACTCTTTGAAACATGCAGTTGGGACTTCCCTGGTGGTTCAGTGGCTAAGACTTCACGCTCCCAAAGCAGGAGGCCAAGTTTCCATCCCTGGTCGGGGAACTAGATCCCACACACTACAACTAAAGATCCTCCATGCCACAACAAAGACCAGGTGCAGCCAAACTAATCAATAAAAATGAGTACTTTTAAAAAGAAATATTCAATTTTCTCCATTTTATGTTAAGTGCTAATGAAGGCATCTTTAGACAGCATTGCTATCTTTATTCATCTATAACAGGAAAACTAAGCAAAACTAGAGAAAAACAGTGTTTTTATGCACATGTAGCTATGGGGTCGCACAGAGTCGGACATGACTGAAGTGACTTAGCAGCAGCAGCAGCAGCTTTGATTAGTCACAAACCTTCCAATTAGATTATCCTCCTGATCCCCTTCTGTATTGAAATTTTGAAGCTGCCAGTGATCTTAACTCATGGATGCATCGAATAGCCAAAGTGTTTAGACCTCACTTTTATTTCTTTGGAAAACAGGAAGCCTAAAGCCCTCTCAGGTTGTACTGGACCATTATGAAATGGGTTACATCATACTACAGTTACTTCCTGCCTCTCTTGCTGCTCCAACAGGGAACGCTCTTCCAATCCCCAGGCCCAGCTCACACCCCATCTGCACCTGGAAAACATTCAGCATCATTTTCCAAAATCTGCTCAAGCTTCACCTCATTCATACCACCTTTCCTGACTCTCCCAGGTAAAGTTTATCTTCTCTCTCTCTGCCCTCACCGTGTACTCGACACCAACTTCCATCATAGCACCCCTAAGTTTTCACATTCATTTCACACATATTCTCACTTTGTGTTAGGGACTGAATTGTGTCCCCCACAAAAAAGATGTGTTGAGGTCCCAACTCCTTGTACTTCAGAGTATGACCTTATTTGGAAATAGGGTTGTTGCAGATATAATTAGCTCAGAGAAGATGAGGTCATACTAGAGTAGGGTGGGCTCTGAATCTATTATGATTGGTATCCTTAATGGAAGAGGAAAAGAGAGAGAGACACAGACAAAAGAGGGGAGAATGCCATGTGATGATAGAGGCAGAAATTGAAGAGCTGCAGTTATAAGGCAGAGATTGCAGGCAAACCACCAGAAGCTAAGAGTCTAGGAAGGATTCTCCCATGTCTAGGAAGGAATTCCTTCCCATGTCTAGGAAGTCTAGGAAGGATTCCCATTCAGAGGAAGCGTGGCCCAGCTCTTAACTTGATTTCAGACTTCTAACCTCCAGAACTCTGAGATAATAACTTTCTGTGTGTGTGTGTGTTTTAAAATAATAGTGACAGGGCTTCCCTGGTGGCTTAGACAGTAAAGAATCTGCCTTCAATGCAGAAGACCCAAGTTTGATCGCAGAGAGTCTGACACGACTGAGTGAGTAACACTCAGAGTTAGTGATGATTTTCCTATTTGGTTTTTGGGCTGCACTGGGTCTTAGTTGCAGCACTTGAGATCTTCCATCTTTGATGTGCCACACGGGACCTTTCAGTGTGTTGCACAGACTCTCTAGTTGTGGCGTGTGGGCTCAGTAGTTGCCATGCACGGGCTAAGTTGCTCCATGGCATGTGGAATGTTAGTTCCCAGACCAGGGATCAAACCTGCGTCCCCTTGCGTTGCAAGCCTGCTAACCACTGGACCACCAGGGAAGTCTCAAATTTGTTTTTTTTTAAGCCACTTAGTTTGTGGTACTTTGTTTGGGCAGCTCTAGCAAACACCTTACTAAACCACAAGCTCCTTAAGGACAAGGATCTTAATTGATATATTATTGGCTGTTGTCACAGTGTCTGAACCAATATGTTGGATGTTTAAATAACTGAACACACATCGTATTCCTTTGCCCCTGATAGTTCAGACGGTAAAGAATCCACCTGTAATGCAGGAGACCTGGGTTCGATCCCCGGGTTGGGAAGATCCCCTGGGGAAGGGAACAGCTACTTACTCCAGTATTCTTGTCTGAAGAATTCCATGGACAGAGGAGCCTGGCAGGCTACAGTCCACGGGGTCGCAAAGAGTCAGACGTGACTGAGCGACTTTCACTTCACTTCTTCAATCTGGTCTCAGATTGGAACAGCAGAAAAACACTTTAAATACATTCAGTGCTGCTGCATATGGCCACACAGGCCAGGCACTGCATGGCTCCAGAGCTGTGTGATGTGGTGACCTTCAGTTATTTATTATTGTGTAACTACATCTACATAAGGAAAGTCAATAGAGCTGTGAACCTCCAGGCCATCTGTTAGAAAAACACTACTATTGGGAGGTTCAGCTCTTACCCAGCCTAACAGGAGAAGCCATAAATAATTATCCTCTAGATAGGGAATCAGTGAACTACAAGCTTGGGCCAAGTCCAGCCTGCTGTCTGCTTTTGTAAATAAAATTTTACTGGAACACAGCCACACTCATTGATACACATATTGTCTACGGCTGTGTTAGTCCTACAAAGAGAGAGTTGAGTGGTTGTGATGGATAGTGGTTGTGATATAAAACCTAAAATAGTTCCTCTCTGGTTCCTTACAGAAAGAGTTTGCAGAGCCCTACTCTAGATAATAGACATTGGCAGACATTGCCAGAATGTTTTATATTAAGTGGTAAAAAATTCCACCTTGAAACTGAAACCATTCATTTTGTCACACTTTGGAAGATTCTACATTACTACTGTTAATATCAGCACACCAGAAAGAAAGCTATGTGTAGAAAATAATTCATTTCTTCCTCAAAAACAGGATCCAAGGTTATATATATATATAAGTGTATAAACTTATTTATGTGTGTATGTGAATAGGGAGTGTGGGTGGAGTAAATTTTCAAGCAGCTACAACATATGCAACTTACAAAATTAGGTGCTCTATAAAGGGAATTTTTTGAACCATGTCCAGCTCCCCAAATGGGAGAGAAGAGAGAAATGGATGGAGATCTGTCAGAAAGTCCAAGAGGAGAAATGTTATTCCAATGTTTATGAGAATAGTCCTGCTTGCAGTTTTATTCTTTCTGGAAAGTATTGTGAGAAGTCTTTGACATTTCTGAGAAGCCCCTTATGCATCAAGTACATGCCGTATGACCCCATCACCCTGACCTCAGCTGATTGGGCCAAGGCTGGACACCTGATCCAAAGGTCAAAGACCAATGTAATGGCCTGATCTAAGGACTGTGTTCAATAGGGTTGAGTACTGGCCATACCTATCTCATGCTCACTCTCGGGGAGTTTAAAGACTTCTGGAGATAGTGAATCTATGTACCAAGATTAGCAACAGCGGACTTCCCTGGTGGCACCTGGTCTGCCTGCCAATGCAGGGGACACAGGTTTGATACCTGGTCTGGGAAGATTCCACATGCCATGGAGCAGCTAAACTGGTATGCCAGAACTACTGAGCTCATGCCCTAGAGCCAGGGAGCCACAAGAAGAGAAGACACTACCATGAGAAGCCTGAGCACCACAACGAAGAGTAGACTCTACTCACCGAAACTAGAGAAAAAGCAAGTGCAAAGCAACAAAGATCCAGTGCAACGGCCCCTCCTCACACACACACAATTAAATTATATATATGTATATAATAGCAAAAGCAAAAATAGAGTGTACTTGTCACCACAATGACAGGACAATTGTTACCGAAGGGGTAGGTAGAAAACCTGCTCACAACAGCAACACTGCATCCTGAGTGATGCTGCCATTTCTGGAGGTGCCACTGGGGCGCTGTCATCGACCTTTGTCCAGTCTGTTCCATTTTCCTGTTACCACTGGGGGATGGGTTTAGTTCAAGGTCAGCTCAACTTTTGTACTTCATCACTTCATCCACTCGCTTCCCATCCTCTGGACCCCTACCTGACTGTCCTTTACTTGTGACTGCCTTGCAAATGCTAACCCTCTACCAACTCAACTACGTACTTCTCTACTGTCTCTTTGTGAGCAGTTTAGGGCTTACTCAGCCCCTAAATACATTACCTAGCCTCTGTATTGGTGCATTATAAATCACAATTTCCATCCTAGGCTTGTCTATTTGGAATTCCTTGTATGTATGCATATGTGACTCATTCTCCTGTTCCTCACAGCTGATACTGCAAAGCTTCCATGCTTCCCAGGCTTCCAACTCCATTGCTCACCCTATATCCAACCACAGAGAAAACAAAGGTATCTGACCCCTGTTTCTAGACTCTCCCCAATAACTGAAGAAAGCCTGTACCCTTTCTTTCCTGCTTTCCTGTTTTTAAGGAAGAAGTGAAGCTACTCTCATTCAAAGCTAATTCCTCTATCTGTGCTCCAAATCCCAAGATCTTCCATTCTTGATTCAAGCCTTGTTTCTACACATATTACTCCCTCTCATTCCTGATCTGTCATTTCTCCCTTGTCCATGGTCTCTCTCCTTGTGCATAGGTAATGGTCATCTCTCACCTCTAAAAAAGTCTTTCATGACTCTTCATAACCTTCTAGCTAACATCTTATTAACTCATTCATTTAAAGGCTATTCATCTTAAAAGATGGGAAATTCTGCTCAATATGGAGAATGGAGGTAATTTAAAAGAGCCCCATTTCCAAGTCCATGCACATAGAAATGCTGCTTAAAATATACTCAACTATTTTTTTTATTAAATAAATGAGCCCAATAAATAAATAAATTGTGTAAGAGGTAAGGAGTAAGATCATACTGAAGTAGGGTGGGCCTCTAATCCAGTTTTTTTTTTTCAGTATTTAATTCTTTCCACTTATAAAAATAAATTTTTAGTGGAGTATAGCATAACAATGTTGTGTTGGTTTCTACTGCACAGCAAAATGAATCAGCCATACATATACATAAATCCTCTCCCGTTTGGACTTCCTTCCCATTCAGGTCACCACAGTGCATTCAATAGAGTTCCCTGTGCTATATAGTATGTTTTGATTAGTTATCTATTTTATACATACTTATCAATAGTATATATGTATATGTCAATCTCAGTCTCCCAATTCTTCCCACCCCTCCCCTTCCCCCTTGGTATCCATACACTTGTTCTCTACATTGGTGTCTCTATTTCTGCTTTGCAAATAAGATCATCTATATACCATTTTTATAGATTCCATATATATGCATTAATGTACCATATTTGTTTTTCTTTTTCTGACTTACTTCCCTCTGTATAACACTCTCTAGGTCCATCTGTGTCTCTACAAATGACTCAATTTTGTTCCTTTTTATGGCTGAGTAATAAATAGTAATAAATAGGACTTCCCTGGTGGCTCAGACAGTAAAGCGTCTGTCTAAAATGTGGGAGACCTGGGTTCGATCCCTGGGTCGGGAAGATCCAGTGGAGAAGGAAATGGCAATCCACTCCAGTACTACTGCCTGGAAAATCCCATGGACAGAGGAGCCTGGTAGGTTACAGTCCATGGGGTCGCAAAGAGTCGGACACAACTGAGAGACTTCACTTCACTTTACTTCAATAAAGAGTCCAGTGAATATATGTAACTGTAATCCAGTTTGTTGGGCGTCCTTGTGAAAAACGATGTCATGATGAGGCACAGGGAGACCTCCACATGATACTGCAGGATTGGAGGGATGTATCTACAAACCAAGGAATAGTAAGGACTACAGGCAAACCAGGGTAAGCTAGGACTGGGCAAGCAAGGATTCACCAGCAGGTTTCAGAAGTATGATTTTGGATGTCATGTGAGAGTTGGACCATAAAGAAGGCAGAGTGTTAAAGGATTGATGCCTTTGAACTCTGGTGCTGGAGAAGACTCTTGAGAGTCCCTTGGACAGCAAGGAGATCAAACCAGTCAATCCTGAAGGAAATCAACCCTGAATATTCATTGGAAGGACTGATGCTGAAGCTGAAGCTCCAATACTTTGGCCACCTGATGGGAAGAGCCAACTCATTGTTAAAGACCCTGATGCTGGGAAAGATTGAAGGCAGGAGGAGAAGAGGGCATGAGATGGTTGGATGGCATCACCGATGGAATGGCCATGAACTTGGGCAAACTCTGGGAGATGGTGAGGCACAGGGAAGCCTGGTGTGCTGCAGACCACGGGGTCACAAAGAGGCAGACACGGCTTGGCGACTGAACAACAACAACAGTCTCCAGAACTGTGAGATAATAAATTTCTGTTGTTCTAAGTCACCTAGTTTGTGGTTCTTTGTTATGGCAACTAACTAGGAAACTAATGCAGATGGCAAAGCTATCTTTCCTCTCTGCCACACCAGTTTAAGACATTCAGGACAGAACTGTCTTATGTGGGATGAGCAGAGAAAGAATGTGTGTGTAAAGGATCTGGAGGCTTCATGGAAAATTCCAAAGTAGGTTCAGAAAGTCCCTCAGCCATTCAGTTCACATTATATCTATGAATGTGAAGAAGTAAGTTCCACACTTGACAAGTTATGTCATCAGGTAGAGTCCACCAGGGATAATTACATGTTATGCTGGGCACCATCCCCTGTGTTTATCGTTGTTCATCTTACCACCCCCAAATCCAGGGTGATACCTGCAGACCTCCCTAATTATACCCAGGATGCTTCCTTCTTCTGTTCTATGTTTTTGTTTTTTAAAGGCTTATTTTTTTTTTAAGATTTATTTATTTATTTTTGGCCATGCTGAGTTTTTGTTGCTGTTCGTGGGCTTTCTCTAGATGTGGCAAGTAGGGGCTACTCTGTTGCAGTGCGTGGGCTTCTCATGGTGGTGGCTTCTCCTGTTGCAGAGCACAGGCTTTAAGCATTTTCGCTCAGTAGTTGTGGCACACGGGTTTACTTGCCCTGTGGCATGGGGGATCGTCCCAGACCAGGGATCGAATCCATGTTCTCTGCATTAGTAGGTGGATTTTTAACCACTGGACCACCAGGGAAGCCCAAGTGTTTTGTTGTTGTTTATTGATGTGGACCATTTTTAAAGTCTTTACTGAATTTGTTACATTATTGTTTCTGTCTTATGATTTGGTTTTTTGGCCATGGAGCATGTGGGATCTTAGCTCCCTCACCTGGGATCGAACCCGCACCCCCTGGATTAGAAGGTAATGTCTTAACCACCTGAAGGTCCTAGAATTGACTCTTGATGTGGCACAGTCTGTCAGTTCAGTTCAGTCGCTCAGTCGTGTCCAACTCTTTGTGACCCATGAACTGCAGCACGCCAGGCCTCCCTGTCCATCACCAACTCCCAGAGTCCACCCAAATCCATGTCCATCGAGTCAGTGATGCCATCCAACCATCTCATCCTCTGTTGTCCCCTTCTCCTCCTGCCCTCAATCTTTCCCAGCATCAGGGTCTTTTCAAATGAGTCAGCTCTTCACATCAGGTGGCCAAAGTATTGGAGTTGCAGCTTCAAACATCAGTCCCTCCAATGAACACCCAGAACTGATCTCCTTTAGGATGGATTGGTTGGATCTCCTTGCAGTCCAAGGGACTCTCAAGAGTCTTCTCCAACACCACAGTTCAAAAGCATCAATTCTTCAGTGCTCAGCCTTCTTTATAGTCCAACTCTCACATCCATACACGACCACTGGAAAAACCATAGCCTTGACTAGACAGATCTTTGTTGGCAAAGTAATGTCTCTGCTTTTCAATATGCTATCTAGGTTGGTCATAACTTTCCTTCCAAGGAGCAAGCGTCTTTTAATTTCATGGCTGCAATCACCATCTGTGGTGATTTTGGAGCCCAAAAAAATAAAGTCAGCCACTGTGTCCACTGTTTCCCCATCTATTTCCCATGAAGCAATGGGACCAGATGCCATGATCTTAATTTCTGAATGTTGAGCTTTAAGCTAACTTTTTCACTCTCCTCTTTCACTTTCATCAAGAGGCTCTTTAGTTCTTCACTTTCTGCCAAAAGGGTGGTGTCATCTGCATATCTGAGGTTATTGATATTTCTCCTGGCATTCTTGATTCCAACTTGTGCTTCCTTCAGCCCAGCGTTTCTCATGATGTACTCTGCATATAAGTTAAATAAGCAGGGTGACAATATACGGCCTTGACGTACTCCTTTTCCTAATTGGAACCAGTCTGTTGTTCCATGTCCAGTTCTAACTGCTGCTTCCTGACCTGCATACAGATTTCTCAAGTAAATATTTCTCAGGATATTTCTGAGGTCAAGTGATATTTCTTGACCTCAAGTGAAATTTCTTTGAAATTTCAAAGATATTTCTCAGGTCAAGTGATCTGGTATTCCCATCTCTTTCAGAATTTTCCAGTTTATTGTGATCCACACAGTCAAAGGGTTTGGACAAATATGTGATGACATGTAGCCACTATTAAAATGTTATATAGAAGAGTTTCACCACCCTGTAACCCCCTGTACTCTGCCTGTTCTTCTCTTCTCACTCCCTGGACCACCAGGAAAGTCCCTGCTCTTTGTTTTCCTCCCTACTCCCTACCCCCAACAACGATTTTTTTCCCCTTCCTGGCTTACCTTGGTTTTGCTTTAAAACTGGCAGTGGCATCCAAAATAATTTCTTTAATCCCCTTGGAAGAAAACAGAGTACCAAAATATCTAATCCCCTGCTCTAGCACTTTAATCCACATATATTCCTTTGAATAATATTAAAACTCTCCCTGGTGCTGCTGTCAAGACAAGGAGTTGGGGGTGGGGAAGGCAGAGAGAGACAGGATCCATGTCGCCAGGAGAGGAATAGAGGGTAAAAAGGAACATGAAAGCAGACATGGAGGTGGGCGACTAAAGGTCACCAGCCTTTCCTCCTGAAATGGATGTTCTGAAACCTCCTGACCCCTGGGAAAGAAGCGTTTTCCAATGCTTCCTCGCCTTCTGCTCTGAATCTCTGGTATTCTGATTTTTAGAAGTGAAAAAAATATTTTGATTTAAGCCATATGGCCTTTTCCTCCTTACACTGGAGCTGTAGAAAACTCGGAGGGGCAGGTGTGGAAAGCAATAGCGGCAGAGTGGGTGGGTACATAGGGTCTGCGTGTCTATAGCTCGTGCAGCTCCGTAGCTATGGCAACTGTGTGCAATGCCACTCGCATAGCATCATAACATGGCCCTAGAGTTACCCCTGGCTCCTCAACTATTCCTTTTCATTGCACTATCTGTGCTGCTGTTTCCTAGCTACCATAGCTCTGATACAATTTTTTGAAGTCCTGCTTAAGTACTGTTTCTGTCTGTTATGCTTGTTGTCAGTACACCTCAGTTCATCTGGCAGGAAAATAGATAGCCAAACCAGAAAGCTATTTCTTACAGAGATTGTTAATTGTTAAAAAATTGTCTGTACTAGATATAGGAAACAGATTTATGGTTACCAAAGGGGGAAGTCAGGAAGGGAGGGACAAATTAGGTGTTTGGGATTAACAGATATACATTACTATATGTAGACCAGATAAACAACAAGGACCTACTGTATAGCATAGGGAACTGTATTCAATATCCTGGAATAACCTATAATGGAGAAAAATCTGAAAAAGAATACTTGAATATATATAGTGGTGCTCAGTGGCTCAGTCATGTCTGACTCTTTGGGAACCCCATGGACTGTAGCCTGCCAGGCGCCGCTGTCCATGGGATTTCCCAGGCAACAATACTGGAGTGGGTTTCCATTTCCTCCTTCAGGGGATCTTCCCATCCCAGGGATCAAAACCGCGTCTCCTCTTGGCAGGCGGATTCTTTACTGCTGAGCCACTTGGGAAGCCTAGATATATATGAATCACCTTGCTGTAAACCTGAAACTAATACAACATTGTAAATCAACTATATTTCAATAAAAAAAATTGTGTGTACTTAAACACGTTGAGTTAGGTTCTGGAGGCAGAATCTAACTGGATTGCCCGGATCTCTGGTCTGGAAAAAAGACTTAAGACTTTTTCTAGTTCTAAAAGTCCATGCTAGATTCTTTTTAGAGCTAATGATAGTATTGAATGATTGCCCGCCTACTAAAAATCAAAAACTTTTTTGCCAGTTGTTACAATTTCCTAAGTACAAGAGCCATAAAATTAAAATAAAATTTATAATATATGCAAATATATTATATCCTATGGAGCATGTATAAAGTAATTTATGCATATGTACCCCATAAAAAGAAAGCTGCACTGTGTTAATTCTAAGCATATACACACAAATGGTTTCTTTCATTTGTTGTTAAAAGCAATCCCCACATCCTCAGAAATATTTCTGCTGTAATTAAATTTAAAGGTTTTTTTAAAAATTCATGTGAGTTGGCAATTTACTATGTTCATATTTTAGCTTCCTTATGTTTGGTCATTAATTGTGGTATCCTAAACAGCTAAGATTTAAAACCCTTAACCTTCTCAGACCCAAGCAGAAGCAAAATGTCAACACCCATAAGTTATGAGCAGACTCCCAGAGGGACTGTAATACAAAATACACTTATAATTGAATTAACTCAGGAGAGGATTCTGGGAAGATGACAGCATCAGTAGCATATTTTTCATCTCTCTGAATTCTTACATAAAAACAGACAGAACAAATGGATAGCAAAACCTAAAACCCATGAACAACATTTTCAACAAAACCAAGTGACAAGGTGTTTTCACAAACTCCAAAAATGCAAGCAGAGGGGTACCAAGCATCAATAGCCCCAGGATCTTCATGGTATCAGTTCCATGTGAAAGAAACAATAAGGAAGTTACACCTGATGGAACTGAGAACAGGAGACCCCCAAAATAGCCCAAAGGCATTGACTGGGATGAGGACAAGCAATGTGAGAACACCAGCTGAAGCTGGAAGGGGTTTTAACCAAAACCAGTGTGCTCAGTCACTCGGTTGTGATCAGCTCTTTGCAGACCCATGGACTGTAGCCTGCCAGGCTCCTCTACCCATGGGAATAAGGTCTGATGAAGCTGGAGCAGCCTAGCTCCTATGAACTCGCAAAACCAACCTCTTCGTAGGACAGAACCTCAAAAAGATAAAATACTTGGAATAGAATAAAAGTTAACAGGACACGGACAACAGACAGGAGGGAAAGAAAACCTCCGGACCAAAGTGGTGAAATACCATAAAGCAAGTTGCCTGATTTTTTGACATGCCCCCAAATCAGAGGAAGTTTTATGAAGTAAGGAAAGTTTTCCCGAATGCCACCTTATAAGAAAAGTTCAGAAAAACTAGGGACTTCTCTGGTGGTCCAGTTGCTAAGACTCCATGCTCCCAGAGCAGGGGGCCTGGGTTCAATCGCTGGTCTGGGAACTAGATCCCTCATGTTGCAACTATTCATAAGTAAGCTTTCATATGCCACAACTAAGGATCATGCATGCTGCCACTAAGACCTGGCACAGACAAATAAACTGAAAAAAAAGTTGAGGGAAACGAATTTCACATTAAAAGAAGCAAGAGAAAAATTTCGAGGTCACATAGTTCTTTGAAGGAAAGAGAAAGGGAGACAAAGAGCTGAGTAACATCCCAACAGACAACGAAAGCACTCCGCAAAGACAACCATAAAACAGATGACAAGCATAAACTTCTAGTTCCAGATGAGCTAAAAGTCACTAGAAAATAATAAAAGATATGAAATAACAGAAATAAAGAATTTGAAACTCAGACAAGACGTGATAGCATTCTGGAAATAATAAGAAATAAACAATAATTTAAGAAATAAAGAGTATTCTAGAGAGGAAATAAGAGCAAATAAATTGAACAGTAGTGCCTGACAAGAAATCAGTCAAACAGAAGAAAATATTTTTTAAAATTTTTGGATGAAGGGACAAAAAAGGATTTGAAAGAAAGTGACAGATACTGAAGAGTGACCAAGAAGATCCAAAATACGGACAACAGAAGACCCTAAAGAAGAAAACAAAATAAGAGAACAATTAACAGTAAAACTATATTCAAGAAATTCTTTCTGGAAAAAAATATTTGAAATGACACACTGGTAGAACATTCCAGAAGCACAGAATGACAAAATCTAGTAAAATTACTAGACATCTATGAACTCAAGAAATATTATTCCAATGGGCCTTTTCTGAAGAATCTACAGGTAAATGAGCTTCAGACAAAACAAAATGACTGGGGAGACATCAGTGTAAGGCTTGGTGGTGAACATTAAATACAGTTTCTTACATAAGTAAGACCAAGTGAGGGCGCAAAGAAAGATATGTTATATAATGGCTATATGCTCTGACAATGTAGATGTAGTTCAACTATAAAAAAAGGAAGCAGAACATTAGTAAAAAAAAATTTTTTTAAGTTTATCCACAATGGTGATAGTATTAGTACCAGTAGTAGTATTTCGAGATTGTCCTGGGAAACAAAAGTTGGAGTTCATGGTCTATATTAGTCAGGGTTCTCTGGAGAAACAGAACCAGTAGGATGAATGGATGGATAGACAGCTAGATAGATAATAGAAGAGATTTATTATAGCAATTCTTTTTTTTTTTGGCCACGCCACCCAGCTTGTGGGATCTCAGTTTTCTGACCAGAGATCAAACCCGTGCTGCCGGCAATGAAAGCATAGAGTCCTAACCACTGGACAATCAGGGAATTCCTAAGACTTATTATAGAAATTGACTCAAGGATTTATGGAAGCAAGTCCCATTATCTTCCATCTGCAAGCTGGAGAACCAGGAAAGCTGGTGGTATAATTTAATTCAAGTCTGAAGCCCTGATCACCAGAGGAATTGATGATTCACTCCCAGTCTGAGGCTGAACTCCTGAGAGAGGGGACCCACTGGGGTAAGTCTTGGAATCTAAAGGCCCAAGAACCTGAAGCACCAAGGCTAGAGGGCAGGAGAAGATGGACATTCTAGCTCAAGAGAGAGACAGAAAATTCTCTCCTCCTCCACTTCTTTGTTTGGTTCAGACCCTCAACAGATTGGATGATGCCTGCCCATTTTGGTAAGGGTGCTCTTCGTTACCTAGTCTACGGATTCAAATGCTAAAGTCTCCAGGAAACACCCTCACAGACATCTCCAGAAATGTTTTTATCAGCTATTTGGGTACACCTCAGCCCAGTCAAGTTGGCACATAAAATTAACCATTACAGGGCTGCTTAAGGAGAAAGGATTCTGATAAACAAAGAAGGTTTTAAGTTAAAGTCCTGGAAGGGTTATGCCCTAGAATGAGGGTAAGCCAGTCTTACCTGGATAAAGGCAATGTGCCTGAAGTGTACCTCACTGCCAGAAGGTGAAAGGTGAAGTCTTCTTTGGAAAATAGCACCATCATCCAGAGTCTTACAATTTTATAAAGTCTAGCATTCAAAAAAAAAAAAAAAAAAAAAAAGATCAGTAATGCTGGGAAACAGGACCAAATGATTGAAAATCAAGAGAAAATAGACCATGGAGGTAAACCTACAGGGGACAAACATACTTATTTATTTAGTCACAGCTGTAAATATATATATATATTAAATGTAATTAGTATGTTCAAGGAATTATATGAAAATATGGAGAATTTCAGCAGAGAATTGGTATTAATAAAAAAGAATTACTTGTGAATCCTAGAATTAAAAAGTATAACTAAATTAAGAATCCAATGGATGGGTTTAACAGTATTAGACCTAGCAGCAGAGCTTACTGAACTAGAAGATAGAGCAATAGAAAATATCCAGATTGAAGCACAGAGGAAAAAAGTATGGAATATAGAGAAAAGAATATGAGACATATAGGACATGATGAACGGTATCATTATAATTGTCGCTGGAGTCCCAGAGGAGGAGAGACAAGGAATGTGGCATGAACCATATTTGAAGAGATACTAGCCAAGAATGTCCCCAAACTAATAGAAGACATCATGGTATAGAATCAATAGGATCTATGCATCTGTTGTTCAGTTGCTAAGTCATGTCTGACTCTGCCACCCCATGGACTGCAGCATGGCAGGTTGCCCTGTCCTTCACGATCTCCCAGAGTTTGCTCAAACTCATGTCCATTGAGTCAACGATGCCATCCAACCATTTCATCATCTGTGTCGCCCCTATGAATCTGAATCAGGATAAATACAAGGAAAACCACACTTAGTCAAACCAATGAAAACTAAATGCTAATATAAAAATGTTTAAAATCAGCCAGAGTGAAAAAAAGTACATTATCTTCAAATGAGCTACAGTAAAGTTGACAGTACAATAAAACTTTCAAAATAAATGATGGAAACCAGAAGACAATGGAATTACATCTTTGGAGTGGGAAGAATTACAGCAAACTTAGAATCCTATACCTAATAAAAAATATTCTTTAAAAATTAAGGTAAAACAGTGACATCTTCATAAAAATAAGAACCTACAGAGTTCATTGTCAACAGATGTGCACTAAAAGGAAATAATAGAAGGAATTTTTCAAGTAGAAGTCCAAGAATCTGAGCTAGGGGAATTCCCTGGTGGTCCAGTGGTTAGGATGCTGCACTTCCACTGCCAAGGACCTGGGTTTCATCCCTCGTTGGGGAACTAAAATCCCACAAGCCACATGGTGTGGTCAATAAATAGTTTTTTTTTTAAGTTTCTGTATTAAAAAAAAAAAAGAAAGAAAATGAACTAGAAGCCCAGAAACGCAGGAAGGAACAAACAACACCAGAAAGAAGATATCTAAACTGGTACCAATTGTTCAAAACAAGAATAATAATGATGTTGTTGTTATTGTTTAGCTGCTAAATTGTGTCTGACTCTTTGCAACCCCATGGACTGCAGCACACAAGGCTTCCCTATCCTTCACTATCTCCCAGAGTTTGCTCAAACTCACATCCATTGAGTTGGGGCTGTCATCTAACCACCTCATCCTCTGTTGCCCTCTTTTCCTCCTGCCTTCAATTTTTCCTAGCATTAGGGTCTTTTCCAATGAGTCAGCTCTTTGCATCAGGTAGCCAAAGTACAGGAGCTTCAGCTTCAGCATTAGTTCATCCAATGAATATTCTGGGTTGATTTCCTTTAGGATTGACTGGTTTGATCTCCTTGCAGTCCAAGGAACTCTCAAGAGTCCTCTCCAGCACCACAATACAGAAAGCATCAATTCTTTGGTGCTTAGCCTTCTTTAAGGCCCACCTCTCACATCAGTGCATGGCTACCAGAAAAACCACTGTTCTTCAGTCACCCAGTCGTGTCAGCTCTTTGGAACCCCAAGGACTGCAGCACACCAGACCTCCCCATCCCTCACCGTCTCCTGGATTTTGCCCAAGTTCATGTCCATTACATCAGTGATGCCATCCAGTCATCTCATCCTCTGATGCCCTCTTCTCCTTCTACCTTCAATCTTTCCCAGCATTAGGGACTTATCTAATGAGTTGACAGTTTGTATCAGATGACCAAAATACTGGAGCTTCAGCATCAGTCCTTCCAATGAGTATTCAGGGTTGATTTCCTTTAGGATTGACTGTTTGATCTCCTTGCTATCCAAGGTATTCTCAGGAGCCTTGTCCAGCACCACAGTTCAAATAAATTCTTTGGCATTCATAGCTTTGACTATACGCACCTTTGTCGGCAAAGTGATGTTTCTGCTTTTTAATATGCTGTCTAGGTTTGTCATAGCTTTTCTTCTAAGGGCAAGCATCTTTTAATTTTGTGGCTGCAGTCAGTGTCTGCAGTGATTTTGGAGCTCAAGGAAACAAAATCTATCACTGTTTCCACTTTCCCCCCTTTTATTTGTGATGAATGGATGTGATGTTTAAAAAGCTTTTCATAGAGATGGAACAAACCCACTGCCACTCAAACACGGCATATACATTCTTGTCTCTGGGCCTATGGTCTCTCCCCTGCTCATTCTCTAAAGCCAAATTTACAACACAACACCTTCAGGAAGAGTTCACTGACACTTCAATTATATCTCTTCTCCCACCCCTCTAACTCAGCACCATGTTGTATGGCTCACTTATTCAAAACCTAAACTGACAACTTTTTGTGCTGTTATTTTTTTTGTTTTATTTTACTTTGTGTTTCTTGGTTTCTTCTGTAAATTTAATGTCTTTTAAAAGTGTCTACTATATGTTTTCTATACAGTATGTGCTCAGTAAATATTTGTTGGATAATTAAATCTGTTGAAGAATAAGTTGGTAATGAGTGAGATGACCTTGTGTTTTCTAGGACAGAACCTTCTATGCATTAGTTAATAAACTGTTATACTGAGATTTGATAAAGGTAATTACTATAAACATATATAGGAAAAGCTTTAGTAACTTCTGAGATGAAAGAATCACAAGGGAAAGATTAGATGTTCATCTTTAATCTTCTGAAATTGATTTGATACCTGTTTAATGAAATCTTTCTTGGTATCACTGTCAAATGTCTACAGCTGGTTGGAGTTTATCACAAATATGGTATTTAGTTTTTGTGAGTTGTTGTTCTATTACTAGATGCTAAAGAAATAAAAACCACAGCTCTCTAACTCTTCAAAGAATGTAAAATCTATTAATAATTTGGGGCTAAAACATGTGCACACAACACAATTTGAGACGAAATCCAAACAAATATTTTAATAGCTTCAAGAAAAAAAGAGTATAGTGTAAACGAAAGCTGTAATAGCTAAGGAAACTAAAAATAATAAATGATCACATTTGCGATGTGATCCTAGGAAAGGCATATGAAAAGAGATATGTTCTGGTTTTGAAGGTTAGATGGGAATATATAGAAGAGAAAGGGCATAGATTTTTCTAAGCAGGGAGAAGAACACCCAAGGCAGAGAGTCAAAATAGTAAGTCATGTTCAAGCAACTGTGTACAGATAAGCTTGAAGAATGGAGTGAATATGTGAATCCAGAAAGAGGCAGAGTTGATAGAAGAAATCAAATATGTTTATTTTTGAAATAGTGTGGATTCTCTTTGTCTTTTCAACAGAAATAAGCTTCACCATCAACAGCCCAGTCTGACCCTTTAGCTGATCTAATGACTATCCCAGCTTTGTAGGCTATTATTTGCAATAATTTCTGCCATATGAGTGTAATGGGGAAAACACATTGCAAAGTGAATTACTTTTGAAATGGATTGCATGCTGACATTTGGGAAATTAGATCCTGAGCACAATGCATCCTGATTATTTGAGGTGCCGTCTCATCCTGAAAAGATAAATTCAGTCCAACAGTTTTTTAAAATCTGCAAGTTAAATTAAAGTTCTATCCTTTGGGAAGGTCCTTCTAAAAACTTTTGGTCACTATTCAGATAAATAATCATGGGCAGGGATTGTTATTAGCCTAAACAATCTAATTGGGTCTGAGGAGTCCAGAAATACCATCACTCAAACATATCTTCTTTATTTCTTTATATTTTATTATTTTTGGCAGCATCATATTGCTGTTGTGGTGCTCTTCATTGGGGTGCATGGGCTTAGTTGTCCCAAGACATGTGGGATCTCAGTTCTCCTACCAGGGATCGAACTTGCGTCCCCTGCATTGAAAGGCGGATTCTTAACCACTGGATCACCAGGGAAGTCCCCCCAAACATATTCTAGGTGAGCCCCAAGCAGCTACTGCCAGCCTACCCCCATCTTATGAAGAATTCTGTGGTGCCCATTCAGTGTGCCCAAATGTCTCATTACCACACATGATTCTGCTCAGTTGGCTTTCTTTCCATTTTCTGAAAAAGCACAGCCATGCTGTCTAATGAAGAACAAATGGCTCTTCACTTCTCCATTCCCACTCAGCAAACTCCTCTGGGACCACTGGCCATCTTGTCATGAACATACATTTGCTTTGGCCTTTCCTCCTCCTCCAATAAGTTTTTGTGTTGATGGGCTTCTGGGCTGAACCACAATGAGTCCTGAATCTGGGAACACAGCTAGGGAATGAGTTTGACAAAGGCCCTTCTGAAAGCTACCATAAATGTTGCTATGTGAAAGCAGAAGCCTCCCTATTTTACTGAATGTCTTCAATCTGTGTACCAAATAGAACAATGTGATGAGAAGATGGGAAGATGGGCAGAGAGAAAAATGAGACCTACAAGAAGATTAGAAAATGAATCTGGAAATTAATTAGGAATTCTAGAGAGGAATTAAGGATATGAATGCAATAGTTCAATTCAGTCCCTCAGTTATGTCTCACTCTTTGCGACCCCATAGACTATAGCACGCCAGGCCTCTCTGTCCATCACCAACTCCCAGAGTTTACTCAAACTGATGTCCATCGAGTCGGTGATGCCATCCAATCATCTCATCTTCTATCGTCCCCTTCTCTTGTCTTCAATCTTCCCAGCATCAGGATCTTTTCAAATGAGTCAGTTCTTCACATCGGGTGGCCAAAGTATTGGAGTTTCAGCTTCAACGTCAGTCCTTCCAATGAACATCCAGGACTAGTTGGATCTCCTTGCAGTTCAAGGGACTCTCAAGAGTCTTCTCTAACACCATAGCTCAAATGTATCAATTCTTCAGCACTCAGCTTTCTTTACAGTCCAACTCTCACATTCATACATGACTACTGGAAAAACTATAGCTTTGACTAGATGGACCTTTGTTGGCAAAGTAATGTCCCTGCTTTTTAATATGCTATCTAGGTTGGTCATAACTTTTCTTCCAAGGTGCAAGTATCTTTTAAATTCATAGCTGCAGTCACCATCTGCAGTGATTTAGAAGCCCCCCCAAATAAAGTGTCTCACTTTTTCCATTGTTTCCCCATCTATTTGCCATGAAGTGATGGGACCAGATGCCATGATCTTAGTTTTCTGAATGTTGAGTTTTAAGCCAACTTTTCACTCTCCACTTTCACTTTCATCAAGAGGCTCTTTAGTTCCTCTTCACTTTCTGCCATAAGGGTGGTGTCACCTGCATATCTGAGGTTATTGATATTTCTCCCGGCAATCTTGATTCCAGCTTGTGTTTCATCCAGCCCAGTGTATCTCATGATGTACTCTGCATAATAAGTTAAATAAACAGGGTGACAATATACAGCCTTGACATACTCCTTTCCCTATTTGAAACCAGTCTGTTGTTCCATGTCCAGTTCTAACTGTTGCTTCCTGACCTGCATACAAATTTCTCAAGAGGCAGGTGAGGTGGTCTGGTATTCCCATCTCTTGAAGAATTTTCCACAGTTTATTGTGATCCACACAGTCAAAGGCTTTGGCGTAGTCAATAAAGCAGAAGTAGATGTTTTTCTGGAACTCTCTTGCTTTTGATCCAATGGATCAAAATGATCCAATGGATGTTGGCAATTTGATCTCTGGTTCCTCTGCCTTTTCTAAATCCAGCTTGAACATCTGGAAGTTCATGGTTCACATACTGTTGAAGCCTGGCTTGGGGAATTTTGAGCATTACTTTGCTAGCGTGTGAGATGATTGCAGTTGTGTGGTAGTTTGAGCATTCTTTGGCATTGCCTTTCTTTGGAATTGGAATGAAAGCTGCCCTTTTCCAGTCCTGTGGCAACTGCTGAGTTTTCCAAATTTGCTCGCATATTGAGTATAGTACTTTCACAGCATTATCTTTTAGGATTTGAAATATCTCAACTGGGATTCCATCACCTTCACCAGCTTTGTTCGTAGTGATGCTTCCTAAGGCCCACTTCACTTCGAATTCCAGGATGTCTGGCTCTAGGTGAGGGATCACACCATTGTGATTATCTGGTTCATGAAGATCTTTTTTGTATAGTTCTTCTGTGTTTTCTTGCCACCTCTTCTTAATATCTTCTGCTTCTATTAGGTCTATACCATTTCTGCCCTTTATTGTGACCATCTTTGCATGAAATGTTCCCTTGGTATCTCTAATTTTCTTGAGGCGATCTCTAGTCTTTCTCATTTTATTGTTTTTCTCTATTTCTTTGCATTGATCACTGAGGAAGTCTTTCTTATCTCTCCTTGCTATTCTTTGGAACTCTGCATTCAAATGGGTATATCTTTCCTTTTCTCCTTTGCCTTTAGCTTCTCTTCTTTTCTCAGGTATTTGTAAGGCCTCCTCAGACAACCATTTTGCTTTTTTGCATTTCTTTTCGTTGGGGATGGTCTTGATCCCTGCCTCCTGTACAATGTCACAAACCTCTGTCTGTAGTTTTTCAGGCACTCTATCTATCAGATCTAATCCCTTGAATCTATTTCTCACTTCCACTGTATAGTCAGAAGGGATTTGATTTAGGTCATACCTGAATGGTCTAGTGGTTTTCTCCACTTTCTTCAATTTCAGTCTGAATTTGGCAATAAGGAGTTCATGATCTGAGCCACAATCAGCTCCCGGTCTTGTTTTTGCTGACTGAATAGAAC
Source organism: Bos mutus (assembly GCF_027580195.1). Classification (NCBI taxonomy): domain Eukaryota; kingdom Metazoa; phylum Chordata; class Mammalia; order Artiodactyla; family Bovidae; genus Bos; species Bos mutus. The sequence continues at coordinate 33,742,977 of NC_091635.1, forward strand.
TTCTCCATCTTTGGCTGCAAAGAATGCAATAGTGGAAGGTTAATAATTTCCGTATAAGTGAAATTAGATTGCTATTTTGATCATTAAATTGATCTAAGCATGCATATAACCATGGATTTTCATATAAAATAATAGCTCTTCTTCACAAACTTATACTCAGGAGAGACCTGAGTTTGAATCCTGGTTTTATTGCTTACTAGATTAATGATCTTGGTTCTATTATTTAATCTCTCTAAACCTTCATTTTTTTCTTTATAAAATGAGAATGCTAAGAATATCTACCTCAATATGTTAATGTGAGGATAAAAAAGCTAATAGTTATAAAGAGCTTAGCACTTTGCCTGGCATGCAACAAGCACAAAATAAATGTTAACTTTTATTATTTTTGAAATTTATGTTAAGTCTAATATCTCTAAGGCAATTGGTTTATATTCACTAGGAGGAGTGTCTAATTAAAAGAATCTTACATTGAGTCTTTGGGGACAGCAAATTACCACCCTCGACTGATCTTTTTGTATTTTCATTGGGTGGGCTTAAATGAAGTTGCACCTGTAAATATAAATATGCCTCTGATACCACTGAGCAAGGTGTTTTCTTTTTTCTTTTCAGAAAGCTAGGCAAATATTTAATAGTTAATAGAGTCTGCAATTTTTCCAAAGCAGATTAAGTGAATACCCCTAACACCAATTCTAATAGTTAGTTAGTTTATTTTCATTACAATACTGCAATTTTATAAATCAGGAAACTGTATCAGAGAAAGAGTGAGGTTATTGCCTACTGGACACATCCACTTGACCATTTTCCAGGTGTCTCATGCCAAAGTTTGGTGCAAAACTAAAGTTATTACTTAAGCCCACAAATTTCTTCTTTTTATATTTTTTTTCAGTTAATGTCACCACCATCCACCCACTGACTCAAGCCAGAAATCTGAGTCATCTCAGCTTTCTCCCTCCCCCTTATGCCTCATCACACCAAGTTTTGTAGAGTTTTACCTAATATTTTTTGAACCTGACCTCTTCTCTATTCTTACCACCAGTGCTTCCATTCAAGTTTCCACTACTTCTCATCAAACTACTGCAATTGTCTCCTAACTGAACTGATAGTAGCCATGCTGCCTTCATAGCAATTTTCTACACAGCTGCCAAGATGATGTATCTAAAACACAAAACTGATCATGTCAATTCCCAGCTTAAATTTCAATGATTCTTTACTGCCTTAATGAAGCCCAGGTTTCTTAGTATGACCCTCATGATCCCAAAGCACACCTCTATCTTAGTTCTAACCAAGTTCAATTAAAATGACGTGTGTATATGATGATCTCCCCTTTTAGACTCTGGCCTCTTTAAAGGTAGAAACAAAGTCTTTTCACCTTTGTATCTGAGCATCTAGCAGCATCAGTAAAAAGAAATTGTTCAACTCAAATGAAATGGTGATTTTAGGTTTGAAGTCATGTGGATCAGCTGATACTTTTTAAAGTGACTTTTATATTTTAAAAATGAGATGTAACTCATGTACCATAAAATTGCCATTTTAATATATTCAGTGATTTTACTATATTCACAGTTGTATAACCATCATGACTATCTAATTCCAGAACATTTTTTATCACCTGAAAAAGAAATCTTTATCCATTAATGTCCTCTTTCTATTATTCCTTCTTCCTCATCAAGAAAGTGAAAAGATTATCCACAGAATGGGAGAAAATATTTGCAAACCATATATCTTGTAAAGGACTATTATCCAGACTACATAAAGAACTCTTACAATTCAACAATAAAAAGACAAACAACCCCATTAAAGAATGAGGAAAGGATGAAAATAGCTATTTCTCTGAGGGAAATATACAAATGGCCAATAAGCACATGAAAATATGTTCAACATCATTAGTCATTAGTGAAATGCAAATTAAAACCATAATGAAGGGAATTCCCTGGTGGTCCAGTGGTTAAGAACCCACCTTACAATGCAGGGAATGCGTGTTTGAGCTCGGGTCTGGGAACTAAGATCCCACATGCCGTGGGGCAACTAAGCCTATGCACCACAAATATTGGGCCAATGCACTCTGGAGCCTGTGCACCATACCAACGATCCTGTGTGATGCAACTAAGACCCAACATAGCCAAAAAGTGTAAAACTTAAAATAAATAAATATTTTTTAAAAACTACAATGAAATACCACTTTACACCCAACAAAATAGCTATAATCAAAAGAACGGACAACAGCAAGCATTGGAAAGGATATAGAGAAACTAGAGTCTGCATACATTGCTGATAGGAATGTAAAATGGTACAGTTGCTTTGGAAAATAGTTTGGAGATTTCTCAAAAAGTTAAAAATGGTACACACAGTGGAATATTACTCAGCCATTAAAAAGAATGAAATAATGCCATTTCCAGCAACATGGACGGACCTGGAGATTATTATACTAAGGGAAGAAAGTCAGACCGACAAAGACAAACATATGATATCACTTGGACTTGGAATCTAAAACAAGTGATACAAATGAACTTATTTACAAAACAGAAGCAGACTCACACACAGACTTAGAGAACAAACTTATGCTTACCCTAGGGGCTTACTTGGTGGCTCAGTGGTAAAGAATTCTCCTGCCGACGCGGGAGATGCAGGTTCGATCCCTGGGTGGGGAAGGTCCCCTGGAGAAGGAGATAGTGACCCATTCTAGTATTCTTGCCTGGGAAATCCCATGGACAGAGGAACCTGGCAGATTATATAGTCCATGGGGTCACAAAGAGCCAGACATGACTTAGCAACTAAACAACCACCACCCTGAGGGGAGAGTAGGGGAAAGGAATAGATAGACTGGGAGTTTGGGATTGACACGTACACATTGCTATATTTAAAATAGATCACCAAAAAGGACCTACTGTATAGCACAGGGAGCTCTGCTAAATATTCTGCAATAACTTAAATGGGAAAAGAATTTGAAAACAGAAACTTGTGTATGTATAACTGAATCACTGTACTGTTTACCTGAAACTAACATAACATTGTTACTCAACTATAATCCAATATAAAATAAAAATTAAAAAAGAGAAACAAAACCAGAGAAGCATCCTCTCCCCTGCAAAAAGGTTAAAAATACAGTTACCAAATGATTCGGGAATTCTACTCCTAGGTATATACCCAAGAAAACTGAAAATGTATATTTGCACAAAAACATGTATATAAATATTCATAGCAGCATTATTCATAATAGCTCCAAAGTGGAAGCAACTCAAATAGCCATAAAATGATGAATCGATAAATAAAATGTGATATAGCCAAACAATGGAATATTATTCTGCTACTTAAAAAGGAATGGAGAGTTGACACATGCTACAATACGGATGAACCTCAAAACATTATATGAAAGAAGCTATACATGAAAGACTACATATTGAAAGATTTCATTTATATGAAATATCCAGAAAAAGCAAATCTATATAGAAAGAAAGAGAGTAATAGTTATCTAGAGCAGGAGGGAAAGAGATATGGGGTATGACTGCTAATGGGTAAACAGTTTCTTTCTGGCATGATGAAATGTTCTAAAGTCTATGGTGGTGATGGTTGCTCAACTCTGTGAATTTACTAAAACCCACTGAATTATTTAAAGGATGAATTTAGGGGGCTTCCCTGGTGGCTCAGTGGTAAAGAAGCCGATTGCCAATGCAGGAGACGCAGGTTCAATCCCTGATCCAGGAAGATCCTACATGCTGTGGAGCAACTAAGCCCATGTGCCTCAACCATTAAGCCTGTGCTCTGGAGCCCAGGAGCCACGACTACTGTGCACCCTACAGCCCGAGCTCTGCAACAAGAGAAGCCACTGCAATGAGAAGCCTGTACACCACAACTGCAGAGTAGTCCTCCGCTCACCACTACCAGAGAAAAGCCTGTGCGACAGCAAAGACTCAGCACAGCCCAAAAATAAACAAACAAAAATTAGTTATTAAAAAAGGATGAATTTGATGGTATGTGAATTACAGTTCACCAAAATATTTTTATTTTAAAAAAAAGGCCAATAAAGGGGGGAGGGAAAGGAACTTAAATACAAAATAGGCCATTTACACTTAAAAAGATAAAAGAAAAATAAAACAGATGGCTAGCCTGTATTTCCTGTCTTAAGAAAGGCTAAACTGAGGATCTGATCAGGTCAGCAGAAATTATTACTATGATAAACTGCTTGGAGCAAGAGAAAAGAAAGGGAATTTAAATATCCTTTAAAAAATGATAATATAGGTCAAGGAGGCAGAGGAGGAATTTGACATTTTCAAGTTCATCCCGCAATTCAGGTTTGAACAATTGTTTCCAATTCAGGCTGCGAAGGCACTCTTGGAAACAGCTATCTAGTCCTGCCTGTTCTGATCAAGGTCTTGAAAGCATAACTGAAAAGTGCTGGCACAGTTTATCCCAGTCTAGGGCTTGGCTACGATGCCAAATTTAGCCTCTGGCAACTTCTTTCTGTTGAGAATCCCCAGGGACTCGTTTGACCTCCTTTTGGAGAGCTGCAAGGGAATTCGCTTCTGGACGGTGGCCTGGCAAGCGAGGAGTGGCTCAGCCGGCTGCCTAATCTTCTATTAAATTAATGATCAAGTGTACCTGGGCACCTTCACTGGAAGATCAGTTCTCTATATGTGGGGGTTGGACTAGGAGTTTTCCAGATAACCTGAGATAATTGCCAGCATTAAATATTATAATCACCTTGAGAGGAATTCTTTTAGAATGTATTATATATATTTCTGCCTTTTTGTACTTAGGCTTCTTTTTTCCAACTGATAATGAAATTATTACATGCATGAGCTTCCCTGGTGGCTCTGTGGTAAAGAATCCTCCTGCCAGTACAGGAGACATGGGTTCGACCCCTAGGTTCGGAAGATCCCCTGGAGAAGGAAATGGCAATCCACTCCAGTATTCTTGCCTGGGAATCCCATGGACAGAGAAGATTGATGGGCTACAGTCCATAGGGTTGCAAATTAACAAAACAGGAAATGTGGAAAATACAATACTATTCTCCTTCCCTAGAGTTAACCATTGCTAATAGCTGGATGTGTATTCTTTCAGACTATTTTAAAATGTGTTTATAAGCATTGATATACACACATACATACAACTTAGAACTGACACTCAAAGCAGGTTTTTTAAAAACTTAAAAAAAAAACCCACAAATGGGGGACTTCCCTGTGGTCCAGGCGTTAGGACTCTACCTTCCAAGGCAGGGGACATGGGTTCAATCCCTGCATGGGAACTAGATCCGACATGCTGCAGGGCAACTAAGCCTGTGCATGACAACTACAGAGAAGCCCACACACCCCAACAAAAGATCTCAATGAAAGATCCCAGGAGCCACAACTAAGACCCAATGTGGCCAAATAAATAAATATTAAAAAAAAAAAATGAAACCACAAATGGGATCATACTCTACCTCTTGGTTTGTCACTTGCTATTCCTTTCAATACATCCTGGAGCTCTTTCCACGTCAGTACATTGTCAGTACAAGTAAATCTACCTTATTCTCTTTTATGCCTGCACAACATTCCATGGAATGTTTAACTATAATTTATTTAACCATTCCCTATTGATGCATATTTCCTACATTTTCTCATTATGATTTCTAAATATGAACTCATACATGCACATCTTTGTGTATATGTGAGATACTTGGGGGCACAGATCCTACGAAGGAGGATTACTTAGATTTTGATACATCTGGAAATTATTTTTACAACTTTTTATTTTGAAATAATTTCAAACTCACTGAAAAGTTGCAAGGGTAGCATCATGAACTTCCATAACCTGTTCACCTTGATTCCCCAATTGTTATCATTTCATTACATTTGCTTCTTCTCTTCTCTCTGTTTCCCCACCCTACATATATGTTATATACATACAGTTTTTTTTTTTTTTCCTTGAACCATTTGAGGCATCTGATCCATTGTGGACATGAAGCCCTAACCTCTAAATACTTCAGTGTACATTTCCTAAAAACAAGGACATGCTCCTATAGAACTTTAACACAAGCATCCAAATTAGAACACAGATATATAAAACTTTGAGTTCACACAAATTCCTCCAATCCAAAATTACAGAGTTCATTATGGGCTTCTCACTTTCCATGTTTGCAACTCCCTCCTCCAAAAGAGAGAAGTCTGCTTTCACCATTCTCCTTTATTTCCTTGTTTGCCCAACAACACTGGATAACATTAAACCTTGCAGGCTGTTGTCTCGTCAGTCCTTGACCTTGACTGTGCCGGTTTCTGGGAAGGTGAAGAATTAATTTATTTTTGAATATTGTGATATAAGAAATATGTCTTTTGTTTGTTAGTTTAACAGATAACCAGGGGCTTCCCTGGTGGCTCAGTGATAAAGAATCTGCTTGTCAATGCAGAAGACATGGCTTTGATCCCTGATGTGGGAAAATCCCACACGCAATGGAGCAACTTAGTCTCTGTGCCACAACTACTGAGACTCTGCTCTAGAGCTTGGGAGCCACAGCTACTGAGCCCACTCACAGCAACTACCGAAGCCCCTGTGCCCTGGAGCCCATGCTTCACAATAACAGAAGCCACGGCAATAAGCAGCCTGTGCACCTCAACTACAGAGGAGCTCCCCCCCACCCTGCACTCTGCAAATAGAGAAAAGTCAGAGCAGCAATGAAGGCCCAGCACAGCCAAAAACAAACAAATAGATAAATAATTTTTAAAAATGGATAATCAATTGTCTCAACACCTATTTTCAATTATTTTGAAATGTCTCCTACATACGGTTGTATCAGGATTTGATGATCTATTCCCTTTCATTAATCTATTTTTATAACTTTTTTTGGGGGGGTTATGTCATGCGACATGTGGGATCTTAGTTCCCTGACCAGGGATGGGAAACCGTGACCTCTGCATTGGGAGTGCAGAGTCTTAACTATTGGGCCACCAGGGAATCCATCAGTAATCTATTTTTTAAAATTTGTGATCCATTACCACACTTTCATGTGATTACATATTTTGATATCTGGCAGGAAGAGGCCTCTCATTACACTTAAAAAAATACCTAGCTATTCTTAAGTGTGCATTCTTCCAGATGAATTTTAGAATTAGCATGTCAGTTTCATTAACAATCCTATTATAAATTTGATTGGAATTGCACTGATTTAGTAAATTATTTGGGTAAAACGGCATCTTTACAATAGCATGAGTCTTCCCATCTGGTTGCATGGTATGTCTTTTCATTTGTGCAGTTTAAAATTTTCCTTCAGTGGATATTTGTAGTTTTCTTTATGAGGGTATTGCACATACAGTTTTTTCCTAGGTTTAAAAACCTTTTTGGTGGCCATTATTAGGGAGAGCTTCTTATCTTCTATGTGTTCTGTACACTGTACAGATTATGCTACATATACAACTTTGTATCCTGTTTTTTTAAATTGTTTAAAACTATTTATTTATTTGGTTGCACTGGGTCTTAGTTGTGGCACACAAGTCTATCTTCGTTGGGGCATGAAGGATCTTTACACGCAGCATGTGAACTCTTAGTTGTGGCTTGTGGGATCCAGCTCCCTGACTTTTTGGATATGATTAGAAAGTAACAAGGGAGAAGGCAATGGCCCCCCACTCCAGTACTGTTGCCCGGAAAACCCCATGGACGGAGGAGCCTGGTAGGCTGCAGTCCATGGGGTCACTAAGAGTCAGACACGACTGAGCGACTTCACTTTCACTTTCCACTTTCATGCATTGGAGAAGGAAATGGCACCCCGCTCCAGTACTGTTTCCCGGAAAATCCCATGGACGGAGGAGCCTGGTAGGCTGCAGTCCATGGGGTCGCACAGAGTCGGACACAACTGAAGCGACTTAGCAGCAGCAGCAGAAAGTAACAAAGGGCTTCCCAGGTAACTTAGTGATAAAGAATCCTCCTGCCATGCAGGAGACATGGGTTCAATACCTAGTTTGGGAAGATCCCCTGGAGAAGGAAATGGCAACCTACTCCAGTATTCTTGCCTGTAAAATCCCATGGGGCCTGGTGGGCTACAGTCCATGGGGTAACAAAGAGTTGAACACGACTTTGCAACTAAACAACAACACACAACAACAGAAAGTAACAAAACTGTGAACAAACAAATGGCAGTGTCACATTTGAGTTAATGCAGTGACAATCTGCGTGGGGACAGAAGTCATGCAAGGCTGACCATGGAAGGCCATTATCGCCTTAAACTGACAATTTCTGGCCTTGCATGCTTACTCTGTGGTGTTCATCTACACACTTGACTTTTTAAAAAATATTTATTTATGTATTTATTTGGCTGCATCGGGTCTTAGTTGTGGCATGTGGGATCTTCACTACATCATGCAGGATCTTTCCTTGTAATGCCTGAGCTCTCTAGTTGTGGCACACGGGCTCAGTAGTTTGCCGTGTGGAGGCTTCATTGCTCCAAGGCATGTGGGATCTTAGTTCCCTAACCAGGATTCAAACCCTCATCCCCTGCATTGCAAGGGGGATTCTTAACAACTAGAGCACCAGGAAAGTCCTACACACTTGACTTCTTTGCACTTCTCAACGTGATATAAAATCTCTTATATCTTCAGAACCTGACTATGTGCCTTGTGGAACTGTTTACATAAAGTTGAGTGCTGCATAACTCTGAGAAAGGCTGTATACTGAATATAATCTAATTTTCTCGATTACTCAGGACTCATACAGACTCAGAAAATTTTTCTTCCCCAAGCCCTATGGAGGCATGTGAAACTCTTTTACCCTGTGTTAAAGGCACTAAATTGCTATGCTTTTTGATCATTAAGTCGATATTTATGCCTCTTTTCATCTCTACCCTGCTTACAGACCTGCAGCCTTCTCTTCTCACTGCTATCTGCGTGTCTACATGGGATAGTTTCTCCTCCCTCTTCTAGTTTACTGCTTTTAATTTTTTATGAGTTTGAAAACCAGATTGCCAGGTCGCTTAGAATCGAATCCAAGTAAAAATTAATAGCCTCTGAGACAGGGCTTCGATAAATCCCTAGGAGTAATGGGCATGATCTCTAGGGCATGGACTTCGGTGAGCTCTATTTTGTTTTTGCAGAGGTCTTTTTCCATCGCCTTTATTTCCCTGGTTCCTTGCTGTACTTCAGATAGATGAGATTGTCAGAGAGCAGAGTTTCACACAAATGAAGCTGCATTACAATCACCAGGTTGGTAGCATAACATTAAATGCCCCCTTTCCTTTTCCTCTACTGAACTCTGATTCTTTACTTGATCTTGTTCTTTTCACTGTGTGTGTCAGGTTGTCTAAACCTAGAGGAACTGTTTCTGGAGTTTCAGGTCCAGTCAAAACCTTCATTTCCCTTGCCTTTTCTGTCTCCCACCTCTTTTCAATAATTAAAACATCTCCGCATTTCACATCAACAAAGCTGTAATTCCCTTATATTAAAAAAACATTTCCTTGGTGCAAATGAACTTACTTACAAAACAGAAATAGAGTCACAGATGTAGAAAACAAACTTATGGTTACCAAGTGGGAAAAGAAGCGAGGGAGAAAGGAGTAAATTGGGAGATTGTGACTGACATATACATACCACTTGATATAAATGGATAACAAATAAGAATCTGTTGTATAGAACAGGGAACTCTACTCAGTACTATGTAATGACCTAGTGTAATGACCTTTTCCTATATGGGAAAAGAATTTTAAAGAGTGGATATATGTATAACTGACTCACTTTGCTGTACAGTGGAAACTAACACAATATTGTAAATCAACTATACTCCAATAGAAATCATTAAAAATGATTTATCTAAGACCTCTTTTGATTAAAAAGAAATTGTATGCTCCATTATATGAAGAAAACATTGACAACTTACACAACTCTACTGCAGTCTTACCTTTTTTCTCAGTCATAGCTCACTGATAAGGGCTGTGGTACTAAACCATGATTGTGTGGTCATTCTCTTTACACCAGTCATTCTCCCTTGGTTACTGATGGTCTCTCTTAATATTTAACTAACTGGCAACTACTTAGGTACTTTGAGTGAGGGGATGTGGCAGATTCAATAAAACCCATACAATACTGGAGAATCAACTACAACTTCATGTCTTACTAGTAGGGGGTCAGTGGCATCATCTTTGTGTTTCGGCACAATAAATACCCTCAGTGGTGACAGTTTGGTAATTTCTTTAGCATGTTGTCCTAAAAAAAAAATGTTTCAACTATGAGTGTAAAATGTTCACTGTTTTAACTCTGGATCAACTCAAACTTTCTTACACAGTGTGATTCCTCAGTCATTTTTCAATACATTGAATTGTGACATTCATGTATTTGCACATGAATGAACATTTTAAGCTCTTACACAGTGGAACAGCCTACCAATCAAGAGTTTATTTCCAGCAGCAGCATCATTTTCAATATTTGTTTATGCAATTATTTGAACATTTTATTGCATCTTTATCACTATTTATAAATACGAGTAGAAAATGGAAACACTGATACTAGTAATAAGAAGCATGCTGTGTGCTTAGTTGCTCAGTCGTGTCCAACTCTTTGTGACCCCAAGGACTGTAGCCTCCAGGCTCCTCTGTCCAAGGGATTCTCCAGGCAAGAATACTGGAGTGGGTTGCTATGCCCTCCTCCAGGGGATGGGGTCGAACCCAGGTCTCCCGCCTTGCAGGTGGATTCTTTACCATCTGAGCCACCAGGGAAGTCCAAGAATACTGGAGTGGATAGCCTATCCCTTCTCCAAGGGATCTTCTCGACCGGGGAACTAAACCAGGGTCTCCAGCATTGCAAGTGGATTCTTTACCAGGTGAGCTACCAGGGAAGCCTCCCAATTAAGAAAATCAGTTCAGTTCAGTTCAGTCGTGTCGACTCTTTGCGACCCCATGAATTGCAGCACGCCGGGCCTCCCTGTCCATCACCAGCTCCCAGAATTTACCCAAACTCATGTCCATCGAGTTGGTGATGCCATCCAGCCACCTCATTCTCTGTCGTCCCATTCTCCTCCTTCCCTCAATTCCTCCCAGCATCAGGGTCTTTTCCAAAGAGTCAACTCTTCGCATGAGGTGGCCAAAGTATTGGAGTTTCAGCTTCAGCATCAGTCCTTCCAGTGAACATCCAGGACTGATCTCCTTTAGGATGGACTGGTTGGATCTCCTTGCAGTCCAAGGGACTCTCAAGAGTCTTCTCAACACAGTTCAAAAGCATCAATTCTTCGGTGCTCAGCTTTCTTCACAGTCCAACTCTCACATCCATACATGACCACAGGAAAAACCATAGCCTTGACTAGACGAACCTTTGTTGGCAAAGTAATGTCTCTGCTTTTGAATATGCTGTCTAGGTTGGTCGTAACTTTCCTTCCAAGGAGTAAGCGTCTTTTAATTTCATGGCTGCAATCACCATCTGCAGTGATTTTGGAGCCCAAAAAAGTAAAGTCTGACACTGTGTCTACTGTTTTCCCATCTATTTGCCATGAAGTGATGGGACCAGATGCCATGATCTTAGTTTTCTGAATGTTGATCTGTAAGCAAACTTTTTCACTCTCCTCTTTCACTTTCATCAAGAGGCTTTTTAGTTCCTCTTTACTTTCTGCCATAAGGGTGGTATCATCTGCATATCTGAAGTTTTTGATATTTCTCCTGGCAATCCTGATTCCAGCTTGTGCTTCTTCCAGCCCAGCGTTTCTCATGATGTACTCTGTATATAAGTTAAATAAGCAGGGTGACAATATACAGCCTTGACGTACTCCTTTTCCTATTTGGAACCAGTCTGTTGTTCCACGTCCAGTTCTAACTGTTGCTTCCTGACCTGCACATAGGTTTCTCAAGAGGCAGGTCAGGTGGTCTGGTATTCCCATCTCTTTCAGAATTAAAGATGTTGCTGTGAAAGTGCTGCACTCAATATGCCAACAAATCTGGAAAACTCAGCAGTGGCCACAGGACTGGAAAAGGTCAGTTTTCATTCCAATCCCAAAGAAAGGCAATGTGAAAGAATGCTCAATGCTATGCTAAGTCACTTCAGTCATGTCCGACTCTGTGTGACCCCATAGACGGCAGCCCACCAGGCTCCCCCGTCCCTGGGATTCTCCAGGCAAGAACACTGGAGTGGGTTGCCATTTCCTTCTCCAATGCAGGAAAGTGAAAAGTGAAAGTGAAGTCGCTCAGTCGTGTCCAACTCCTAGCGACCCCGTGGACTGCAGCCTACCAGGCTCCTCTGTCCATGGAATTTGCCAGGCAAGAGTACTGGAGTGGGGTGCCATTGCCTTCTCCGAAGAATGCTCAAACTATAGCACAATTGCATTAATCTCACACGCTAGTAAAGTAATGCTCAAAATTCTCCAAGCCAGGCTTCAGCAATACGTGAACCGTAAACTTCCAGATGTGCAAGCTGGTTTTAGAAAAGGCAGAGGAACCAGAGATCAAATTGTCAACATCTGCTGGATCATCGAAAAAGCAAGAGAGTTCCAGAAAAACATCTATTTCTGCTTTATTGACTATGCCAAAGCCTATGACTGTGTGGGTCACAATAAAGTGTGGAAAATTAAGAAGATATATTTCCTTAATGTAATACAATTGAGCAAAGGTGGAATCATTAGCCACATATAAAGCAGGGACACTATCCTTGGTCAGGTAGATGTTAGGACAAAATTAGAAAATATACCATATGCTGGAAATACTTTATCAAAGATCATATCTTAAACATGATTTGAAATAGCAACTGAATACTATTTTCAGCTCTTTTGAGGGAAAATGTTCTTGGAATATGCATGCATTTAATTTTTTCATAATTGGTTTTTGTATATGTTAACAGGATTGTATTAAGAAATTGGGTAGGAATGGGGAGGAAATAAAATAGGGGTTCACTCTTAGAGAGTTCCGAGTGGAACTTATACTCCTTTTCCCTTCCCAGTGTCTTTCGTTGAATTTACATTATCAGTACTAAGTACCTTCAAGCTCTGTAGAGAAGGAAGAGGTCTGTGCCTAAAACACAAACAGATGTGCTTTCGGCCTGTTGCTTCTGTGTCCTTTGCTGACTTCCCTTTCCCCAAATAAAGGCATTCCTCAAGGTTCAACCATAAACGAGGGTGTCTGATTTTATTTAAAACATTTTTTATTGTTTATTTTTTGTATTTATGTTTAACTTAAAGATAATCGCTTCACAGTACTGTTAGCCTCTGCCATACCTCAACATGAATCAGTCGTAAGTATACATATGTCCCCTTCCTCTTGAAGCTCCTTCCCACCTGGGTGTCTAATTTTAAATGGTAAATGTATTTTCAGAGTTTCAAGTTGTAACAAACTGAAAGGGCATGGTGGACTTTCCTGGTGGTCCAGTGATTAAGGATCTGTCTGCCAGTGCAGAGGACAAGGGTTTGATCCCTGGTCTAGGAAGATTCCCCAACCTGCAGGGCAACTAAGGCTGTGTACCCTAGAGACTGTGCTCTGCAACTGCAGCCACTGCAGAGAGAAGCCTGCACACTGCAGCTAGAGAGTAGCCCCTGCTCATCATAACTAGAGAGGGCCTGCACGCAGCAACAAAGACCCAGGGCAGCCACAACCAAAGAAATAAATAAAATCTTAAAAATACAAAGGGCACGGCAATAAGATGAGGGTTCTTTGAGGACGTTTGGTTGAAAGGTCAACTAGATCCAGAGCCGTGTCCTCAGTTCTGTGGGGCCACAAATTCTAGCTTGTCCATAACATAGAGTGGACTGGACTCTATGTTATGGGCGGACTCTATGTCAAAGGGTGATTAAAGCTAGATATAAAATCATGAGAAATGGTATTTTCCACAGGGCCAATTTTTAATTTTAACATGCAAAATCGTACATGAATTAGAATGCTTATGGTGGTAAGAGTAGTATTTTCATCCTCTCCTTTTTACAGATCTTGATTATTTAAAAAATTTAATTCACAAACATGTATTTAGCATCTATATGAGATAGATGCCACAGGAGATAGCTGCTGAATAAATATATACACATAATTAGTATCAGTTCAGTTCAGTCGCTCAGTCGTGTCCGACTATTTGCGACCCCATGAATCGCAGCACGCCAGGCCTCCCTGTCCATCACCAACTCCCATAATTAGTATACACACACATATATATATATACACACATTAATTCTTAGGTAGCATGTGCTATTAATTGTAATGAAAATCTTCCTTTTCATTTTTTATTCAAATATTCTATATCTGTATTTTAATTTGGATTTTGTCACTTACTGTGGGATCTGGGGCAAATCATTTTGAGTTACAATGTTTTCATCTAGTAAAATGGGCATAATAATTCCAATCCTCTGATTGGAATCATTTCACATGTTATTTTATTTGCTCTAATCCTCATTAGAGCAAATAAAATAACATGTGAAATATCTAGGCACAGGCCTGTTACATTGAATGATAACAGTTGACAGAGACTTTCTATGGACCAGGTACTTCTACCTGTACCAACTTAAGCCTCACATCAACCCTATAAAGTAGGTGTAGTTTTCAAAGCCCAATTCACAGGTGAATATCTTGAAATCTAGAAATGTAGAATAACTTGCTTATGGTCATGCATTTACTATTAGGTAGGCTAAAAAGTTTGTTCAGATTTTTCAATACATCTTACGGAAAAACCAGAATGAATTTATTGGTCAACCCAATAGACTGTTGAGTTAGGATTTGAGTGCAGTCAGTCTGGGTCCAGGGTCCATGCTCTTACACACCTGCTATATTTCCTCTCCCTGAGTATTTACTATCTTCCTTTTCTCACCTAAATTCCAACTCTCTACTGACAATTTCCACTTGGGTGATTTTCTATTATCTTAAATCAGGAATTTCCACCTGGAGCCTATATATTCAACCTGTAATTAATTGGACTTCATATATAAATGGTGGAAATGTGGCTCAAACAAGCATAGCCATGGAGGAATTTCAACAAATGTCCTGGGACCCAAGGATTGGAGTGTGATGAATCCATGAGCTCAAATGTATTTGAGTATTCTCTGTTTTCCAGGCTCATGGGTTAGGAAAAACATTAGTTAACAGTACCCATAGCTTCAGCTACTAGGGAGAGATTGACTTGATCCTTTGGATGTAAAGTACAAACATTCCAAAAAGGGCCTTAAAGTGCCCAGCTGGCATCAAGAGCTCTCTGGCAGTCAATTCCATGGGTGTCCATTACAAATCGTATAACATGCCCAAGTACAAATACATTTTTTTCCTCTGAAAAAAGGATCCACTGATTCTGTCAGATTCTCAAAAGAAGTGATTTGTAACTCAAAAGCAGTAAGAAAACTACTACAAACCCAAAGTATGCCAAAACCATCTCTTTCTTCTATACACCAATCCTTCTGCCTCCTATGCTTCTGTCACAGGGAGCAGCCTTCTAGACAGTCTTGTCGCCTCGTTGTATTTTGATTTCTCACTGTTCTTTACCCTCTGCGTTCAGTTATTCAGAAATAATAGCAGTAGTGCTCAGTCGCTCCATCATGTCTGACTCTGTGTGGCCCCATGGACTGTAGCCCGCCAGACTGCTTTGTGCATAGAATTTTCCAGGCAAGAATATTGGAGTGAGGTGCCATTCCCTTTACTCCATGGGATCTTCCCCACCCAGGAATTGAACCCGCATCTCCTGCATTGGTAGGTGGATCCTTTCCCAGTAATGCCGCCTGGGAAGCCCCCAGTTATTCAGAAACGTCTGTTAATTCTTCCCATGCAATGGCCGTTGGAATTGTTTCTTTCCATCTTTACTGCCACAATTCTTGACTATAGTTGTCTTCTTCTTTACCTCCTTAAATGATATTAATAGCATCTTCTTAACCAAATGATTATTACTGGTCCCTCCTTGCTCAGGTCTACTCTATTCGATTATTTTTTAAAGATATTTATTTATTTATTTGGCCTCGCCAGGGTTTAGGTGTGACACGCGGGCTCTTTCACCTTCACTGCGGCATGTGACTTCTTAGCTGTGATGTGCAGGCTTTCTTTGGTTGTGGTGCCCATGGGGGCTTCTCTAGTTACAGTGCATCTGCTTAGCTGCTCCAAGGTGTGGGATCTTAGTCTCTCCCCTGCAACCAGGGATTGAATTCATGTCCCCAGCATTGGAAAGTGAATTCTTTAACAGTGTACTACCAGGGAAGTCCCTGGTTCGCATTTTAAAAGATATTGTATTCTGTGTTCTCATTCGCATCTTATATCCTGAGGTTAACTGATAAAGGTGTACATTTGGGTTCAGACTGGGACTCTGCCAGCCATTCAGTGTGACCTTGACTTAACTAACTTCTCAGAGCCTCTCTAGCACCCTTATCTAGAAAACTGAGATAATACTACTCACCTGATAGGATGCTGTGAGAATTAAATGAGGTAGTATGTACAAGGCATTTAGTAAAGTATTTGCAGTCAGTAGGTACTGGGAGCATCACCGACTCAATGGACATGAAGTTGAGCAAACTCTGGGAGACAGTGAAGGACACAGGAGCCTGGCATGCTGTAGTCCATGGGGTTGCAAAGAGTCAGTCACGACTTAGTGATTGAAAAGTGAAAGTCTCTCAGTCCTGTCCGACTCTTTGCAACCCCATGGATACTCCATGGAATTCTCCAGGCCAGAATGAGGGGCTGGGTAGCTGTTCCTTTCTCCAGGGAATCTTCCCAAATCCAGGGATTGAACCCAGGTCTCCTGCATTGCAGACAGATTCTTTACCAGCTGAGCCACCAGGGAAGCCCAGTGACTGAACAACAGGCAATCAATCAACAATGGTGGAGTTATGACTGAATAGTAGGGAGTTAAAGGCAGGCCTGGTGGTTTACTTAAGAGATTTGGAGGTATGGGGAAGACCTATGCCATATGCAGAGGTGAGTAACTGTGCAGAGTTGATAGAGCAAGGAAGCTCACTTTGAATGGTATAGATCAGCAGTACCCAACCTTTTCGGCACCAGGAATCTGTTTCATGGAAAAGAATTTTTCCATGGACCAGGGTGGGGGTGGGGGGATGGTTTGGGGATGATTTAAGCACATTACATTTATTGTTCATTTTATTTCCATTATTATTACATCAGCTCCACCTCAGAGTATCAGGCATTAGATACCAGAGGTTGGCTGCTGCTGCTACTGCTAAGTCACTTCAGTCGTGTCCGACTCTGTGCGACCCCACAGATGGCAGCCCACCAGGCTCTGCCGTCCCTGGGATTCTCCAGGCAAGAACACTGGAGTGGGTTGCCATTGCCTTCTCTGCCCAGAAGTTGGGACCCCTGCTATAGATGGCCCGGCAAGTTGGGAGGTATACAGTATGGTTGGGTCACTTTATGGACAGTTATTTGCAGGTTCCTTTTACACGGCATACATTAAGTCATAGACTAAGTTACCATCTTGATTAGAATGGAGTTTTAATAGGTAAAAAAAAATTAGCATTCTCAGGATTGCAGGTATTAGTGACAGAAAAGGGAACCCAGGGTGAGGAGTTGAGAACACAGGTGGCTTCTCTCTTCAGTGCTGCTCCCCATCCCTACTGTACCCCACTCCTTCCTCCAGCAAGGACAGATTGTTTCTGCCACAAAGTTAAGAGCATGGCAGCACATTGCAAGACCTATGTGGAGGAAAACTGGCTGACTAGAATCATGTTAGATGATCTAAACAGCGAAAGACTAAGTTCATTCCAGTGGACACTGGCATTGCTCAGTGTGAACAAGGGATCTTGGAAAGGTCAGCCAAAGGAAATGGAGACTGATCTTTGGAAGTATGATGAGGATAGTGAGTCAGAGTTACTCACTTCATCAGAGCAAGAGACCCTGTGGGTTAGAGTTATTAGAGCTTACTGTGGGAAACTCCCAATAAAGAGCTCTGCTGCTAAAATTGAACAAGTACGGTGTTTTTCTAATTTCCAGGAAGAATGGATCTAAAGGTTTTCATTTTGTGAACTGTTATTAAACTTTGGGTTTTTCTAGTGAAAAGTTGCAGACAAATTTCAAAGGAAAAACACGGATGCATTATTTCTTAAAAATACATTATTTTTTTTTAATATGGGGGAGATCTGCACAAACATAATATAGCCAGATTTAATGCTGGTAAAATTGTGTCAAGTTCATATGGCAGGATTCAATCTAACAATATTTCATGGTGTTCCACAATAAGCACCATAATTTCTGAGTGCCGCCACCTGAACTAGTTTGAAAACCAACACATTACACCCCTGACTGCCTTTTGTTATTTCTTGGGGGAAAGGAATGTTATTAGCTCAGTGAAACTCACAGGCAAAGGCTTACAATCAAAGTAGTCTTTAAAATAAATAAAAAAGACCCAAAGAGAATTAAATAGGGTAAATTTGAGTGCAAGAATAACAGAACAATAGCTAAAGTTTCCTGAGCACTTATTTTATACCAGGTTCTGTGGTAAGTACTTTTCAAACATAATTTTACTTAACCTTCCCAACCATCCTGTGAGGTAACATCACCCATATTAGATGCCTGCGTGCACGCTCAGTCGTGTCCGACTCTTTTTGACCCCATAGACTGTAGCCCGCCAGGCTGCTCTACTGTAGCCCGCCAGGCTGCTCTATCCATGGAATTTTCCAGGCAAGAATACTGGAGTGGGTTGCCATTTCCTACTCCAGGCCCATATTAGATGAAGAAAAACAAGTCTCAGACTTGCTCAAGGTCACATAGGCTGGGAAGTAGTAAGTGACATTGAGATTCAAGGCCAGGTTTCCAGACTTCAATCGTGATACTGTTGTAATGCCTCTTTGGTGTATACTATTTTTACAAAACTCCAAAATTTTAGAGATACAGTAAAGCCCACCAATCTTTTTGCACCAACATTAACCCTTGTAATCATTAACTAGACTAAGATAGTGAGCATTTCCAGCAACCCAGAAGACTCCCTCCTGCCCCCTTCTTAGTCAATTCCTCTGAAGTAATCACCACTCTGCCTCTATCACCATAGATAAATAGGTTTTAGTTAGAGCAATCTAACTTTTTGTAGTTATCACCAAAAGATCCCATATACCAATCCTTCATCTTGCCAGTTTAGCTGTAGTATTTAAAGCTGCTCTAGCTCTGACTTTTTAAGAACTCACTGTAGACACTAGCTGTTGCACATGGCTTCATATTTCTTTCATTATTCTGAAATTAACAACAACTTTGAAAAGAAAAAACACAAAGAAAATCCTGGAGGAAGCAGATTAAAGGACTGTTGCCAAAACTCTCTGGGCTCCCCAGGTGGCTCAATGATAAAGAAACCTCCTGCAATGCAGGAGACACAAAAGGGGCAGGTTCAGATTCCTGGGTCAAGAAGATACCCTACAGGAAGAAATGGCTAGCCACTCCATATTCTTGCCTAGAAAATCAAATGGACAGATGAGCCTGGTGGGCTATAGTCCATGGGGTCACAAAGAGTTGGACAGGAGTGAGCACCAAACCTCTCTATGGCAGAAACACCACAGACACAGTTTGCTTGACTGAAGTTAATCTGGTGCATCAATTTCCAATCCTGGTGTCTCATTAGGAAACAGATGACCAGGAAAAGTCATCTCAGTTCATGGAACAGAAGACTAGCCAGGCAAGACTGGTAATAGTGATAGCTTTGCATCATTTTACAGCATGCCAACAGATTTATGTCCAGATATCTTCCACAGTTGAATTGCTGCTCTATGAGACAGCAATTGCTGCTCTAAGAGAAAGAAAGAGTAAGGAGAAGATCTAGGTAGAGTCAAGTGAGGGAAATAGGACCTCAAGGAGGCTTTACTGCGGTGGCTTTCCGTGCCTGGCCTACTAGCTGTAACTACATTACTTCTTGTCCAACCAGGCAGTGACAGAATCGGCGTCACAACTTCACCTCAGGCTCTCAAGCTGCGGTTGGTGAATTTCAGCAATGATTCTAGAAAATAGATCTCTCTTCTCTTTCTCTCCCCTCCATTCCTGGTTTTCCACTTCATTGTTTCCTGTACCAGTTGACTTCAGACAGCAATTTGAAGCTGTCTACAGACTACAACTGAATAACAGGGAAAGAAGAACTGACAGCTGTGGGACTCAAAGATTCTAGGAGCGACATGTGTATGAGGTGACTTAAGTGGGGGGAAATCTAGAGGACGGTTCTGGCCATCAAAGCAGCAGGACAGGCCCAGAAGTGGGCGCACGTGACAGCAGCAGCACCTCGAGAGTGACATCACTCGGGGGGTGGAGCCGAACCATCCCGGGCCTTGTCTGCTATTGAGCTGCCCTCCCCTCTTCCCCATTGAATGCCCACGACCCCGCCAGTCAAAGCCCCCTGAGGAAACAGAAATGCCCGGACCTCACAGACCGGCAGAACCAGGACCCAGCCTCTCGGCGCAGAGACGGGTTCGGTCTCGGCTCTCTCTCCTCGCCACTCCCCACCCCCAAACGGTGGAGGGGGCGGGGGCGCGCGCGCTCCACCACGCACGCGCCCCCACGCACGCGCTCTCCCTCCGCGCTCGCGCTCCTCCCCACCCCGGCCCGGAGGGGGCGGGGCTGCGGGCGGCCTCGGAGGGTGCGACGCCCCCGGCGCGGCGGCGGCGTTAGCGAGCGGCCGGCTGGGCGCGGGTTGCAGGGCGCGCTGCTCCGGCGGGGCCCGCTTGGCACAGCCGCCTCGTGCGAGCCGCCCTCCCGGCGGGGTAAGCTGCGAGCGCTCCGAGCGTCGGACCCGGGGCCACCGGCGCTGCCCTCCCGCCGCCGCCCTCGGTGCCTCCTCTGGGCGGCCCCGCCCCCGTTCCCATCCCCCTCGCGCTCACCTCCCGGCTGTGCCGCGCGCGAGGCGGAGCAAGTCGCCCGCCGCCGCCGCCGCCGCGCTAAGGGGCGAGAGCCTGCACCCGCGCCGCCGCTGACAGGGGGACCGCCGCGGGCTGCGCTCGCCGCCGGGAGGCCCCGCCGCGCCTTTCCCGGACGCAAACCCACCGCGGGCGTCGGAGCGCAGCGAGGTGCTCTGGGATCGCGGGCGGCGCCGGCGGGCGGCGCGGTCCTCACCGGAGACCCCCGGGACTGGGGCTTGACCCGGGGGTGCAGCGAGCCCCCCTCAGAGCGGCAGGTGAGAGACCGCGGGAGCCCGGGAAAGGAAGGTCGCTTCAGTGACAGGGGCGTTCGCCTCCGACGCCCGGGCTCCAGGGAGAGGGGCGGAGGCGAGCGGGGAGGCAGCGAAATGGGCAGCGGAGTGCCTCCGGTGTGGAGGGCGTGGGGAAGGTTGGTTCCCAGTGTGGCCCTCGGGGTGGCTTCGGATGAGTCCGGGATCGGTCACTTCGGTGTCACCGAAGGTGTCATGGAATTTGGTACCGAGAGAATCTCCGGATGACGGGGACCCCAGGAGGAGATGCCAGGCAGATTGCTAAACGTGGCAGGGAAGGTGGTGCAGAACGAGTTGCAAAATGTGCCTCCAGAATGCAGCATAAAAGTAGTTGTGAAATGTGCCAGGTAAGGTACAGGGTGGGTTGGCCTGTATGGCGTTGAAATTCACAGCAGAAGTGTTCTTTAGTGATATCGTTAATTCCTCTGGGAAAGGAGGCGTAGTCTAAGAAGAGATTAATAAGGCTCATGGCTAGATATTTTATCACAGGAAATCGAGAGGAGCTATGATATGCTATTTTTTGAGACAGAGTGAGTGCCCACGTGAAAGAAACAAGCAAATTGTGTCTGGTTGTGAGATGGGAAAGAAAAAATAGGGCTAAGATAATTCCGGTTTGCCGTCAGCGTGTAGAACACTGATACAATTGCAGCCTGTGTTCTATTCCAGGTGTAGGATGTTTAAAATGGTTTTCATCAAACATAAACAATGATAATTAATATTAGGAAGATTTGGGTGTCTTTCACTGTCTTCTCTCCTCCCCTCCAGGAAAAGAAAAAAAGAAAAAAATACAAAAGACACACACAAAAACCCACCCCACATCTTGACCATAATTCTGAGTTCAAGATCATTAGGCAAAGGGACATTTTTTCATAGGTGCCCCTTTCTTCATTTTTATACAAGTGAAAATTTCTGGAATGAGGAAAACAAAACAATATGGTGAACAAAAGGGATAAATTTTCAGGCATTTTGAGGGTTGGAGCCAAAAGCTGTTGCAATGGTTAATTGCGGTGAATGACAGTAGTGAAATATTCTTGATTGTTGGGGTAGCAAAATAGGGAAAAGAAATTGAATACAGTAAAGGTGGCATAAAAAGCAACAACATGGATACTGTCAGTGGAGCGCTTCTTTCAGCCTTTCCCAGGTAGATCATCTTAGGAATGTGAGCACAGAAATATTAAATATTGTCATCCCCCCTCCATACATACACGCGTGTGTGTGTGTGTGTGTATATATATATATAAATATAATTACACATGCCGCAAAACACTGTGACTTCCATTTAAGAAGAACATCTGTGTTTTGAGAGGATTGTCAGAACATAGCTGGAATTTCAGAAGTAACAAAAGACAGCTCCATGAGCTATTTAATGTAACTTATATACATTCAGTGAGTGTCTGTATACTATGAAACAAGCAGAAATGGCTGCATGTGTTCATTAGGGTATAGTTAATTATTGATGAGATTTTAGTGCCTTCTGTTGCAGTTCTTGTAGAGAAATGGAGTTATTTGCCTGAATGTTGTTCTTAGAAGAACATTCGCCACATAATCTGAAAATTCATACTGATTGGCTTCCTCCTGAATCCAGATTCAGCCATTGAGGGATTGTTTGCTTCAAAGACAAACCTGATTTTGCTCCATGATTAATTTTGGGTTTTAGTCATTTCTGTTGATGTGTCCCTCACTTTGGGGGTGAGTGGGGGCTAAAGCATGAGGAGAGGGCCTGAGGAGAATAAAGAGCGATTCTGTTGGATCTTCCTGTTTTGTTCTGACTGTAAGCCATATGTACTGCCACCCCCTACTGTCTGTAGGAAGAGGTGTTACAGAGCCCCATTCTTTTCTTGTTATCACTGCCCCCTTGTGTAAGGGAAGAAATTGAGAGTTGTACTTTGGGAAACCGCTCTCCTCAGATTGTTCTTGATAGAGTGGTTATGGAGATTTATAATCACCTATTCAGAGTCAGGGCTTTAAACTTACTGTCAGTCAGGCTTCAGATTTAATATCTGTTTTTAATAGTATCAATTACTGTCAGTAATTCAAATTGCTAAGAATGTTTTTCAATATGTTTGAGAGTAATGTCATACTCTTAAATAGCACCTACTCTGTTATGCAGGTTTTAATCGGTTCCAGCACCCTACGAGGTATGTACTGTTATTTCCATTTTACAAATGAGAAACTGAAACACTGAGATGTTAAATATCTTGCCCAGGTTTATTTAGCTAGCAAGTGGAAGCGCTGAGTTTCAATTCAGGAACTCTGGCTGCACACCCTGTGCTCTTCATAAGTGTAGTATATTGCCCTCTCAATCAAATTGGTGTTGACACACATCACTAAAATGCAGGTGCCCATCATACAAAAGCAAATATATAGATGTGGATAAGCCCAGGTAGGTAGTAAGACACATAAATGTTAAACCTACAGATACACCAAAAAATACTTATAATAACTGTAACTTATTCAGTTACAAATATACTGAAAAATACTTAATGTTACTTATAACTGTACAAAAATACTTGGTTATTTAAAGTATGAATATTTCTCTTTAGGAATTTATTTTTGTAGTTTTATTTCTGGGATTATGAGTAGAGGAGTATCAATACTTTTTATGTGGTTAAGGACGTATTTATGATGGAGGTTTTGGTTTTGGGGGGAACTTTGGAGGTTGAAAGTTTTACTTTCAAGTAGTTTGGTGTGTGTGTGTGTGTGTGTGTGTGTGCACATAGTATTCAGGAAAGGTTTACTGGTGCTTTTAAAGAAATAGTCTAGCGATCTCTGTGTAGAGCAATTGAAATAATTTTCTATAGAGAAATTATCGATTTTTCCTATCTGCTTACATTTTTATGATCCTATTTAAAAAAGAATTAACAAAAATGGGTCAGATGCATATGTACTTTTTACCTTTTTCTTCAACAAATATTTGCTCAGGTTTTTCTTACACTTACTGTTTTATAGATATTGCTACATATGAAATAATATTTATAAAATTATAAAATTTATAAAGTATAAAATAATAATCATGCAGCCAACACGTATATACCTTCCACACGGTTTAAGATATGAATATCACCTCCTATACTTAACAGTTATTTTCTTCTCTTAGTCAAACTTTCTCCCATTCCGTGAATCACATGTCATGTAGTCAAACACTTCCTTCATTTTTATATACATTGTTTGATAAGACAATTCAATATAATCTGATTATGACTGAGACTAATTCATGTATGTGTATATACTTTAGTGTATTTAATAAATTGTCTTAGAGTCAAGTCCTGCTCTATATTTATATTGGTCGTTGGCTCATTTTAGCATACTTGAAAAACCTGATTTTGTGTTTGCATCTTTATCATAAAGTTTTACTAAGATGATTAAACATTAGTAGATTATTTCCCTCTTCTGTCATTGATTCTTGACTGTCCTGTGCAAGCTCTCTAGCTGCCCCCAACCCCCAACTTCCTTAAGGCCTTTGTTCTTTTAGTATTTTCTGAATGACTCTGTATGCATTGTTTTGAATGGAGAAGGAAGTAAGCCTGGAAAAGAGTGTACTAAACCAGTGTTTCCAAAAGGGGAGTTTTAAGGTAGTTGATACTAATTAGATTTAAGGAAGAACAAGTATGATTAAAAGAATGCATCAAAATTCTCTCCTTGTCATATTTCTTCCTCTTAGAATTAAAATTGAATCTCTGAGATATACTGATTGGGCACACTCATTGAATTATGTTGGATTGTACTTATACAAGGGCTTCCCAGGTGGCTCAGTGGTAAAGAATCCACCTGCCAATGCAGGAGATGCAGGTTCAATCCCTGGGTTGGGAAGATACCCTGGAGGAGGAGTTGGCAACCCACTCCAGTATTTTTGCCTGGAAAATCCCATGGTAAGGGTAGCCTGGCGGGCCCAGTTCCATGGGCTGCAATTCCAGTCCATGGAATTGCCAAGAGTCTAAAAGAGTCTACATGACTAAGCGACTGAGCACGCAAACGTGCTTATACAGGATCACCAGTGTTTTCTGTCGTATTTGTACTGATGGTAGCCAGATTTTATTTCAAGGAACTAGAACAAACAATTTCAGATGGTTGTTTACTTTTCTAGTACTAGTCTGATCAAGGTGTCAAATATTATAAAATAGTTTGAAAACTAGTTTGTTTGGAATTTTTTTTCTCAACATTGTATCTGCTCAGAGCCTATGGTTATGGAATACTGTTGTCATTTGGAAAGAAGACACTGTGTAAATAAATGGTTTTGTCTTTGTTATAATACCATGAAAACACCACTGGGTTTATTTGAATAGTATCTTTTGCAGTAGTTTGTATTAGATGAAGATTGTTTATGACTGAAAAAATGAGTCAAGGAGCTGTGTGTGTGGTGATTGAGACTACATCATGACCTTGATGAGTCTCTAAAAATTGATGGAGAGAAGTAGGTTACAGGAAGAGCTTAAAGATTTAACGCTGTGTTTCCCCACCCCATGGTCCTTTTTCTTCCTTTTAGAGGATATTTGTACCTTAAATATTTCAGATTTAAGATAATATTAGATGGAGAATGTGATATTTGGGCCTGGGTTTTAGAAGGCTAAAGCAGTTTGAGGATGTAATCAGAGAAAAAAGTTTCTGGTGGGGATCTTTCATATTCTAGAAAGCTTTAAGTAAATGTAATTGCATAATTTTTTTTTCTGGAAGCACATTTCTTTTTTTAGGTCAGTTTATTTTCTTTACAAAATCTTTATAAGTCATTGAAAGCTGTGTTTGTGGATATTACAAGCATTAGGTAAGTTGCTTTCCTATGGGCCACACATTACCACAGTATCTTATGTTCAGCTTCTGTTTGTTCTTGAATAGTGAAGGGTAAACATGACTAAGTTTAAGAGGCAAAGAGTTAATTCGATGTTAGTAATTGCTCACCTTCTTTATCCTTTCCTTCCCCATGATACTAATTTCTGCCTTTATTGAATGCGTGATATATCCCACCTCTCAAATGCCTTTCTTTTGATCAGAACTTGAGAGATTCTGATGTCAGTTATTTAAACTGAGTAGTTGCATTATAGTGAATAATCTTGTTGGTATGTTTCTTAAAAAATTTAATTGCCTTGCCTTTTTTCTGAAAGACTCGTCTTATGCCTCGTTATGACACCCGTATTATGTCTAACTCTGAAGAAGTTTTTGACAAAATGTATTATTTGATTCTACCTTTTTTTTCTTCAGAAGAGGTATCTCAAGTGGAAAGGTTTGGAGCACAGCCTGTAAGAGAACATTCTTCCTTGTTTGCTCTGGTCTCAGTCTCTCATATATATATATTTTGTATACATATAACAAAGTCATTGTTAGATGAAAAAACCATTGTTTTTCCAGGTAATCATGCTTATTTCCTTGTGTGTAAAACCATGCTTGCATTATAAGATTATATTAGATGACATATCTGATCATAGAGGGACAACATGAAAAATGGCACCAGTTTTTTTTATCTCCATGGAAACCCTTTTTCCTTTCCTTAGGATTTAGCCTTATGAATGGATTAGTTATTAAATTTGGAAATGGGAGTGGGTATGTAGATACTGTGATTTAATCATTTAGGCAGGAGACTCCACCTCAGATCTCACTAAATTCCCCCTGCTAATTGAAGGAAGTCTCTTCTTAGCCTTTTGTTCCTAACCTTGTGTTTTGGGGGGTCTCACAATTTCTAGCTGTAATTGCTGAAGTTTGATAAGGCAAAGTTAAGGAAGCTTGATGGGTATTTGTACCCAAGCTAGAATTCTATTTCAGTTTGAATTCCATGAAATCCTGTAGAGCTCCTGAAGACTGTGAATTAGGGTGAATGAAGGTAATTAGCTTTAGTAGGCATGTGGGATGAAGACTTACTACTACACATTCAAATCCGGCTTCAGCGTCAGAGAATCTCAGCTCTTCCTTTTTAGGGATTTAGAGAGGAAGAGAGACTTCCTTTGGAAGTTGCTCTTCGGACGTTGTTATATTGTAGGATGACAATACTGTTGTTTGGTTGTAAGAAACTTTTGAAATCTTAACGATCATGAGACCCCTTGCATAGTAGAGAGAACATGAACTTGTGAGTTTTTGAATCCTGAAAACAGGTTCAGATTATCGCTCTGTCACTTACTAGCTGTATGAGGCGTTAAAACCTCTCTTGCAGGGTTTTGATGATGAATAAAATAATGTCAGTGAAAAATCCTTAGGACAATATCTAATTCTTAACAAATATTCATTTTTATTTAGTTTTGGAGAGTGTCCTGGATTTCTGGTGTTTTGATGCTCTTCACATGATTCCTCCCCATGATATTTTACTAGTATTGTCAGTCTAGCTTTTCCGTGTTGTTTTGTCTTGCTCTTCTTTTCAGCCTAGTAAGGTATTAAAAATAAAAACCTATGGTAATTTGGCTACTCATTAATTTAGTGTCTTGAAATTTTCATTTATGAAAGATTTGATAAGAGCTGAAAGAAAAAGTTCTTGAATAACTGTTAACTTAAAAATAAAAACTCTTAGGCAGACTCCTAGTATGCATTTCTGTTTGTACTGTTTCCCTTTAAGTACTACATACTTGTGAAAAATTAATTTTTAATTTCCTCTGAAAATAGCAAACCACAACACTTCTTGGGACATTGAGCCCTTTGGCAATTTTTTTTTTTTCAATTTGATCATGTGAACATTTTCTACTTTTACAAGCATTTCTCTTTTTTTGTGAATAACCGAAACTTCCTCTGTGTGATAACTGTATCCCCCACTTGCCTGCCACCATGCGCCATGTTGTTAGCTTTTTGTAATTTTTCTCTTTAAAAAATTTATAAGTGATAGTAAGTCAAGGTGGTTGATTGTCTTTGTGATCTACTTAATAAAAAGGACTTATCTACAGTGTAAAATAATATACCAGAAAGAGTTTGCCCCTCTTTTTGTAGTATAACAAGCTAGTTTTCAAAATCTCATTTTTTTCCCCAAGCTTTGATGATTTCTATAATGTTTTGCCCATTTCTGCTCATCTGTGTACATATCATGCAAACAGTAATTCATTGACTATTTTTCCTTAACGTGACTCACTTTTTATCTTAGGTTTATCCTTGGTTGTCATATTATACACAACCTAATAAGTTTGTGCTAGTAAACTAAAAACTAGTTTATCATGAAGACATCTTGCCTTTAGAAAGTCCACTTATATGCAACTTTGGTTCCAGATTGGATCGTTTTGTGTTTTTAAGTAAATGAACTTCATAACGAACCCTCTTCTTGTTTTAGATAATATAATTCTGTTTTGCCTTTGGATGTATTGGGTAGCCATTTATTGAGTGAGTGAGTGAGTAAGTGAAAGTTGCTTAGTCGTGTTCGACTCTTTGTGACCCCATGGACTTAGTCCATGGAATTCTCCAGGCCAGAATACTGGAGTGGGTAGCCTTTCCCTTCTCAAGGGGATCTTCACAACCCAGGGATCCAATCCAGGTCTCCCACATTTCGAGTGGAATCTTTACCAGTTGAGCCACAAGGGAAGCCCAAGAATACTGAAATGGGTAGCCTATCCCTTCTCCAGCGGATCTTCCTGACTCAGGAATCGAACTGGGGTCTCCTGCATTGCAGGTGGATTCTTTACCAACTGAGCTATGAGGGAAGCCATTTATTAGTTGTCAACAAATGTTAATTTGTCATTAATTACAGTAGGTAACTGGTATCTCCTTCCCCCACCTTCTACTTTTAAAAAACAATTCCAAAAGTATTCCTCTGTTTGCAACCACGGAAAAAACAAACCAGGGATGAAGAAAGAAAAAAATATTTTCCTCTCCTCCACTTTTACCCTTGTGGTAACCAGCATTAACTAACACTTCGAGTATTTTTTTTTTATCATCTTTTTCTTTGCTTAGAAGCCATTAAGCATGTATGAAAGTGAAAAAGTGAAAGTTGCTCAGTTGTGTCCAACTCTTTGTGACCCCATGGACTCCCTAGAATACAGAAGTGGGTAGCCAGTCCCTTCTCCAGGGGATATTTCCAACTCAGGTCTCCTGCATTGCAGGTGGAGCCTTTACCATCTGAGCCACCAGGGAAGCCCAAGCATATATATATATATATAGATATATATATATATATATAAAACAGATATATAGGCTTTTTGTAACTTGCTTTATTCATTTAAGAATATATCATAGCTAGCTCCAGTTTAGTAAATGAAACTCTAATTAATTTTAAAAAGCTGAATAACATTGCATAGCAGACAGCACCATAATTTAGTCTGTTTTTCTCCACCTGATGGATATTAAGATTGTTTTCCTCTTTTGCTATTACAAACATTAGGCCACTCTTATTCATGAGTAGACAAGAAAACATTCTAAATAAACTATTAGCAGAATAAATCTAGCAGTGCATGTAAAATAGATACATCTTGATCCAGTAGAATTTATTCCAGGGAAGCAAGAATACTTAAATATTAACATTTTTTATATTACTGAAGTTAAAGATAAAAAGTATATGATTATCTCTCTCTTTGGGGGTGAGTTGGGGGACTTTGTATTGTGTTTGTGTAAAACAGCAAAAGGAGATTCCTGCCCGTTCGGACAGTAGTCTAAGTTTTGTACAGTCCTTTGATCCTCAAAGTTAATAGACAAAAACCGTTTTTCTGGAGTCTTTAGGTGGACTTTGTAGGACCTGGACCGTGACTCTGACCTTGGCCTTACTACCAGCTTTTGATTGCCAAAGTCTAGTCCTCTTGACAGTATGGAAATAAGCATCCTTCTAGAGACTGGGGTGGATGATATGGGTGAGCCTGTCCAGTTTAGGGCTGGCACTTTTTAAGATCTTTTATTTGATTACCTTTGGGCTTAATGACCACCTTGTTGGCCTCTGTATAGGTGCCCATTGTCTTGGAAACGTTGGCTGGAATTTTTCTGAGGGCTTGCTTGTTGGCAGAATATGTGTTCCTTAGGATCTATTTTTCTTCAAGTCATTTCTAGGACTGGTCATATATGATATTTTTCTTGAATTTGGCCACATCTCTGTTGCTAGCTGCAACTCTGGGAGTGTTGGAGACTGGAAAAAAAGAGACCTTGACTATCTTAATAGGTGCCAAAAAACATTTGATAACATTTTGGAGTAATTTCCTCAGAGTGTGTGTGGCATAATTTCTGAATGCTTGCTTAGGTGAAGATGCCTTTCTTTTCTCTTGATCAGTTAAAGGGTATCTTGACTGGATATAGTGTTTTTGGGTCATAATCATTCCCCCCCCCCCATATAATGTAGATACCTTATTACCACTGTCTTTAAGCTTCTTGTGCAATAGAGACGTCTGATGCCAGTCTGATTCTCCTTTCTTTTGAAGTATTAGTAACTCATTCTTTATCTTCTGCACAAAAAGTCTTCCCTCTTTTATGTGCACTGAGATGATCAGGTCTAATCTCATCATGTACTTTATCATTTTTATACTATGAGAAACCAAATACTGCCAGCTCATCTCTGATTTTATGGAGTCTGCTTCCTGTCTGTATAGTTCTGTATCTCTCACTTTCTGCCTTCAGTTTTCTCTTCCTCTCTTCTGATTCTTTACTGTTTAGTGATAGTAAAATCATTTTGATCATTCTGAGTTGATAATCTCAGATACACCTTGTACCTTTCAAAATGTAGTCTCAAATTTTTTTTATTTCAGTGAAGTTTTTTTAATTATTGTTTTTACTATATGTTCTGTTCCTCGCTTTGATCTTCTTCAGGAATTCCTATCAGTTGTATGTTCAATCTTCTTTGCCATCTTCAATATTTGTCACTTTTTCTCAGATCTTTTTAATCTATTTTTTGAGTTTAATTTTTTTCTCTTTTTTACCTTCTGTTTTTCTTAAGGGACTATCTTTTTATTTACTCTTGTCTTCGTTTCTGGAATATGTCTTTCCTTTTATTTTTAATTCTTACTCGAGTCATGTCTCATTTTGTGTTTTTATAATTCTTGTATTGTTTTTCTTTCATGTCTTATGTCGTTTTCCTAAGGTCTTTTCTCATTCTGAAATAGCAGGTTTTAATTTTGATCTGTTATGTGGGTATGTCTTTCCAGCACACTTTCATTGTCTGCAGTGATGTTATTCTGCTTCATATTCTCCTTTCTTTTCTGGTTGCACTGGGTCTTCGTTGCTGCGTGCCCAGGCTTTCTCTAGTTGTGGAAGGTGGAGGGAGC
The DNA here is from genome assembly GCF_027580195.1 of Bos mutus. Classification (NCBI taxonomy): domain Eukaryota; kingdom Metazoa; phylum Chordata; class Mammalia; order Artiodactyla; family Bovidae; genus Bos; species Bos mutus. Next base: position 33,774,127 of record NC_091635.1, read on the forward strand.
TGCTCTCTGGTTTGGGTTCGTGGGCTTCTCATTGTGGTGGCTTCTCTTATTGCAGAGCTTGGCCTTCAGTAATTTCAGCACGAGGTCTCGGCAGCTGTGGCTTGCTGGCCCTGGGGTGCAGGGGCTTCAGTAGTTGTGGGTCAGGGGCTCATTAGTGTGGCTTGTGGGCCCTAGGGCATGTCGGCTGCAGTGGTTACAGCACGCTGACTTAGTAGTTGTGGCACACGGGCTTAGTTGTTCCACGACACGTGGCATCTTTCTGGACCAGGGCTTAAACCCGTGTCCCCTGCATTGGCAGGTGGGTTCTTACCCACTGTGCCACCAAGGAAGTCCCTGTGTTCTCTTCTTATAACAACTTTATGTGGGATTGACTTTGATACATTTCTGTGACTCATTTTTACTTGAAATTAATTACATGAATCTTTTAGAATGTGACTGGGTTCAGGAAAGCTTCTAACTTTACTGAGCTTTTTATTCTATTGTTTTTGTGTGGTGTTTAAAAATATGGGGGCTTGCTGTCTGAGATTTCCTAAACTCTTCTAGAGGAGGTTCTTCTCTAGTAGTTCTGGACCTTCTCTTCATCTCTCTTGCCTGATCTGACTCCACCCCTTTATGACCATGAAGCCCTTCTCTGCGCCTTCTGGATCTCACTGTCTGTCATGCAAAATTCCCTTTTATCTTATAACCTCCTCTACTAAACAGCACTGTCTGCGTTCTCTAACTGAAGCTTACCTTTTGCCTGAGGGTGCTTACTTCTCTTGGCAAGTTCTGAAGTGGTGGTTCCTCCTAGTGAGGTGGGTTAAGTATTCTCTTTGCTTTGTCATAGTTGCTTCTAGACTTCTTCTGGGTTCACTCCTAGTCTCCTGCTACTGCACTTATAATTATGGTGATTTCAGTATTCATGTAGATGATCCTTCTGATATTCTGGCCTCTTGACTTTCTCTTCTCCACCGATCCTGTCTTCCGTCTCAGCCATTGACTCTGTTGCACATCCTTTGCAGATATTTTTAAAGTCTCAGTGCATCTGCATTAACTGGGGAGCTTTGGCAAACTACAGGTGCCAAGGACTAACCCCCAGAGATTCCGATTTGCCTGGTCTGAGGTGTGGCCTGAGAGAATGTTTTTGACAGTTTTCCACGGTGACTTTAATGCACACTCAGGATTGAGAGTTGCTGTCCTAGAACTCGCTGTAACTCAAAACTACAGCTTTCTATACTGTCGGTTTCTGGCATTTTACTCTCCACCTACTATCTCTATTTTTTCAGGCTCATTTCTTTTATTACCCAACAACCTTAATTCCTTGATCTCACAGGGACCTTTTAATTTACCACCTTTTTGCTTTTCCTCAATGCATTCATGTCCTCAGTTTTTTCTTTTTTACCTTCAAACTAGCTGAATTCCCGTATTGCATTATTACAGTTGATCTTCTCCATCTACCTCAACGCTCTTGATTTGACCTTTCTTCTTTGGCAGTTCTTGCCTGGTTAAAACCAACTCTACCAAGGATTTCCCTGATGGCCCAGTGGTTAAGACTCTATGCTTCCAAAGCAGGGGGTGTGGGTTCAGTCTCTGGTCAGGGAGAACTGAGATCCAACATGCTGCATGACATGGCCAAAATTTTTTTAAAAAGTTTAAAACCAGCTCTACCTGTTGTACTCCTGTAGCTGAATGTGGCTGGAGCAGAATGCCTGTTGACTTTGAATTCTTCGCCAGTACCAGATGACTTTCAATTCCTTGCTTAGTGCTGCCAAGCACTTTATTATTGTAGTTCTTCCATACTCCCATTCACTTAGATGATCCTTGTACTCAAATTTTCCCTTGTACTCAAATTTTCCACATTCCACTTTCTGTCTTCTCTTTCACCTAATGACTTTGCTTTCTATTTACTGAGAATACAGAAGAAGTCTTCTCACCACCTGCATCTTTACCAGTGTTACTGTGAATTGTCTTTTCCTCTCTTGAAGGCCATTCCCACTGAGCTCGTCCATTAGAGCTCACCCCTTCTTGCCTTCTCAAAGACATTCTTCCTGTAATTCTTGTCTGTCTGTCCTTTTCTGGATCACTGTCAACAGAATAAAAACATTGTAATTTCTTTCATCTTAAAGAAACCTTCTTTTAACCTTACTTCTTCCAGCAACTCCCCCATTTCTTATCTCAGTTACACCAGACTCTGCAGAAACAGTGGTCTTTGTTCACCTTATCAAACTCTCCTTTGTACAGCTTCATGGAGGTATTACTCACATTTAACAAAATTCACCTCTTGTAAGAGCATAATTCAGTGATGATTATGCATCACCATCATCCACTTTTACAGTATATTCGTCACCCCCCAAAATTTCACTGAGCCTATTTGCATCCAGTCTCCATTCCCAGCCCTATCCCTAGGCAACAGAAAGGTCTGCTTTCTGTTTCTGTAGATTGGCCTTTGGACATTCATATAAATAGAATCACACAATATGTAGTTTTGTTTTATACTGTTCAGTCTTTTGCTTCTATCTCTTCATCCAGCATAATGTTTTTGAGATTAATCTATGTTGCCCATGTATCAGTACTTTTATTTTGATTGCTGAATATTACTGTTCTTTTGTATAGACATACTATGTTTTGTTTTGTTTATCCATTCACCAAATAATGGACTTTCTGATTTTTTCTGGTTTTTGTTTATTATGAATAATACTGCTATAAACATTTGGGTACAGACTTTTTTTTTTTTTTAATGATTCACAGATGTTCCTTTTGCTTTTGAATATTTATTTGTTTATTTTGCTGTCCTGGGTCTTCATTGCTGCATGCGGGCTTTATCTAGTTGCGCCAAGTGGGGGCTACTCTCTAGTTGTGGTGTGCAGACTTCTCATTGCATCGGCTTTTCTTACTGTGGGGCGTGGCCTCTAGGGTGTTTGGGCTTCAGTAGTTGTGGCTCATGGACTTAGTTGCTCCTTGGCATGTGGAATCTTCCTGGACCAGGAATCGAACCTGTATCCCTGGTGTTGCTAGGCAGCGGCTTAACCTCTGGACCACCAAGGAAGTCCCTGAGTACAAACTTTGAGTGTGGTTATATGTTCAATTTCTCTTAGATTCCTAGAAGTGGAATTGCTGGTTTTCTGATCCATTTTAAGTTAATTTTGTATGTGGTGGATTTAAGCTTATTTTTCTGTGTATGGCTATTGAGTTGCCCCAATAACATTTGTTGGAAAGATTATTCTTTCTTCCTTCGAGTTGTCTTGGCACAATAAAAAAATCAATACCTAGGGCATAAGAAGGGATTATCAACCTCCTTTGGCTAACTTGACTATTAACCTGGAACTTGCTGTTAAATCCCCACGTAGTCCATTAGTCCATCGCTTGCTCCAAACAGGACTACAACCTCTTGGGGATACCGACTCTTCCTGTTCTCTGGCCACGGAGATGGCTACTGTGACTGGCAGTGCTGCACATTGAATCTTGTTTGGCAGTGGCAGCGAAGCTGCTGGTTTTCATGACCTTCCCACTGAAGGCTGCTTGTTGCAGACAGCAGTTCTTTTTGGGAAGAAAGAGACTTCAGTTCAGTTCAGTCGCTCAGTCGTGTCCGACTCTTTGCCACCCCATGAACCGCAGCGTGCCAGGCCTCTCTACCCATCACCAACTGCCAGAGTCTACCCAAACCCATGTCCATTGAGTCGGTGATGCCATCCAACCATTCCATCCTCTGTCGTCCTCTTCTCCTCCTGCCCCCAATCTTTCCCAGCATCAGGGTCTTCTCAAATGAGTCAACTCTTTGCATCAGGTGGCCAAAGTATTGGAGTTTCAGCCTCAACATCAATCCTTCCAATGAACATACAGGACTGATCTCCTTTAGGATGGACTGGTTGGATCTCCTTGCAGTCCAAGGGACTCTGAAGAGTCTTCTCCAATACCACAGTTCAAAAGTATCAGTTCTTCTGCACTCAGCTTTCTTTATAGTCCAACTCTCACATCCATACATGACTACTGGAAAAACCATAGCCTTGACTAGACGGACCTTTGTTGACAAAGTAATGTCTCTGCTTTTTAATATGCTGTCTAGGTTGGTCATAACTTTCCTTCCAAGGAGTAAGCGTCTTTTAATTTCATAGCTGCAGTCACCATCTGCAGTGATTTTGGAGCCCCCCAAAATAACGTCAGCCACTGTTTAGACTGTTTCCCCATCTATTTACCATGAAGTGATGGGACCGGATGCTACAATCTTAGTTTTCTGAATGTTGAGCTTTAAGCCAATTTTTTCACTCTCCTCTTTCACTTTCATCAAGAGGGTCTTTAGTTCTTCTTCACTTTCTGCCATAAGGGTGGTGTCATCTGCATATTTGAGGTTATTGATATTTCTCCCAGCAATCTTGATTCCAGCTTGTGCTTCCTTCAGCCCAGAGTTTCTCATGATGTACTGTGCATATAAGTTAAATAAACAGGGTGACAATATACAGCCTTGACGTACTCCTTTTCCTGTTTGGAACCAGTCTGTTGTTCCATGTCCAGTTCTAACTGTTGCTTCCTGACCTGCATACAGGTTTCTCAAGAGGCAGGTCAGGTGGTCTGGTATTCCCATCTTCCCTGGTGGCTCAGACGGTAAAGCGTTTGTCTTGCAATGTGGGAAACCTGGGTTCAATCCCTGGGTTGGGAAGATCCCCTGGAAAAGAAAATGGCAACCCACTCCAGTAGTCTTGTCTGGAAGATTCCATGGACTGAGGAGCCTGGTAGGCTACAGTCCATGGGGTCGCAATAGAGTCAGACGACTGAGTGACTTCACTTTCTTTCTTTTCAGGATTTTCCACAGTTTATTGTGATCCACACAATAAAGCATAGTCAATAAAGCATAGTCAGTAAAGCAGAAATAGATGTTTTCTGAAACTCTTGCTTTTTCGATGACCCAGCGGATGTTGGCGATTTGATCTCTGGTTCCTTTGCCTTTTCTAAAACCAGCTTGAACATCTGGAAGTTCACATATTGCTGAAGCCTGGCTTGGAGAATTTTGAGCATTACTTAACTAGCGTGTGAGATGAATGCAGTTGTGCGGTAGTTTGAGCATTCTTTGGCATTGCCTTTCTTTGGGATTGGAATGAAAACTGACCTTTTCCAGAAAGAGAGTAGCCACAGGCAAAAAGATGCCGCAGGCTTGCTTTGCTGTAATCATATGCTTTTAGTTGATTTTCAGATTGCTTGAAAGTCAAGATCTCCATTCTCTTTTGAACCCGTTCCAATGAGGCATATTCTCCCACCATTTCGCTGAAACTGCTTATTACGATCGTCAGTGGCTTTCATGTGGCTTAATCCATTGGTTGTTTTTTAGTTTCTATCTTGCTTGAGGTGTCAGCATCATTTGATAAAATTGATTACTCTCTCCCCTGGAAAGGCTTTGGCTTCCAAGATGCCACTAACTCTTGGATAATCTGTGTCATGGATGCTCCATCTTAGTGAATTTCTTTCACTGACTCCTTCTCATCTTCCCAACCTAGAAGTTTAGTGCTTTAGGAATTTTCTCTCTCTTGAGAGTTTGGCTTCCCTTTTTGCTCTCTCAAGTGATGCCCTCTTCCTTTCCATCTTTATATAACTCTCATATCACTGGATCTAGAGATGGAGTAGATAAGTCTTTTTATTCCCCTTTTCAGCATTCAAATCATTCTCCTTCTCACTTTCCTAAAGTTATCTTGCTTTGATTCTCATGTCATCAGATTTTATTTGCTACCACCCCTTATTATTGCTGTTGAGTTTATCTCCTGGTTCATTCCCTACAGTGACTTCTGATGCTTACTACCCAGAGTTAGGCCAGACTTCACAAGCTAAGGGCGTAGCCCTCTGTAAGACCACTCTCACTTCAGACGCTAGCTGCAAGTGTCTCCCTCGCCTCTCACTAACTGGCTTCAGGTTTGAGAGTTCCTGCCTCAGATTTGATAATTCAGTAGAACAACTTACAGAACTCAGGGAAGTGCTGTGCTTATGGTTGTAGTTTTATTGTAACAAAAACGATACAAAGCAGAACAAGCCAAAAGAAGGGACACAGGGCAAGGTCCAAGAGGCTCTCAGATGTGATGCTTCTGAAATCGGGATATGTCACCCTTCTGACATATCAGTGTATTGTGTACACAGAATTGCCAACCAAGGAAACTCATCTGAGCTTCAATGTGCAGAGTTTTTATTAGGGTTTCAGTGGTAGTCATGATTGATTTAATCATTGACCTCTTTTAATTTCAGCCTTCAGCCCTAACTTACCTTTGTGAAGGTCAGACTGATAGCCTGTGGCACAAAGCCTCAACCCTCTAAACATATGGTTGGTCTTTTTGGGATAGCCAGTGCCCATCCCTGGAGAACGCAATGGCACCCCACTCCAGTACTCTTGCCTGGAAAATCCCATGGATGGAGGAGCCTGGTAGGCTGTAGTCCATGGGGTCGCTAAGAGTCAGACACTGAGCGACTTCACTTTCACTTTTCACTTTCATGCATTGGAGAAGGAAATGGCAACCCACTCCAGTGTTCTTGCTTGGAGAATCCCAGGGACAGGGGAGCCTGGTGGGCTGCCGTCTATGGGGTCACACAGAGTCGGACACGACTGAAGTGACTTAGCAGCAGCAGCAGTGCCCATCCCGAGTCCGTACCCTCGAACTTCCACCTAATTTCTCTGTTCCGTTTTGTAGCTAACCCTTCAAGAATTGTCCATATGCTCTTTACAGTTTTTTCCTCCTCTTCTTTTTTTCAGTTTTGAAATGAAAATATACAAGAAAGTTGGAAGAATGGTACAAAAGCATATCCTTCATGTACATTCACCAGTTGTTAACATGACATTATTCTACCTTGTACACTTTTTTTCTGAATAGTTTGAGGGTAGATCGTAGTCATGTGTTTACATCTAAAGACTATAGTATTTGTTTCTTAAGAATAAGGACATTCTCATCTATCTCCTATAATTTTCAAAATCAGAAAATTTAGTGTTGATATAATACTTTTATCTACTCCGCAGTCCGTGTCCAGATCCTCTCTCTCCACCCAGTGTGTCCTTACAGCACGCCCCTCACCCTGCCCCTGTCTGGGATTCATTCTGCTGTCATGCATTGCATTCTGCTGTTGATTTAGTCTTTAACCTGGAGCAGTTCCTCGGCCTCTCTCATGTTTCTTGGCATGGACACTTTTGGAAGAGTACAGGCAGTTATCTTGTAGACTGTATCTCGGTTTGGTTTGTCTGTTTCCTTAGATTATATGTTTGCAGGGCAGGAATACCGTATAGTGATGTATCCTTCTCAGTACCTTGGAGGCATGTAATTCTGATTTGACCCGTTATTGGTAATGTTGACTTTGGTTACTTGGTTAAAGTGGAGTCCACTGGGTTTCTTCACTGTAAAGTTACTATTTTTGTTTTTGTAGCATATAAGTAATTTGTTGGAAGGTATTTTGAAATTATGTGAATCTCTTGTTGCTCATCAAAATTTTACCTACCAGTTTTAGCATCATTAATAATTCTCACTGGAATTAATTATTACTGGGTTGGTTGCCAAATGAGAGTAACCCAGCCACTTTGTCTGTACTTACTAGTTGATATTCCGTTATGACAGAGCCAGCCAAACCTCCCTGTCTCTATTCCTTGAATTACAGTATGAGCTTATGGGTTCCTACTTTATTTAGCAGGTTATGATCTATTCCTGTCATTTATTTTGAAGCTCAGATTGTTCCAGGTTTCCCAGTGGATCCAGCTTCAGGCCGGCTTCTTTGTTGTGTGTCCTTATCGTTATTATTAGCTCTTACTTACTTTTTTGGAACAACAAGATATTTGGGCTCCTATTTTGCTTTCCTGCCCCAGCAGTAGAATCAAATGCTTCTCAGTATGAAACCTTGGATTCCTTTTTTTTCTTCTTTTAATTGAGGTATTATTTATAAGCAGAGATATGAACATTCAGTTTAATAGATTTTGACAGTTGCGTACATCTGAATAAGTATCACCACAGCCAAGATGTAGAATATTTCTGTCTTCAAAATTTAGTCATAACCTCTGTCTTCCAGTGCTCCTGCCCCACAGCTGAGAGGCAGCACTTTGTTAAACTCCTTCTACCATAGATTAGTTTTCCTTACGCTTCTGCTTCATGTACATGGAATCGTACGTTCAGTAGTTTTTGGTCTGGCTTCTGTATCAGTCTAAGTCCAGTCATGAGAGACAAACTATATAGTAATTTGAACATCAAACATTTAATATAAATAATTATTGACTATAACAGAGAAATGCAGTAATGAGGCGTTGGCTGGTAAGAAGTAAAGAATGTGTGTGTGTTAGTCTCTCAGTCGTGTCCGACCTTTTGTGACCCCCTGGACTGCAGCCTGCCAGGCTCCCCCGTCCATGGAATTCTCCAGGCAAGAATACTGCAGTGGGTTGCCATTTCCTTCTCCAAGAAGTAAATAATGTAGAAATATTAAAAGCTATACAGAGAGGCTACTACTCCAGGGTAGAGTACTCTCCCCAGCCACTAGCTGACATCCAGACCTTGTTGAACAGAGCGTGGCCAGAACTCACTGAATGGTAGAGAAACTGCTGTGATGCCACACTGGCAGAACTTTCTGGAAGTCTGCCCTTCAGAACTCACTGAAGATCCACCCCGCCAAGGAAGGCTATACAAGGGAAAGGGTCTCACCAAAGGCAGTTCACTATAAAACCACCAGAGTGAGGGTCTTGGGAGACGGTGCAGGTCCCTGCGTCCTCGTGGCCACTGTGCAGTCTGCAAGAGAACCCGAAGAAGCTGTAGGACCCGTGGGTGCCCCACTAGAGAAGGGGCCAGTGCTGTGGGAACCAGGTCCTGGAGAAGCCGTGTGCACTGTCCGGCCTGCTGAGCAAGCACGCTGGGATCCAGAAACAAAATGCTTTCCTCCCGAAGTTTTTACTACAGCTTCTACTGACAAAGCTTAACGTTATGCCAGCTGGCAAAGGAAAAAAATATTTAAAGGGCTCAGATCCATTTCCACAGAGCAGGCAAAAAAAAAGGATGAATTTGAAACTGAGAGGCAAAATTGGATTATTAGTGCAGGTTACATTTTCTTACTTCTTTGGAATCTTTTAAATTTTTGAGAATGTAGAGACCAAGTGATACTATTTACCTCCAGAGAAGAGCTTATGCTACCTCTGTTTAGGAAGTAGAATGGAAGGCTGAGTTCTGATTTATCTTTGACTTGTGGCTGGGCCTTGTGGTACCTGAGTTTGTGTTAGTTCACTGTTCGCTTCAAATGTATTGAGGGTGGTGTCAGCACTGTTTTTTGTCAAGCGGGCTTGGTATCTGACGACTGGGGTTTTCAGAGATCTCTTATGCTTTACAGTCGTGCCCCCAGCTTTTTGAGATGAGTAATATTTCTCTCTGTTTTATAGCCTTGGCTGCCAAATGTTTTTGCTTTGTCTTTCCTGTCTTTATTCTTCTCAAAAATTAGCATATACATGCATATTTTATTTTATCTTTCTTATAGGAAAAGTATTTGCATACTATAATACTCATGTTGTGCTTTTTTTTTTTTACTTAGCATATGATAAAATCACTTTATATTACTTCATAGAGAGTTTTATTCTCTATTTTTTTTGATTGGTTGTATATAGTACTCCATGGTGTGTATTTTTGTCAATGGTTTCTTTAGCCAGTCTCCCATGTTGGGATATTTATGTGGTTCCCATTATGTTGCAGTAAGAAATTATACTGTAATGAAAAATCTTTGATGTATGTATTTTCACATCCTTAGAGTATATTCTCTCTCAACCCTTTCCAAACAGAATTTTGCCCTCAGTATTCCAGAGCAGCTACTCTTGTCAAGGACTTCAGTGACCTCCATGCTGCTAAATATTGTAAACAATTCTAAGTCCTCATCTCATATGAACTCAGTCTGCACTCACTCCTTTGATAGTGTCATTCAGTCTTATGTCTTTATTTACTATCTACAGGTTGATAACTCCCAGATATCTGTATCTAATCCACATTTCTTTCCTAGGTTCCAGACTCATATGTCCAACTGCTTACTTGACATTTCTACTTGGGTGTCTAATAGATATCTCAAGCACGTTTGCCGGAAATTAACTTTTCATTGTTCCATCTCCCACCCCCAAGCCCCATCTCTTCAACCTGTAGTCTTTTCCATCTTGCTGATGGCAGCTCCATCCTTCTACTTGTTCAGAATGTCAAGTCATCCCTGATTTCTCCCTTCCATTCCCCGTATCCAATCTGTCAGGAGATCCTTTAGCTATACTTTAAAAACATCTGGAATCTGGCCGCTACTGACCACCTCCACCCCGGTCTGAGCTATTAATCCTAATATTGCTTACCTGGATTACTGTAGCCAGCCTTCTAACTGGTTGCTTCTACAGTTTATTTTCAAAACGGCAGCCAGAGTGATCTTTTAAAAATATGTCAGATCATGATTCTTCTTTAGTATCTGCCCTCTGACTTCCCATCTTACTAACAATAAAAGTTAAAGTTCTTCCAGGGGTTAATAAGGCCTAGACATTGTGGCTCAGGTCATTTCTGTGATCTCATCTATGTTCCTAACCCCTCTTGCATGCTGATCCCTTGTGCTCAAGGTACACAGGCTTTCTTGCTGCTGCTGCTGCTGCTGCTGCTGCTAAGTCGCTTCAGTCGTGTCCGACTCTGTTCGACCCCATAGACGGCAGCCCACCAGGCTCCCCGTCCCTGGGATTCTCCAGGCAAGAACACTGGAGTGGGTTGCCATTTCCTTCTCCAATGCATGAAAGTGAAAAGTGAAAATGAAGTCGCTCAGTTGTGTCCAACTCTTAGCGACCCCATGGACTGCAGCCTACCAGGTTCCTCCATCCATGGGATTTTCCAGGCAAGAGTACTGGAGTGGGGTGCCATTGCCTTCTCCACAGGCCTTCTTACTGTTCTTTAAATAAGCCCAAGCATCTTTCTGGCTTAATGACCTTTGCCGTTGCACTTCTGTTTCTTCTGCCTAGAATTTTATGCCCCTTGCATAGCTTGATTTATCATCCTCTTCGGGTTTTTGCTCATCTGTTTACAGTTACAACCCTCTGATGTCTCTTTCCCTCAGCCCTCCAGTATTCTTGTCATTGTTGCATGCTTTTCCCCCTCCTTTAAGAGTTTATCATGTTGTGATATATACTATATACAAGTTACTTATTTATATAAATATTTATCAAGATCCTGAGCTCACTAAAGGGATTGCTGACTGGTTCCTTGCTATATTTCCAATACTTGGAATAGTGTTTGTCATGTAGTAGATAATCAGTAGTTGTTGAATGAGTAATATTGAATGATTGAATTAGTCCTGTCTGAAGCTCAGAGCTCTTTAAATGTTAAGTTTAAATCATTTTTTTCAACATACAGTGTTTCTCAAACTTTAGCCTGCCTCGTGGTCAGAAGAAGGAAAAACTGAAATTTCCATTTACTGTGGAAGTACATCTAGAATAATTGTTTTAAATATTATAAATGTATGTGAAAATTATCAGAAAAAAAAATGGTAGAAAAATATAGGATTTTTATAGGGATTCCCTGGTGGCTCACTGTGAAGAATCTGCCAATGCAGGAGACATGGGTTTGATCCTTGGTCCAGGAAGATCCCACGTGTGTGGAGCAGCTAAGCCCCCGTACTACATCTATTGAGTCTGTGCTCTAGAGCCCGGGGAACTACAACTACTGAAGCCCTAGAGCCTGTGCTTCACAACAAGAGAAGCCACTGCAATAAAAAGCCCGTGCACTGCAAGTAGAGAGTAGCTCCCACTCGCTGAAACTAGGGAAAAGCCTGTGCCGAGATTTAAGACCCAGCACAGCCAATAAATAGGTAAAATTAAGAAGAAGAGGATTTTAATAGATCTTGCAGGACTCACAAAGGGAAGCAACGGGGTATTAGAGGGGGACAAGGATAATTTATAGAGAATATAATTTAAAGAGTAAATAGAATAAATATGTTGCTTAGATGGCAAGGAGAGATCTGACAGGGTGTAGGTGAGTGGGGTTTAAAGTTGTTAGTAGGTGAAGTTTGTTCTTTTTTGTGGGAGTGGTATTCTTTACAGACTTTAAAAAAAGTTTTTTAAAATTTTTAATTGTAAGATAATTGCTTTACAATAAATATTGTGTTGGTTTTTTGCCATACTAAACTTTGTTCTTAAAACTTATGTCTCTTTTTACCCCTAATTTTATTTTCTGACTCTGTCTTCACACTTTGTCTGCTCCTTTCCCTGATTGTAGAACTACATATCTATTCTATCTTGCTTTATATTATATTACATACTCTTCTATATTATGATTCAGAAAATTATCTTGGTAGTATTGTCCTTTGGCTGTGTGTGTGCATGCTAAGTCGCTTCAGTCATGTCCGACTCTTTGTGACGCTATGGACTGTAGCCCTCCAGGCTCCTCTGTCCATGGGATTCTCCAGGCAAGAATACTGGAGTGGGTTGCCGTGCCCTCCAGGGATCAAACCTGTGTCTCTTATGTCTCATGCATTGGCAGGCGGTTTCTTTACCGCTGATTTGTCATTTATTTCATTATTTTAAGGTAAGAGCTCTGTTTTTTTTTGTTTTTGTTTTTTTTTTTTGTAAAAAAAACTAAATTTTTTCTTAGTCTTTATCTGTCATTCAGTTCAGTTCAGTTCAGTCGCTCAGTCGTGTCCAACTCTTTGCAACCCCATGAATCACAGCACGCCAGGCCTCCCTGTCTATCACCAACTCCTGGAGTTCACTCAAACTCACGTCCATCGAGTCGGTGATGCCATCCAGCCATCTCATCCTCTGTCATCCCCTTCTCCTGCCCCCAATCCCTTAACTCTCCTTTAAAATTTTTTACTTTATCTAAAATAGAATTCTTAGTTCTAGTTGTATTTACTTCCTGCTCCATCCCTCTTATCTGAGCCTTTATTTTCTGATTTCTTACAGCTGCCTCGGGTTCATATAGATTCCATAGCATCTAGGATTTGCACATTGTGGTGTGGATGTGCTATAAACATTAGTGAATGAACTTCTAAGCTATAATAATAGAATTTCTACCCAGTTGCATTTTTTTCTTCTACCTCATCAGGGATACCTTTCTTGATTAAAGCCATTCATTCTTTGAGCCTATACTGATGGAATGTTTATGTTAAGGAGTACATTATAATACTCCATTTTTAATAACTGGGTTGTGTGGTATATATGTGTATGTGTGTGTTAGTTGACATCCTACTGTTTCATTGCTTTACTGATGAATAATTTAACATATTCTGCTAAATGGAAAGTTTTGTGGAGTAATTGTTTTTACCTGTCTTTTGGATGGATTCTTTGCCTGGTGCTTATATACACTATGTTAGAGTGTGACAGCTTCATGTGATGGAAACTCAAGTAGAGTGACTTAAACAAAGAGTTTTTTTTTTTCCCCCCCTTTGGGTAACAGGAAATATGGATATAGGCAGTCCAGGGTTTATGGCATTCCCCCCATGCCATCAAGACACTGGCTCCTTCTGTGTTTCTTCCCTGCTATCCTGGGAGGGTGGCTTTTGCACTGTGGATTGCAGGATGGCTGTTTACTTCCCAGACATCTTAGGTTTTTTTTTCCTCCTTCTTCTTTTTTTTTAGTAGCAAAACAGTAGTTTTCTTTCAGTCCTTGCTCCTAAGCCATATGCTTTCATCTCATTGGTTACAGCTGGGTCATGTGGCTGTTACAGGGAGTCTGGGAAGTTTGATATTTTAAGCATTACAGATGCCTTATCCAAAATTAGTGTTCTGTTAATAAGGAAGAAAGTGAGAATTTGAGGTAGGCCACTTTAGCAGTTGTTGGATGGTATGCAGTCACACAACTCTCCATTCCTTAAAGCAGCGTTGCAAGTTAGATAGTGTGTTTGTTGCAGAGTAGAAACTGGGAGTCACAGAGGCTAAGCAATTTTTTCAGAGTCATATAGCTAGTAATTGATAGAGTCAGGGTATAAATATATGTGCATCTCTCTCCAGTGACCATGCTCCTTCCATTACATGAGCTCTTTATACTGTCCTTTTAGCAGTCTAAGTAAAGAGTTTGTACAAGTAGTATTTAAGATATCTTAATAAAATGTGATTTTTTTTTTTTTTTAGGCTAGTTTGTTCCTGTTTAAAAAATTATAGTGAACACCACCAGAGGGTTTCTGATGCTTGATCTTCTGGATATGTAAAACCGATGAGATTCTTGTTATGTCAGAATCAAGATAAATTGTGAATGTTTTGAATAACTTTTTTGAGGTTCAGATAGAGAATTATCATGAGGACTGGGCCTGACTCTTCAAATTACCCTAGGCATAATGATATTTAATAAGCTGGGGATTGTCAGAAAGTGAATCATTTCATGTTTTTTTTTTTTTTTTTTTTTTTTTTACTGAGTTCATTAGTGTTCTGTGATTTATAATCACCAAAACACCTAAATACTATTACAGTTGACCCTTGAACAACATGGGTTTGAACTGCACAGATCTACTTGTACTTGGATTTTTTTTTCCAATAGTATATATACATTAGAAGTTGGTTGAATCTTTGGATGCGGAACTGTGGATACAGAGGAGCTACCTAGATGGAGGGCTGACTGTAAGTTATAGGTGGATTTTTGACTGCTCTGAAGTTGTTCAAGGGTCAGTTGTATTTCTTAGCATATCTGACCAAAAAACCTAATATGTCAAACCATAAAATGTCCCCAGTCTTATATTGATCAGTGTCCTCAAATTGGTGAAACAGTACCCATTTTGTTTTATATCCTTTAAATTTTTTATTTGCAAATATTGTTACTTGATATACCTGTTTGGGCTGCATCATTTTTCCCTTTGTAGTCTTACTGGGAACTACTTATTAAAATGTGTTTGTGTAACTTATAAAGATGTCAAAGAGCTTATAATAACATTATGTATAGGTGGATATATGACAACAAGTAGAAATTGTTAATTGGGAGAAAAGCCTAAATTCTCTTCTCCACTCTCCTCCTCTGCCAGAATTCAAGTCTCCTGGACCTCAAGATTTATAATTTGGTTGGGGAAGAAGGTTTGTCTTAAGAAATAGTGGGAATTTCCTTATCTTTCCCAGTGGGGAATCTTTGAATGTCAGAATAATTAAACTTATCCATTCACAAAATACTTATTGAATTTTATATGCCAGACATGCTAAAGACATTTTAAAATGTTTTCTCATAGTATATAGGGAGGAAGTGATTACAGGCACAGGTTTGGGAGTTTGACAGGTCTGAGTTCACTTGTTTTGTTTGCTGGGTGTGTGATTTGTGGCAAGGTATTTGATCCCTGGAAGCCTCAGTTTTTTCATCCTATACGACTCATTTAATAGGATTTTGCGATGAATGCACCTGAAATGCTTAACCCAGTTTCTGGCTACTTGAGCATTTCAATAATTATCTGCTGAAGTGATGATGATGAAGATGTAGTAGGGAGTCAATACAGTGGAGGGAAAGTGAAGGTTTTTTTTGGGGGGGGGTGAGGTGGGGACAGGAGACTAAAACGTAGGAACAAGAGAAATAAATAACATGATTAGAAAAGCATATTAGGAAGATTGACATCCTCCGTGGTTTATATAGTCAAATCTCTACTAAATATAATCTTTTTTATTGACCCGTGGTATTTCTGCTTGATGAGAACAATTTTTCTTGAAAGTAAGGAACAACTCTGGGAAATCAGATTGCTTTGGTCTCAGAATGTCTTAGACTGGGCCTACTTTCTGGCTTTAATTGCCTTTTTGTAGATTTTCTTAAGCTTTCCTCATACTATACTTACACTTAAGCTTCCCCTGTACAATAATGAGGTATTTTTCTGGTTGTATGTTGAGAACAGCAATGGTGTTCATGTGTAAGAATGATTTTTGAAGTTTAAATGCAGTTGATGTACAGTGAGTTTGTGTATTAAGTTGCAGTAACAATTACTTTGGGTTGTAGCCCAAAATAGGCAAGTCAGGATTTGGGCGGAAAATACGGGAATATTTTTTAATGGTGTACGATTTGGGCTACATAACTGGGGCAAATATAATAAGACGATCCTCAATATGACTTAAATACCCCAGATTTACATGTGCAGCACTCAGGGGCAGCTCTGAAGTTCTTTTCAAAACACAAAGCCAGTGCAAGCTCCCACTTCTTCAGCATGCCCAGGAACTGAGCATAGAGGCAGAAGGAAGCAAGGCTCTCCACTTCCTTCACGACGGAGAAAAGAAGACATGGTTTTTATGTAAACTTTCCCTTGAAATTTATCTCAGAGAAGCTATGAAAAATTATTTTACTTATGCAAAAGTCTACTCTGGGAAGGTGACATTTTTTAAAACTTCGTTTCTTTGTCATGGCTGTGCTGGGTCTTCGTTGCTGTGTGTGGGCTGTCTCTAGTTGTGGCAAGTGGGGGCTAGTCTTAGTTGCCATGTGCAGGCTTCTCACTGCAGTGGTTTCTCTTCTGGTGGAGCACAGGCTGTAGGCACAGAGGCTTGAATAGTTTGTGGTGCACAGGCTTAGCTGCCCTGCCGCGTGTGGAATCTTCCCAGACCAGGGATTGAGCTCATGTCCCCTGTGTCGGCAGACAGATTCCTGTCCACTGTACCACCAGGGAAGTGCATGGGACATTTTTAAAAGGAAGAAATAGACAGCTAGCGTAGGAAGCCTGTTATAAATCAGGAATTAAGGGGTTTAGAAAAGTGATGATCAGAAGATATGGGAAAAAATGATAATGGTTTATATCCCCAATTAATTCTGATTTT
Organism: Bos mutus; assembly: GCF_027580195.1. Lineage (NCBI taxonomy): Eukaryota > Metazoa > Chordata > Mammalia > Artiodactyla > Bovidae > Bos > Bos mutus. The sequence continues at coordinate 33,790,796 of NC_091635.1, forward strand.
CCTTTGACACTTTATTGTTTATCGATCGCTTCGTAGGTGCCAGACTGTGCTAAGTGCTTTTTACTTGCTGTAGTTCCCTTAATTTCCACAACAGATGATTGGAAAGGTACTTTTCTATTACTAGGTACAATTTACAACGTGGGAAATTGAGGCTTTGAAAGGCTGGTTTGTTCATACTCACCCAACTAGTAACTGATGAGGGGAATGTCCCCCAAATTGCAGTTCTTGCCATTACACTATTATGTCTCTTACTTGTTTTATGTGATGATTCAGGATAGATATTGGGAAACGTGATTTCTATTACTGGTTCTGACTTGGCGAAAATTCTGGGAAAATTGAGCCATCTGCTTTGCATCTTCTTCTGAGCCTTCTTCTCATCAAACTTGGCCTCCCTTCTGGTATCTCTGCTTCCTGTGTCTGTCAGTTTCAGAAACCAGAGGCTGGTACTGGCATTATCCATAAATGTTTGAAACAGACAGCTGGAAATAGGGTAGAAGCCAAATAAAGGGATATATAGCATTTTTGAAATTTTGAAAATGATCCGATTCGATCAGTTTGTTTGACTGTGTCCATATTTCATAATGAAATCATGGAAAAGCTTGCCTTGACAGACAGATAACCTGATCAGAGTAGTTAATTTCTTATTACAACCAATCATCATTATTGTTATCCCTGCATTAACTGTTTTGGTCAACAAAAGTTACTGTTTTTGTGGGTAACTTATTTTGATCTCCTTAATGATAACATAGCTATTGTATTAATTGCTTTCAAGACTATGAGTTCATTGACAGTTTTGGGTTTTAGGTTATCATAGAGTCTGAGACCATCCAGTCATTGCTTGCAAAGTAAATTATTTCCCAATTAATGTATTGACATAGATGGATTCTTGTTGTTATAAGCCCTATTAGTGTTTTGTCACTGATAAGAATGTTTGATTACAGTGTCTTGTATAAACTGTCCTAGAAACCATCCTTAGGTTCCCTGGTGGCTCAGACGGTAAAAGCATCTGCCTACAATGTGGGAGACCCGGTTTCGATCCCTGGATCGGGAAGATCCCCTGGAGAAGGAAATGGCAACCCACTCCGGTGTTCTTGCCTGAAAAATCCCATGGATGGAGAAGCCTGGTGGGCTACAGTCTGTGGAGTCACAAAGAGTCGGACACGACTGAGTGACTTCACTTTCACTTTCATGAAGAGAGTGGGTTTTGTGATTGTATTTTTAAGATAGGAGATATGATGAGATAATGTTACTTACACTTTTTTCTTTATTTTTTAGCCCCTAAAAAATGGTCAGTAAGCCAGCAGCATAATTTTATGTTAATTCATTAGGATTATTTTCACCCACTATCTAAAAGGTGGGTAGACAAGCGTGTAAAGTTTTTTGTACTACTAGACATTTTGTGAATACCTCTATCACTGAGTTTTATAATAAGCCATTTATAAGGTTTCTTATTCACCTGTGATACAGCTCTAAGTTTCTTGAGGGCAGGATAGTGGCACTATCCTAGTATCCAGCATTGTGCTGGGCACATATTAATAGACACTTAAGAAATGTTTTCTTAATCCTGTCAGTAATCTCTCCTTCTTGTAAATTCCATTACCTTTTGTATTTCTCTTGTGATACCTCACACTTTCTATTTTGCATTTTACTATGGTTCTCTTTTCCTTAATTCTGTTTACCAGACTGGATACTCCTTTTAGGCAGGAACTATTCTTAACCTTTGAAAAATTTCCTTCTATTCAAGGCCCCTTATGCTCAGCTCATTCATAATAAATGTTGAATAAATAGTAGATCAAAAAACATTTTATTTAAATAATTTATTTCTAGGTTAAAATTTCTAGTAAAATTTATTTTTAGGTTAAGATTGGAGGCAGTTTTGCCATCTGTATTTTTTGTGTTTTAGAAGCAGAGGAATCTTCTTAAGTGCAAGAATATAATTTGTAAAGAATTTTAGCTAACCTCTGTTACTGAAATAAAAGTTTTTGCTGCGTGTGTATGTGTTTTGGTTGTTTCTTGATGTTATTTATAAGAATGCTTAGTGCCTAAACTTTGTCTCTAAAATAGCAGTGTAATTTTAACTTCACAGGCAAGCTGGACTGGTTCATTATATGGTTTGGAGAAACCAAGGGAAAGCAAATGATGCAGGAAGTGGTAGTGGCAGTTCTGTAAATACTCCACTTTTCACTTGACCTTTTACTGACCTGATGACAAAACACTTCGGTAAAGTAACTTTGAACTATTTTATTAGAAAATGGGTGTATTAAGAAGGATCTAAACTTAAAAATGGGCTTCCCTAATAGCTCAGTTGGTAAAGAATCTGCCTGCAATGCAGGAGACTCTGGTTCAATTCCTGGGTCAGGAAGATCCGCTAGAGAAGGGATAGGCTGCCTTCTCCAACATTCTTGGGCTTCCCTGTGATTCAGCTGGTTAAGAGTCTGCCTGCAATGTGGAGACCTGGGTTTGATTTCACATTCCAGACATCCTGGAATGTGAAGTCAATTGGGCCTTAGAAAACATCACTACGAACAAAGCTAGTGGAGGTGATGGAATTCCAGTTGAGCTTTTTCAAATCCTGAAAGATGATGCTGTGAAAGTACTGCGCTCAATATGCCAGCAAATTTGAAATACTCAGCAGTGGCCACAGGACTGGGAAAGTTTTAATTCCAATCCCAAAGAAAGGCAATGCCAAAGAATGCTCAAACTACCACATAATTGCACTCATCTCACATGCTAGTAAAGTAATGCTCAAAATTCTCCAAGCCAGGCTTCAGCAATATGTGAACCATGAACTTCCTGATGTTCAAGCTGGTTTTAGAAAAGGCAGAGGAACTGGAGATCAAATTGCCAATATCCTCTGGATCATGGAAAAAGCAAGAGAGTTCCAGAAAAACATCTATTTCTGCTTTATTGACTATGCCAAAGCCTTTGACTGCGTGGATCACAATAAACTGTGGAAAATTCTGAAAGAGATGGGAATACCAGACCACCTGACCTGCCTCTTGAGAAACCTATACGCAGGTCAGGAAGCAACAGTTAGAACTGGACATGGAACAACAGACTGGTTCCAAATAGGAAAAGGAGTATGTCAAGGCTGTATATTGTCACCCTGCTTATTTAACTTATATGCAGAGTACATCATGAGAAACGCTGGGCTGGAAGAAGCACAAGCTGGAATCAAGATTACTGGGAGAAATATCAGAAACCTCAGATATGCAGATGACACCACCCTTATGGCAGAAAGTGAAGTGGAACTAAAAAGCCTCTTGATGAATGTGAAAGAGGAGAGTGAAAAAGTTGGCTTAAAGCTCAACATTCAGAAATTAAGATCATGGCATCCGGTCCCATCACTTTATGGGAAATAGATGGGGAAACATTGGACACAGTGGCTGACTTTATTTTTCTGGGCTCCAAAATCACTGCAGATGGTGACTGCAGCCATGAAATTAAAAGACGCTTACTCCTTAGAAGGAAAGTTATGAGCAATTTAGATAGCATATTAAAAAGTAGAGACATTACTTTGCCCACAAAGGCCCGTCTAGTCAAGGCTATGGTTTTTCCAGTGGTCATGTATGGATGTGAGAGTTGGACTGTGAAGAAAGCTGAGTGCTGAAGAATTGATGCTTTTGAACTGTGGTGTTGGAGAAGACTCTTGAGAGTCCCTTGGACTGCAAGGAGATCCAACCAGTCCATTCTGCAGGAGATCAGCCCTGGGATTTCTTTGGAAGGACTGATGCTAAAGCTGAAACTCCAATACTTTGGCCACCTCATGCGAAGAGTTACTCATTGGAAAAGACTCTGATGCTGGGAGGGATTGGGGGTAGGAGGAGAAGGGGACTACGGAGGATGAGATGGCTGGATGGCATGACCGACTCGATGGATGTGAGTTTGAGTGAACTCTGGGAGTTGGTGATGGACAGGGAGGCCTGGCGTGCTGCGACTCATGGGGTTGCAAAGAGTTGGACACGACTGAGCGACTGAACTGAACTGAAATGATATCTAGTACAGGTCAATACAGCTCATAGTTTTTAAAATTGTAAGTCTATACTGAATGCATTGCTCTGTGACTTGCTTTTTTGCACTTAAAGCTTGGAGGGTTTTAACCTTAGAATAGATGTACTGCATACCATTTAAACTATACATGGTGTTCCATCATTCATAGTATTTCATATGAATACTATGAAATTTGATCATTTCCCTTTTAATGGGTCATCCCTTCCCTTCGGTCTCCCTCATTCTCTTTTTAAAAAAATTAGTAAGCTTTATGTTTTAGAGCAGTTTTGGATTCACAGCAGAATTGAGAAAGTGCAGAGTTCCTGTGTACCCCTATCCCCACATACATACAACCTTCCCTGTAGTCGATATCCTGCATTTCTGATGAACCTACGTTGACACATCATCATCACCCAAAGTCCATGGTTTATATTAGGGTTCATCCTTGTATATATTCTGTGTGTTTTGACAAGTGTATAATGACATATATCTACCATTATAATATCTTACAGAATAGTTTCACTGCCCTAAAAATCCTCTACTCTGCCTGTTCATCCCTCCCTCCCCTTCAGCTCCAAGCAGCCACTGTTTTTAGTATTCATAGCTTTGCCTTTTGCAGAATGTCATGCGGTTGGAATATTACAGTATGTAGTCTTTTTAGATTGGCTGCTTTCAGTTTTTTAATATGCACTTAAGTTTCCTCTATATCTTCTCATAACTTGATAGCTCACTTCTTTTTCATGTTGGATGATTATCCAATACCTGGATACTATAGTTTATTTATTCGCTGACCTGCTTAAGGACATCTTGGTTGTTTCCAAGTGTGGATAGTTATAAATAAAGCTGCTATAAACTCCCACGTTGTCCTTTACTTTTCATATGCTGCTAGAGGGAGCATCCTCGTGTGGCCATCACAGTAAGATGATTGAGCGTAAGATGGAGCCTATTATCAGTTTCTCCTCTTGCTTGAGAAGCTAATTGCCCTGCATTCATTCCTGTGCCCTCAAATCTTGAATGAGATTGCATAATTTGAAGCTCTTCAGTGCAGTTCAGAATTGATATGTTAGGGAAATTATCAGAGTTTATCTGTGGACAGAACTCAGGTAATTCTGTTCAGTTCAAGACTTCTCTGGATATAACTTGTTCAAAAAAGTTCTAGAAGACATTTTATGATTGTTGTATATTGTAGTGGATATTCTAGATTTCCCTTAGTCCTTCCATCTCTATGTTTTCACTCTTTTATCTTTGATTATGTACTTCCAAAGTTATTTCATGGAATGTGTCTGAGGTATTTCGCAATTTACCTATTCAATGGAAAGCCATTCTTGATAATATACTGGTCATTCTACATGCCTTTCAGAGATGAAAAACATGCAGCTTCCAGATAGTGGGCAAATGATTCTTCTTTCTTGTATTGATTTTGTCCTTTTATTGTTTATCTTTTTTTTAATGTAGAGTTTTTCAAAGTTCCAGTTTATGCAGCTGGATTTATTTTTTTAACTAGTATTCCCATGGTTCACATTATTGCATCTGTCATTGGTTATTTCCTTTTCCTGTTATAGTTACGTGCATACTCTTTTGAGCTCTTCTGTCCTCTCTTTCTCTTTTAGATTACTTATGAGTCCCTTTTTTGGAACCTGTTAGGCCTTTAAACAAATATTTGCTAAATGCTTTTTATGTACCAGCTTCTGTGTCAGGTGCTAGGTTTTCACTGGTGACCTTGCTGATGTGGAAAAGTTAAAGGGAATACTGTGATTATTTAGCCCAAATGGTACAGATGTGCTTAGGAGTTAATTATATTATTATATAAATATTTAAATGAAGGAGGCCTATTGTGCTCCTTTTTGAGTAACAGTAAGAAAAGGGCTTTAAGTGTGCAGGAGGGGTGAACATTGAAAATGAAAATTGATTGCCCACTAATAAAATAGTTCAAAAATGTATGAGATATATAGGATATTGAGCGTCCAGCCTTGATGGAACATTAGGATGAGAATAGTCATTACTTTCTGAACTGTTCAGACCAGGTGTCACAAACATAAAAGCTTAGGGGCCATGTAGATAACATAAGGTCTGAATCAGTTATAAGACAGTTAGAAATGATTGGGATTCTATGAATGTTATTTGTTATTCTCCTGCCAGAGATTCACTTGCCAGGAATTTATTTGATTTCTCCTAGAGAGTTAACAGTAAAAAAGAAAAAATTGGATCTAAAACTTGGAAAAGTAGAGTGAAATTTAGCCATATATTACTGTCATAAATCCAATTAGATCAAACTGTCATTTTCCACTTAGCTTCAATTTTGTAGTTTCTATATTAATATTTTATTACAATAAATTTTCTAGTGGTGTGTTAACTTAAAGTCATTTTTATCAAAATGTAGCAATGAGATGGATAATTAGCCTTAAATAAGTATTTATGTTTCATTATATTCTTTATACATTTTAGTCAATTTTTATAAAATGTTTTAGGACTAGCAAAGACAAAAAACCTCTGTACTTCAAAAAGTGATTATAATTATAATTAATTTCATTCATCAGTTTTTCTTAACTTTAGAATGTTGTCTTGGTTTATTTTTAGGTATAAAGTTTTTACTCTTTTGACTCCTAGTTTTAGTAAATTTTAAGTAGTAATTTTTCTTCTAATAATAATCTGTATCTATATGTTTGTTTTCCTTTTGCAGCTTTGAAGAACTGTACATAGTAGTAAGGTCTGAGTTAGGCAAAAGTTGAATTATGACTAGAATTTCTTGGTTTTTCTTCAGATAAAAATTTGAACTTGTCCAGAATTCGTATACCCTTCTCTGACACACAGTCACCTTAGTCTTTATTCCAGTTAGTTCATAACCGGTTTTTGTCTATTGAGATTATATTAGTCCCTTTACCAAGTTAATAATCTAATGAATCAAGTCTTTGCTCAATTTTTCATTGATTTATTTACTAATTTAAGAAGTGTTGAAAGCCTACTATGAGCTGGGCATTGAGTATAAAAAGGGTAAGATGAGGTTGCTCTATGTGGGTTTGCTTTCAACAGTGATATACCAGCTGAAGAAATTAATTGATTAATTCATTAAGTATTTGGTATCTACTGTTTACCAGGTATTATTCTCCAGTTAGATAGCATATTCAAAAGCAGAGACATTACTTTGCCAACAAAGGTTCATCTAGTCAAGGCTATGGTTTTTCCTGTGGTCATGTATGGATGTGAGAGTTGGACTGTGAAGAAGGCTGAGTGCTGAAGAATTGATGCTTTTGAACTGTGGTGTTGGAGAAGACTCTTGAGAGTCCCTTGGACTGCAAGGAGATCCAACCAGTCCATTCTGCAGGAGATCAGCCCTGGGATTTCTTTGGAAGGAATGATGGTAAAGCTGAAACTCCAATACTTTGGCCACCTCATGCAACGAGTTGACTCACTGGAAAAGACTCTGATGCTGGGAGGGATTGGGGGCAAGAGCAGAAGGGGACGACGGAAGATGAGATGGCTGGATGGCATCACTGACTCGATGGATGTGAGTCTGAGTGAACTCCGGGAGTTGGTGATGGACAGGGAGGCCTGGCGTGCTGCGATTCATGGGGTTGCAAGGAGTTGGACACGACTGAGCAACTGATCTGATCTGATCTGATCTGATTCTCCAGTTATGGGCTTATCACAGTGAGTTAAATAAGCAGCTTTCATGACCTCTTGAAGATTATATTCTAGTAGGGGAACTGATAATAAACAGGTTATAATATATCATTTAGAGATAAATATTTGAAGAAAAATAAAGACTAGAAAGAGATGGATGAGAGCTTTGGCGCATACATCATTACACCCAGTTGCTCCCCTTGAGTTAAAGGAGGTGGTCTTTTGTAGCCCTGTTCTAATGAGTCATTGGTGGCTCTCATCAGTACTGAGCAGTTCTCTGCCAGTAACTCCTGAGGATATGGATGTGCTGATCCTATAATGAGGATCAGGGTGGGACATCATGGTGTCCACTAAAGCAGGATCTTTTTTCTCCCCCCGCCCCAAATGAGTTGTATCAAAATGTTTCTTTATGCATTGGCAAAGACTAACACCAATCTGTAACAGTACTTAATTTTTTTTTTTTTTTTAAGGTAAAATATGTTGACATGTATAGTAGTGCCACAAAAAAAATAAACATTTTAAAAACAAGAACCAAATGGAATACTACTTTTGGAATTTTTAATTTGGATCATTGTATTTAGAAATTTTGTTTCAGCTCTTTTAAACAGACTTATTAAGTGTTTCTTATTTAAGAAGAGATGCTGAGGAGGACAGCTCGTGTTTGAACATCAAATATGGCCTTAAGCATTTATTAGCAGTGTAACTGTGAGCATGCGATTTCACTTTTCTTTATTTCAGCTTCCTTTTAAAAATGAAGCACATACTACCTGTGTTAAGGAGGTTTTGATGAGGACTAAATTAGATCATATATATATAATATTTTGCATAATATATATTTTCTGACTTGTAACACACAGAAAATCTGATACATAATGTTCTCTTCTAAGAAAATTTTAAGAGTTATAAAACTTACTATTCAAATTTCATAGTATGTTTTAAAACATGAAGTATATTTTTTATATACCCCAACATATAATTTTTTCAAGTCTTTCAAATATTAGTGAAGTAAGTACCTATCAAGCTTAGAACTTCTTGCTGAGTCTCAGATAGTCTTTTATTTTTATTTTTATTTTTTTAATTTTATTTTATTTTTAAACTTTACATAATTGTATTAGTTTTTGCCAAATATCAAAATGAATCCACCACAGGCATACATGTGTTCCCCATCCTGAACCCTCCTCCCTCCTCCTCCCCACACCATCCCTCTGGGTTGTCCCAGTGCACCAGCCCCAAGCATCCAGTATCGCGCGATCAACCTGGACTGGCAACTCGTTTCTTACATGATATTCTACATGTTTCAATGTCACTCTCCCAAATCTTCCCACCCTCTCCCTCTCCCACAGAGTCCATAAGACTGTTCTATACATCAGTGTCTCTTTTGCTGTCTCGTACACCAGGTTATTGTTACCATCTTTCTAAATTCCATATATATGCTTAGTATACTGTATTTCTGTTTTTCCTTCTGGCTTACTTCACTCTGTATAATAGGCTCCAGTTTCATCCACCTCATTAGAACTGATTCAAATGTATTCTTTTTAATGGCTGAGTAATACTCCATTGTGTATATGTACCACAGCTTTCTTATCCATTCATCTGCTGATGGACATCTAGGTTGCTTCCATGTCCTGGCTATTATAAACAGTGCTCACGATGAACATTGGGGTACACGTGTCTCTTTCCCTTCTGGTTTCCTCAGTGTGTATGCCCAGCAGTGGGATTGCTGGATCATAAGGCAGTTCTATTTCCAGTTTTTAAGGAATCTCACACTGTTCTCCATAGTGGCTGTGCTAGTTTGCATTCCCACCAACAGTGTAAGAGGGTTCCCTTTTCTCCACACCCTCTCCAGCACTTATTATTTGTAGACTTTTGGATCGCAGCCATTCTGACTGGTGTGAAATGGTACCTCATAGTGGTTTTGATTTGCATTTCTCTGATAATGAGTGATGTTGAGCATCTTTTCATGTGTTTGTCAGATAGTCTTTTAAAGTAAGATTAGAAGGGAAAACACCCTAAAGATTGACTCTCAAGATGAATATGTAAAAGGAATATTTCATAAGTGCTTTAATATTTTTAGGATTCATCACCATATTTATTTTTACTGGTAAAAAGAATAAGTTATTTGTTAGTGTTCACTTTAAATCTTTGTTTTATATGGTATCTAATGACCTTGATAAATTCATGTATTAATCTAATAGTGTATAAATTCTTTTAGATTGTCTAAGCAAATCATACTGTTCATGAAAGGGGCATTTTTGTTTCTTCTCCATTTTTATACTTTCTGTTTCATGTTTTTTTTACTGACTAAAGACCTCTAGGACCATGTTAAGTGCAAGTGGTGATAATAAGTGGTCATATTCTTCAGTCTTGGGGAATGTTTGGAGTCATTCACCATTACATATGATGTTTGCTGTAGGCTTTTAAAAAGATACACTGTGTAGTATTAAAGAACTTTTCTTTATTTCTAATTTTGTATAAGTTTTAAAAAAATCATGAACAAGTATTAAATTTTATCAGTTGCTTTTGTTTCACTGATAAAAAAATTATTGATAAAATTGATTAAATTATTGATTATATGGTTTATTTCTTTTTTACATGGTTAATTGATTTCCATGTGTTAAATCACTTTTGCATTTCTGAATTAAACCTCCACTTCATCCTGATCTGTATATTGGTATATTTGATTTTACCAGTATTTTGTTTAGAATTTTTATATCTATGGCAAAAGGAGAGGTATGTAATATTTCTTTCTTATAGCAATCTTTTTGGCTTTTGTTAGGAAGCTTCTGCTATCTTTAGAAAACATGTTTGGAAATACTCCCAATTTTTCTACTGTCTGGGACAGTTTGTGTAAAATTGGTATTATTGCTTCTTTAAATTGTTGAAATCATCTGGTCCTAGAGTTTCTTTTGTGGGAATGTGTTTTTACTTCACTAAAAAAGTTCAGATTCATAGACTATTTAGCATAGTTTTACATTTAACACATGTATACCCACCGCTTAGAATCTTGTGTTCGCATATTGCTATAATTGCTCTATTATATGTGTGCCTTCCTTCCTTCATCCATCGTTTTGTCTTATTTTTTAATGCATTTCAAAGTAATTGGATATATCAGTATGCTTTCCTCTAAATATTGAAGCATGAATATCATTAAGTAAGGTTCAGTATTTTTTTTTATATTAAGTAAATTTATATGGAATATAATCCATAAATTTGGTGTGAACATTGACTTAGTTTTGACAAATATATGCATTTGTGTATCCCAAGCTCCCTCAAGATACGAAATATTACTATCACTGAAGAGTTTACTCATGCCTTTTCTTAATGAATTCTCATATCTGCCCTAAGAGACAACCGTTCTGATTTTGTAATTCTAATTTTTTCTTACCATATTCTTGCATACGTTTTAATGTAAGATGTTTTTACTCAGTGTAATATAGAGATTGATCTGTGTTGTTGAATGTATGAATAGTTCATACCTTTTAATTGCTGAGTAGTATTCCACTGTAAGAAAATATCATAGTTTATCCATTTTCCTGTTGTTGGACATCTGTGTTAGATTTTGGCTGTTATTAAATCTGCTCTGAAAATTGTACTAGTCTCTTTTAAGCACCTGTGTTTTCATTTCTTCTGGGTAAATATGTAAAGGGTGGAGTCATATGTTAGGTTTATGCTTTGTTTTAAAATAAACTCTCCAAAGCACATTGTACCATTTTACTCCTGAAATGGTGTATTAAGAATTTCAGTTGTCCGCCATCCTGGTCAATATTTGATATCATCAGACTTCACAGAATTGGTTCTTATGGTGGGAATATAGTGGTAGCTCACTGTAATTTGTACTTGCCCAATGACAGATGATGTTACGCTTTTTAATAAGTGTGTTAAAGAGAAGTCTATCTTTTTTTAAAAAGTGTCTATTCAAATCTTTCACCCTGTTAAAAATTGTCTCTTTATAAGTGAATTATAGATGTTTTTAATATATCTTGGAGATATATTTATGTTTATGTTAGGTATGTTTTGTTAGATGTTAGATATGTTTTGTACATAATTTCTCCCAGTTGGTGACTTGCCTATTCGTTTTCTTAATGGTATTTTTGATGAGCAGATTTTTTTTAAATTTTAATGAAATTTTATGGTTATTGGTTTCTGTGTCTAAGATTCCTTTGCCTTCTAAATAATGAAGATATTTCTCCTGTGTTTTCTTCTGAAAGCCTTATGATTTCAGCATTTATGTGATGTTTGATTTACTTTGAATTAACTTTCATGTATAGTGTGTGAGACACAGATCAAGGTTAATTTTTTAAAAATAGATATCTATTTGTTCCAGCACAATTTGTTGAAAAGACTTTGCTTTACCCATGAATGATTGTTGAAAGCGGATGACGGTGTAAGAATAGGTCTTCTTCTGGACTACCTATTGTGTTCCATTGATCTGTTCGATGAATCTTAGGCCAGTACTGTACTGTCACAATTACTGGGTCTTGTAAGTGCTTCAGCTTTTTGTTAGTTTTCAAGATTGCTTTGGATGTTCTAGGCTTTTTGCATTACCATATGCATTTTTAGAATCAGCTTCTCAGGTTCCACATACACAGAAAATGCCTGCTGGAATTTGGCTGAGATTGTATTGTTTCTTTAGAACAATATATGGAGAATTTATATTTTAAAGATATTGAACCTTCCATTCTATGAACATAGTATACAGACGTACTGTATTTTACTACACTTTGCTTTATTGTGCTTTGCAGTTACTGTGTTTTGTTTTGTTTGACAAAATTGAAAATTTGTGGCAACCCTGAGCCAAGCAAGTCTATTTGTACCATTTTTGCAACACTATTTGTTCACTTCATATCTCTGTCACATTTTAGTAATTCTTGCAATGTTTCAAATGTTTTCATTTTTTATTATATTCTGATGATCTGTGATCAATGATCTTTTTAAAATTGAGGTTACAGTATTAGTTTCAGGTATACAGCATAAAGATTCAATAATTTAAAGATTATATGCATTAAAACTTCTTACAAGACAATGATTATAATTCTGTATGTTATGTAATATCTTGCTTATCTATTTTATGCCCAGTAGTTTGTAGCATATCCCTTATTTGCTTCTCCCATTTGGTAATGCTAATTTATTTTCTATATGTGATCTATATGTGATGGGATATCTTTTCTCATTTTATATTTAACCTTTATGTGCCCATAGTCTTTTAGTAGAGTATTTAACAGAATAACAATATAATTTGAGTTTAAAGCTACCATCTCACTGTTTCATATTTTATCCACACATACTATGCTTTTTCTCTCACTTCTTACCTTTGGTTCAGTCATATATGTTAATTATTCTCTCTATTCCACTCCTGACGTTTTTGTTTTTGTTGTTATGCATTGAAAAATCTCTGTGGGATTCCCAGGTGGTACATTGGCATAGAAATACCTGCCAGTGTAGGAGGTGCAAGAAATGTGAGTTTGATCCCTAGGTCGAGAAGATCCCTTGGAGAAGGAAATGGCAACCTACTCCAGTATTCCTGCCTGGAAAATTCCATGAGCAGAGAAGCCTGGTGGGCTACAGTCCATGGGGTCACAAAGTGTTGGACATGACTAAGCACCCACACTCATCATATATTTTAAGCTTAACAAGTTATTAATGTAATTTTTTTAACAATTCTTGTTCATTTATATTTGCCAATATACTTACCTTTTTGTGGCTCTTCCTTCTGTGTTTTTCTGGCTCTCATTTTCCTTCTCTTGGAAGAACTCTGTTTTCGTATTTCTTTTACTGATAAATTCTTTTTGTTCTGAATCACCTTTATTTTAATTTTCAGAATATTTTAAACTGTTCATAGATTTCTTGATTGACACCTCTTTTCCTTCAAAAATTTTAAGAAGTCATTCCATTTTCTGTGTCATTCATCATTGCTGTTGAAAGTTTCCTCTCAGTCTACTGATTGTTGCTTCTTTCAGTGTGTTTATTTTTCCCCTAGCTGTTTAAAGATGTGGCTTTACATCTTATCAGTATTAGGAAATTCTTGATTATTATCACTTAATATATTGCTTCTTATTTTCTCCTTTCTTCTGGGATTTTAATGATATGTATATTAGAGTCTTTCAAAGGATTCCAAATGCCTCTCATACTCTTCCATATTTTTCAGCCTTTAATTTCTGTGTGCTTTAGTTTGGAGATTTGCTGTTAACCTCTGTTCTAAATTCACATTTGCTCTGTTCAGTCTGCTGCAGGTTTCAGGTACTGACACTTGGGAAATTTTGCTGTTAAGAGCAAGCATAAAGGAGCAGTAATTGGACCACGTGGGAATAAAGAGAGGGGCTTACTTATTGGCTTTTGGTTGGGACATACTAGCATGTTTATGTTATGACTGGAGTGATTCTGTAGAGAGAAAAAAATGAAAGCTGTGTGAGAGAGAAAAGAAAGATGATTTTTAGATGAAAGTTATTAACAAGGTGAGAGAGGACATAGCAAAATTAAGGAGTTTTCTTTTGATGGGAGTGGGACATACAGAGGTTGGTATTAATAGCATATGTGTACTGATGTACTCATGTATCAGTAGTCTTGTGAGATTAAATTCTTGCTTGACCGGTGGAAAATACACAGCTGCTGTGAGTTCTGGACTCTTACACGTTGGGTGTGTGTTTTGGGAAAAATGTCCAAGAAATGGAGAGTCTTGTGGTAATTGTATTTATAGCAACCTAATTGTTTTCTGTTTCTGTGTACCCTCAGTGATATCTGCCTTTGTCTCTTAGGGTACTCAAGTATTATACTTTAAAGGGAATACCTAAATGTCTAATTAAATTAAATTAAATAAGCGTTTCTGTCATATAGTTAAAATTTCTGTATTATATATGTAAACAGAGTGGTTAATTCCTGATGGCACATTTAAAATGAATTCTTAATAGTATTTGGATAGCAAACCAAGTTTTCTAACATATTTTCCCACATTTTCTTTTGTAGTTTTGTGAGTCCTAGAATAGTACAACCATGTTTCGGAATAGTCTCAAGATGCTTCTTACTGGAGGAAAATCAAGTCGTAAGAACAGATCAAGTGGTGAGTAACTCTGCTTCATTTATTTTGTGTTATGATTTGGAAAAGAAAGTCCTCTTAGGGATCTGAATTAATGCTACCACAGTTCATATATTTTATTAAATGGCTTATTTATTTTGGAAAAAGTTTACATTCCTATAGGTTGACATATTCTTTATTAAGAAGAATACTTGAACACTCATCAGGAATAGTCAGGTAAATGAAGAGTTTGTGAAGGAAAAATGCTTATTTCAGATATATGAGAGAGTAGTGTTTCTATGTAGTACATATTAAAGACCTTCCAGACTTAAATTTACTTTAAGAATTAACCTGTAAAATTATTTCAGTCCCAGATACTCTTTGGGGAATGAGACTAAAAATAATAGAGATAGTCCTCAAAGGGTTATACAGAAAAATGATATGTAAATTGGACATTTTTACAATCATTAAAAGATATTTTTTAAAAAAGTGTGTAATTCTTAGACTTTTAAGGTAAAAACAAACCAAACCTGTATAGATAGTTTTTGGGGAGAAATCTTGAAGATTAATACACTACATAGTGGAGAGTGAAAAAGTTGGCTTAAAGCTCAACATTCAGAAAACAAAGATCATGGCATCCGGTCCCATCACTTCATGGGAAATAGATGGGGAAACAGTGGAAACAGTGTCAGACTTTATTTTTCTCGGCTCCAAAATCACTGCAGATGGTGACTGCAGTCATGAAATTAAAAGACGCTACTCCGTGGAAGGAAAGTTATGACCAACCTAGATAGCATATTCAAAAGCAGACACATTACTTTGCCAACAAAGGTCCGTCTAGTCAAGGCTATGGTTTTTCCTGTGGTCATGTATGGATGTGAGAGTTGGACTGTGAAGAAGGCTGAGCACCAAAGAAATGATGCTTTTGAACTGTGGTGTTGGAGAAGACTCTTGAGAGCCTCTTGGACTGCACGGAGATCCAACCAGTCCATTCTGAAGGAGATCAGCCCTGGGATTTCTTTGGAAGGAATGATGCTAAAGCTGAAACTCCAGTACTTTGGCCACCTCATGCAAAGAGTTGACTCATTGGAAAAGACTCTGACGCTGGGAGGGATTGGGGGCAGGAGGAGAAGGGGATGACAGAGGATGAGATGGCTGGATGGCATCACTGGCTCGATGGACGTGAGTCTGGGTGAACTCCGGGAGTTGGTAATGGACAGGGAGGCCTGGCGTGCTGCGATTCATGGGGTCGCAAAGAGTCGGACACGACTGAGCGACTGATCTGATCTGATCTGATTTGTTTTCTACAAATGGATTGTTGATTTTTATCATATTTTCTTTCATTGACGTGTAGCTATTTACAACATTGTGTTAGTTTCAAGTGTACAATAGCAAGTCAGTATTTTTGCAGATTATATCTCATTTATAGGTTATTATAAGAAAATGGTATAATTCTCTGTTTAGTTCAGTTTGGTCACTCAGTCATGTCCGACTCTTTGCGACCCCATGAACTGCAAAACGCCAGGCCTCGCTGTCCATCACCAACTCCACCCAAACCCATGTCCGTTGAGTCGGTGATGCCATCCAACCATCTCATCCTCTTTTGTCCCCTTCTCCTCCTGCCCTCAATCTTTCCCAGCATCAGGGTCTTTTCAAATGAGTCAGCTCTTCTCATCAGGTACCCAAAGTATTGGAGTTTCAGATTCAACATCAGTCCTTCCAGTGAACACCCAGGACTGATCTCCTTTAGGATGGCCTGGTTGAATCTCCTTGCAGTCCAAGGGACTCTCAAGAGTCTTCTCCAATACCATAGTTCAAAAGCATCAATTCTTCGGTGCTCAGCCTTCTTTATAGTCCAACTCTCACATCCGTACATGACCACTGGAAAAACCATAGCCTTGATTAGATGGACCTTTGTTGGCAAAGTAATGTCTCTGCTTTTGAATATGCTGTCTAGGTTGGTCATAACTTTCCTTCCAGGGAGCAAGCGTCTTTTAATTTCATGGCTGCAGTCACCATCTGCAGTGATTTTGGAGCCCTCCCAAAAAATAAAGTCAGCCACTGTGTCCACTGTTTCCCCATCTATTTGCCATGAAGTGGTGGGACTGGATGCCATGATCTTCATTTTCTGAATGTTGATCTTTAAGCCAACTTTTTCACTCTTCTCTTTCACTTTAATCAATAGCCTCTTTAGTTCTTCTTGACTTTCTGCCATAAGAGTGGTGTCATCTGCATATCTGAGGTTATTGATATTTCTCCCAGCAGTCTTGATTCTAGCTTGTGCTTCCTCCAGCCCAGTGTTTGTCATGATGTACTCTGCATATAAGTTAAATAAGCAGGGTGACAATATACAGCCTTGATGTACTCCTTTTCCTATTTGGAACCAGTCTGTTGTTCCATGTCCAGTTCTAACTGTTGCTTCCTGACCTGTATACAGGTTTCTTAAGAGGCAAGTCAAGTGATCTGGTATTCCCATTTCTTGAAGAATTTTCCATAGTTTATTGTGATCCACACAGTCAAAGGCTTTGGCATAGTCAATAAAGCAGAAATAGATGTTTTTCTGGAACTCTCTTGCTTTTTCCATGATTCAGCGGATGTTGGCAATTTGATCTCTGGTTCCTCTGCCTTTTCTAAAACCAGCTTGAACATCAGGAAGTTCACGGTTCACATATTGCTGAAGCCTGGCTTGGAGAATTTTGAGCATTACTTTACTAGCATGTGAGATGAGTGCAATTGTGCAGTAGTTGAGCACTCTTTGGCATTGCCTTTCTTTGGGATTGGAATGAAAACTGACCTTTTCCAGTCCTGTGGCCACTGCTGAGTATTCCAAATTGGCTGGCATATTGAGTGCAGCACTTTCACAGCATCATCTTTCAGGATTTGAAATAGCTCAACTGGAATTCCATCACCTCTACTAGCTTTGTTCATAGTGATGCTTCCTAAGGCCCACTTGACTTCACATTCCAGGATGTCTGGCTCTAGATGAGTGATCACACCTTCGTGATTATCTGGGTCATGAAGATCTTTTTTGTACAGTTCTTCTGTGTATTCTTGCCACCTCTTCTTAATATCTTCTGCTTCTGTTAGGTCTGTACCATTTCTGTCCTTTAATGACCCCATCTTTGCATGAAATGTTCCCTTGGTATCTCTAATTTTCTTGAAGAGATCTCTAGTCTTTCCCATTCTGTTGTTTTCCTCTATTTCTTTGTATTGATCGCTGAGGAAGGCTTTCTTATCTCTCCTTGCTATTCTTTGGAACTCTGCATTCAAATGGGTATATCTTTCCTTTTCTCCTTTGCTTTTCGCTTTCCTTCTTTTCACAGCTATTTGTAAGGCCTCTTCAGACAGCCATTTTGCTTTTTTGCATTTCTTATTCTTGGGGATGGTCTTGATTCCTGTCTCCTGTGCAATGTCATGAACCTCTGTTCATAGTTCATCAGGCACTCTATCTATCAGATCTAGTCCCTTAAATCTATTTGTCACTTCCACTGTATAGTCATAAGGGATTTTATTTAGGTTATACCTGAATGGTCTAGTGGTTTTCTCCACTTTCTTCAATTTCAGTCTGAATTTGGCAATAAGGATTTCATGATCTGAGCCACAGTCCGCTCTTGGTCTTGTTTTTGCTTACTGTATAGAGCTTCTCCATCTTTGGCTGCAAAGAATATAATCAATCTGATTTCGGTGTCAACCATCTGGTGATGTCCATGTGTAGAGTCTTCTCTTGTGTTGTTGGAAGAGGGTGTTTGCCAAGACCAGTGCATTCTCTTGGCAGAACTCTACTAGCCTTTGCCCTGCTTCATTCTGTTCCAAGGGCAAATTTGCCTGTTACTCCAGGTGTTTCTTGACTTCCTACTTTTGCATTCCAGTCCCCTATAATGAAAAGGACATCTCTTTTGGGTGTTAGTTCTAGAAGGTCTTGTAGGTCTTCATGGAACCATTCAACTTCAGCTTCTTCAGCATTACTGGTCAGGGCCTAGCCTTGGATTACCGTGATATGAATGGTTTGCCTTGGAAACATACAGAAATCATTCTGTCGTCTTTGAGATTGCATCCAGGTACTGCATTTCAGACTCTTTTGTTGACTATGATGGCTACTCCATTTCTTCTAAGGGATTCCTGCCCACGGTAGTAGATATAATGGTCATCTGGGTTAAATTCACCCATTCCAGTCCAGTAAATCCTTCTTTCTATTATATTCTTTTAAGCTTTTCCGTTTCCTATTTTTATGCATTTCACAAGTTTTCGTGGGTGGTATGGGTTTCCCTGGTGGCTCAGTCTTAAAGAATCTGCCTGCAGTGCAGTTGACACAGAAAACTGAGGTTTGATCCCTGGGTCAGATCCTCTGGAGAAGGAAATGGCAGCCACTTTGGTATTCTTGCCCGGAATATCCCACGGACAGAGGAGCCTGGCAGGCTACTATCCATAAGATCGCAAAGAGTTGGACACAACTGAAGTGACTTAGCATAGCATTGTTCGTATATTCTTTATCATTCTCTTCAAAATATCTTTTAGCACTGCTTGTAATTTCTTCTTGACCCATAGGTATTTAAAGTATAATTGTTTATTTCCAAATAGTTGATGATTTCCTGGTCATCTTATTATTAACTTAGCTAATTGTACTCTTATCAGAGAAGCTATCCTGTATTATTTTACTGTTTTTATATTTATTGAGGTTTTCCTTATAGCTTTGCATACAGTCAGTTTTGTCTGATGTTCTTGATGTACCCAGTAATGTGGATTCTGCAGTTACTGGGTACAGTGTAGGTCATTTTTGTAAATCAGATCAGATCAGATCAGTCGCTCAGTCATGTCCGACTCTTTGTGACCCCATGAATCACAGAATGCCAGGCCTCCCTGTTCATCACCAACTCCCGGAGTTCACTGAGACTCAACGTCCATCGAGTCAGCGATGCCATCCAGCCATCTCATCCTCTGTCGTCCCCTTCTCCTCCTGCCCCCAATCCCTCCCAGCATCAGAGTCTTTTCCAATGAGTCAACTCTTCGCATGAGGTGGCCAAAGTACTGGATCCTCAAATGTTTTATGTCCTAACTTTTTAAAAAATTATTTACTAAGAAAGGTATGGTTAAATCCTATACTATGATTGTGGAATTGTCTATATCTGGAAGCTTTCTTATTAGGGAAGATCCCTGGAGTAGGAAATGGCAACCTACTCCAGTATTCTTGCCTGGAGAATCCCATGAACAGAGGAGCCTGGCGGGCTATAGTCCATGGGATCGCAAAGTCGGACATGACTGAGCCACTAACACACACACACACGCATGCACACACACCCAATGATGAAATGTTCCTCTTTATTTTTAATAATGCCTTTTGCTTGAAAGTTGACTTTGTCTAATGTTAACATAGCTGTCTAGCATTGTTTGGATAGTATTTTAAGGCATAATTTGTTCTATTCTTTTATTTTCAACATATCTATATAGTTATACTGTTAGTAGCACATAGTTGAATTTTCTTTTTGTATTCATATAAGTTTTTCCTCTCAAAGGAGATGTTGGAATTCATTTACATTAATTCAGCCAGTGATACAGACTTCCCTCGTAGTGCATTCAGTAAAGAATCTGTCTGCAATGCAGGAGACCCAGGTTTAATTCCTGGGTCCGGAAGATCCCCTAGAGAAGGAAAAGACAATCCATTCCACTCTTCTTGCCTTAAGAATCTCATGGACAGAGGAGCCTGGCAGGCTATAGCCCATGGGGTTGCAAGAGGCAGACATGACTTAGTGATTAAACCACCACCAACCAGGGGTATATCTGGGGTTGAATATAACATTGCTCTTTGTTTTGTGCTAGTCCTGCTGGTTCTGTGCTTTCCCCCCCTCTCTTTTATTGCTTTATTTTGTATTGATCAGAATATTTTTTATATTCCATATCTCTCCCTACTGATTTGGGGATTATGAAGTCTTATTATAATTCATTCAGTAACCACTTTAAGGTTAAAACATCAATCAAAGTTTGGTGTCAATTGGTACTTTTACCCTCTCCTTGGACAATGCAAGAGTCTTAGAATCTTTACATTAGTTTAAATAGTTTGTATTTAAACTCCACAAGACATTATTATTGTTGTTTTATGTAGTCACTGTTATATAGATTTATTCACAGATTTGACCTTTTTATTGATATTTATTCCCTCCTTCCTTCACTGTCTAGATGGAATCACCAAATTTCTTTTTGTTTATAGAACACCCTTTATAATTTCCTTTAGTTGGAATCTTGGTGTGGCAAATTTGCTTCAGTTGTCTGAAAACACCTTTATTTTGCCTTTATTTTTGTAGGATGTTTTTGCTGGGAGTGGAATTATATATTTTCACCTGTTTTCTTTCAGCACTTTGAAATATTGTTCATTGTCTTCTGGCTTCTTGAATAACTTCTGGTGAAAAGTTAGCTGTCACTCTAAATGCTCTCTGCAATCTGTCTTTTATCTCTTTGTTTTTAGTTTTCTAGATGTTACATTGATGTGTGTAGGAGTGCTTTTCTTTTTAATTTTTCTTTGTTTAGCTTCTGTTTATGTTTGGTAGGGTTTTCCGAATATGTGGCTTGATGACTTTCATCAGTTTGGGAAAATTATTTCTCATTATCTTTTTAAATTTTATTTTTCCCCCTTTTCTATTTGTTCTTTATAGACTACATGTATGCCATTTATGTCTCTTACACTTTCTTTCTATCCTTTTGACTCTGTGCTTTATGTTGGATAGTATAAAAAAATCTGTTTTTGTTGTTGTTGTTCGATCGCTAAGTCATGTATGACTCTTTGCAACCTCATGGACTGTAACATGCCAGGATCCTCTGTCTTCCACTAGTTCCCAGAGTTTAATCAAATTCATGTCCATTGAGTTGGGTGATGTTATCTAACTATCTCTTCCTCCGCCACCCCCTTTGCCCTTTGCCTTCAATCTTTCCCAGCATCAAAGTCTTTTCCAGTGAGTTGGCTTTTCTCATCAGGTGGTCAAAGTAGTGGAGCTTCAGCTTCAACATCAGCCCTTCCAATTAATATTCAGGGTTGATTTCCTTTCAGTCAGTTCAGTTCAGTCACTCAGTTGTGTCCAACTCTTTGCGACCCCATGGACTGCAACATTCCAGGCCTCCCTGTCCATCACCAACTCACAGAGTTTGCTCAAACTCATGTCCATTGAGGCAGTGATGCCATCCAACCATCTCATCCTGTGTCGTCCCCTTCTCCTCCTGCCTTCAGTCTTTCCCAGCATCAGGGTCTTTTCCAGTGAGTCAGTTCTTCGCATCAAGAATGGCCAAAGTATTGGAGTTTCAGCTTCAACATGAGTCCTTCCAATGAACATTCAGAACTGATTTCCTTTAGGATGGACTGGTTGGATCTCCTTGCCGGGCCAAGGGACTCTCAAGAGTCTTCTCCAACACCACAGTTCAAAAGCATCAGTTCTTTGGCACTCAGCTTTCTTTAGAGTCCAACTCTCACATCCATACACTACTGGAAAAATCATAGCTTTGACTAAATGGACCTTTGTTGGCAAAGTAATGTCTCTGCTTTTTAACATGCTGTCTAGGTTGGTCATAACTTTTCTTCCAAGGAGCAGGAGTCTTTTTATGTCGTGACTGCAGTCACCATCTGCAGTGGTTTTGGGCCCAAGAAAATAAAGTCAGCCACTGTTTCCACTGTTTCTCCATCTATTTGCCATGAAGTGATGGGACTGGATGCCATGATCTTAGTTTTCTGAATATTGAGCTTTAAGCCAACTTTTTCACTCTCCTCTTTCACTTTCATCAAGAGGCTCTTTAGTTCTTCTTCACTTAATCAGTGGGGAACTGATTTCCTTTAGGATTGACTAGTTTGATCTTCTTGCTGTCCAAGGGACTCTCAAGAGTCTTCTCCAGCACCACCATTCAAAAACATCAGTTCTGGTGCTTAGTCTTCTTTATGGTCCAACTCTCACATCCATACATGACTACTGGAAAAGCCATATGCATCTTTGTCAGCAGCACCTTTGTCAGCGGAGTGATGTCTCTGCTTTTTAATACAGTGTCTTGGAGAAGGCAATGGCAACCCACTCCAGTGTTCTTGCCTGGAGAATCCTAGGGACGGCAGAGCCTGGTGGGCTGCCGTCTATGGGGTCGCACAGAGTCGGACACAACTGAAGCGACTTAGCAAGGAGCCAAGTGTCTTTTAATTTCATAGCTGCGGTCACCATCTGCGGTGATTTTGGAGCCAAAAAAATAAAATTTGTCACTGTTTCTACTTTCTCCTTTTCTATTTGCCATGAAATGATGGGACCAGATGCCATGAACTTAGTTTTTTGCATGTCAGTTTTAAGTCAACTTTTTCAGTGTCCTCTTTCACCCCCATCAAGAGACTCTATAGTTCCTCTTCATTTTCTGCCATCAGAGTGGTATCATCTGCATATCTGAAGTTGTTGATGTTTTTCCCAGTAATGTTGATTCCAGCTTGTGATTCGTCCAGCCCAGCATTTTGCATAATATACTCTGCATGTAAGTTAAATAAGCAGGGTGACAATATACAGCCTTGACATACTGCTTTCCAAGTTTTGTACCAGTCCATTTGTTTCATGTCCAGTTCTGCCCCTCCCCACCACCCCCACCAAGTCCAGTTATAACTATTGCTTTTGACCCACATACAGATTTCTCAGGAGATAAGTAAGGTGCTCTGGTATTCCTATCTCTTTAAGAATTTTCCACAGCTTGTTGTGATCCATACAGTCAAAGGCTTTAGTGTGGTCAGTGTAGCAGAAATAGATTTTTTTCTGGAACTCCTTTGCTTTCTCCTTGATCCAGAGAATGTTGACAATTTGATCTCTGGTTCTTCTGCCGCTTTGAAACCCAGTTTGTACATCTGGAAGATCTCAATTCACATAATGGTGTAGCCGTGCTTGAAGAATTTTGAGCATAACCTTGCCAGCATGTGAAATGAGCACAGTTGTATGGGAGTTTGAACATTCTTTGGCATTGCAGTCTCACAGAAGGGAAATGCCAAAGAATGTTTGTTCACTGATTCATTCTTCATTGGTCTATAATCTGCTTTTAACTGCATTCAGTTCTTAATTTTAGTTTTTGTACATTTCAGTTCTAGAAATTCCATTTGCTTTATTAATTTTTTTTAATTTGGAAATAATTTTAAGTTTGCAGAAAAGTTGCAACAATAATGCAAAAAACTCCATATACCCTCCCACAGATTCATGAACTTTTCACTGTATTTGTGTCAGCATTCTCTTTCCATATGTACATACACAGAGCGTCTCCTCTCCTCTACTTCACCTTTTATGTCTCACTCACTCTTTTTTATTTTTTTTATGTGGCTTTTTATATGTTTTATTTTACAATAGAAAGCTTTTAAACATTCTTTTGCAAAACAAAGAATAAATGTGTGAAGTAAATCTATTTAGCCTCCTAAATTCTTTTTTCTTGGTAAAACTATGGTTTATCAGATTGTTTGTTCAGAACAAGTAAGTATATGTGTGTTCTGGGAATGTGTTTTCAAGAATTATTACAATCTAATCAATCAACAAATGTTTATTAAGTACCTACTCTGAACAACAGAGAAGGCAATGGCAACCCACTCCAGTACTCTTGCCTGGAAAATCCCTTGGACGGAGGAGCCTGGTAGGCTGCAGTCTACAGGGTCTCTAAGAGTCCGGCATGACTGAGCGACTTCACTTTCACTTTTCACGTTCATGCATTGGAGAAGGAAATGGCAACCCACTCCAGTGTTCTTGCCTGGAGAATCCCAGGGACAGAGGAGCCTAGTGGGCTGCCGTCTATGGAGTCGCACAGAGTCGGACACGCCTGAAGCGACTTAGCTGCAGCAGCAGCAGCAGCAGTCTGTACAAGATTCCACTGGAATTGTTTCATTGGCTTATATCTTCAGGTATTTGAAGATGGGTCAAATGCATCATGCCCCTTTACTCTTAAAAACTTCAGTATGTATTTCTTAAGGAGATTACTTTTTATAACCACAGTACATGGATTCACCTCAAGCAATTGTTGATATAATACTTTCATCCTATTTACCATTTATTCTCTAAATTTTGTCAGTTTACCTAGTGACTTTTAAATAGAATTTTATCCCTTCCTTTCCAAGATGCAGTCCAGAATAAGGTATTACATTACTTGTTACGTCTTTTTACTCTCATTTAATTTGTTATGGTTTCATAGCCTTTCTTGACATGTTTGAAGAATAACTGAACTGCTCCTAATTGTACTTTTTTTTTTTTTTTTTTGCAATGATTAGATTCAGGTTATATATCTGTGGTCTGAATGTTACATAAATGTATGTTGTTTTCTTCTTAGGGTATTATAGCTGGAGGCACACAATGTCCATCTGTTACTCATATGTGATTCTGATGACCAAATCAGGGTACTCTCTACTTTCTCTGCTGTACAGATACGAATTTTCCCTTTTAACTTGAAAACAATTTATAGATAGACACCATTAGGTTTTTTTTTTTTAATTCTTTCTGTTCTTTGTGAGTAGTATTTCAATCTTGTCTCTTAACCTGTCTGAACAATGGTAAGTTGCTATTTATATCTATATCTGTCTTAAAGTCTGTACCTATGATAGACACTCTAAATATATCTGTTTCTCTTGGATTTTACTTACATAATTATATTTCCTCCTATGCCAATTTGTGTGTGTGTGTGTGTGTGTGTGAGCTTTTTATTTTGGGTTAATTTTATCTTTATAGAAGAGTTGCCAAGATAGTACAGAGAATTCCTGTATACTCTTTACCTGGTTTTCCCTATTGTTGCATCTGTGTTACCATGGTGCATTTGTCAAAACTAAGAAACCAACATTGGTACATTGCTATTAACTAAACTCCAGATTTCTATTTGGATTTCATTAGCTTTTTCATTAAAGTCCTCATTGTGTTCCAGAATTGAATCCAGAGAACTATATAGCATTTACTTATTGCATCTCTCCAAACACTGATTGGATTTGACAGAAGACAAATAATAGTTGACATCACCATACTGGTTAAGTTCTCCCAACTCCACTGACCACATTTTGAAAGAGGCGCACATGTGTGCGCACACACACACATGCACACACACACACACTGGTTAAGTTCCCCCAACTCCACTGACCACATTTTGAAAGAAGCGCACACGTGCGCACGTGTGCACACACACACTCACTCACTCACTCACTCACTCATACATGTCAGAGATCTGAACTGCCCTCAAATTTGACATTTAAAGAAATAGTTTATCCAAAATTTGTCTTCTGGTCAAGAACTGTGATTTTCTTAGTTTTTCACTTTTGATACCAGCAGTAGGATTTTCTGTCCCTTCATAGCAATTAATCCATATAAAATAGGTAGTAGGAAAAGACTAAAGCCATATTAAGATGCAGATGCTGGGTAGACTTTTTGCCCTGAGCACTAGTGTGAGTGATTCATTTCTAAATACTACACTTATTAGAGGTAGGCACCAAATTTGTGCTTTAGCAGTTACAATTACCAGTCGTTGTATTCTAGACATTTGAACAACTGCTGCTTTAGTAGCGATCATATTATTGAACCCATATATGTCAAGATTCTACTATAGTATTAAAGCTTATTATTTTGATTTACTAGGCATTTAATTATGTCTATAATGATTTTGGGGGGTCTTATTCTATTATTTTTTCTTTTCCATGGTTTTTCATGTGAAATGTTTATAATTTAGAGTAGTTATAAAAATAGTGATTTGTGTTCTGTATTGCAGGAATTTGTAGAGAAGCAGTCTGTTTTTCTTAAAGTGTTCACTGAGAAATTCCAAAGCAAGAATAAATTTGATATTAAAAGGAAAAAATGTGTTTATGGAATGATATCATTATTGTTTTCATCATCACAGTTTTTTTTTCTTTAATCATTAGTGAATAATTGGGTGGGTGCTTTATTCTTTATATTATTATTTTTGGCTCATGGCATATTTTTAAAATTAGTAAGGTAAGTTTTCTCATGGCTTAATCATTTGTTTTGTTTTAGAGAACCATTTTAATTTTTACTTTGAAAAGAATTCATAATAAAGGAAATTGGGTATTCTAATTTGTTCTTTGAATAGTTGATCTGAACTTTTATGTGGGCCACTAGATGAAGATTTAAAAAATAGATTTTATGTCAAGTAATAACAAATGAATTTTCTCAGGCAAAGTTTTCCCTCAAAGGACATGTGAATATCAACTTTGAATTTTGTAGCTTACTTCAGATTTATAATGTGGAAATTGTTTCTGATGTATGTAGGACTTGGAACTCTTGTGAAAAGACAACTGTGTGGTTCTTTTGAATTATGAGTGATAAAGGAAAAATATGTGTTTTTGTGTTTTATAAAATTTAAATATTTATATATTTTTAACTGTTATTTTTATTGTTTACAATCATGCAAGTAATTAGTAAAAGTTCCAGTATGGTTCTTTGATATAACTAATGCCACTATTTGGTATCATTGTTTTGGTAAATCATCATTCAGGTATGAGGGGAAAAAATACTATCAAGTTCAGATTATTCAGGAATTCAAAAAGTATAGTACCCCTAGTATAACACAGCCATTGGAAGAAAAAAATATCTCTTGAGGCTATCTCCTTTCCAAAATAAAAAATGAGCATGAGAAAGCAGAAATGCAGAAAGAAAAGTAAGCAAACTAAATAAAACTATAGTTAAATGTAAATAATTCCTGATAATATACTACAAGTAGAATTTGTTCCAGGAAAGCAAAGATGTTTCTGTGTCAGAAAATCAACACAAGTTTTTACTTAGAAAAAAAAATAAAACCACATTATTATATCATTATATTCTGCTAAAGCATTTTATAAATCTGAGCAACCATTAAAAACATCATTAATATAGAAGGATACTTTAATAAAGGGTATTCACCAAATCCAACAGCAAATACCATTCTAAACAAAAATGAATCAGCCATTTCCATAAAAACAGAAACGTAATAGAGATTTCTCCTATTATCAAACTTTTTCAAAATTGTTTAGAAGTTCCTAGTATCCAGTAAAGACAAGAAATTGGAAAAGACAAGACAACGCCATTTTTATTTTCAGGCAAGGTATAAAAACCCAGAATCCAGTAAATATCTATTAGAAATAATAATGTAATTTGGCAAGGTGATTGACACTTTTAGCTCTGCCAGTATTTACTGATTAGGAATGTAAATGAGAAAAAAAATTACATTCACAGGTATAACAGCCATCAAATTCTCAGGAATAGATTTAACAGGAAACTTTATTGAAGTGTGTAAGACTTTGGTTCAGTTCAGTTGCTCAGTCGTGTCCAACTCTTTGCAACCCCATGGACCGCAGCACGCCAGGCTTCCCTGTAAGACTTGGACAGATGGAAAGACATATCATGCTTCTGGATTTACATATAAATTTATTTCAGTTCCATTCAGGAAACAGGTTCATTTTCAGTTGGATTCAGTTCAGTTCAGTTGCTCAGTTGTGTCTGACTCTGCAACCCCATGGACTACAGCACATGAGGCTTCCCTATCCATCACCAACTCCTGGAGCTTGCTCAGACTCAATATCCATCGAGTCGGTGATGCCATCCAGCCATCTCATCCTCTTTTGTCCCCTTCTCCTACTGCCTTCAATCTTTCCCAGCATCAGGGTCTTTTCCAGTGAGTCAGTTCTTCACATCAGGTGGCCAAAGTATTGGAGTTTCAGCTTTAGCATCAGTCTTTCCAGTGTATATTCAGGGATGATTTCCTTTACAGTTGACTGGTTTGATCTTGCTGTCCAAGGAACTCTTTAAGAGTCTTTTCCAGCACCACAGTTGAGAAGCATTAGTTCTTTGGTGCTCAGCTTTCTTTACAGTCCAACTCTCATATCCATACATGACTACTGGAAAAACCATCAGTTCAGTTCAGTTCCCTCGCTTAGTCATGTCCGACTCTTTGTGACACCATGGACTGCACCACACCAGGCCTCCCTGTCTATCACCACCTCCTGGAGCCTACTCAAACTCATGTCCATTGAGTTGGTGATGCCATCCAACCATCTCATCCTCTGTTGGCCCCTTCTCCTCCCACCTTCAATCTTTCCCAGCATCAGGGTCTTTTCAAATGAGTCAGTTCTTCGCATCAGGTGGTGAAAGTATTGGAGTTTCAGGTTCCGCCCTTTCAATGAATATTCAGGACTGATTTCCTTTAGGATGGACTGGCTGGATCTCCTTGCTGTCCATGGGATCTCAAGAGTCTTCTCCAACACCACAGTTCAAAAACATCAATTCTTCCACCCTCAGCTTTCTTTATAGTCCAACTCTCACATCCATACATGACTACTAGAAAAGCCATAGCTTTGACTATATGGACCTTTGTTGGTAAAGTTATGTCTCTGCTTTTTAATATGCTGTCTAGGTTGATCATGACTTTTCTTCCAAGGAGCAAGTGTGTTTTAGTTTCATGGCTGCAGTCACCATCTGCAGTGATTTTGGAGCCCAAGAAAATTGTCTGTCACTGTTTCTATTGTTTCCCCATCTATCTGCCATGGAGTGGTGGGACCAGATGCCATGATCTTAGTTTTCCGAATGTTGAGTTTTAAGCCAACTTTTTGACTTTCCTCTCACTTTCATCAAGAGGCTCTTTAGTTCCTCGTTGTTTTCTGCCATAAGGGTGGTGTCATCTGCATATCTGGGGTTGTTGGTATTTCTCCCAGCAGTCTTGATTTCAGCTTGTGCTTCATCCAGCCTGGCATTTCACATGATTTACTCTGCCTAGACATTAAATAAGCCAGGTGACAATATACAGCCTTGATGTTCTCCTTTCCCAATTTGGAACCACTGCGTTGTTCCATGTCTGGTTCTAACTGTTGCTTCTTGACCTGCATACGGACTTCTCAGGAGGCAGGTAAGGTGGTCTGGTATTGCTGTCTCTTGAAGAATCTTCCACGGCTTGTTGTGATCCATACAGTCAAATGTTTTAGCATAGCCAGTGAAACAGAAGTAAAATAACTTTAAAATTCTATGGAAGAATAAGTGAAAATAATGAAGTATGGAAAGGAATCATTGATTCTGGTATGACTTATAAGATATTAAAACTGATAAAAATGCATGGTTACATAGGCAAATAGGCTATATTTGTCTAGGACAGAGAGGAAGAAAACCATAGGATTAATAAGGCCAGAGCATTATTGCCACTTCATTTTGTGGAGCTGTCCGACACATTGTAGGACACAAATGCCATTATGACCAAAAGATACCTTCTGAATGTTGAACAGCCAAAATCTGTCTTTGATTTGGACTTAAGGAAGAGATAGAATGGAGGTATTGGAGTGGAATTGCTGGTCATTTGGAGAAAGGTGCAGGGTTTTGTGTGAACAAGTGCTTTTGTTTCTTTGGGGTAAATGTCCACGAGTACAGTTCCTAGGACATGTTTTAGTTGCATGTTTTGTTTTTAAAGAAAGTTCCATCTTTTTTTTCAGAGTGTCTGTACCATTTTACATTCCCACCAGCAGTGTGCAGATCATCTAATTTCTTCGCATCCTTGGTAGTGTTTGGTGTTGTCACTGTGTACGTTGGTATCTCACTGTGGTTCTAGTCTGTGTTTCCCTAGTGACTCAGTGATACTGAGCATCTTTTCATGTGCTTATTTGCTTTCTGTATGTCTTCTTTGGTGAAATATCTCTCCATGGCTTTTGGTTGTCTTCTGGTTGAGTTGTTGTTGTTCATGTGTTAGGTTTTGAGAGTTCTTTATGTAATATATTCTAGACTTTGTCAGATAACGTTGTTTGCAAATATTTTCTGTCAGCCTATTGATTGTGTTTCTAACCCCTTAGCAGTCTTTTCATAAAGTTTTTAACATGATGAAGTCCAGTTTATTGTTTTACTTTCATAGATCATGATTTAGTTTCTGTCAACAGATACTTACTTGTTAATCACTAAGTACTGGGTAGTCAAGGCTATGGTTTTTCCAGTAGTCATGTATGGACGTGAGAGTTGGACTATAAAGAAAGCTGAGGGCGGAAGAATTGATGCTTTTAAACTGTGGTGTTGGAGAAGACTCTTGAGAGTCCCTTGGACTGCAAGGAGATCCAACCAGTACATCCTAAAGGAGATCAGTCCTGAGTGTTCAATGGGAGGACTGATGTTGAAGCTGCAACTCCAATACTTTGGCCACCTGATGCAAAGAGCTGACTCATTGGAAAAGACCCTGATGCTGGGAAACACTGAGGGCAGGAGGAGAAGGGGATGACAGAGGATGAGATGGTTGGATGGCATCACTGCCTCAATGGTCATGAGTTTGGGTAAACTCCAGGAGTTGGTGATGGACAGGGAGGCCTGGCGTGCTGCGACCATGGGGTCGCAAAGAGTCGGGCATGACTGAGCAACTGAAGTGAACTGAGTATCCTCTCTGAAATATGAAATCTCTTGATATTTGAGTTTGAGTTAATTTCTCTTTAATCACTTTATGAGCAAAAACTCTGCCCATCTGTGAAAATAGGGCAGTTTATTAGAAGAATTTCTTATAGGCATTCCACCTCCCCTCCTCACTGCCCCTAATTGGGCATTGAAATTAATTAAAACCTTCATTGCTCTCCGAATAGTGAATGCTCATAACAAACTATAAAGAAATATGTACAGTAGTATTCATATAAATATATTTATGCTATAAAAGTATCTTTTTCCTTCCAGGGACAGTAAGTTTTATTTCACTAATAAACCATGAAATTACAGCATAAGCTTTTCAAGGGTTTTTACCTTTTCTGTACCTTGGTCTAACAAATTTGGTTAGAAAACACTCCTATTTAATGTGGGGAAAGGATTTTCTTATTTAATTATAGAGCTGCAACATCTTTTGTAATAAAACCCAAACCTGTCATATTTTTATTGACTACTGTTTCACTTTCTGGTCCTTGCCTGTCTATTTACCCAATCTATTTTGTCAGTTGAGAAGTCTACTCTTTATGAAATTCATTTGTCCTTGCCAATTAAGATAGGCTGTCATAGAATTTGAGGTGAAAAGTCATTAGTGAAAGTGACAGAGTGTGCCTGTATTAAAGAGAAGAAGGATTCTTATTTGGTGGTAGGCTGAGAAAATGAATATGACTGAGAGTGAAGAAAAGTGGTGAGACCCTTGAAATTGCATTTTGAAACATCTGATTTGACTGGTTTTATTTATATTTCAGGTATTTGTAGCAGTTTAGCAATTAAACTAATATCACTTCTCATCAGATAGACACATACACTTGCACTCATGTTTTCACCTCTATTTCCAATTTTATTTTTGTCCTATTTATTCAGAGTTGTTTGAGCTATGCTAAACTTCACAAGATGAATTGTCATGACTTCATCTTTTACTGTGCTTCATGTATCATATAAATTATTTATTTCTTGAAAGTTTATTGGAACTCAGACATAAAAATGGCTAGCCTGAGTTTCTTGGGGGTTTTTTTAGGTAGTTTTTTGACAATATTTTTTATTTTATTGTCATCAGTCTAATTAGGTTTCCTCTAGACCAGCTTGGATAATTTATTATTTTCCTAGAAAGTGTCCATTTCATCTGTTCATGGCATTTCCCAGTCAAGAATCCTGGAGTGGCTTGCCATTTCCTTCTCCAGAGGATCTTCCTGACCCAGGGGTCAAATTATTATTTGATTTATAATATTCTCCTTATTAATTTTTTACATAGTTTGATTTTATTGGAACATAGCCACACCCATTTGTGATAGAGACTGTACAGTCCACACTCCTGAAATATTTATGATCCAATCCTGTGAAAAATATTTTACCAGTTGAGGTTGGTTTTCTTTGTTTTGTATTTTACTCTGACTGTATTTTGATCAGATCTTATAACTACCTCATGGATGCTAGAAAACAGAATGTATTTACTCTTGATAGAGTGAACTTTACTCATTTTTTAGCTCCTGTATGTTAATGTTGACTTTCTGATACTTTTGCCTCAAGTCTGTCTAGTTTTTGTATTTAAGGTGTTTCTCTTATAAATAGGTAGTTTTCTTATTGTTAAATCCAGTCTGATTATCTATTTTTAAATGGTCTATTAAGCCCATTTCACTGACTATATAACTACTGATGTGATTTGGTGTAAGTCTCATCTTTCTTTCTTTTTTTTTTTTGCATTCCATGTGTTCCTCATTCCTTTTTTTCCCTGCTCTCTGTCTTTTTTAGAATTTATGAAATATTTTAAATTCTCTTTTCTTGGGCTTTTAGCTATACTTTCTTGGATTTTTTTTAAAAAAGAGACTATGTAAAGAATTGGGTTTCCCAGTGGCACAGTGGTAAAAAATCTGCCTACCAATGCAGGAGATAAGGGTTCATTCCCTTGGTCCAGAAGATCCCCTAGAGGAGGAAATGGCAACCCACTTCAGTATTCCTGCCTGAAAAATCCCGTGGACAGAGGAGCCTGGTAGGCTACATAGTCCATGAGGTTGCATGGACTGTAGGTTGCAAAGAGTTGGACATGACTGATCACACACATGCAAAGGGTTACCATATTCATCTTAAACTTTTTATGGTCCAACTTGAATTTTTATTCTACTTTATGAGTACTGTAAGGACTTTAGGATATTTAATTCTACTTATATCCCACTTTTTGTTGTCCTGTATTTTACTTCTACTGTGGTTTATATGCCACAATACATTTCTCTTGCTTTAAGTAGTCATTAGTTTTTCAGATGTTTTTCAAATGTCTTTTTAAAAAGTTGGTTCATATATTTCTTTCTTCTAGTATTCTTCATTTCTTCTTTTAAAATGATGTTTTATCTGGAATAACTTTTTTTTCACCCTGCAGAACTTTCTTTGCATTTCTTGAGGTGTAGGTCACTATAGTGAATTATCTCAGCTTTTGTTTTCTCATAATATTGTAATTTTACCTTCATTTTTTGAAGGCTATTTCCCCTGGGTATAAAATCTTAGATTGGCAGTTCTTTTCTTTCTACACTTTAAAAGATGTTCTTCTGTTATCTTTTGTTTCTGATAATAAGTTGGCAGTCATTCTCATTGTTTTTACCTTGGAATGAAATGTGACTTATTTATTTAGTCTGATTGATTAAAATTTTTTCTTTATCTCGGGTGTTAGCATTTAGCTGTGATGTACCTTTCTTCCTGTTGTTTGGATTTATGTGTTGAGTCTGTGTGTTGATATCTTTCATCAGTTGTGGAAAACCTTAGCTATTATTTCTTAAAGGATTTCTTCTGTTTTATCATCTATGTTTTGGAACTTTAATTTGTACTTAGATTGTTTGACATTACCTCATGCATCTCAGGGCTTCTCGGGTGGCACTAATGATAAAGAACCCGCCTGCCAGCGCAAGAGATGTAAGAGACACAGGTTTGATCCCTGGGTTGCGAAGATCCCCTGGAGGAAGGCATGACAACCCACTCCAGTATTCTTGAGTGGAGAATCCCATGGACAGAGGAGCCTGGTGGGCTGCCGTCCACAGAGTTGCAAAGAGTTGAACACAACTGACGCAGCTTAGCACAGCACAACACATGCATCTCAAACTGTGTTATTTTTCTTAGCTTTTGGTAATTTTTTTTCACTTTGGTCAATTTTTGTT
This sequence comes from Bos mutus, assembly GCF_027580195.1. NCBI lineage: Eukaryota > Metazoa > Chordata > Mammalia > Artiodactyla > Bovidae > Bos > Bos mutus. The sequence goes on from NC_091635.1 coordinate 33,824,923, forward strand.
GGCCTGCCTCCAGGTTTATTGACATTTTTCTGCTGAGTTCAGTCAGTTTTTAAGTCCAGTTGGTTAATTCTTAATTTAGATGTTGTTTTCAATTATACAATGTTCATTTGGTTCTTTTTAAGATGGTTCACTTCTCTGATGAAATGTTTAACCTTTTCATCTGTTGTTTTTCTGTTTTTAACCTCCTTTTTTCCCTAACTTTTATGTAATAGCTAAAAATAATAGTTTAATAGTTGATATCTCTGCTAAATCCAACATTTAAGTCATATGTGCATCTGCCTTGTTAATTCTTTTGTTTCTTCACACATCTCATCATTTTTCTGTTATTTACCAGACACTGTGTTTCTGTAGAGGTTAGAGTAAATATTAATAGTATTTTTCTCTAGATGAAATAAAATTTATATTTTAAGGCAGGACAAGAAAGATTAAACATAAAATTCTTTGTGTTTATTTGGAACTTCTCCCTCCCTAATGTGCAGTGTGCATATGCATTATATATCTACCTGAATTTCTGAAAAATGACAGTGTCTGCTTAACCATAAACCATCTTTTTTCTTTCTAACACTAGCAATGTAACTTCTTAAAAGAATAGTATTTTTTCCCAGCTCTGTAGGGAGTCATGGTGACGTGCTGTTTACTTGCTGTTTGCTTTGTTTGTGTTTACCTGGACTGTTGTATCCTTGGTGAACTTTATGTAAAATATCAGTACGCGATTTTGACGTATGATCCTTTGTCTCAAAAATGTATTTGACTATGCTTTCAACTTATAACAAGTGGAATAGTTCTCAGAGCTTTCTGTGATTCTGCTTTCTGGATTGTAATCTTCAGTCTGGCTTGAATAAAATTCTCTATTTTCTATTTGATAATTGAATTTCTGTTGAGACGTGAGAAGGAAAGCCTTTTCCTGTGTAAGACAGCTATGATGAGGGTCTGGCTCTCTTGGATTTGATGGAGGGTTGAGGTGTATAAGGCCTAGGTTATTTTGTCTCAGTTTAGTTTGTCTCAATTCACATGTATTTCTGATGTCCAGGTAGAAGTCTCTTCTGTGTGTATGTCAGTCCTCTCTCTTTAACAGGACTCTGGGATCTAAGTACCATTTCATTATGAGCTCTTGCTCAACATTATTGTCAAACTTCCAGCCCCCCAGATTGTTGTCACCTTGAACTTGGTAGAAGGCCTGTTTGGAGAATCAGGGGGCAGGGAAAACTAGCTTTGAATTTGGAGAAAGGGATTCCTTCACTTTCTATACCAGGAGTTGACAAACAGGGTCTCCAGACTAAATCTGGCCTACCACCTGTTTTTGTAAATAGAATTTTGTGTGGACATAGCCATAATCATTTGTGTATGTATTGTCTATATTGTCTGCTTTCATACTTCAAGAGCAGAATTATGTAGTTGGAAAGGAGACTAAAGTGTTTTCTGTTTGGCCCATTATAGACAAGTTTGGTTGCCCCTGTTCTACACTGTCAAACCCATTCACAGAGTTGTTAAAAAAAATTGCTGATTTCTCTTACCCCCCTCCATTTATTTGTTGTTCTTTTTATTTTTTAATTTCCTTAATTTATTTTTATTGAAATATAGTTGATTTATAATATTGTGTTATTTCACAATAACCAGTCTTTGGCCTCCTACCCATGTTTTGACTTAGTAAATATCTGTAGTGATCTTAAACTTCATCAGATTTTATAAACTCTAATCTTCCGTTCAGTTGCTCAGTCATGTCTGACTCTTTGTGACCCCATGAATCACAGCACGCCAGGCCTCCCTGTCTATCAGCAACTCCGGGAGTTTACTCAAACTCATGTCCATCGAGTCGGTGATGCCATCCAGCCATCTCATCCTCTGTCGTCCCCTTCTCCTCCTGCCCCCAGTCCCTCCCAGCATCAGGGTCTTTTCCAAACCCTAATCTTAGAACCCTATTAGATTTCAGTAGGTTTTAGTATAAAGTTTAAAGTCTTTCACTGTACTTACAGAGACCTTGATAATAACACTGCCTGCCTCCCCAACCTTCTTCTTTTTTTTAATAGACTTTTTTTTTTAAAGAGCTCTTTTATGTTCTTGACAATATTGAGGGAAAGATACAGAGATATCCCATGTACTCTCTGCCCCTCATATGCCTACAGCTTTCTATTTTTAACACTCACTGAGCTTCCTTCTCAGCCTCCACCACATTCAAATCCCCTTGTTACCCTTTCTGTCCTTACTGTTGTACATATGACTCTTGGAGAGATTTTTCTTTGTTTGCACGGTTTATATTCCTTAATAGATGTAAGTCCTACAGGTTCACTGACTGTATTATTCCCAGCATCTAGAATGGTGCCTGGAAATAAGTAGATCAATAGATATTTGTTAAATTAATGAATAAATTTACTATATTCTCTGACTCAGTAGCACTCTCCCTACTCTTATCTTGCTGCCATATTAATTTTCCTGATTAGAAAATTCTTAGCTTGGCACCTGACCTTACCTAACTTCCTTCTCTGGCTTTATTCCCTGTAACTCTTACTCAGAAACTTTCTACTTTATCCAAATTGATCTTAATGCTTTATGTTTTCTGTGCCCCTTTGATCATCACATTCACCCTGTCTGGAATAAACTTGCCATTATACTTGTCTCTTCTTTAAATCCTACCCAATCATTAAAGTCCATCTTATATCTTATTCAGGTTCACAGTGATCACTCTTGTGCCTCATGTACTCTAGTGTTTATTCCTAATGTGAAACTTAGTGAAGTGAAGTTGCTCAGTCGTGTCCGACTCTTTGTGACCCCATGGACTGTAGCCTATCAGGCTCCTCCGTCCATGGGATTTTCCAGGCAAGAGTGCTGGAGTTTTTGATTGCCATTTCCTTCTCCAGGGGATCTTCCTGACCCAGGAATCGAACCTGGGTCTCCCGCATTGCAGGCAGACGCTTTACTGTCTGAGCCACCAGGGAATGTGAAACTTAAGGTAAATCCATGGGATTTTCCAGGCGTGGAAATCCATGGGATTTTCCAGGCAAGAGTGCTGGAGTGGATTGCCATTTCCTTCTCCAGGGGATCTTCCCGACCCAGGAATCGAACCTGGGTCTTCCGCCTTGCAGGCAGATGCTTTACCGTCTGAGCCACCCGGGAATGTGAAACTTAAGGTAATGCCTTTTATTACATGTAAACTTTCTAGACATGCTTCCCTAACACAGTTTAACTGTCCTCAGGGTAAGAAGTGTTCACTGCCTTTTTACCCTCCACAGTTCATACTGTCATTATATTGACATTTATATTTTGTTGAAAGAGAATGTAGGAAGTCATTTATTTAGTTACATTTCTTGTCTTCGATAGAGCATGTGTTAAGTAACAGTTAACTTACATTCCCTGTGTTCTATATTTCACAAGGGAAAGTACTTTAACATGTTATTACCTCATTTAATCTGTATAGCAAATACCATTCCATTTTACAAATGAGAGGTAAAAAGGTTTACCTGAGATTAAAAGACTTTAGTGTTTGTAGCTAGTAGACATCCATAGGAATAGAAACAGTTGAATTCTCACTCTTCCGTATATTGCCTGTCACTGGATAAACGGGACAGTTAGTAATGGAATTAAGTCTAAACTGAGATCTGAACTCTAAAGGACGTTTCTTTGAAGTAGTGAGTCAGTTTTTAACAAATCTTAAGGATTAAGGATTATATCAAAGCAAAAAGTAGCCAAGAGTTTGGTGACTTCCTTTGGTAGTTAAAAGAGATTTTATTATTTTAAGTTGTGTGTATTTTTGCTCTCCGTTTTTTCCTTTTCTTTTTTGATCTCTCATTTTTTCTGATCATCATGAAAACATGTTAAATATGTGTAACAATTAGACATTGTGAGTTGGTTTGTCAGTATTTTGTATGTTTATTATTTGAACAGTCACCTTAGATGTAAACTAATTACATGAGTATCTTTGACTTTCCTGACTTTTAAATGGACTTTAATTCAATTGATATTAATTTTAAAAATAAAAAAAAAAAATTGTACCGTTTTTAAAGGTTACACTCCATTTACAGTTATTATAAAATATTGGCTATATTCCCTGTGTTGTACCATATATCTTTGTAACATATCTTACACCCAATAATATGTATCTCTCACCCTCCCAGCCCTTTATTTTACCCCTCCCCTGCACTGATAACCACTAATTTTTTTCTCTATCTGTGAGTCTACCTTGTTTTTAATTAAATTCACTAGTTTGTTGTATTTTTTAGATTTCATAAATGAGTGAATCACTGTTGTCTTTCTCTGACTGACTTACTTCACTTATCATAAAGTCCAAGTGTGTTCATGTTGGTGCAAATGGAAAAATTTCCTTTTTTTTTTAAGGCTGAGTAGCATTCCATTGTATTTTATACCACATCTTCTTTATCCATTCATCTGTTGATGGACACTTAGGTTACTTCCATATCTTGGCATTTGTAAATAATGCTACTGTGACCATTGGGGTGAATGTGTCTTTTCTACTTGGTCTTTTTTTTTTTTTTAATCAGATATATACCCAGGAGTGAAATTGCTGGGTCATATGGTAGTTGCATTGTTAGTTTTTTGAGACACCTTCATACTGTTTTCCACAATGGCTGCACCAGTTTACATTACCACCACCAACATGCGAGGAGTCCCTTTTCTTTGCTATCATTTGTTACATGTTTTCTTTTTGATGATAACCATTCTGACTAGTGTGATGTGATATCTTATTGTGATTTTGATTTGCATTTCCCTGATAACTAGTGATGTTGAGCATTTTTCCATTTACCTATTGGCTATCTGCGTTTCTTCTTTGGAGAAATGTCTATTCTTTTCTTCTGCCCATTTTTTAATCAGGTTATTTGTTTTTTTGATGTTGAGTTGTATGAGTTGTGTGTATTATATTTAAATAAATAAAAATAAATAAACAACATTTTTAATGCAATAGAATATTGGTCTTGGTTATTTTTCTGCCCATACAGTCCTACAATATTTACTGAAAATGTTAAGGAGTCTTAACTACAGTGGAAAATATGAAGATTAGAATTGAAGGAATTAAGTTAAATAATGCCTCCAAATAGTTGTGGATGTCTTCTCATCCATTCTTACAGGCTTAAAGTAGAATGTTTGGGGATGGGCATGTGGGGAAAGAAGGTTGGCAGGCAGAAGCAAAGGCCGTTAGGAGAAATTTCAGCAGTGAGGTGCCCAGTACAGTCATGAGAGACTGCCGTGAGTTGTTTAGAAGCCTGTGTCCTTCCATAATTCTATAAGATCTGGTCTTGATTACTTTTGGTTTCATTTCCTTTACCTGTACCTCTTGTTCTTGTTCACGTCGTTTCAGTCATATTAGCCTCCTCCTGGCTTAGGAGTTTAATGCTTGTTTCCTTTGCCTGAAATGATAGCTCCCTTTCTCCATTAGGGACTTTATTTAGAAGTTTCCTTCTAATTAACGTCAAACCCTAACCCCTTCTTTATGTCTCCCTTTATTCTGTCTCCCCTTTTATATTTTCTCTCTGTTGTAATTATCACTATCTTATGATATATCTTGGGTTTTTTAAAAATTATCTGTCCTTCCTATCTAATACAAGTTTCATGATGAGTTTATTCTCTTTTCTACTGCTGTATCTTAGCACCTGCCTGGCATATAGTAAATACTCAGTAATATATGTTCCAAGAACAGGTAACATTTTAAAGAAGATAACTCTGGCATCAGTGTAAAAAAATGGACTGTAGTGAGGAGATACTAGTTGAGATGATGAAAAGGCTAAAGAAGTGACAATAGGAATAAAGAGGATACACAGGAAAGACATTTTTGAGGTAAAATAGGAAGGAAATGTCAACCCACTCCAGTATTCTTGCCTGGAGAATCCTGTGGACAGAGGAGCCTGGTGGGCTGCTGTCCATAGAGTGGCATACGACTGAAGCAGTTTAGCAGCAGCAGCAGAAAGGATTTAATTAATAGAATGGCTCAGAAAGGAAAAGAATGGGAGGAAATAATTTGTCCTGAAATTTCCAGATAGAGAAACTGGCTAACTGGTGACATTGCTTTATTCCAAGCTTACATTAGGTATACAGCGATTCGTATATTGAATGAGTAACTATCCAGAGATAGTTACCTTTTGCACTAAATTTTGCTTTCAAATGTAATTTATTTAAAAGTAAATAAATTTCTGTTTTTTTCTACTTCTATTCTTCTGGATTCCTTTCTAGTTTTCCCTTATTCGAGCTTTGGGATTGTGCTTCCCCTGAACTTCAGGAAAATTTAATGTCACAAGCCTTTTTAGTACTGCATTGTAATACTCAGTATTTCATCCCAAAGATCCGTTTTCACCATCCATTGTCTGCTTTCATAGTTTGGTACCCTCATAGTTTACTGTTTACATTCTTGTTGCTAAAGAAGGAAGCTAGAGGAAGCTATATAGGGTTTATACTGTCAGCCCAAGCCCTTTTGTGAGTGATATTTTCTGATTTAAAAGAAGTAAATGTCCATTCTTCCATTTAGTTTCTGCCTGTCTTCAACTTGTACAGGGTGCTTAAAGTTTAAAATAGTGGTCTCTTAATACTGATTGCAGTTCCCTTGATACAACTGTTTTTGACTTAATTCAAGCTTACATATTTTTAACAGCAAGGCTTTTTAAAAAGAGTAAGTTATTTAAACTGGTTTAATTTGCACACTTCCTGCAGACCAATTTCTTTAAAAATCCAAGTGTATATTAGATATGTACTTAAAATCGTACATTTATATATCTGAGAGTGTGCAGATTTGAACAACAGATTAGACTATTTAGGAAATAGTCTAATTTTTAATTTAAAATTAGATTTAAATAGTGAGTTAATATGTAATTTTTGTAAATGCTTTATTTTTCATAAGCATATTTTAATATATAGTAATACTTTTATCCAGTTAAAATTATGTTATTTTAACATTAAATTTTACAGTGAATATCTAGCTTTTTGTTTTCTTAGAAAATTTTACATATTTCAAATAAATAATACTCTTATAGATTTGCTTTCTGTAAATTTGTGATATTCTATAGTCTAGTCATCCCTTAATCTCCTCATGTATAATATAATCACACTCACTTCCACTTGTGATATATGGGAATTTTAGTAAATATATATACATGTACTCATGATAGTAAAAGGTTAACAATAGAGCCAAGAAATAAATGAATTGCTAAAAGGAAAGTAGTATCTTTTAAAAATTGCTATGGTATAGCATTCATAGACTCTTTCTAAAAACATATATTTATTTATTTGGCTGCATCGGGTCTTAGTTACTTCTCTCTAGAGGTGGCGTGTGGGCTTGCTTTCCCTGCAGGGAAAACAAGTTCAATCCCAGTGCGGGGATCAGCCCTTCATCCCCTACCCTGTAAGGCAGATTCTTAACCACTAGGCCACCAGGGAAGTCCCACATAGACTCTTGTCCTCAAGGAACTCTAGAATATATTTTTATAAGAGGAAAAGCACCTGTAGTACAAGTTGTATGTCTTTAAAGAAACTCAGTAACCAAAAATTTAACCTTAAACACAGGCTCTGCACACCCACCTCATTTTCTTAGATTTTTTTTGTGTTCATGTTTTCTTTGATTTCTTGGAGAAAAATAGATTAATTCGCTTTTTCTCTAGATTCAGAGTTTTCTGACTTGGGAGTCATGATTTTCTTTTATTCATCCATCAGTATCCTGTCATCAAGAATCCTGTTTTTTTTTTTTTTTTTAAGAAGAGTTCCAAATGTATCTTCAATGCCTTGAAAGCCATATCTGCCAATAGATGAAGGTGAGGGATCATGTGGTGTATTCTAGCAGCTATAAGAGTTCTCTATTCCTGGAAACTAGGGTGAATCAGAAAGTTGCTGAAAAGAATGGACAGTTAATCACTCATCAATTAATGCCGTGTTTTGTGTTACATGCTAAAAAGTTAATGTTATATCCTTAAGGCCTCAATGAGCCATTGTAGGATTTTAAACTGGTAAGTAAAGAAAGATTTTAACCTCTAAACTTAGTACCTCTGCCCCAGATTTATTAAATTTGAGCTTTCTAGAGGAAAGAAGAATTTTATGTTAAAATTTAAATTGGATTAGATCTTATAGTCATTTTTTATTTGCTCTTATAGCAGTTAGAATGGTTATAGTTACCAAAGATCTAATTTAGAATGACCCAGATATGACGGGAATTTATTAGTTCACATAATAAAGAATTTTGGTGGTGTGGTGATTATATATCAGTTAACTGTGAAGCTTGATAGCATCGTCAAGGACCCAGTTTCTTTGCAACTTTCTGCTCTGCCGTCTTTAGAATTTTTGTTATTCTTCTCAGGCTTGTCTTTGTATAGCTACACAAGGACTGCCACATCTTCAGTTTGGATATCCACACACTCTGTTGTTCAAAGTCTGGTAGAACAACTGGCCCTTTCCTGGGTCCATCTTTAAGATGAAGAAGAACTTTCCTGAAAGCTACTGCTTTCCCATTTGCCTCATGTGCCACTGGCCAAATTACAGCACATAACCTTTTTTATACCAGTTCATGGACTTGCAATAGATATTCTTAAGATTCATTTACTAATTAAGGTTTGGCTCTGAGGCTAGGGAGAAGATCAGCCAGCCTCATTTGAAAAATAATAATAAAAATCAGGATTTTATTAGTATAAAAGAAGGTAGATAACCAGCGGAGCCTACCACTTTGATTTACTGATGTAGTAAATTTGTTTGTTTGTTACTGATGTACAGATTTTTTTTTTTAATTAGTGGTGTTTCCCATGCCAAGAGTTAGAAAGCAAGCTCATATTTGCCCCCAAATAGGAAAGACACGACCTCTTTACATTTGTCAATAATGCTGATATTTTGCTATGAATTTTCAGGTGATACAGAGCTGCTGTAGTGTGATTCAGTCTCTTTGAGGTTTACCCACTTTGAAAATCTTTAAAGACTTGGTTTCTGATCTGCAAAGCTGAGGATTGGGTCCTAAACCATAGGATTTTACTCCTAACCATAGGACAGAGACTTTGCCTGGTAAACAAACCTGCCAGTCATCTCAGAAGACAGATTTCTGTGATTGTTCCTGGTCAGGGGAATTCTTTTTGTGTCTATAAGGGACCAGGTTTTCAAAAACAAATATTTGGAATAGATTTGTCTGCTTTTTTTTTAGTCAGATAACCACACACACACACACACTTGTAGGAACTTGCCTGCTTGAGAAGGGGAATGTTCAGTGGGAGAAAGACATTATTGAAATAAAAAAAAAAAATTTTTTTTTTCCCAAAATAATGCCTAGGTTTACTCTAAAATTTTACATTTTAACAACCTCATTCTGTTACTGCTGATATTTTTCATATCAGCCATTTCTTTACTCAGAATTTTGTGTTACCTTGCCATTCTTTGTTCCCATCTTAAAGACTGATAGTCCAACTGCTAGTAAATCTCTATCCTGTTAACCTTCCAATTGCTTCATACTCTGAGGCTCCAGTACTATCAGATACTATTTAAATGCTGCTTTCCCTCCTCCCTCTGTGTGTTCTGTCTTTTCATCCCTGATTATACAGTGAGTACCTACTATGGGCCAGGTAAAGTCCTGAGGGGTGCAGTTTATTTACAGCTGTACGACATAGATCCTGTTAGATTTGATTATATGGTACAAGTAATTCAATATGATTATAATACAAGAAGTATTATGATAAAGTTCTACACAGGATACTGTTGGAGTATAGAGTAAGGACTCCATCTGAGACTGGGAAATAGAACAGTTCTTGGAGGAGGTAGTGGCTCTCATTGAACCTAAATGATAGTTAGCCATTCTGAGAAATGGAGAAAGGTAAGTTTCAGGCAGAAGATACAGCAAATATAAAGCCATGAAGTTGTGAGAGAGCTTGACAATTAGTAGATGGAATGAGGATTGCTAAAGGGTAGTTCCAGAAAGGGGGTGTGTGTGATGGTGGGCAGGCAAAATAATACATCATCTTTAGGAGTAATTGTAACGGCAACCAAGTGAGAGTGATCAGAACCTAAAATAAGAGGGTGGCAGTGAGCACAGAGAGATGTCAGGAAAGGATCAACTGAACTTGATTGATTGGGTGTGGGTCCAGTGAAGTAAGAGCCATGGCTTTATTCATTCACTCAACAGAATACTGACTGAACACTTGTTGTGTGCTAGGCACGGTTAGAGCTGATGGAGGTACAAGTAGTGCTATAGATCAAGTTACTGTCCTAGTTACAGTTCAGTCTCTCAGTCGTGTCCAACTCTTTGGGACCCCATGGACTGCAGCACGCCAGGCCTCCCTGTCCATCACCACCTCCCGGAGTTTATTCAAATTCATGTCCATTGAGTCGGTGATGCCATCCAACTATCTCATCCTCTGTCATCCCCTTCTCCTCCCACCTTTAATCTTTCCCAGCATCAGGGTCTTTTCAAATGAGTCAGTTCTTCACATCAGGTAGCCAAAGTATTGGAGTTTCAACTTCAGCATCAGTTCTTCCAATGAATATTCAGGACTGATTTCCTTTAGGATGGACTGGTTGGATCTCCTTGCAGTCCATGGGACTCTAAAAGAGTCTTCTCCAACATCACAGTTCCAAACCATCAATTCTTTGTTGCTCAGCTTTCTTTATAGTCCAACTCTCGCATCCATACATGACCACTGGAAAAACCATGGCTTTGACTAGATGGACCTTTGTTGGCAAAGAAATGTCTCTGCTTTTTAATATGCCTAGTTATGTAGTAACTCACAGGATTGATTCAAGGGTGACACCTTGTTCTGGCTTGGGTGCCTGGGTGTACTGTGGTTGCCATTCACTTGAGGTTTGAGGGGAATGTAATGAAATCAGTCTTAGGACAGTAAGTTTGAGGGGATGATGGGATATCTGGGGGAAGTTAGATATTTGGGTTAGGCTTCCGGAGGAGAGGGCAGAGTAAGCGATTTTAGAACTGTATAATAGTGATTGAAGTTTTAAAAACTATCATAAGGTGAAATTTACTTGGGAGGTGTGCGTATGACATTCACATTCAATTAGTTTTAATACACACATTGATGTATGTAGCTGCTGCTGCTGCTAAGTCGCCTCAGTTGTGTCCGACTCTGTGTAACCCCAGAGATGGCAGCCAACCAGGCTCCCCCATCCCTGAGATTCTCCAGGCAAGAACACTGGAGTGGGTTGCCATTTCCTTCTCCAATGCATGAAGGTGAAAAGTGAAAGTGAAATCACTCAGTCATGTCTGACTCTTCACGACCCATGGACTGCAGCCTACCAGGCTTCTCTGTCCATGGGATTTTCCAGGCAAGAGTACTGGAGTGGGGTGCCATTGCCTTCTCTGATGTAGCTGCCACCACACAATCAGTGTACATGATGGTACAGATTCTGTTATGATATCCCTTTCCACTCATAACCTTCCCCCACCACTAGTCCTAGAAACCAGTGCACTATTTATTCTCTATCTCTGTAGTTTTTAAAATTTTTTCAAAGAATGTCATTTAATGGAAAATGGAATAATACAGCTTTTTTAAGACTGGCTCCTTTCGTTCAGCATAATGCCTTTGAGATTCATCCAAGTTGGTCCTGCACCATTGTTCTTTTTTATTGCCATTGTATAGATATAAGACAGTTTGTTTATTCATTCACATTGTTTATTCATTCACCCACTGAAGAACATTTGGATTGTTTCCCATTTTGGGGCAATTATGAATAGAGCCACTATAAACATTCATAGACAGGTTTTTGTGTGATCATAAGTTTTTATTTCTCTAGGGTCAGTGCCTAGGAGTAAGGCTGTTGGATTTTATGGTAAGATTATGTTTAACTTTATAAGAAACTGCCACGCTGTTTTTCAGAATGACTGTACCATGTTCATTCCCAGCAGCTGTGTGTGACGGTTCCAGTTGTTTCACGTCCTTGCGCGCACTTGATATTGTCAATATACATATTTTTCATTTTAGCCACTCTATTAAAATGTATACTGGTATCTCATTGTGATTTTAATGTTCTCTAATGGTGAATGGTGTGGAACATCTTTTCATGTGCTTATTTTGCTTTTTGTATATCCTCTATGGTGAAGCGTCTGTTTAGATCTTTTGTCTAGTTTTTAATTAGGTTGTTTGTTTTCTTACTATTGAGTTTTGAGAGTTCATTGCGTATTCTAGATATAGGTCCTTTTTGGGATATGTGAATTGCTTGTTTTGTTTTTCTCATAATGGTGATTTTTGCAGAACAAAGTTTTAATTTTGATGAAGTTTAATTTTTTTTTTAAATGGATCCTGGTTTTGGTGTGTGTGTGTGCACACGCTGTCTCTTAGTTGTGTCCGACTCTTCGCAGCTGCATGGACTGTAGCCCACCAGGTTCTTCTGCCCATGGAATTTTTCAAGCAAGAATACTGGTGTGGAGTGTGTTACCATTTCCTTCTCCAGGGTTCTTCCCCACCCAGGGATTGAACCTGCGTCTCCTGCATTGGCAGGTGGATTCTTTACCACCGAACCACCAGGGAAGCCCCCAGGCGTTTGGTATCAGCTAAAAACTCTGCCCAACCTAGCCATAAAGATTTCTCTTACTTTTTTTCCTTAGAACTTCTAAGTCTTTTTATATTATGTCTGAGGTAAAAGTTGATGTGTATGTTTGTTTTTGTTGCATCCGCATGTGCAGTTGTTCCAGCACCATTGTTGAAAAGGCTATATCTTTTTTGCTCTAATTGCTTTTACACCATTGTCACCAATCAGTTGACCATACTTGCTTGGGTCTGTTCTGTTCTGCCGATCTGTTTCTATCAGTTTACCAATACCACACTGTCTTGATTACTGTAGCTTTATAGTAAGTCTTAATACAGAGTACCGTGATTCTTACCACTTTGTTGTTTTTTCATACTTGTTTTAGATATTTTAGATCCTTTATCTTTCTATATACGTTTTAGAAATGTATGAAAGATGTAACAATCTATGAAAACATCCTTCTGGGATATTTGTTAGAATTGCATTAAATCTGTGGAATTGGAGTAGAATTGAAATCTTTCCATGTGGGATCTTCCAGTCCATGAACATATGTTTTTCATTTATTTAGGTCTTATTTGATGTCTTTCATTAGCACTTTGTAGTTCTAGCATACAGATCTTGTATTTGTTTTGTTAGCTTTGTAACTATTTCTTTTCTTTTAACAATTGTATGCTTGAAGTTTTGGTTTCTAATTGTACATTGCTAAATATATAAAAGTATAAATGAATAACTTAAAAATATTATTTTTTTTCACATTGTGCTGTGACCTTGCTAAACTTAATTCTTAATTGTAAGAGGCTTTTTGGGAGAGGGGATTGTTTGCTTTGGATAGATTTGTTTGAATTCTTTAAGTGTAAAATAATGTCTTTTGAGAACAGGGATAGTTTTATTTCTTCCTTTCCAGTCTGTATGCACTGATGAGTACTTCTAGTCTGATGATGGCTAAGAGTAGTGAGAGGGTGTCCTTGCCTTGGTCATGATCTTTGGGGTTTACCACTAAGTATGATGTAGGTTTTTTGTAGATATTCTTTACCCAGCTGAGGAAATTTCCCTCTACTCCTAGTTTTCTGGGTTTGTTTTTTTTTTTTTTATCATGAATAGATTTGAAATTTGTTAAATGCTCTTTCTACATCAAGTGATGTGATCAAATGATTTTTCTTTGAATCATTAATATTACGTGCGTGATTTGTTTTTGTTGTTCGGTCTCTAACTCATGTCCAGCTCTTTTTGACCCCATGGACCGTAGCCTGCCAGGTTCCTCTGTCATGGGATTTTCCAGGCAAGAATACTAGAGTGGTTGCCATTTCCTTCTCTGGGGGATCTTCCCCACTCAGGGATTGAACCTGAGTCTCCTGTATTGGCAGGTGGATTCTTCACCACCGAGCCACCTAGGAAGCCCACGTTGAGAGTGATTTCCAAATGTTGACTAGCTTATTAGCATTCTCAGGATAAATCCCTCTTGGTGTATGTGGTTGTTGTTGTTGTTTTAAATACATTACTGGATTTGATTTGCTAATACTTTGTGGAGGATATCTGTTTTTATATTCACGAGAGATGTCGGTCTATAGTTTTTTGTAATACCAGCTTTGATATCACAGTGATTTTGTCTTCATAAAATGAGTTGGGGATTTCCCTTTACTCCTGTTTTCTGGAAGAAATTATGTAGAATTGTTGTTTCTTTAAATGTTTGTGAATGTAGAATTCACCTGTGAAACCATCTGGGCCTGGATATTCTTTTTGTAAAGGTTTTTTAATCACAAACTTAATAGTTATAGGGATATTCAGGTTACTATTTAATCTTGGGTGAGTCTCAGTAGTTATTAATTATTTATTAAAAGATGTGTTCAGAAATCCAAGTTTTGGTACTAACCAGCTATGTGACCTTGGGAAAGGTACTTTAAGCATTACTTAATTTGTTCATCTGAGAAATTAAAAGCGTTAGATTTGTCTTCTTTAGGTTTCTCTCTGTTTTCAAATTCTGTAATTCTGGTAGAATGAGAATGTGTATTATGTGAAAGAATTGTGAGCCTCTGTTTTTTGTTTCATCTGTCAGTGTTTGAACAATGGTTTACTTAGATTCACTTTGCCTTTTAACAGAGAAGTTCTGTATTTTCTTCTTATCAGTGGATTATTTGTTGATGAAAAGTTATGGTTAGAGGCAGGCCTTTTTATGTACTTATTCATGACATACTTAAATGGTATGTGAAAAATTACTTTTATAAGCTATTTATATAAGAAGATGTGAGACATATCACATTACTTTCTAATGTTATACTTTCTTGAAAAAACTATTAAAAAATTTTTAAATGTTAGAAATATTTCGGTGATTATTCTTCTGAATCTTCATAATTTGGTAATTATTCTCCTGATTTAAAAAGCCACTCTTTTTTGGTGACTTAATAAAGTCTATGTAGGTATTTTCTGTGAAATTCATTTTCAGAAGATGCATACTGCTGTTTGAATCCTGTACATTTATTGGGTTAAAAGAAAGTGAAAGTAGCATACAGATCTGCTGCTGAAGGAAACATGAAGTTGCAGGCTGCAGCTGGAGGATTTTACGTAGGCACCTGTGGGTTTGAGTGCGTTCAATATACAGACTGCAGTAGGAGGCTGGCACTGCCTCTGCTGGCTCCACTACACTCCTTCACTGCTGTTCTGCCGATTTCTCCACTGTCCAGAAGACAAAATGGTGCAGCACGTAGAGGGCATGGGGAAAAAACAATCATCAATATGATCCAAAGGTGGGTTTGCTACACGGAATGGCAGAGAAAATTACTTAACAAGATGAAAAGCTTAGATATAGTTCAGTATGTCAGATATCCTTGGCTGTTTTAATATTTGATTATGGCCACTTAAGAATGAAAATGTATAGTTCTGAAATCTGCATGCCCTCTCTCTATAGAGGTTTCAGGTATATTGCATGTGTAGCATTGATAAATGCATGCCTGGCAGCTTATAAACAGATTTATATTTGTACTAAATATGTATAATGTGTATATAGAGAAATAGATGTACATGAATATATGAAGGTTTTTTTTTAAGCACTAGTTTTTTTTTAAAAGTAAACACTTAGAGGTTTTTTATTTTCTGTTGCACATTTGTCGCAGCTCCTGGTATTGTTCTTTCCTTATATTGTTCATTTTTATAATAGTAGAGAGCATTAGTAGAGCATTCTCTGGTGAGATGGAAAATAAGTAGAATGAACACTGGAGTTGGCACTTAATATTTTATTGATGAGTGTGATGCAGTGTGAGTTCGCATTGCACATAGTCATGATTTAAATGATTACCTCTTTTAGGAAAGCAAAATGTTAGTAAGAACGGCCATGTTTTAGACAGTGAGTATAAAATAAGGAGAGGAAGTAGGACAAGTAAAATTTCTCTGTCCTTGGTTTCTTGAGCAACGCTCAGCATTGACTCAGGGCACTGTCATTTCAGAAGTACAGTATAGAAACAATTGAACATCAAGCATAAAAAAAAACCATGGAGGTTTAGTTTCCCACCCACTCCCGGAAGCACTTATGTACTCATATATTTTGGGTGTCGGTGACTGCATGTTACTGAGGAGCTGTCCAGTTGAGACAAGATATATTTACTTAAGCCACACCCAACAGACTCAGCTTTTTTATGCATTCGGTCACTATTTTAATCCTGTGCTAATTTGTAAGCATCATATGTGGGATGCCTTAAGTTGTAAAAAGAAAGAAAAGACTAGATTCACAGGATCCAGCCGAATCTGTTCTGAATATCTGAGTTGTTATATTAATAGCACAGAAGAGCAGTGTTTTAAGTTATGCAGTGTGATCTCTAGCAGGGAGAGAGAGAATATGAATATTGGTGTGGTTCCAGTATAAGTGTACTGCAAGTATTCTGATCATATAGGTAACAGTGCTGCTGGTAGACGGTTTTTTGGTTGCTGTTTTGGGTGTTTAATTGGGCTATGACATTTAGAGTTTGGATTCTCTTGTTTGAGAAAATATTTAAGTAGGAAATACTTAATTTTTCTGTGCTTTAAAAAATTAGTGAAGATTAAGCCTGGGTTTAAAAATCTATGTTTTATTCTATACTAAGGTCATGTTGTATGTTTTAAGAATTGACAGCTGTATGGCTGGTGCTGTGTTGAATTACCTCACCCACTTTACTGTAGACAGAAATAAGGAGGGATCAGTATTGATCTTATTAGTCTGCAGAGGGCTCATATTTTATATTTTCAAAAACTCTTTCTTTTAGACAAAGCAAGCTCACGCTATCTTCTCCTCCCAAAAGAAATATAACCTTCTCATCTGTACTATATTCCTTTGATTTTATAGAATGACACAGAATAATAATATGGGGTTTTTATGTGCCAACTTTAGTGACAATAGATAACTAACTATAGATGGAAATACACTATATTATTAGGATGTTTCATGTATCTAAGATGTTATATAACCCTGATGGAATGTTGCAGATGAAACAAAGAAATCTGATTGGTTCCTCACAAGACACAGCAGCCTTGAAATCCATTCTAACCAGAGGTTTCTACAGCAGCCTGGATGGTTAGTTAGCATCACAGTAAAAACAGAAAAATGCCTTGGAGACAGGGAGGGGTTTGGAAGAGAAAATGAAGTTCTTAAAAGCACTTTGGTAATCCTTATCCTTGAGCATTATATTTTCTTGCAGGGTTTTTTCCCTCTTCAGACTCTTTGTTGTTGTTTATTGTTACTTAAAGGAAGTGTTGTATTCTATTAAGTTAACAAACTTTCTAGATAGTATTATTTAATGAGCTAGAAGAGCCTCTTAAAAGAGTGTTATGCTAAGTGATGGAATGGGTTAATGAATAATATAATTTCAAAACATTTATTAAATATAGGTGAGTGGGACTTACTGGGGGAAGAGGAAGGATGGGATAGAAAAGAGTTCTGAAGAACAGCACACTGGTAGAAACTCTTTGGTCCTACCCTTTCCCATCATATTAAAATTGCTTTAGATAATTTGTCATCTAAGACTTTAGTGATATTTGGTGAGGGCACGTTAATATTGACATTCAAACAGCAGGCTATTGCAAGTCAAAACAGGTGAAGAATTGTTTGCTGTCTGCTGGCTACTAGAAACACCCTTGAGATGTGAGAACAATATATGTTAGCTTTTACGTATTTATTATTCTTGGCTAGGTGGCCTGCTGGAATATAGTTATAAATTACAGCACCAAATATCCAACCCCTTTATCCTTTAAAAAAACATGTAAAATACACTTGTAGTTTATTCTATTAAAATTTGAAAAGTCTTATATTTAAACAGTGATAGGTCAACTTCACTTATAGAACCTGGGAGAAGGAAAAATTACTGTGTGCAGGAATAAGCATTTATATTAAGAAAATAATGATTACTTTCAATTATTATACTGAAAAGAAGAAGCATGTTTAAAGAGTTTATCTAATGTATCATGTCTAATGTATAATTTTATTCTGATATAAGCCACCATATCTTTTAGTTCCATTTCTGTGCTTATTTTGTAAATTATCCGATATGCTAATAGAGTCAGGCTGATGGCAGCTGGCTGCTAGTGTTACAAGCTGAAAACAAAATGGCTGGAAGGATTAGCACTGTAAATTTTCGATAGAGAGCTGGATGCAATTAAGATATCTTTTGTTGAAGGAGAATGTTGCAAAGTAAGTTGATGAGGGAATAACTAGATGCTTTTGACAATAAAGAAACATCATTTTATTAAAGAAAATGTACAAATACTCTTAAATAATAAAAACCAAACGGTTTCACGCTAAAGAGAATACTTCTTTTTCAACTAAGCAATAAAAAAATTCTTGTTAATATTCATTCAACCATCTTTGTCTTTATAGTTCTAAGATTCAGGTAGTTTCTTGGTATTATTTATGATTTCACAGTAACAGTGTAGTTAAGAATAAAATTAAAAAATGAAAACATCCTTAGAACAGAGGGAAATTTAGAGATAAGTTTCTAGAAGTTTTATTTCTTTGTGAATCTTTCAGATTAGCATTAGATTTGTTTATTTATGAATTTTTTAGATGAGAACCTTTCAGGAGGATAAAAGAAATAGAATAACGTACAAATTTAGAGATAAGAGTGAAAATATAGTTTAGAAAATGACAACGTCCATAGATTTGTATATTAGTAACGATTTTTTTATGTGTAATAAGAAGCCTTTTCCATTGATTTTTAGCAATTGTTGAAAGATTAAATGACATTAAAATTGTTGATGGCTTCGGATGGATTGAGAATTAGATTCAGAAATTGTTAATTACTTAGGGTAGAGAGAGCACATTAGGTCACATGCCTGTCTTTCGGTGTAGATGGCTATTTACTGTAATTGAGCAAAAACGTAAATTTCTCATTTCCACTTCTCTAGCACATAGTACACTGTCCCAGCACTTAGTGGGTACCTAGTATGATGAATGAATAATAACAGCAAACACATACACACACACACACAACACATACATATATACAAAAAAAACACAAAAGACACACATACATACATACATAAATACACAGTTATATTCATTTAATTTTCACAACCTTATGGGATAAAGTCTATTATTTTATTTTACTCATTGAGTAGCAGCAGAGATAAAGAAATAGAGACAGAGAAGAAGTTAAATGACTTGACCAAAGTCATACAGTAAATGTTGGAGCCAGGATTTGTAGTTATGTGGTCCCAAACTCTTTGATCATATCTTCCTTCAGTAATTGAAGATTAAGATACACTAATACTCAACAGTATCCTTAGCCCTCAGGAACATATACTGTGACACACACTTTGTCAGAAACTACAGAGCAGAGAAAAAACCTTTCTGCTACATCTCTTTCAAAATTGCTCTGATATTTTGTTTTCTAAAATGCTTTTCTATCACTTAGCTATCGCTGATGGTCCATTATCAGCTAATGCAGATGTCAGTTCTAAAAGCTATTTAAAAGTCAGAGCAAGTGTAGTCAGGAAGCAGTTGGAAAACACATGAAGCTTTCTACACTCCCCAAAATGACTGCCAACATCTAATCAATCAGTCATCAAGTCCCGCTGATGAAAACTTATGAATATTTCTCAACTTTGTCTTCTCTTTTCCTCTGCCATTCTCACATCTTTATATAGGATTTCCTCTTTTCTCACTTAAATCATTAGGTTGGTGCAAATGTAATTGCGGTTTTGGACCATGAATTTTAAATCATTGTAGCTAGGCTCAAACACATCTTTATAAATCAAAGTAGGAACCATTACACTCAATACATTTTTTGCCAGTGAGAAGTAAGTTTGTTTATTCCTATAGCATAAAAATCTGTGCTTCAGGACTTGACGAACTCTTGGAAAGCATTTTCTGCCTCCATCTGGTTGTGGAAGCGTTTTCCCTGCAAAAAGTTATCAAAAAGCTTGAAGAAGTGGTAGTTGGTTGGCAAGAGGTCAGGTGAATATGGCAGATGAGGCAGAATGTCATAGCCCAATTCGTTCAACTTCTGAAGCTTTGTGTGGTTGGGTGTTGTCATGAAAAAGAACTGGGCCCTCTCGGTTGACCAGTGCTGGCTGTAAGCATTGTGTTTTGGTGTGCCTCATCAATTTGCGAGCACACTTCTCAGATGTAATGGATTCACTAGCATTCAGAAAGCTATAGTGGATCAGACATGCAGCAGACCACCAAATAGTGACCTTGACCTTTTTTTTGGTGCAAGTTTGTCTTTGGGAAGTGCTTTGGAGCTTCTTCTTGGTTCAACCACTGAGCTGGTTGTCACCGGTTGTCATGAAAAATCCACTTTTTGTCCTATGTCACAGTCCAATCGAGAAATGGTTTGTTGTTCTTATGTAGAATAAGAGAAGGCACACTTCAAAATGATGATGTTTTTGATTTTCAGTCAGCTCATGGGGCACCCACTTACCAAGCTTTCTCACCTTTCCAGTTTGCTTCAAATGCCCAATGACCACAGAATGGTCAAGGCTGAGTTCTTTGGCAGCTTCTTGTGTATTTGTAAAAGGATCAGCTTTGAATGATGACTCTGAGTTGTTGTTGTCACCTTCTGATGGCCAGCCACTGTACTGCTCATCTTCAAAGCTCTTGTCTCCTCCTTGAACCACCCCTGCACTGTACGTTCATTAGCAGTTCCTGGGTCAAATGCGTTGGTGATGTTGTGAGTTGTCTCTGCTGCTTTACAACCCATTTTGAACTCAAATAAGAAAATTGCTCAAATTTGCTTTTTGTCTAACATCATTTCCATAGTCCAAATATAAACAGCAAGCAACAAGTCATTAGCAAAAAAAAAGAAAGAAAGAAAGAAAGAATTGTGCATTAAAATGACATATAGTTCAGTTCAGTTGCTCTGTCGTGTCCGACTCTTTGCGACCCCATGGACTGCAGCATGCCAGACCTCCCTGTCCATCACCAACTCCTGGAGTTTACTCAAATTCATGTCCATTGACTCAGTGATGCCATCCAACCATCTCATCCTCTGTCATCCCCTTCTTCTGCCTTCAGCCTTTCCCAGCATTAGGGTCTTTTCAGATGAGTCAGTTCTTCGCATCAGGTGACCAAAGTATTGGAGTTTCAGTTTTAACATCAGTCCTTCCAGTGAATATTCAGGACTAATTTCCTTTAAGATGGACTGGTTGGATCTCCTTGCAGTCCAAGGGACTCTCAAGAGTCAACACCACAGTTCAAAAGCATCAATTCTTCGGCACTCAGCTTTCTTTATAGTCCAACTCTCACATCCATACATAACTACTGGAAAAACCATAGCCTTGACTAGACAGACCTTATGAAAGGACCATGTGAAAATTATATGAAATTCAGATTTGTGTCCATAAGTAAAGTTTTATTGTAGCATAGCCATACTAATTTAGTTATATATTGTCTATGGCTGCTTTTGCACTATAGTGGCAGAGTTGAGTAATTGCATCAGAAAACATGTTGTCTGCAAAGCCTAGAATATTTGTTTTCTTTTCAGAAGTTTGTGGACCTTTAGATTGATTCACAGTCTGTGACATTCATGGCAGATATCTTCTCTCAGTCTCTGTCTGGTCTTAAAACTTTGGTTTTGGTTATGAGACTAAAACTCTAAACTCATATTGAATAGAAGTTTAAAATTTTAATTTATTCACATTTAATATTCTTTCCCCCTATTTTGTTTCAGAAATCTTTCTTTAAGAGATCACAGATATATACTCCTATATTTTCTTAAAATGGTTAAAGTTGTGTTTTTCAGTTTCAGATTTTTAATTTTAGTTTTTCTTTTTTCAATTAATTTTTGGTGATAGGATTATGGTGTGAGAATGGAATCTAATTTTCTTTTTCTCCTATGGAGAAAGACAATTTTCCCACCTTATTTGTTGTCTAGTAGCCTTTCCTTACTCCAGTGTTTTTTAGTCATGCTATTTTGTTATATTCAAAGGTCCTTATTTACATGAAAGTCTGTTTTCTGGTTCTTTATTCAGTTCCTTCCATATTCTTTGATTAAATATTTTTATATTCTGTTTGATCCTAATGATCTCTAGTATTCAACCACTTCATCATTGTATTCACATTTCCTAGTTTCTTGGGAGAAAAATACAGAATGGTAATACTCTAGTAAGAACCTTACTAATGACAAGCTTAAAGAAAGGAATATTATTTTTGAATTTTGTATATTATGTATATCAATAGAATCAACAAAAACAAGACTGGACATGACTGAGACTCAGGTCATGAGCTCCTTATTGCAAAATTCAGGCCTAAGTTGAAGAAAGTAGGGAAAAAAAACCATTAGCCCATTCAGATATGACCTAAATCAAATCCCTTATGATTATACAGTGGAGGTGACAAATAGATTCAAGGGATTAGATCTGATAGAGTGCCCTGAAGACTATAGACAGAGGTTTATAACATTGTACAGGAGGCAGTGACCAAAATTATCGAAAGAAGAAGAAATGCAAGAAGACAAATGGTTGTCTGAGGATGCCTTACATATAGCTGAGAAAGAGAAGTGAAAGGCAAAGGAGAAACGGAAAGATATACCCGACTGAATGCAGAGTGCCAGAGAATAGCAAGGAGAGATAAGAAAGCCTTCTTAAGTGAACAATGCAAAGAAATAGAGGAAGACAATAGAATGGGAAAGACTAGACATCTCTTCAAGAAAATTGGAGTACCAAGGGAACATTTCATGCAAAGATGGGCACTGTAAAGGTCAGTAATGGCAAGGACCTAACAGACGCAGAAGAGATTAAAAAGAAGGGGCAAGAATACACAAAAGAACTACATAGAAAAAAATCTTAATGACCCGGATAAGCACAATGGTATGGTCACTCATCTAGAGCCAGACGTCGTGGAGTGTGAAGTCAAGTGGGCCTTAGGAAGTATTACCACGAACAAAACTAGTTGAGGTGATGAAATTCCAGTTGAGCTATGTCACATCCTAAAAGATGATGCCGTTTAAGTGCTGCACTCAGTGTGTCAGCAAATGTGGAAGACTCAACAGTGACCATAGGACTGGAAAAGGTCACTTTTCATTCCAATCCCAAAGAAAGGCAATGCCAAAGATGTTTGGACTACTGTACAACTGTGCTCATTTCACAGGCTAGCAAGGTAATGCTCAAAATCCTTCAGGCTAGGCTTCAGTGGTATGTAAATCAAGAACTTCCAGATATACAAACTATGTTTAGAAAAGGCAGAGGAATTGGAGATCAAATTGCTAACATCTGTTGGGTCATAGAAAAAGCAAGGGAATTCCAAAGAAATATCTACTTCTGCTTCACTGATTACACTAAAGCCTTTGTGTGGATCCCAACAAACTGTGGAAAATTATTCAAGAGATGGGAATACCAGACCACCTAACTTGCCTCCTGGGAAACCTGTATGCAGTCAGGAAGCACCAGTTAGAACCAGACATGGAACAACGGACTGGTTCCAAATTGGGAAAGGAGTACATCAAGGCTGTATATTGTCACCCTGCTTATTTAACTTATATGCAGAGTACATCATGTGAAATGTGAGGCTGGATGAAGCATAAGCTGGAATCAAGATTCCCAGGAGAAATCTCAATAACCTCTGATATGCAGATGACACTATCCTTATGGCAGAAAGCAAAGAAGAACTAAAGAGCCTCTTGATGAAAGTGAAAGAGGAAAGTGAAAAAGCTGACTTAAAACTCAACATTCAATAAACAAAGATCATGGCATCCGGTCCTATCACTTCATGCAAAAAGATGGGCAAACAATGGAAACAGTGACAGACTTTCTTTTCTTGGGCTCCAGAATCACTGCAGATGGTGACTGCAGCCATGAAATTAAAAGTTGCTTGTTCCTTGGAAGGACAGCTATGACAAACCTAGACAGCGTATTAAAAAACAGAGACATCACTTCACCGACAAAGGACCATATAATCAAAGCTGTGGTTTTTCCTCTAGTCATTCACGGATGTGAGAGTTGGACCATAAAGAAGACTCAGCACCAAAGAATTAGTTCAAACTGTGGTGCTGGAAAAGACTCAGAGTCCTTAGACTGCAGGGGGATCAAACCAGTCAGTCCGAACTGATTTCCTAAGGAAATCAACCCTGAATATTCACTGGAAGGACTGAAGCTGAAACTCCAATACACTGGCCACCTGATGCAAACAGCCAGCTCATTGGGAAAGACTCTAATGCTGGGAAAAATTGAGGGCAGGAGAAGAATGGGGTGACAGAAGATGAGTTGGTTGGATGACATCACCAACTCAATGGACATGAGTTTGAGCAAACTCCAGGAGATAGTAAGAGACAGGGAAGCCTAGCATGCTGCAGTCCATGGGGTCGCAAAGAGTCAAACACAACTTAGTGACTGAACAAAACCAACAATGTATGTTAAGGTCATGTTGTTAGCTTTAATAGCATTTTTTTCTTAAATCATTTTGATCGTGAATTTTCATTTCCCTTGCCATCATTATCACAAATAATACAGTAAAGATTAGGTATTACACATAATATCATGCTGAGTATTTGAAAAAAAAATTTATGTATAAACCAGTGGCAGCAAAGTATTACTTAGGTATACAGGGTAAGAATAATTTATTTGTGAAAATTGAAGCTATTTAGATAATATATGATTTGTGGGCCCTTTTTACTTTGGGCTTTTCAATGTCAGTGTATTTAAACATAGTTATCAGTCAGAACAGAAAGATGCTGTGCCTCAGGAATGAAGTGGGGAGGGAGAGATTTGAGTTTTAGTCTGTCAGTAGCTATCTTTCTTTTTAGGGAGGAAGAGAAATAAATATGAAGCTTTCTTTTATTCTGAACTATATGACATAAAATTCTGTGTTATTAGTGCAGTTGAAACTTATCTTCATATATGAAGGCAAGAATTTTGGGTGAAAAGCATTTTATCCTGACTCCCTGAGTTTATGGTAGTTATTTCTCAGGTTTCTGCTCTAGATATCCTGAGGGTAGAGATCAGAAAATGAAAGAAAGCCAATATTAGGAAAACAAAGGGAGAGCTAATTAGAAATGAAGCTGGAAAAAAATAAAACCTTATAGATCATGTTAAGAATTTTTATCTCTTCTGACGGGAGAGCATTTAAACATTTTAAACATTAAATGGGATAACTACTGGATTTGCATTTCTAAGTGATTACTCAGGAGAGTAATATAAACATTCAGAAGAGAATGGATACAGGAATGGATGCAGATTGGATATGGAGACAGGAAGATGGATTCAAGAGATATTTAAGAAGGAGAATCAACAATATTTGGTGATGAATTTATTGAGATGGGGAGCTTTGCTACAGAGTGTCAGGTTTGAAGGGTGAGGGAACGGTCAGAATTTCATGTTTGGATATTTTGAGTTTGAAGTGTTTTTGAGACATTGAAATAAAGGTTTCAGAAAGCTAGTTGTTATGTAGATGGATCTTTCCAGTTTTCAAGCAGTTAGGTGAGTAAGGAGCGCCCTCGTAGAATAATGGATTTTAAAGTAAAGCAGAAATGTTTGGGTTGAGAATTATTACCAAACTCTTATTTGAGAGTGGCTAACTTGGTTTTCAAGGGATTAAATTATTCTATTTCTGGCCCTTCATGTTTCCCTCCACCTAGTTCTAAATTTAGAAATTGATGCTGCTCTAAATCAGATTTTAAATTGAGTCCTTGCTTAGAGTGACTTATTTTTTCTCTTTCCCAGTCTCCCACCTTGTATCCTATAGCTTGGTTAATGACATTGTAATTAGTGCAATGAAATACCCAAGTTAATAATTCTAAGGCAGCCAGAATTTCTTCCCTTTTACTCATTTCACCTAGGCAAATTAATTAATTCAAGAGTTATTTTTTGAGCACATCTTATGTATTGGATACTGTCCTAGGCATGGGATTAGAACAATGAATGCAAAATGATTTACTCTCATGGAACTTAAATTCTAGTGGAGAACATGGCCAAAATTAAGATAAATAAGTAAAATGTAGAATATGTTAGTGATATCTACTAAGAAAAATGAAGCAAGGAAGGGAGAAAAAAGTATATCTGTGTAAATATGGTGTGTGTGGGTGGATACAGTTTTACTTAGGGGTGGTGAGGGAAGGCTTTATAGAGAGGACAGTTACGTATCAACCTGAGGTAGGTGAACAAACAAGCCAAACGGATATCGAAGAAGAAAGTATTCCAGGCAGGGATTTTGATATGGTTACATTCTTGGGGTGTTTGAAGCATAGTGAGGGGAACCCAGTACCCCTCAGTCAAGCCAGAGAGGCAAGAGTAAGTAGGAAGTGAAGTCAGTGAGGGGATTATATGGCACCTTGACCTATGAATTTTGACTTTTACTCTTATTAAGGTGGGGGAATCTTTGAAGGGTTTTGAAGAGAGGAGTATCATAGTCTGATTTGTGTTTTCATAGAAGCATTCTGATTGCCATGTTGAGACTAGGTTGAAGCCAGGCGGGGGCAGGGAACCAGGTTATACATGAAGATGGCTTGGACCAGTAGCAAAGGGTGAGAGGTAGTTTTGATATGTTATGAATGTATGGCTGACAGGATTTACTGTTGGCTTGTATGTGCAGTGTGAGAGAAAAAGATGGGTTAAGGATGACTCCAAGGTTTTTGACTTGAGCAACTAAAAGAGTGAAGTTGCTCTTTACAAAGATGAAGAGGGTTGTGAGAAGAGCAGGTTTATGGAGGAATATTAAAACATTAAATCTTGAGATGTCCTTCTGATATTCATAGTAGAGATGTAGGGTAGGTAACTCCATAAATATGGATTTAGTTCATGGATGAGGTCCAGGCTAGAGATATAAATTTGGAAGTCATCAGTGTATAGATGAAACATAAAACCATGGATCTGTTTGAGATGACCAAGGGAATTACACAGCAAAGAGTACAAATCAGAAAAATGAGCCCTGGGGCAGTACACCATTTAGAGATGAGGAGATGAGAAAGAATAAAGCCAGGGAGACTGACGAAGAAGGAGCCACAGAGGTAGGAAAGTGTGGGCTCTTGAAAGTTAAGTGAAGAGAAAGCTCCAGAATGATTAACAGCATCACATGTTGTCAATCAGTCCAAAAGTAAAACTGAGAACTGACCATTGGATTTAGCAGTGGACTTTATAGGGGATCTTGGTAAGTGTAAATTTTTTGAAGTAGTGTGGGCAAATGCCTGATGGGAATGGATTTAAAGAAGAAAAAGAGACAGAAAATTAATGACAATGGTTAGAAACAACTCTTTTAAATGGATACAGAGTCTTTGTTCTAAGTCCCAAATAGTCCATGAATCTAGCTTTTCCTCTGTATTCTTAATTAGTGCATTTATTCAGGCATTCTTTCCTCTGGACTTACTGCAGCTATCTCTTTGCCTTTAGCCTGTGACCCCATAGTGCCAGTTATATATGCATTCCAAATTTATCTTCTCGGAACACTAGTCAGATCGTGCTCCTCCCCTGCTTAATGCCTGTCATTTTCTTCCCCCCACTTACAGGAGAAAGGTCAGATTGATCATCATGAATAATGATTATGCCTTTTGTGATTTTGCCTCTGCCAACTTTTCTACTTTTATATCCTGCCTCTTCCCCCTACTTGCTGTTCTCTAGCCATTACCAAACTCTTTGAACTTCCCTCAGTGCACGATGTTCTTTTATTCCCAACTGTCTTTGCAAACTGGTACTGTTCCTGAACATCCCATCTCATACTTTACAGGCTGTGACTCCCCTGAAGCCCAGATTAACAGAAAGAAGCAGAGGCTATTCTAGTTTTTAGAATCTTAGGAAACTTTACATTTAGATAAAATCATCATCTCGGTAATATAACTTATCAAGCCCAGTACAAATTTGGACATTCAGACTAGTTAACTATAGGTTAAACTCTTCTCTGCATTACGCAATATTACCCTGTTTAGTCTACAACATCGCCACCCCCAAGTCACCAGAATAAATGATAATAAAAGGTAAAAAGAAGAAAAGAGATCAAAGAGTAAACCTATGAATACAATCTTTGTCCTTAACTGAGAGATCATATCCTTCCATGCAGTTAGTAGCTTTGACCTCCAGCATTAGCACTGGAAAATTTCGGATGGATTCAGTTCATCACTATCGCAGCACAACTTAATCTCTACTCATATTTCCCAACTATGGCTGCAATTTGGAATCATCCAGGGAGCTTTAAAGAAATATTCCTGTCTGGGATTCAGGCTCAGTTATTCTTACTTAATTGATTTGGGAGAGGAAGAAGTTTGAAATCAGAGATTATTTCAAATTCACCTTGGAATTTTTTCGTCTTGTTTTCATCTCCTACAACCATATTGTTAGAGCTCCTTAGCATGTCATGGTATGTCTGTGTATAGATGCAAAAATAACTCTATTCCCTTTTGCAGGGAGGTGACCTCGAATGGTGGAGAAGAGAATGGGCCTTAGAGAATCAGGCCATTTCAGATCTGAGTCCTGCTCTTAATAATTCTGTAGTTGTGACCATTTTTGCTTAAAGTCTCAGCTCTTGTTTCCTGATCTAGTAAAAAAAAAAAGAAGAAGAAGAAGAAGAAAGCTAATATTTATTTCATAAAGTTTTATTGAGAATTGAGTGACATGAATTCATAAGACATTGACCATAGTGCCTGGCCCATAATGTAGACCAAGTAGATAATGACTGTTTTCATTAATGTTGGCACAGTCTAAGAAGCTTGAGCTTCACTTTTTCCTTTTCAGTTATGTAGGATATTTAATGAGTTTCATGCTATTAATAGTGTGTCCTCTTGAAATGATATGATTTGGATGGCAATTTGCCTCTGTGTCTTTCTCCCCAAAACCTATAATCTGAGTCTAATCCCAATCTAATCATGAGAAAAGCATTAAACAAACCCAACATTTGCTGGATCATAGAGAGAGCTAGGAAATTCCAGAAAAACATCTACCTCTGTTTCATTGACTATGCCAAAGCCTTTGACTGTGTGGATAATAATAAACTGTGGAAAGCTCTTAAAGAAATGGAAATACCATACCATCTTACCTGTCTCCTGAGAAACCTGTATGCGGTTTAAGAAGCAACAGTTAGAACCCTGTATGGAACAACTGGTTGGTTCAAGACTGAGGAGTACGACAGGGCTATCTGCTGTCACCCTGTCTGTTTAATCTACACTGAGCACATCATGAGAAATGCTAGGCTGGAAGAGTTGCAAGCCAGAATCAAGATAGGGGGGAGAAACATCAACAACCTCAGATATACAGATGATACCACGCTAATGGCAGAAACCAAAGAGGAACTACAGAGCCTCTTGATGAGGGTAAAGGAGGATCGTCAAAGAGCCACCTCAAAACTAAATATTAAAAAAAATAAGATCATGGTATCCAACCCCATTACTTCACAACAAGTAGAGGGGGAAAAGGTGGAAGTGGTGACAGATTTCCTCTTCTTTGGCTCTAAAATCACTGTGGATGGTGACTACAGCCATGAAATCAGAAGACGATTGCTTCTTGTCAGGAAAGCGATGACAAACCTAGACAGTGTGTTAAAAAGCAGAGATGTTACTCTGCCAACAAAGGGCTGTATAGTCAAGGCTATGGTCTTGCCAGTGGTCACGTATGATTGTGAGAGATGGACTGTAAAGACGATGGAGTGCTGAAGAATTGATGTTTTCGAACTATGGGGCTGGAGAAGACTCTTGAGAGTCCCCTTGGACAGCACGAGATCAAACCAGTCAATCTTAAGGGAAATCAGCCCCGTGTATTCATTGGAAGGACTGGTGCTGAAGCTCCAGTATTTTTCATGTTATGTGAACAGCTGACTCATAGGAAAAGTCCCTGATGCTGGGAAAGATTGAGGGCAGAAGGAGAAGAGGGTGTCAGAGGATGAGATGGCTGGATGACATCACCGATGCAATGGACATGAACTCAGGCAAAGTTCAGGAGATGGTGAGGGACAGGGAAGCCTGTTGTGCTGTAGTCCATGGGGTTGCAAAGAGTTGGACACTACTGGGTGACTGAAGAACAACAACTTAGTGTTAGGCGTGTGCACCTTGAAAGCACAGTCATCAGCTTTTAAAATACTGACATTATTACTGGTGATTGCTCCATTTACAATTAGCAGAGCTGTTTTGTTTCCCTGTTATTAGTCATCATCACTGATTCATTAGCTCCATCATGAGAATCAAAACATTCTGTTTAGCAGAACTTGTCTTGAGCTACAGATCAGACTTTCTAGGACATTTTGGATGCCTTAGGCAAATAAATTAATAATCATAAAGAAGTTACTCTTTTTTCAATGTAGAGTATACAAGCTAGGTCTGTGAAAACCTGTGAACTAGGCAGTTTTATATTCTGGCAAACTTTGAAAATATCTTACAGTATGCTTTTGAAAAGTAGGGGGAGCCTGATGGGCTGCCGTCTATGGGGTCGCACAGAGTCGGACACGACTGAAGTGACTTAGCAGCAGCTATAGTACTGCTGGCCTGCTATTCAGTTGTTTGTTTGGTGTACAATCCTTTTTCTCTTTAGAGAAACTCTGTACATGTCTTCTTAAGAACTAAATAAACTTTTAGGTAGATCTGAGCTTCCCTATGAATATTTTTACTGAAAGATAAAGATTATACTTCTCCAGGGGACCTTCCCAACTCAGGGATCAAACCTGGGTCTCCTGAATTACAAGCAGATTCTTTACCATCGGAGCCACCAGGGAAGCCCCCCAAAAGTGTTAGTCACTCAGTCGTGTCTAACTCCTCTTTGAGACACCATGGACTGTAGCCCACCAGGCTCCTCTGACCTTCGGATTATCCCAGCAACAATACTGGAGTGGGTTGCCATTCCTTTCTCCAGGGGATCTTCCTGACCCGGGGGTTGAACCCAGGTCTCCTGCATTGCAGGCAGATTCTTCACCATCTGAGCCACCTGGGAAGCCTGTATAGAATACTTTTGAAAACTACAAGCTGTAGTACTGATGGCATGTTAACCAGTATATTTTGTCTGGTGTGGAATGTTTCCTTTTCTCTTTAGAGAAACTCTGTGTATATTTTCTTAAGAACTAAATAAACTTTTAGATGGGCCTGGGCTTCCCTGTGAGCATTTTTATTGATAAATAAAGATTATGGAGATTGAAGTGGAAGATAAGGTCATAGTGCTTTAGAATGATGCTGCTCATCTTTTCTTTTTATAGCAATAGTTGGGATAAGAAAAGAAAAACACTGAACTTCTAAAACTGTATCTCAAACCATTTCAGTACCACTTTTTGTTTTTTTCCTTGACTTGATTTGATAACGGCATTTATTTTAGAGCTGGGCCTTGACAAAATTAATTCAACTTCTTTTTTTTAAGGAATAGCTATATATTCCAAAGTTGGCACTGAAAATACCATATGAATAAGGCTTTCAGAGACAAGCTTTGAACATTTTACAGTCCAGAGATAGTCATATAAGTAATTATTATTCAGTGTGGCAGTGCTGTAAAACAGATAGGTATAATGTGCTTTGGAAGCACAGAAGAGGGAACATTTAATTCTGATAGGCCTCCAGAAAGTCTTTACAAAGAAGATAGGAAGTGACATTTAAGCCATCTTTTGGTGAAAGGATGTTGTTGATCATGATGATGATAGATGAAGAGTACAGTTATCATTTAATAAGTGTTTACTTAGTGCCAGATGGCATGCTGTGTTTACTATTACATTCATTTCTCACCACAACTTCATAGGGTGTTTCTGTATCAATTTCACAGAAGTATGTAAATGAGTGATCATGACCATATTCTAATAAAACTTTATGGACACTTAAAATTTCAATTTTATACCATTTTTATTTGTCACAAAATATTATTTTTTAAACTCTTTTCCAGTTACTCGCAAATGTAGAAACTATTCTTAGCTCACTGGCTGTCTTTAGGGGAAAAAAAAAAAAGGTAGCAGGATAGATTTGGCTTGTGGACTAGTTTACTGACCTGTGCTTAATATGACGAAGGGGATTTATTGGGTAATATAGTCCAGAGATAGGATAGTTTTCTTCAGTAATTCAGTGTCCACGAGGATCTTGATGTTTTCTATCTATCTGCCATAATTTTCATAGTGTTAACTTGATCCCATAGTTTATTCCCCCTTGTGTTTATAAGATGGCAGAGAGAATATCCAGGGTCTCCATGGGTTATCTTCCTTGTCTAGGGAGAGACAAGACCTTTCCCAGAAGCTCTTTCTAATCTCTCTTGAACTTAATCCATTCAGATTTTACCACTTCACAGGAACCATACTATATCAAATACATTAACCAAATTCAGTGATCAGTTCTCACTGTTTATATTACTTGACCTATCAACATTTGATCTTTTCCCTTCCATGAACTCTTGACTTGACTTCTATACTCTTCTGATTTTGTTCCTCTCCTCTGGCCACTACTTCTTGGCCACTGACTGCTGGCGTCTCCTCATACCCACAGTCTCTGCATATAGAATTCAGCCCCAAGACTTAGACCTCTGACCTCTTTTCTCTCTCTCTGTCTGGCTCTTGTCTATACTCCCTTGGGGATATCATGCATTTAAATATGATTATGTGATGACTGTATTCATGTATGTCTGTCCATATCTGCTTATTTGTCTAATAGGCATCTCAAACTCAGTATGTCCAAAACAGAGGTCCAACCACTCTTCTCATCCCCAAACCTGTTCTCTCACAAGTTGCAGATCCATCATTTACCTACCCCAAATGTCAGGATTAATCCTGACTTCTTTTCTTTATTTTTCTCTTCTGACAGCAGATTCTCTCCACTATACTTCAGAATATATCCAGAATCTGACCGCTTCTCACCACCTCTACTACTCCCTTAGTCCAAGTGCTCATCTTTTCCTGGGTTTTTGCAGTAGACTCTTAGTTGGTCTCTACTTCTGTTCTCTTTCTACTTCAGTTGCAAACTGCTACCCCCACTACCTTAATGATTTCTTTGTTATTGTAAAAGACAGTGGAGGGTCTGGGAATGAAGCCAGATTTCTGAAACCAGAGACTTAATTTTAGGAGTGCTGTTAGGTTGGTGCAAAAGTAATTGCAGTTTTTGCATTGTTGAAATTTTCCATTTAATGTTGGAATACATTCTAAGTAAATTGTGATTATTTTACACATAATTTTAATGTACATTTCTCTTTTATTTTTATTTTTTGTAAATGACATTACTTGCTGTTTATTTTATATTTATTTTAGACTATAGAAATGATAGCAGACAAAAAGCAAATTCAAGCCGTTTTCTTGAGTCCAAAATGGGTCATAAAGCAGTGGAGACAAGTCACAACATCAACAATGTATTTGACCCAAGAACTGCTAATGAATGTGCAGTGCAGTGGTGGTTCAAGAAGTTTTGCAAAGGAGATGAGAGCCTTGAAGGTGAGCGCAGTGGCTGGCCATCAAAAGTTGACAGCAACGACAGTTGAGAGCTGTCATCAAAGCTGATTCTCTTACAACTACACGAGAAGTTGCCAAAGAACTCAGTGTCGACAATTCTACGGTCATTTGGCATTTGAAGCAAATTGGAAAGGTGAAAAACCTTGATAAATGGGTGCCTCATGAGCTGACAAAAAATTGTCATTTTGCAGTGTCGTCTTCTCTTACTCTGCAGAATACCAGTGAACCATTTCTCAGTTGGAGTGATGACCAGCTCAGTGGTTGTACCAAGGAGAAACTCCAAAGCACTTCCCAAAGCCAACCTTGTACCAAGAAAAGGTCATGGTCACTGTTTGGTGGTCTGCTGCCCATCTGATCCACTAGAGCTTTCTGAATCCTAGCAAAACCATTACATCTGAGAAGTATGCTTAGCAAATCAATGAGAAGCCCCGAAAACTGCAACACCTGCAAGCCAGCATTGGTCAACAGAAAGGCCCTACCACACATCTCACAACCAATGCTTCAGAAGTTGAACGAATTGGGCTACAAAGTTTTGCCTCATCCGCCATATTCACCTGACCTCTTGACAACCAACTACCACTTCTTGAAGCATCTCAACAACTTTTTGCAGGGAAAACACTTCCACAACCAGCAGAATGCAGAAAATGCTTCAAGAATTTGTCAAATGCACAGTTTTTTTTTATGCTAGAACAATAAACAGACTTATTTCTCATTATTAAAAATGTGTTGATTGTAATGATTCCTATTTTGATTAATAAAAATGTGTTTATAATGATTTAAAATTCATGGTCTGAAACCATAATTACATTTGCACCAACCTAATACTAACTGTGATTTTGGGAAAGTTCACTTTACTTCTCTGAATCTGTCTTACATTTAAAATGGGCATAATACTTGTTTCCTGGAATTATTGTTAGTATTAAATGGAATAATGTAGAGACCTACTGAACCCATTGCCAGTAGAGAATAGATACTGAACAAATTGTAGTTCTTTTCTCTTTTCTACACCAAACTGATGAGCTGTTTTTCATCTTTTCTGTTTATCGTTGTGCTTATGTAGCCAGGGACCATCTTCTGTACTTATCTCTTTGTAAATAGCCCTTGGCTAATAAATAAATCCAACTTATGTTCCTGGGCCTTTTGCATTTTCATTACATTCTATATGCCATCTAGTTCATGTCTGCCCTTGTTGGCATTAAGTGTGTAGAGTTCTTGTAGATTCACACCGGATAGTAAAACTTTATGTGCATAATAGATTATATGTATGTAGTCGTAATACCTCCCACCCCTTCTATTAAGGTCATATATTTGTGCTTCTAAAGGAGGATTGAAGACAATCAACTTTAAAATCTTAATTCACAAAATCAAATCTGATATTTATTCTGGCACAATATCTAACTGAGAATGCTTTAGTGGGCTGGGGCTACCTTCTTTTTCAGCTGTAATATTTTGATCCTAGACTGAGAGGCATCATCATTTAAAGTATCCTTTACTTGCGGGAAAGGAAACATTTGTCTTGGAATTAGTTAGGCACTGTCTTATTAGACTTTCTCCAACTTAAATTTCTTTGTAGGAAATCACTAAGTACAGAATGTCCGTGTGTGGTTGGTTTTTGTTTGTTTGTTTAACATTGTTGTAGTACCTTTATAACCTGAGTTGAAAGCTGTTCACCTTTGGAAGTAAATATTCCTATGACATTTTTCCCTTTAAGTAATGGACGAGGAAGTCTATTAATAATGTTTCTTAGTATTAAAAGTGTATTGTTCTGTTTCACTTGCTGGATTTCATTTAGTATGCTGATTAAAAAACAAATGTTCTCTGATCCAGGAAATCTAAGCTCTGATTTTAAAAGCTAGCACTTAAGTTGGACAATCAAGTCTTTTTTTTTTTTTTTTTTTGTACCTGTTATATATAAAGACTATGCCAAAGCCTTTGACTGTGTGGATCACCACAAACTATGGAAAATTCTGAAAGAGATGGGAATAGCAGACCACCTGACTTGCCTCTTGAGAAATCTGTATGCAGGTCAGGAAGCAACAGTTAGAACAGGACATGGAACAACAGACTGGTTCTAAATAGGGAAAGGAGTACGTCAAGGCTATATATTGTCACCCTGCTTATTTAGCTTATATGCAGAGTGCATCATGAGAAACGCTGTGCTGGATGAAGCACAAACTGGAATCAAGATTGCTGGGAGAAATATCAATAACCTCAGATATGCAGATGGCACCACCCTTATGGCAGAAAGCAAAGAACTAAAGAGCCTCTTTATGAAAATGAAAGTGGAGAGTGAAAAAGTTGGCTTAAAACTCAACATTCAGAAAACTAAGATCATGGTCTCCAGTCCCATCATTTCATGGCAAGTAGATGGTGAAACAGTGGCAGACTTTATTTTTTTGGGCTCCAAAATCACTGCAGATGGTGACTGCAGCCATGAAATTAAAAGACACTTACTCCTTGGAAGGAAAGTTATGACCAACCTAGACAGCAAAATAAAAAGCAGAGACATTACTTTACCAACAAAGGTCCATCTAGTCAAGGCTATGGTTTTCCCATAGTCATGTGTGGATGTGAGAGTTAAACTATAATGAAAGCTGTGAGTGAGTGAAGTCGCTCAGTCATGTCCAACTCTTTGCAACCCTGTGGACTGTAGCCTACCAGACTCCTCTGTCCATGGGATTTTCCAGGCAAGATACTGGAGTGGGTTGCCATTTCCTTCAGGAGATCTTCCTCACCCAGGGATTGAAGCTGCGTCTCCCGCATTGTAGGCAGATGCTTTACCGTCTGAGCCAGCAGGGAAGTCACCAAGAAGAAAGATGAGTGCTGAAGAATTGATGCTTTTGAACTGTGATGTTGGAGAGGACTCTTGAGAGTCCCTTGGACTGCAAGAAGATCCAGCCAGTCCATCCTAGAAGAGATCAGTCCTGAATATTCATTGGAAAGACTGATGCTGAAGCTGAAACTCCAATACTTTGGCCACCTGATGCGAAGAACTGACTCATTTGAAAAGACCCCAATGCTGGGAAAGATCAAAGGCGGGAGGAGAAGGGGACGACAGAGGATGAGATGGTTGGATGGCATCACCGACTCGATGGACATGAGTTTGGGTAAACTCCAGGAGTTGGTGATGGACAGGGAAGCCTGGCGTGCTGTAGTCCATGGGGTCACAAAGAGTCGGACATGACTGAGCAACTGAACTGGACTGAACCAGTTATATCAGTGGGCTTTCCTCTGTGAAGTTTAAATAAGTGTATTTGAAGAAAGTCTGAACATCTGAACTCAAACTTGATGAGTAAATTTTAACTTAAATTTTAACAGACACAGTTCTGTTCTACCTTCTACACCCCAGCATGAGGTAATCAGTCTTATGCAAATAGTTTGACTTGCTTGATGACTGAAGGTCTTCTGTTTCGTCCATAAATGTATATGTATGCACAATGTGTGGGAGGTCTTATCTGTAGTGAAGGAATTGTGTCTTAAGCAAAGCAAAAAGATTTAAAATACTGTACATCATTGCAGTCTTGCTATTTTGGATAATGGAGTCATTGATTGCATAAGCATACCACAAACACTTTTAAAGAGCTTGAACTTCTTTTCTACACCATCTTGGGTCAATGGTGAGTTTATTATTTGTAAAAAATCTTTAACTGTTACTTTTACCTGAGAGTTAATCTCAACACTTAAGACTAGCCTCCTCTGGGGTAAGACATGGTTAAGATTTCAGTCTTAGAGGAATGAAATGCTTAAATTTACTGCCATGGTTTTCAGATTTAATTTTTAAAATTCAGGCAATTTAAACATTTTAGATTATGATGGTATCAAAATTGATGACTTTTTGTCTTGCCATTGGCTGGATGACTCAAAACTGTCTTAAACCATTACTGTCTGTATTTTTCCTGTAGGTTGTTCATTGATACCCCAACATTCTGAAGATTGTGCAAATTTAATACTATTTGAAGTCTTGTTTTTTATTTCTTTTTCTCCTTTTTTCTTTAGAAAGACAGTGCTGGTAGGGGGAAATGTCTGTATTTTAGTCATATTATTTGTCACACACTTGAAGGGCATGTTTTGATGTTAAAACAGAATGTGATGTGTATAATGTAATTTTATCCACATGGAAAAATGAAAATTTAAGACATGCCTGAATATAAGTGTTGCTCATTGTAATTTATTCCAAAGTAAAAGAGAAGAAAGAAATTTGCATTAAAAATTAGATGATTACTAGTCAGGAAAATTGACTAGGAGTATACTTAAACATCCTGATACAAGATGCCACAGATTTCTGGTACAGTTGTATCTTTTCATAAAATGAACCATAATTTCATAGTAGTTTAGGACTTCATAATACTTTCTTTTTTCCTTTATCTGTTGAGAGACCTGGGTTGGTTGTTTGACCTGTAGAATTTCCCACAGTTGGTATTTTGTTGATTATACACTCAAGAACAGTCCAACCTTTTTTTTTTTTTTTTTTTTTTTTCTGTCCTTGGTTTTCCTGAAAAGTGACAGCTAGATCCAGAGGTTTGACCAGACCCAGGTTTGATTGCTTTGGCAAAACTGTGTTTGTTGTGTTTCTATCATCAGGAGGTATATTATGTCCAGTTTTGTTTGTTTTTTTCTCTTTTTTGATGTTATTAGCCATTGTTGCTCAAAGCCTACAGAGATATTAATTAATTTCAAGTTGTGAAATAGTGGTGTTTTATCTTTTGTTTCCCACTTATTACCTGGAATAATTTTAAAGAGAGCTCTTTCTTATATACTTTTTGGCTACTAGTACAGTTCATATAGGAAATGTGAGATGAATTGCTAATTCTTTCATTTCCCCAGTTTTCAAGATAATGAACTAGATCCCTCTCAACCTCAGAAAGTGACCAGTTAGTGTGGTGGTGCTATGGGTGTTTTTTTTTTTTTTTTTCCTCTTTTTTCAGCGTCATTATGATCTACAATCAGTTGTACCCTTAGTTAGTTCTTTGGTAGAGCTAGGAAGAGGTCCATGGGACGATGATACTCCCTGAGTTCTTGCATGTTGATGAGCTGTTTGACTCAGTCTTTCTGTTATGACCTCAGTGTTACATTGTTTTTGATAGTGTCTTTACTGTTGCATATGTCAGGGTGATCCAAGTTCAACTAGTACATTTCCTTTGATAAACCAGCTAGTTCTTTCTTTTAATGGAGAACAGCATTTTAGGATCACAGCCTGGGCCCTAGGGATGGACATCACTACTTAATCAGTCAAGGTGCTAGATATTTTAAATGGACAGAGCTAAGACATATGTGTGACTCATAAGATTGTACTAATGTTTGTAATATAGATTCAATACTATAGAGTTTTTATTTAACTTCTGTATTGTTATATCTATAGTTCCTTTCTTCCACACTGAGAATTCTGGTTCTTCAAGGGGACAATGTCAGAGTATCCAGTAGTTATTCATTGCTTTATCCCTCTTTTTTAAATACAGTGGTCTCACAACTTTACCACTACCAATTTTGATTACTGAAATCAGTTTTTTTCTGTTTGTTTATTCTTTCTCCATTTGTTTTGGTTGTACTGTAGCTTCATGCTCAGATTTTATAGCTATTACATACTATAAGACCCTAATTTAGGGTTAATTCTACAGTCAACCCTATGTTTATTGCTCATCGCCAGTCCTTGTTTAATGTCTCTCTAGTCACTTTGATTGCCTCAAATGAGTTCTCTGTTAGAACTAGGAAGAGTCCCATGGGAACAATATTCCCTGAGTTCTTGCATGTTAGTAATAGTTTTTCCTTCTTCTTTATACTTAAAGGTAAGTTTTACTCATTGTAAAGCCTGTGACTCTAACTTTCTTTGTGTTTAAAATATATGTTATTTCATTTTCTTCTATTGTTTTCCCTTATTTATCATGTGATACCTAAATACTCAAAAGGATTTGTTTTCCTTTTTTCTTTATTTTTTTAAATTTAAATTTATTTATTTTAATTAGAGGCTAATTACTTTACAATTAATGGGATGATTCTTTTTCTTTAAAGTCTAGTAATTTTAGTAGAAAATGTCCTGGTCCATTGATCTAACTTGATTAAGTAGTATACAAAGTGCTCTTAAAATATGTAGTTTCACATATGAAAGTGAAAGTCCTAGTCACTCAGTCATGTCCAACTCTTTGTGACCCCCTGAACTATAGCTCCAGGCTCCTTTGTCCATGGAATTCTCCAGGCAAGAATACTGAAATGGGTAGCTTTTCCCTTCTCCAGGGGATCTTCCTGACCCAGGGATCAAACCCAGGTCTCCTGCATGGCAGGCAGATTCTTTACCATCTGAGCCACCAGATATAATAGTTTCAAATATATATGTATGTACATGTGTATATATAAATGTATTTATACATGTAACTATATATATTACATATACATAGCCACTTTTTTCCCTCTGAAAAGCTTTCTTGAACTACAGTTTTTTAGTATTTGTTCTGTCCTCTCACTTCAGTTTTCTTCCTTAGGGACTTCTATTTTTATCCTTATACTAGATCTTCTTTGCCTATCTCCAATATGTATCCCCTTTTTGAAAATCCTTTTTAATCTATTTCTTCTTTTTAAAAAATTTGTTTAAGATTTTCTTCCATCGTACTTTGTATTTCTTTTTAAGATCTTTTGTATTTATTTGCTCTTGTATTTCTTATACTTCAGACTTCATTATTGAAATGATTTTTGTTTGATTTCTAATTTTTTCTTGGTTTCTGCCTTGTCATTTCTGAGTTTTTTTATTCTGATTTGTATTGCTCTTTCATGTATTATATAATTTTCCTATGATCTCTCATAAAACATGTAATTTTTATTATAGTGAAACATATAGCCCTAAGGATTATTTGACATACTATAGATAAATAAGCAGCTATAATTAACTTAGACATTGCTTTAAATCAAGGCTTTTAAACTGAAATTCTGTG
Organism: Bos mutus; assembly: GCF_027580195.1. Taxonomy (NCBI): domain Eukaryota; kingdom Metazoa; phylum Chordata; class Mammalia; order Artiodactyla; family Bovidae; genus Bos; species Bos mutus. The sequence continues at coordinate 33,865,042 of NC_091635.1, forward strand.
AATGAAATTCAGAATAGACTACATTGCTTCATTATACACAGAGTAGAGTGTGTATGTTTGGTGGTGGTTTAGTTGCTGAGTTGTGTCTGACTCTTGCTACTCCATGGCCTATGGCCCACCAGGCTCCTCTATGCATGGGATTTTTCAGGCAAGAATACTGGATTGGGTTGCCATTTCCTTCTAAAGGGGATCTCTCGACCCGGGACTGAACCCAGGTCTCCTGCATTGCAGGTGGATTTTTTACCAACTGAGCCACCAGGGAAGCCCTGTGTATATGTTTGGGGGTCGGGAAAGAACGCGTTCACTTTCTTTAGACTTTCAGATGAGGGTGTAAACCAGCCCCGGAAAAATAAGGGTGAGAACCTTTGGTTTGTGTATGATAAGAAAACAAATGATAGATATAGGACTTTTAAGATAAAGATGTCATCAGGGCTGGTATTACATCAGTTTCATTATCTATTTGCTTATGGTCTTTCTCATTTTATTCAGATGGAGGAAGCGAGGAACCACCGGATCGAAGACAGTCAAGTGTAGACTCTCGCCAAAGCCGCTCTGGGCAAGGTAAGTTTTCATTAAATTTATTAATAAATTAAAAAGGGAAGATATCAGCTCTTCCTTTCCAGTACTTAATCTGAGGACTGAGGTTTTCACTGGGTCTAATTTAGATATTCTCATTTCTCATTTAGAAGTTTAAATGTTATAATCTAATTGGTTCTAGGTGATAATCACTTCAGTTGAGTTCAGTTCAGTTGCTCAGTCGTGTCCGACTCTTTGCGACCCATGAATCGCAGAACGCCGGGCCTCCCTGTCCATCACCAGCTCCCTGAGTTCACCCAGACTCACATCCATCGAGTCAGAGATGCCATCCAGCCATCTCATCCTCTGTCGTCCCCTTCTCCTGCCCCCAATCCCTCCCAGCATGGTCTCTTTTTTTAAACAATATTAAAGTTTTAAGTAATTTGGAGCACTGTGGTATATGTCTGGGTATCACTTTTGGAATATAGCCAAAAGCAAATTTTTAGAGGTAGCATTTGTTGCAAGTATTATTATCCTGGCTTTTAAAAGTATTGTCTTAACTCTCTCAGAAGAAATAGGTTTTGTTTGTAATTGCTCTCAAAGATTAGGGTCATTTTAATTATTTTCCTTTTCTATTTAAAATTTATTACTGTAGGCTTTTGAATAGTTTTTTTAAATGACAACCTCACTTATAGGTTAAAGTGACAACCTCACTTATAGGTTAAAATACTCTATCAGTGGATTTTCAGATAGGCCGTCCCTAACTAACATTTAAATTTTGCAGGACTAGCACCTCCACATTCCTTTTTCTTTGTAGTACTTATCACCTTTATTTTCTCCAAGTAAAACTAGAATGAATGTTCCATGATTTCAGAGATTTTTGGTGTTCTTTATTCATTGTTGTATTTCCCGTGCCAAGATTAAGTGCCTGGTAGATAGTAGGTACTAAATAAATAGTGTTGGGTGAGTGAAGTTATTTCCAAGAGAATGAGAGTTGGAACCCAAGCCAGATGAATATATTATAAAATTTCAGGCAGTAATTACTGAGTTTAGTTTTTAGAGAGTCTTTATTTACAAACAAAATAAAGCCTTAGGTATACAAATGTGAGGTGTTTTAATCCTGTAAAATCTCTGGTTCATTTATTCTATAATCCTTCTCTTTTTCTCCAACTTTGCTCTTCCCAAGTTTTAGAAAGTACTATTTTTACTAAAACTGTTTGCTGCAGAATAAAAAGAGGAATAATATATGCAGATTGATTTGGAATTTTTAACCTACACTAGTACTTAATCAGAGAAGGCAATGGCACCCCACTCCAGTACTCTTGCCTGGAAAATCCCATGGACAGAGGAGTCTGGAAGGCTGCAGTCCATGGGGTCGCTAAGGGTCAGACACGACTGAGCGACTTCACTTTCACTTTTCACTTTCATTCATTGGAGAAAGAAATGGCAACAAACTCCAGTGTTCTTGCCTGGAGAATCCTAGGGACTGGGGAGCCTGGTGGGCTGCCGTCTGTGGGGTTACACAGAGTCGGACAGTACTGAAGTGACTTAGCAGCAGCAGCAGCAGTACTTAATAATTCTTAATATGCATGTATTATAAGTACATTAGAAACTTATCCTATTTTCACTTTTTTCCCTTATAATAAGTATTTTGATACAAAAAAAGAAATTAGGAGAAAAAGATGAATTGTAATATAAAAGAAAATCAAACACATTATACACGTTAAACTTAATGCTTTATGTCAGTGATATCTCAGTAAACTTTAGTGGGGGCAGTGAGAAATAAAATGAGCGTGTGTATATAAAATCCTTGTTGGGCTGCACCCCGCAGGCCTGCATGCCTATACTTGCCCAGCCTCGAGACAGAAGAAAGAGCCCAGACTCGGAAACAGAGGCATTGGTGATTTAATGGATAGGAGACTCTTACACATCTGAAGCATGGTCCTGTGTGTGGCACAGCAGGCAGGCCATTGCAGCACTCTTTACTGCTGGGAGAGGACGGAGTGGGTGGAAGTGTTTACCACCTATAGGGGGAATTGACTTTCAGTTCAGTTCAGTTGCTCAGTCGTGTCCGGCTCTTTGTGACCCCATGAATCTCACGCCAGGCCTCCCTGTCCATCACCAACTCCTGAAGTTCACCCAAACTCACGTGCATCAAGTCGGTGATGCCATCCAGCCATTTTGTCCTCTGTCATGCCCTTTTCCTCCTGCCCCCAATCCATCCCAGCATCAGGGTCTTTTCCAATGAACCAACTCTTCGCATGAGGTGGCCAAAGTATTGGAGTTTCAGCCTCAGCATCAGTCCTTTGAATGAACACCCAAGACTAGTCTCCTTTAGGATGGACTGGTTGGATCTCCTTGCAGTCCAAGGGACTCAAAAAAGTCTTCTCCAGCACCACAGTTTAAAAACATCAATTCTACGGCGCTCAGCTTTCTTCACAGTCCAACTCTCACATCCATACATGACCACAGGAAAAACCATAGCCTTGACTAGATGGACCTTTGTTGGCAAAGTAATGTCTCTGCTTTGAATATGCTATCTGGGTTGGTCATAACTTTCCTTCCAAGGAGCAAGCGTCTTTTAATTTCATGGCTGCAGTCACCATCTGCAGTGATTTTGGAGCCCCCCAAAATAAAGTCAGACACTGTTTCCCCATCTATTTCCCATGAAGTGATGCGACCAGATGCCATGATCTTCGTTTTCTGAATGTTGAGCTTTAAGCCAACTTTTTCACTCTCCTCTTTCACTTTCATCAAGAGGCTTTTTAGTTCCTCTTCACTTTCTGCTATAAGGGTGGTGTCATCTGCATATCTGAGGTTATTGATATTTCTCCTGGCAGTCTTGATTCCAGCTTGTGCTTCCTCCAGCCCAGCGTTTCTCATGATGTACTCTGAATATAAGTTAAATAAGCAGGGTGACAATATACAGCCTTGACGTAATCCTTTTCCTATTTGGAACCAGTCTGTTGTTCCATGTCCAGTTCTAACTGTTGCTTCCTGACCTGCATATAGGTTTCTCAAGAGGCAGGTCAGGTGGTCTGGTATTCCCATCTCTTGAAGAATTTTCCACAGTTTATTGTGATCCACACAGTCAAAGGCTTTGACATAGCCAATAAAGCAAGAATAGATGTTTTTCTGGAACTCTCTTGCTTTTTCCATGATCCAGCGGATGTTGGCAATTTGATCTCTGGTTCCTCTGCCTTTTCTAAATCCAGCTTGAACATCCGGAAGTTCATGGTTCACGTATTGCTGAAGCCTGGCTTGGAGAATTTTGAGCATTACTTTACTAGCATGTGAGATGAGTGCAATTGTGTGGTAGTTTGAGCATTCTTTGGCATTGCCTTTCTTAGGGATTGGAATGAAAATTGACCTTTCCCAGTCCTGTGGACACTGCTGAGTTTTCCAAATTTGCTGGCATATTGAGTGCAGCACTTTCACAGCATCATCTTTCAGGATTTGAAATAGCTCAACTGGAATTCCATCATCTCCACTAGCTTTGTTCATAGTGATGCTTTCTAAGGCCCACTTAACTTCACATTCCAGGATGTCTGGCTCTAGGTGAGTAATCACACCATCGTGATTATCTGGGTTGTGAAGATCTTTTTTGTACAGTTCTGTGTATTCTTGCCACCTCTTAATATTTTCTGCTTCTGTTAGGTCCATACCATTTCTGTCCTTTATCGAGCCCATCTTTGCATGAAATGTTCCCTTGGTATCTCTAATTTTCTTGAGGAGATCTCTAGTGTTTCCCATTCTGTTGTTTTCCTCTATTTCTTTGCATTGATTGCTGAGGAAGGCTTTCTTATCTCTTCTTGCTATTCTTTGGAACTCTGCATTCAGATGCTTATATCTTCGTTTTCTCCTTTGCTTTTTGCTTCCCTTCTTTCACAGCTATTTGTAAGGCCTCCTCATACGGCCATTTTGCTTTTCTGCATTTCTTTTCCACGGGGATGGTCTTGATCCCTGTCTCCTGTACAATGTCATGAACCTCTGTCCATAGTTCATCAGGCACTCTATCTATCAGATCTAGGCCCTTAAATCTATTTCTCACTTCCACTGTATAGTCATAAGGGATTTGATTTAGGTCATACCTGAATGGTCTAGTGGTTTTCCATACTTTCTTCAATTTAAGTCTGAATTTGGCAATAAGGAGTTCATGATCTGAGCCACAGTCAGCTCCTGGTCTTGTTTTGGCTGACTGTATAGAGCTTCTCCATCTTTGGCTGCAAAGAATATAATCAATCTGATTTCAGTGTTGACCATCTGGTGATGTCCATGTATAGAGTCTTCTCTTGTGTTGTTGGAAGAGGGTGTTTGTTATGACCAGTGCATTTTCTTGGCAAAACTCTATTAGTCTTTGCCCTGCTTCATTCTGTATTCCAAGGCCAAATTTGCCTGTTACTCCAGGTGTTTCTTGACTTCCTACTTTTGCATTCCAGTCGCCTATAATGAAAAGGACATCTTTTTTGGGTGTTAGTTCTAAAAGGTCTTGTAAGTCTTCATAGAACCGTTCAGCTTCTTCAGCGTTACTGGTTGGGGCATAGGATTGGATCACCGTGATATTGAATGGTTTGCCTTGGAAATGAACAGAGATCATTCTGTCATTTTTGAGATTGCATCCAAGGACTGCATTTTGGACTCTTGTTGACCATGATGGCTACTCCATTTCTTCTGAGGGATTCCTACCCACAGTAGTAGATATAATGGTCATCTGAGTTAAATTCACCCATTCCGGTCCATTTGAGTTTGCTGATTCCTAGAATGTCGACATTCACTCTTGCCATGTCCTGTTTGACCACTTCCAATTTGCCTTGATTCATGGACCTGACATTCCAGGTTCCAATGCAATATTGCTCTTTACAGCATCAGACCTTGCTTCAATCACCAGTCACATCCAGAACTGGATATTGTCTTTGCTTTGCCTCCATCCCTTCACTCTTTCTGGAGTTAACTGTAGCATATTGGGCACCTACCCACCTGGGGAGTTCCTCTTTCAGTATCCTATCATTGTGGCTTTTCATACTGTTCATGGGGTTCTCAAGGCAAGAATACTGAAGTGGTTTGCCATTCCCTTCTCCAGTGGACCACATTCTGTCAGACCTCTCCACCATGACCTGTCCGTCTTGGGTGGCCCCACACGGTATGGCTTAGTTTCATTGAGTTAGACAAGGCTGTGGTCCATGTGATCAGATTGGCTTGTTTTCTGTGATTATGGTTTCAGTGTGTCTGCCCTGTGATGCCCTCTCGCAACACCTACCGTCTTACTTGGGTTTCTCTTACTTTGGACGTGGGGTATCTCTTACAGCTGCTCCAGCAAAGCGCAGCCTCTGCTCCTTACCTTGGATGAGGTCTCCCCTCCTGACCTTGAATGTGGAGTAGCTCCTCTTGGCCCTTCTGTGCCCTTGCAGCCGCCGCTCCTTGGACATGAGGTTGCTCCTCTCTGCTGCAGCCCCTGACCTCGGACGTGGGGTAGCTCCTCTCGGCTGCCGCCCCTGACCTCTGCTTCCCTGGTGGCTCACACAGTAAAGAATTGACTTTAGGTTGGCTCATTGGTTACCAGGGAAACCAGCAAAGGCTCCCTCCCTGCTCCTTTGATAAGTTATCAAAGTGGTGAAGATGTTCTGATCTAAAGGTTACACCAGGCATTTACTGATTAGGCTCTGTGATTAAGAGGGAAAGTCAGTCATATGAGTAGGATATGGGTGAAGCAGTGACTGGTTAAGCAGGGGATGTACACAGAGCAAGAGAACAGCCATCTTGGGTGGCCTCACCATATAACCCTAAAAATAAAATTAGTACAAATTAATAGAAAAAGATGATACTAATACTTATTAATGTTATTAAATGTCAGATGTAAATTTGGGAGACTATTAATTTATCTTATACCCTCTGAATTATGTCAGTTGAAATAGTTTTCAAATCAATGAGTGTTAATTGAATTTTAGTAACAAAAGTCGAACTAAATAACAAAAAATCAGTGATTTTCATGATCTTAGCACAGCTGCCTGATCTCACTTTTTTCAAATGACAGAAATAGAAGTACAAAGCCATTTATAATGACTTGGGATGAATAAGAATCCATATTACCAGTAGTAAAGAGATAGGATGGATACATACTTCTACTTTTGCTCCTTGCAGAAACCCATTAAAAGATCAGTAAAAGGGAATTAGAGAGGAGACAGCATCAACACAATTTTAGAAACTAGAGAGTATATGAATGATTGAAGACTAAACGTTAAGCTCAGTAGCAGAGAAAATCAAGAAAATAATCCAGCTTGTCCTCCAAAAGACAGAAAGTTCAAGAATGGCAGCATGTAGAAGTGAAAGGAGGATTGGTTGAAAGTTGAAGAAGCCTTTGGACCCTGGGATGTCTTCCTCAAAATAAGCTAGCCAGTCAGCTGGACAAGTGCCCAGGTCTTCTCCCCTAACCTTGGCAAAGTCCAGAAACTTACTCTTTGGAGAGGGCAAAAGTAGAGGCTCTAGGACAGAAGACATCAGCGTAGTGGAAGGCAAGAACCCCAGACTGAAGATCACCCTTTTAGTCCTCTTCTCTTAATTATGAGAGCTAATCAAGGATTAATAGATATTTGAGGAAGCCCTGTAGTGTATGAAAAATAGAGATTAAAATAAGTAAGGTAGAGCAGCTTGGAGAAGACAAATCTTTTGCAGAGGAAAATATTAGAACCATTATTAACATCCTCAGGGAAATAAGAGAAAACAATACAGCCATGAAATAAGGAGTTAACTATAAAAGAGTAGTACTCTGATTTTTAAAAGAGGCTCTCAGGCATTAAAATTTTGATTTCAGAGATTAAAAAGGCTTTGTAGAAGTACTTAGAAAATTAATAATGAAGAAATCTGGTAAAAAGTTGAGCAGAAGGACAGAGGTTATAGAACAGAAGTGAGGAATACAAAGAAATTTACAGGAGCTGTCCAGGAATTTCAATATTCAAATAATAGTAGTTTCTAGAAGAAACAGAGGAAATGAGGAAGAAATCATCAGGATGATTAAAAAAACATTTTCTTGAGCTAAAGAACATGAGGTTGAAAGGCTTATTGAGTACTCAGCACAATGGATGTATATAAACACAAACTAAGACACATCATGGAGAAGGCGATGGCACCCCCTCCAGTACTCCTGCCTGGAAAATCCCATGGATGGAGGAGCCTGGTGGGCTGCAGTCCATGGGGTCGCTAAGAGTCGGACAGGATTGAGCGACTTCACTTTCACTTTTCACTTCCATGCATTGGAGAAGGCAGTGGCACCCCACTCCAGTGTTCTTGCCTGGAGAATCCCAGGGACGGGGGAGCCTGGTGGGCTGCCGTCTATGGGGTTGCATAGAGTCGGACATGACTGAAGCGACTTAGCAGCAGCAGCAAGACACATCAGGGTGAAATTTCAAATCCCTGGGCCAAACAGCTCTTTCCATGCTTCCAGAGAGGAGAAAGATTTGTTACCTAAAGTAACAGGAATCAACTGGCTCTGGACTTCTTTGTGGTAACTTTAGAAATAAACAGGCAATGGCACATCACCTTCAGAATTCTGAAGGAAAGTAATTTCAACCTCATTTTATTTCATGTGCATTGAAACTATTGAGTGAAATTACGATGTTTTAAGACATGTAATGTTTTTTGTTTTTTTGGTTTGTTTGCCTACCTTGTACCTTTCTTAGAAATCTGTTGGAGGGTGTGATCCATCAAAATGATAAAGTCAGACAAATAAAAAAAGAGAAAGGTGGCAGGAAATAGGAAATTTAACAAAAGAGAAAGGTAGAGAAATCTTCCACATACAATGACAGGACAGGGTTGAAGGGCAAACAGACCAGATTGGAGTAGGTTAGAAGCTTCCAGAAGATCCATTCTCAGGAATGAGGTTGTTAGAAATCTGATGCCTTTAATTATCTTTAGGAAAGTTGTAAGTAATTGATGAAAGACTCAGGGTTGAATTTGTGATAAATACATAAAGTAGTAAGTGAAAAAAATTCTAAACACAAGTAAAAAAATAAATAATGTATAGGAAAGGAGATGTTAGAATAATTTCTTAGTCCTTAGGGTAGTGTCTAGAGTAGCTGATGTTCATGTCAATCACTTCCAGTGGTAAACCTAATCAGTTTACCCCAGTGTGATACAGACATTTTTATTTGATTTGGACCATTATGGTCGAGGGCTTCGCTGGTGGCTCAGATAGTGAAGAATCTGCCTGCAATGCAGGAGACCCAGGTTTGAGCCCTGGGTCAGGAAGATCCCCTGGAGTATGAAATGGCAATCCATTCTAGCATTCTTGCCTAGAGAATTCCATGGACAGAGGAGCCTGGTGGGTTACAATCCATGGGGTTGAAAAGAGTCAAACACGACTGAATGATTAACGCTTAGCAAATTATGGTTGGGAAGTAGTGCTTTAAAGCAGAGTGAGCGAGTCTGGCCTTTGTTGCCTGTATTTGTACAGTTGGCAGGTTTAATTTGCTAAGCCAGTTTTAATTATTTTTATATCTGTGTTCATGTGGGATATTGGCCTTTAATTTTCCTGTCTTAGGATGTCTTTGTCTGATTTTTGTATCAGGGTACTCCTGGTTTCATAGAGTAAGTTGAAAGTTGAAAGATAATTCTTCTTTAATTTCCTGGAGTATATTTTATAGAATTGATATTACTTCATCCATAAATGTTTGATAGAATTTTCCAGGGAAACCGTCTGGGCCTAGAATTTTCTTTGTGGGAAAGTTTTAAGATATAAATTAAGTTTCTTTAATAAATATAGGACTATTCAAATTATCTGTTTTTTCTTGACTGTCCTTTTAAAAGCTGTGGCATCTGTAGTGGTGCCACCTCTCTCATCCCTGATATGGATGATTTGAGTATTCTTTCTCTTTGTCCTGGTCATTCTAGATGGAGCTATGTCAATTCTGTTGATCTTAAAGGATCAGTTTCAGTTTTTCTTCATTTTCTGTGTTGTTTTCCTGTTTTCTTTTTTATTGGTTTCTGCTTTGTTGTTGTTGTTGTCGAGTCACTAAGCCATGTCTGACTCTGAGACCCTATTGACTGCAGCACACCTGGCTCCCCTTTCCTTCACTATCTCCTGGAGTTTGCTCAAATTCACATCCATTGAGGCAGAGGTGCTATCTAACCATCTCATCCTCTGTTGCTCCCATTTTCTAGTGCCTTCAACCGTTCCCAGCATCAGGGTCTTTTCCATTGAGTCACCTCTTCACATCAGGTGCCCAAAGTATTAGAGCTTCAACTTTAGCATCAGTCCTTCCAGTGAATATTTGGGGTTGATTTCCTTTAGGATTGACTGGTTTGATTTCCTTGTAGTCCAACGGACTCTCAAGAGTCTTCTCCAGCACCACAGTTCAAAAAGCATCAAGTTTTCGGCGCTTAGCCTTCTTTATGGTCCAACTCACATCTGTACATGATGCTGGAAAGACCGCCATAGCTTTGACTATACTCACCTTTGTCGGCAGAGTAATGTCTCTGCTTTTTAATACACTGTCTAGATCTGTCATAGCTTTTCTTCCAAGTAGCAGTGTCGTGTAATTTCATGGCTGCAGTCACCATCCACAGTAATTTTGGAGCCCAAGAAAATAAAGTCTGTCACTGTTTCCACTTTTTCCACTTCTATTTGCCATGAAGTGATGTAACCAGATGCCATGATCTTTTTTTTTTTTTAATGTTGAGTTTTAAGCCAACTTTTTCACTCTCCTCTTTTACCCTCATCAAGAAGCTCTATAGTTCCTTCACTTTCTGCTGTTAGAGTGATATCATCTGCATATCTGAAGTTATTGTTGATTTCTCCCAGCAATCTTGATTCCAGCTTGTGATTCATCCAGCCTGGCATTTTGCATGAATGTACTCTGCATATAAGTTAAACAAGCAAGGTGACAATAAATGCAGCCTTGTCGTACTCCTTTCCCAATTTTAAAACAGTCTGTTGTTCCAAAGAATGTTCAAATGACCATACAAAATGAGTTGCACTCATTTCACATGCTAGTAAGGTTATGCTCAAAATCCTTCAAACTAGGCTTCAGCAGTATGTGAACTGAGAACTTCTAAATGTACCAGCTGGGTTTAGAAAAGGCAGAGGGACCAGAGATCAAATTGCCAACATTTGTTGGATCATAGAAGTTGGGAATTCCAGAAAAACATCTAGTTTTGCTTTATTGACTATGCTAAAGCCTTTGTGTGGATCATGATAAACTGTGGAAAATTCTTAAGATGGGAATACCAGACCGTCTTAGCTATCTCCTGAGAAACCTGTATGCAGCTCAAGAAGTAACAGAACCAGACATGAAACAATTGACTGGTTCAAAATTTGGAAAGGTTTGTGCTTTGCTCTTTATTGTTTCCTTTCTTCTTCCTGCTTTGGGTTTAATTTTCTTTTCTTTTTCTAGTTTCTTAAGGTAGAAACTAAGATTGCTGATACTGGAGCTTTATTTTCTAATACAGAAAATTTAGTGCTATGAATTTCCCTCTGTGTATTGATTTAGCTGCATTTCACAGACTTTCATGAATAATGCTTTTCTTTTATTTCAAAGTACTTCCAATTCCCCTTTTGGTTTCTTCTTTAACATGTGTGTTATTTAGAAGTGTGTTTATAAAGTTTTCAAACATTTGAGAATTTTCTACATATTTTCTTCATATTAATTTCTAGTTTAATTTTACTATAGTCAAGGAATACCCATCCTATGAGTTAAGTCACATTTTATTGAGACTTGTTTTATGGCCCAGGAAATTATCTATCTTAAATGTTCTTTGTGTACTAATTAAACTTAAAACTTTTGCACAGTGAAGAAAACATATAAGCAAGGTGAAAAGGCAGCCTTCAGAATGGGAGCAAATAATAGCAAATGAAACAACTAACATATAATTAATCTCCAAAATATACAAGTAGCTCATGCAGCTCAGTACCAGAAAAATAAATGACCCAATTAAAAAATGAGCAAAAGAACTAACAGACATTTCTCCAAAGAAGACATACAGTTGGCTAACAAACACATGAAAAGATGTTCAGCATCACTCATTATTAGAGAAATGCAAATCAAAACTTCAATGAGGTAGTATCTCATACCAGTCAGAATGGCTGCCATCAAAAAGTCTACAAACAATAAATGCTGGAGAGGGTGTGGAGGAAAGGGAACCCTCTTAACACTGTTGGTGGGAATGCAAACTAGTACAACCACTATGGAGAACAGTGTGGAGATTCCTTAAAAAACTGGAAACAGAATTGCCATATGACCCAGCAATCCCACTGCTGGGTATACACACTGAGAAAACTAGAATTGAAAGAGACATGCGTACCCCAGTGTTCGTTGCAGTACTGTTCACAGTAGCTAAGACATGGAAGCAACCTAGATGTTGCATCCATCAGCAGACGAATGGATAAGAAAGTTGTGGTACACAATGGAATATTACTCAGCTATAAAAAATAATGCATTTGAGTCACTTCTAATGAGGTGAATGAAACTGGAGCCTATTATACAGATTGAAGTAAGGCAGAAAGAAAAACACCAATACAGTATATTAACACATATATATGGAATTTAGAAAGATGGTGAAAATGATCCTATATGCAAGACAGCAAAAGAGACCCAGATGTAAAGAACAGACTTTTGGACTCTGTGGGAGAAGGTGAGGGTGGGATGATTTGAGAGAATAGCATTGAAACATGTATATTACCATATGTGAAATAGATGACCCGTCTAAGTTGGATGCATGAAACAGGGCACTCAAAGCCAGTGCACTGGGACAACCCAGTGGGATGGGATGGGGAGGGGATGGGAAGGGGGTTTGGGACAGGGCGGGGGACACCTGTATACCTGTGGCTGACTTATGTCAATGTAAGGTGAAAACCAAATTGTAAAGTAATTAGCCTCTAATTAAAATAAATTTTTTAAAATGTGTATTATGCTCTTTGGAGGGGAGGTAGAAGGTGCTACAAATGTCAGTCTGGTCAAGTTAATTGATGATATTGTTCAAGTTTTCTGCATCTTTGCTGACTTTCTATCTGCTCATTCTGTCAATTACTAGGAGAGGAATATTGAAATCTCAGACCATAAGTGTGGATTTATGTATTTCCCCTTGCAGTTGTGTTACATTCCTCATACCACTGATCCTTTGGTCAGAAAGGATTTAAATATTCCCTACAGCTGCCATTGGCTTCTCTGATGGCTCAGTGGTAAAGAATTGACCTGCATTACAAGACACACAGGAGATGTGGGTTTGATCCCTGGGTCAGGAAGATCCCCCTGGAGAAGGAAATGGCAACCCACTCCAGTATTCTTGCCTGGAAAATCCCATGGACAGAGGAGCCTGAGGGGCTACAGTCCATAGGATCACGAAGAGTCGGACATGACTGAAGCAACTTAGCACATGCTTACTTCATTTTCACCTAGAACCAGAGCCCTTCCATTTCTTATATTTTGTGTTTGCCTGTCTAGAAGGTAATATTCAAAATATTTAATAATTAGTATGCCATAAATACCAACCAACCACAACAGATGCCAGTCTGTTCAAAACAAACATTGTTTAGTCGCTAAGTCATGTCCAACTCTTCTGTGACCCCATAGACTGTAGCCCGCCAGACTTCTCTGTCCATGGATTTCCCAGGCAGGAATACTGGAATAGGTAGCCATTTCCTCCTCTAGAGAGTCTTCCCAACCCAGGGATCGAACCTGCATCTCCTGCATTGGCAAGCAGATTCTTTATCACTGAACCCTCACGGAAGCAACAAACATTGTCTTTAAACATCTGTTACGCCTGTAGAGGGCCAAAATGCATGATAACCTGCCCTACCTGATTGCAGATACAGTTGCTATTTAATGTCTCTTCTGGTGGCTTCCCTGGTGGCTCAGACGGTAAAGCGTCTGCCTACAATGCAGGAGACCTGGGTTCAGTTCCTGGGTTGGCAAGATCCCCTGGAGAAGGAAATGGCAACCCACTCCAGTTTTCTTGCCTGGAAAACCCCATGGATGGAGGAACCTGATCTACTACAGTCCATGGGGTCACAAAGAGTCAGACACGACTGAGCCATTTCACTTTCTTTCTATAGTTATAATGGCAAACATGTAAGATAAGGTGCCTGGTGAGGTGTCTTATCTTTTGGACATGAAGGCTCTCTCCTGTGTGTTAACTAACTAGCTTGGCCTTTGTTCTGTCTCTCAGACACAGTGGATTCTGACTCAAATGTACCCACACTCACTGTCCTAGTTTAGGGGGCAGAGACCTCTGATGTCATCTGCTCTCAAGTGTAGGAGATGGGAGATGGCCTGCCTAAATCAGATTCCACCCCACTCCTTAAGATTGCTGCCCCTGGGCACTTCCTGCTCCTTGCATCTCTTGCTTTTGTGGTTCAAACAGACCTGGAAACACTCTCATCTTTCACAGTTATCCTCCTACACATACTCTGGGCTATAATTTGCCCACTCCAGTTGCATCTAGTTTCTGTCTCCCATGGATTTCTGAACATTTCTCCTCCATTATTGATTTTCTGTTTTGTTTTATAATGCTTTAAGAGTTTATTCTTTTTTAAGATCCATCTTCTGTCATTTCCACACCACCTGTGTTGTTGCCATTTTCATCGGAACTACCATCATTTCTTTACTTTACTGCTGTTAGAGTGTCCTAACTTTTTATTTCTATTCTTGCCAACATATAATCTGTTGTCCATTTGATAGCTTTTACTGCTTTTGTTAAAACAAATCAAGTCATTATTTCCCCACATTTGAAAAGAAATTCTCTAGTGTCTTCCTGTCACATTCAGAATAAAGTGTAAAGCCTTTATCATTCCTTGTGTAACCTGACCTGAGCTGACCTTTCCCTAGTACTTTACAACCTCCCACTCCCTTCATTATCCACTTTGTTTCATCTCTGTTGGCCTTTTTGCTTAAACATGTTAAGAGTGTTTTCAGGGTCTGTAGGTTTGTGCCTTCTTGACTGAAGAACTATGGGTTTCTGCTTGGGAAAGAGTGGCCTTCTCTTTGACCTCCTGAACACTCAGCTCTAATCTTCGTAATAATTGCCACTAACTCGTGTTTATTTACTTGTTCATTGTTGTCTGAGCAGCTGGAAAATTAGTTTCATCTGAGCAGAGACTTTGTCTAATGACAAAGAACACTTGCACATAAAGTTTTTTCAGTATTTGTCGAATGAAGGAACGCACGAGTATCTAGCAGTCAGCGTGCATGGGAAAGTATGTGGATGTATCCAGGACACATGTGAATCCAATATTCACCTGTTACTTACGTAGCTGAGGAAGTAAAGCAGCAGTGTGAGAAATTTGTTGGATGTGTGTAGTTTGTCAGACTGTCAACTGTCTGTTGATTTGTGAAATGAGGCTCTTTTTAAAATAAGACTGTAAAACGGATTGTGACCCTAGTATAATCTTCTAAGATTGGGTGGTTATTTTCTGCTTTCCATTGTAGCATTTTGTATATTATTGGGTTATGTTATTTACTATATTTGGTCTTATTTGTCTGTTGGAGCTCTATTTTTCTTAGCAGTCTAGAAGTTCATTAATGGTAAGATCTTAGCGTCTAGCACAGTGCCAGTATCCACATTTAGGCCATCGAACTGATGGAGGAAGCTTATCAGTTCTAGGAATTCTGTTTCTGTATTTTAGGAATCATGGGTTACTTCATCAAAATTGTTTTTTTGTTTTTGTAGTAGCTCCATTTTCTGAATCAAATGATTTTTCATTAGAGATTATCTATACATAAGCGGAACTTACTGGTTCTAAATACTGAATAGATATATGAGCCATTGTGATATGGTTGAAACCCAGTTTTGATTTACTTCTGCAAAGATAGCATCACGCAGGCATTAGACTCTGGTATGCAAGATGTATATTAGTATAATAATGCCTAAGATCACTCATGCTGGAGACTGGGAGATTGTACAGTGTTTGAGTTTGTGTAATTCCCATTATTTGTAGCCAGTTTCATTTGATTATTACACATTGGTGTATCTATAGTAATAATAATACTACATTTTCAAATAGGCTGTCTCCTGGTTCTTTGTCTTTCCTTGTAAATATAAAATTTTTTAAAGTGAAATGCTCATGCACTTGAAACATATACAAATTATTCTTTAGTCTGGTGACAATGATTTCTTTAGTAAACCAATAGTATTATATAGAATGGTAAGGAAAATGATTTCAATATTCAGTATATCATTTCTTCATCTCAGTGTAATAGTGTAACTGGCATAGTGGCATTACTCATGTACAGGATTGTTTTGTTATTTTAGTACTTTCTCATTCTGATAAAAATTATTTTGCTTTCAACATAGATTGCTTTAGGAATAAAGAAAAAAATTAACAACACATATGTGCCGAGCTCTGAACTAGGTGTCTTCACAGAATCCTCATTTAATTCTCTAATTTAATTTAATCCTCATTTAATTCTCAGAATAATGCTGTGAAGTGTGTATTATTTTCAGTAGAAAAGTATTTCAGACTTTACACTAATCTACATAGAAAGTTTCAAATCAGCCTTATTGGTAGCATGTGTTTAGAATCTTTTCATTCTGATATTTAAAACACAAATTTGTTTGTTGGTGGTTGGATCAACAGACTTGAAAAGATCCGACCTTAAATGATAAACCTCTCCATGTGTGCTAAGTTGCTTCAGTTGTGACTGACTCTTTGCAACCCTGTGGCTTGTAGCCCACCAGGCTCCTATGTCCATGGGATTCTCCAGGCAAGAACACTGGAGTGGGTTGCCGTGCCCTCCTCCTGGGATCTTCCCAACCCAGGGACTGAACCTGCGTCTCCTGCCTCGTGGGCAGATTACCACTGAGCCACCAGGGAAGCCTGCTGAAGTGTCTCTATTTCTAGTCGTATGTGTCTTCTGAGATTTAACTTCTTATTGATATTCCTTCTGTAACACTTTCTTCCAAAAATATTAACCTTGAAATTGGCCCTCTAGTCACCAGTTTCTTATTCTCTTACCAGTTTCTTATTATCTTAGGGTGCTCGGGATGTGTCAGAATGTGTTTATATATATCAATCACACCATATTTTTAATGTGAGTTATAGTAATCATATTAAGTAAAAAAATTATTTTTACCAAACAATGTAGACGTACAAAAAGGATATGTTAGGGCTTCTTCCTCTTCGGCTCCCTGGAAGTAACTAGTATTAACTATATTCAGTCTGCATCCTTCCATGTTTTCCCCTAAATTCATACTGGCACAGGCATGGATGTGTGTGTATTTGTGTTAGTTGGAATATTTAAACATATAAAATGCAATTTTAGTTTTCTTCTCCCTCAGTTAACAGTATAGCATGGCCATCCCTCCAGGAACATACTTAAATTCTAATTTCTTAAAATCTGTATAATCCTTTTTAACTAAATAATTCATAATTTATTCCACCATTTCCTCATCTATGAGTGTTCAGATTTTCAGAGTGGTTCATGATAATTTATTTAGCAATATCTTACACACTTGGAATATGCAACCCTAAGCACATTTTGTGTCAGAACATACTAAGGATCCTACTTAATATTATGGTAATTGGCCTAGTGAACACTAGAAGGCTTATAGACGTCACTCCTTGCTTATACATATTTATGGATGAAAAGGAATAAAAGTAGAGTGGCTAAAAAGGTTGAAAAAGGTATGTTGGACATTTAGAAATATTTTCATTTAAAAATTTATCTGGATTTTTCTGGTAAGAGATAAAAATGACAAAACCTCTTTGAAAAACTTCATGAATTTTAATGAAGAGTCATGAAGAGTTGAGTAACAAAGGATGAGGAGGGAACCTACTAGTGAAGCCTAGGGTAAAATTATTATCTAGTAAATACACTTTGTGCTTTGTTTTGTTTGAGGACTAGGCTGGATTTAATGTTTTATTTTTACTGAAAAATTCAAGCGTTGGTTCCCACAAGGGGGCAGGCTAAGACAATCTGAAAACCTTGACACTATAAACAATATTTATTTTAAATTCATAATATATTTACTATGAAGGAAGAGGAAGTCTCTAGAGACTAGAAATGAGTAGCGAGACAACTGACTGACCATCCTGAGAAGGGTACCATATTGGAGGCATCCACCTGCCTCTTCCCAGTACATGTGTGAACTTTTGGTGGGTTGGACACTCAGCTGTGGCTATAGTCAGGTTGGCCTTGGTAAGCAGAAGTCCATATTGCAGAACCCATGTATAAATTGCATTCCTGCTATCATGGCCTCTTTGTTAACAAGCCCATTGGACAAAGATAGAATGGCTGGGTAAAGAGACTAGCCAAGTCCTCCAAACTGGTCATCTTATTTCCAGGGTTATTAAGCACCTTCTCTGTAGAGTTTGCTCTTTGGTAAGCATTCCCAGGGAACATAAATTTTTTCATACTCTGTGCCCTTTCAAAGAGGTCTGTCCATATACCTTATCTCCAGAATTCCTTGTCACCAGTTCTCTAATTATTCCTTCTGAATCTCTGGATATCCAGTCATACCATTAAACACCATCCAGGAGTTGGTATAGAACAGTATCTCTGTCACCTCTCCTTCCAGGCAAAATGAACGACTAGATACCCTGTTCAAACTTCTGCCCTGGAAGGTGTTCCCTTCACCACTGTCCTTCAGGACTACCCCAGAATCGTGCAGTAGTATTATTGTTATCTGCATGTTATCATGCAGAGCTATGAGTCAACCAGCTTACTTTTTTTTTTTTTTCCTTAGGTTTGTTGTAGAGAATTCTCCATGAGATAAAATATTAATGCGTCCAGGTGGAGAGAAAATAGGCACTATAGCAAGAATTAGGAACCTTGGGCTTCTGGGCCACTTGCTTATGCAAATTATTTATGCATTCAGAATTTGCTCAAGCGCAGTCTCCTGTACAACTCTTCCTTTTGATAATGAAGTACTTCAGTATACACTCATGGCTTCCCTTGTGGCTCAGCTGGTAAAGAATCCACCTGCAATGTGGGAGACCTGAATTCGATCCCCGGGTTGGGAAGATCCCCTGGAGAAGGGAATGGCTACCTACTCCAGTATTCTGGCCTGGAGAATTACATGGACTGTATAGTCCATAGGGTCACAAAGAGTCGAATGTGACTGAGTGACTTTCACTTCACTTCAATACACACCCAACCATAGTGCTTTGTTGATCCAACAGAGCTTAGTTCATGATGGGCTGTCCAGGTCACATGGTAACATGGTGGCCCATGTCAGTCAGTCAGTCATTTCAGTCGATCAGTCATGTCTGAATCTTTGCGACCCCATGGACTGCAGCACACCAGGCCTCCCTGTCCGTCACCAACTCCCAGAATCTACGCGAACTCATCTCTGTGGAGTCGGTGATGCCATCCAACCATCTCATCCTCTGTCATCCCCTTCTCCTCCTGCCTTCAATCTTTCCTAGCAAAAGGGTCCTCTCAAATGAGTCAGTTCTTTGCATAAGGTGGCCAAAGTATTGGAGTTTCAACTTCAACATCAGTCCTTCCAATGAACACTCAGGACTGATCTCCTTTAGGATGGACTGGTTGGATCTCCTTGCAGTCCAAGGAACTCTCAACAGTCTTCTCCAAAACCACAGTTCAAAAGCATCAATTCTTTGGCGCTCAGCTTTCTTTATAGTCCAACTCCTTACATGACTACTAGAAAAACCATAGCCTTGACGAGATGGACTTTTGTTGGTAAAGTAATGTCTCTGCTTTTTAATATGCTGTCTAAGTTGGTCATAATTTTCTTTCCAAGGAGTAAGCGTCTTTTAATTTCATGGCTGCAGTCACCACCTGCACTGATTTTGGAGCCCAGAAAAATAGTCAGCCGCTGTTTCCCCATCTATTTCTCATGAAGTGATGGGACCAGATGCCATGATCTTAGTTTCCTGAATGTGGAGCTTTAAGCCAACTTTTTCACTCTCCTCTTTCACTTTCATCAAGAGGCTATTTAGTTGTTCTTCACTTTCTGCCATAAGGGTGGTGTCATTTGCGTATCTGAAGTTATTAACATTTTTCCTGACAATCTTGATTCCAGCTTGTGCTTCCTCCAGCCCAGTGTTTCTCATGATGTACTCTGTATATAAGTTAAATAAGCAGGGTGACAATATACAGCCTTGATGTACTCCTTTTCCTATTTGGAACCAGTCTGTTGTTCCATGTCCAGTTCTAACTGTTGCTTCCTGACCTGCATACAGGTTTCTCAAGAGGCAGGTCAGGTGGTCTGGTATTCCCATCTCTTTCAGAATTTTCCACAATTTATTGTGATCCACACAGTCAAAGGCTTTGACATAGTCAATAAAGCAGAAATAGATGTTTTTCTGGAAATCTCTTGCTTTTCTGATGATCCAACAGATGTTGGCAATTTGATCTCTGGTTCCTCTGCCTTTTCTAAATCCAGCTTGAACATCTGGAAGTTCACGGTTCAAATATTGCTGAAGCCTGGCTTGGAGAATTTTGAGCATTACTTTACTAGCATGTGCTGCTGCTGTTGCTAAGTCACTTCAGTCATGTCCGACTCTGTACGACCCCATAGATGACAGCCCACTAGGCTCAGCTGTCCCTGGGATTCTCCAGGCAAGAACACTGGAGTGGGTTGCCATTTCCTTCAATGCATGAAAGTGAAAAGTGAAAGTGAAATCACTCAGTTGTGTCTGACTCTTCACGACCCCATGGACTGCAGCCTACCAGGCTTCTCCGTCCATGGAATTTTCCAGGCAACAGTACTGGAATGGGTTGCCATTGCCTTCTCCATACTAGTGTGTGAGATGACTGCAGTTATGTGGTAGTTTGAGCATTCTTTGGCATTGCCTTTCCTTGGGATTGGAATGAAAGCTGATCTTTTGCAGTCCTGTGGCCACTGCTGAGTTTTCCAAATTTGCTGACATATTGAGTACAGCACTTTCACAGCATCATCTTTTAGGATTTGAAATAGGTCAACTAGAATTCCATCACCTCCACTAGCTTTGTTCATAGTAATGCTTCCTAGGGCCCACTTGACTTCACATTCCAGGATGTCTGGCTCTAGATGAGTGATCACACCATTGTGATTATCTGGGTCATGAAGATCTTTTTTGTACAGTTCTGTGTATTCTTGCCACCTCTTCTTAATATCTTCTGCTTCTGTTAGGTCTGTACCATTTGTGTCATTTATTGAGCCCATCTTTGCATGAAATGTTCCCTTGGTATCTCTGATTTTCTTGGAGATCTCTAGTCCTTCCCATTCTATTGTTTTCCTCTATTTGCACTGATCACTGAAGAAGGCTTTTTTATCTCTGCTTGCTATTCTTTGGAACTCTGCATTCAAATGGGTATATCTTTTCTTTTCTCCTTTGCTTTTTGCTTCTCTTCTTTTCACAGCTATTTGTAAGGCCTCCTCAGACAGGCATTTTGCCTTTTTGCATTTCTTTTTCTTGGGGATGGTCTTGATCCCTGCCTCCTGTACAATGTCACAAACCTCCGTCCATAGTTCATCAGGTACTTTGTATATCAAATCTAGTCCCTTAAATGTATTTCTCACTTCTGAGCAAGCGTTTATTCTATGGCCCTGTGGTAAGCCAAAAGCTGTTTTTCACAAAACGGTAATAGTTATTTGCACAGGATGGCATAGCTTTTTCATAAAATTCTAGAGATCTGCCCAGAGTTCACCTAAAGTTGTGCAGTAATCTTGAAGAATCCCTAACTAGCACTGATACATCAGGCACTTGGGTTATATAACCCAAGTGGCAAAGCAGCTGTTACAGCAGCCCATAAGTGTTGCAGAGCCCTCAACTGTTGTGAGCCTCCTCACATCAAACAGTCTTGGTAAATGGTTCATAGTTGCGTACCCAAAGGAGGTACAGATTGCTTCAAAATTCCAAAGAGGTTTCTTGGGCATTGTGCCTCTTTCTCAGTATTAAAACAAAGTAGGTGCAGCACCTTCTTCACCTTGGAAGGGATGTCTTGAATTTCTCAAAACCGTAGGGCTCAGGGAAAGTTTACCAGTGTGGAAGACCTGTGCATTTCTGTGGAGTTTATTTCCCGCCCTCTGGCATGCACGCATGTGTTTTATCAAAGTGTTTAGATCAGTTGCTGCCTCTTGTTCACCAAGTCTTATCAGCATGAAATTATCAAAGTAGTAGACCAGCATGGTACCCTTATAGAATAGAAAGGCAGTTAAGGTCCCTGTGGATTAGATTATTACTAAGAGCAGGAGAATTAGTAGGTAAGCACAGTGAAAATGTATAGCTGGCCTTATAGCTGAATGCTTACTGTTTATGATGATCTCATTCTCAGGTCTATAACTGCAAACCTTGTGCCAGGAGTATGTTGACTTTCTTTAGGAATAAAATCATACCTAAAGCAGCAGCAGCAGTGGTATTCACGACCTGAATAAGTTACAAAAATTCACTGTCATTCTCCAAGATGTGTCTATCTTCTGCACAGGCCGTGTGGATGAGTTGAATGGGGATGTAATAAAAGTCATCATCCTTCGCTCCTTCCAGTGTTTAGTGATTGGATCATACTTTTTATGTTATACTCTGGAAACTAACTGAACTTCAGTACAGTAGTCATTGGCCACATATAGCTGTTGAGTATTTGAAATGTGTCTGGTCTAAAAGGAGATGTGTTGTATGCATGAAATACACATCAGATTTTGAGACTTTCTGTCTTTCTGTTCATTCAAGAATGTTTGCCTTTACATTTTGAAGCATTGTTGTAATAGTTGCTTTAAGGTCTTTGGTATTTAATTCGAGTATGTGTAATCTTGGGAATAACATCTGTCTATTGACTTTTCTTTCTCATGTTGAGACGTTTGTGTTTCTTTGTATGCCATATGATTTTAGATTATATCCTGGATGTTTTGAGTATTATGATATGTGACCCTAGGTTTTATTTAAGTTCTAAGGAGAATGTTTTGTGTGTGTGTGTGTGTGTGTGTGTGTGTGTGTGTGTCAGTGTCAGTGGCTAGTTGACCGGATTATATTCAGGCACACATTCCTACCTGCATTCTGGGCCTGTGGTTCCAATGTCTGTTCAGTTTTCTGAGTATTTCATGTGATTCAATGTCCATTCTGGGACCAGAATGGTAGTAAGTACATCTTATTGTTCTGTTCTCAAAGCCTGTGGTAAGGCTGTTTAGGGTCACACCATGCACACGGAACTCAGAAGTGAGCCCAGAAGTTCATATACAACTTGATGGGATTGTTTGCTTGTTATGCCTCCATACCCCAGTGTTACCAACATTTTCCAGTCCTCAGACTCTCCTTTAGCCCTCTGGCTAATTCCATTCCATTGTTCAGTTCCTGAGACTGTGTCTGTATCCAGGTCAAGTGATAAGCAGAGAGATTTAAAAAACAATGAGAATTTGCCTCACATTCTTGGGATTATAATTCTTGGGGTCATGAAAAAGAGCTCACTTCTCCCAGAGTTCTAGGTACTTGCCCAGTCACCATGAACATCTCTTTGCTGCTACTGCTGTAGAATTGTTTGGATACCAGAAGAGAAGAGAAGGGAGGAAAGAGGGATTTCCCCCAGTCTCTCACACCAACATGTTGCCCCCTTTCATTTTCCTCATGAGAAAGGGAGGGATTTTCTTAGAGTCTTTCCTTAATCTCATGAACACTTCTGAATTTGGGGCTGTCTTTGAGTCCAGGCCAGGCAATTCCTGAGAAAAAACATGGTAAACTCACACAACTTCAGTGGGACTTCATATTCTGTGCTCCTTTCTGAATCTACCTGCAACTGTTTATTTTCATAGCCTTCAGATAGCTTCCCTGATAGCTCAGTTGGTAAAGAATCTGCCTGCAATGCAGGAGACCCTGGTTCAATTCCTTGGTGGGGAAGATCCCTTGGAGAAGGGATAGGCTACCCACTCCAGTATTCTTGGGCTTCCCTGGTCACTCAGCTGGTAAAGAATCCGCCTGCAATGCGGGAGACCTGAGTTCGATCCTAGGTTGGGAAGACCCCCTGGAGAAGGGAAAGGCTACCCACTCCAGTATTCTGGCCTGGAGAATTCCACGGACTGTATAGTGCATGGGGTCACAGAGTCGGCCATGACTGAGTGACTTTCACTTGATGTATTCTTTTTGTTTGGTTTTTGTTTGTGTATTTATTTTTACTAGTTTTATATTTTAGAGTAGTTTCACTTTCACAGCAGAATTGAGTGGAAAATACAGAGTTTCTGTTTGCCTCTTGCACCCACACACCCATAGCCTCCCCTACCAGAGTGGTACATTTGTTACAATAGGTGAACCTGCATTGACACATCATTATCACCCAAAGTTCATAGTTTACATTATGGTTCACTCTTGATACTATACATTCTATGGAGTTTGACAAATATATAATGATATATATCCACTATTACAGTATCATATAGGAAGACTTCCCTAAAAATCCTCTATACTAACATAATTTCTATAGTCTAAAATAAATATAAACAGCAAGTAATCAGTCATTAGCAAAAAAATAATAATAATAAAGCAAGAAATGCACATTAAAATTATGTATAGCCTAAACATGTTTATCTAAGAATGTATTCTAATATCTTTCCCTCTCCACAGTCCCTGGGAACCACTGATCTTTTTACTGTTTCATAGTTTTGCCTGTTTCAGAATGTCATACAGTTGGAATCATACAGTATGTACCCTTTTCCGATTGGCTTCTTTCACTTGGTAATATACATTTAAGGTTCCTCCATGACATCGCATGACTTGTTAGCTCATTTTTTTTTTTTAATGCTGAATAATATCAGTTGTTTGGATGTCCTAGTGTGTCTATCCATTTACCTACTGAAAGGGCATCTTGGTTGCTTCCACATTTTGACAGTTGTTAATAAAGCTGCCATTAATATCCATGTGCAGGTTTTTGTGTCGATTTCAGTTCACTGAAATGAGTTTTCAGTTCAGTGGGTAACAAGGAGCATGGCTGCTGGATTGAAAGGTGAGAGTATGTTTAGTTTTGTAAGAAACTGCCAAGTTGTCTTCCAAAGTAGCTGTACCGTTTTTTCGTTCCCACCAGCAGTGAATGAGAGATCCTGTTGCTTCACATCCTCACCAGCATTTGGTGTTGTCAGTGCTTTGGATTTTGGCCGTTCTAATAAGTGTGCAGTGGTGTCTTGTGTTGTTTTAATTTATAATTCTCTAATGACATATGGTGTTGAATATCTTCTTCATATTGCTGATTTGCTTCTATAGTGAGGTGTCTGTTCAGGTCTTTTGCCCATGTTTTAATTTTTTTTTCTTGTCATTGAGTTTGTATACTTAGGATATTTTTAAATTTTTAAATATGAAGCTTGGGTTCTCATTTTCTTAGCAGTGTCTTTCACAGAGCAGACATTTTAAATTTTAATAAAGTCTAGATCATCCATTATTTCTTTCAGGATCATGCCTTTGGGACTGTTTCTGAAATCTCATCACCATACTCAAGGTTATCTAGATTTTTCCATGTGATATTCCTGGAGTTTTACACTTTTGCCCATTACATTTAACTCTGTGATCCATTTTCAGTTAATTTTTTGTGAAGGATGTAAGATCTGTGTCTAAATTTATTATTTGGATTATGGATGTCCAGTTGTCTAAAGATCATTTGTTGAAAAGACTTCTCTTTTCTCCGTTGTGTTGCCTTTGCTCCTTTGGTGGTATTTACGTGGGTCTGTCTGGGCTTTCTGTTGTGTTGCATTGATTTCCTTGTCTCTTCTTTCGTCAGTACTACACTGTCTTCATTACCGTAGCTTTGTAGGGCGTCTTGAAGTTCAGTAGTATTGGTCCTCCATCTTTGTTCTTCTCCTTCAAATATCAGGTTGGCTATTCTGGGTCTTTTGCCTCTCCACATCAATGATAGAGTCAAGGTCAACAAAATAAATTACTGAGATTTAATTGGGTTTGTAGTAAGTCTTGGAGAAGGCAATGGCACCCCACTCCAGTACTCTTGCCTGGAAAATCCCATGGACGGAGGAGCCTGGAAGGCTGCAGTCCATGGGGTAGCTAAGAGTTGGACACGACTGAGCGACTTCCTTTCACTTTTCACTTTCCTGCATTGGAGAAGGAAATGGCAACCCACTCCAGTGTTCTTGCCTGGAGAATCCCAGGGACGGGGGAGCCTGGTGGGCTGCCGTCTATGGGGTCGCACAGAGTCGAATACGACTGAAGCGACTTAGCAGCAGAAGTAAGTCTATTAGTTTGAGAAGAATTGACATTTTTATAGTTTTGTCCTGTGCATTCATGAGCGTGGAGTTTCTTGCCGTTTGTTTAGATCTTCTGCGACTTCTTTCATCAAGAGGTTTTGTAGTCTTCCTCCTAGATCTTCTGTATATTTTGTTAGAATTATACCTAAGTGTTTCGTTTTTAAATCCACAGTTTCATGACTTCACCATCCTTGCCGTATCTGAGGCTGGTCTGGTGCATGCACTGTCTCCTTGTGCTGGGTTGTTGTGTTTGTTTATTTGTTTTTATTTAAGTGTGCCTTGTAAGTTTCTGCTGAAAGGTGAACATAGTATACTGGATAAAATTAACTGCAGTAAATAATAATGTAATTTTAATGTGGGAGTAGGGGGGGCAGCATCTTTTGTCCTGTGATTTTGGCGAGCTTATGCCCCTGGACTGTGAACTTTGCCAGTGCCTCTGAGTTATTGTGTTCCATTGATTTTGTGTCCATTCTTTTGCCAATACCACCTGCTGTCTAGATTGCAGTAACTTTACATTAGTCTTGAAGTTAGGTACTGCGAGAGTCCAAACATTGATTTTATTGTTCAGAATTAGTCTATCCTAGTCCCTTTATTTTTACGTAAAAATTTAAAATCAGCTTTTTGATTTCTACAAAAATAATTGCCCACTGGATTTTCATTAGGATTACTTTAAATCTATAGATTAGTTTGACACTTAGCATCAAAAAATCTTCTGATCCAGGAACATAGTATATCTCTTCATTTAGGTCATCAGTTTCTTTCATCAGTGTTTCGTAGTTTTTAGCATACAAATATTGTACATATTTTGTTAGATTTATTCCTAATTTCATGTTTTTAACGGTGCTGTTTTAATGTTACTGGTTTAATTTTTTTTATTTTCCACATATTCATTGCTGGAATATAGAAAGACACCTGCTTCTTGTATATGGACTCTGTAACCTTTGAGTTTGCCTAACTCACCTTTTTTTTTTTTTTCTTTTTCCCTAGTGGCTTTTTTTTTTTTGTAGATTTCT
Organism: Bos mutus; assembly: GCF_027580195.1. Lineage (NCBI taxonomy): Eukaryota > Metazoa > Chordata > Mammalia > Artiodactyla > Bovidae > Bos > Bos mutus. The sequence continues at coordinate 33,891,669 of NC_091635.1, forward strand.
CAAAATTTTTTACCTAGGCAGTCATGCTATCTGATACATGACCCTGTGCTAGTTATTACTCTTCTCTTGGCCTGTTTCCTGCTTGATATATGGACTTGTTATGAGACTATTACTGAGTAATGGAGTGATATAAGTTAAAAGGATGTTTGGAATAATTTTAGGCAAAATTCCTTTGTTTATGAAATATGTAAAAGCCCATTGGTTTTAAGTTTATCACTGTGCTGTGTTTTGTTTCTCTGAGTACTTTTTAAGAATAAGCTTTTAATAACATATAAACTGGAAAATTCACAAATTATATCAAAAGCCTTTAGCATGATAATTCATTAATGAGTTATCATGCTAAAGGCTTTTGATTTATAAGTTTTATTTGTGGTCATTTATGCAACTTGAAAACTTAAGGCAGTTCTGTAGAACAGGTATGGCCTTTGGCTAAAGAATTTCTTTAATAACTTGAAATTTAATATTTCCTAATCATCTGCACTGAATATAAGACTTAGTGAAGACTGAAATTTTTATTGAATCATAATTGCTCCTAACATTACTTTAGTGTCCATATACTTGGTATCCTTGTGCTTTCTCAGTGCAACTTTTGAATGCTTAATTACCAGGTACCTAGCATAATTGAATTTTTTTCGGTGATATTAGCAGTTTATTTTCTCTGCCCATATCTCTATCACATTATTTTAGTAATTTTTACTCTGAAGCAGGACAAAGTGAGTGGTAGGAAAAAGAAAGATAGAAAATGAAGGTTGAATAGTTTGGGGTGCCAGTAGATACTATCTTGCATGCATACCAGGTCGCTTCAGTCATGTCTCACTGTTTGTGATCCTATGGACTATAGCCCGCGAGGCTCTTCTGTCCATGGGAATCTCCAGGAAAGAATAATGGAGTGGGTTGCCATGCCCTTTTCCAGGGGATCTTCCCAACCCAGGGATAGAACCCATGTCTCTTCCATCTCCTGCATTGGCAGGTGGGTTCTTTACCACTACAGCACCTGGGAAGCCCCAGGTACCGTCTTACATGCTTGGTAAATTGGATTTCAATTTTTTTACTTCCTTACTGGTTATAAAATTGTTCATCCATTCCTTTTACTGTGTAGCTTTTTCGTGGTTCCCACTGAAATGGGCCAAGTGTATTTCCATGCTCCATTGATGTCTTAACTTGGACTTACTTGGGCCAGTAAAGTGTTAGTGAACAGAGGTCTTAAATACACTCTTCTGATTTAACTTGGTCTCCTGCAGCCCTATGATCTTCCATGGGAAGAGCATGCCCCACGTATTCGCTGAAACATATTTTTATAGTTTTTTCTCTATAGCTACAATGAGTTCAAGCACAATTTATAGGGCAGAGAAGATAGAGGAAAAATATTTTTAAGCAGAAAAGTAAACTAGGACATCCATACTGGACTAATTGCAGTATTATTCCTTAAGGAGTATTATTAGAGTCTAAAATTATCAGCCAAGATTTAACATTGGAAAATTTCAAGTGAAAAGAAGTATTTCACTAAATCCAGTGCATTCTTCTAGATACATATATATTTTTAAAAAACCTAATTGCGATTTTTCTTTAACTAGGGAACTATTACCCTGATGATATACCTCTTTGTTTGTAAACATGTAAAATACTACGTGCAAGTGCACGTGCTCAGTCGTGTCTCTTTGTGGCCCCATGGACTGTAGCCCGCCAGGCTCCCTCGTCCATGGAATTTTCCAGGCAAGAATACTGGAGTGGGCTGCCATTTCCTGCTCCAGGGGATCTTTCTGACCCAGGGATCGAACCTGCATCTCCTGCATTGGCAGGCAGATTCTTTACCATTGTGCCACCTGGGAAGTGTAAAATACTATAATTCCATATAAATTACAGTAAAATACTATAATTCCATATAAATTATAGTAAAATACTATAATTCCTTATAAATCAGTCTAGACATGAGACTGAAAGCCCCCAGATTAGAAATCTGTTAAGAAAGAGACTTGACAAATAGGTCTAGGAGATATAGTATTCATCTGATCACAGCTCCAGAGAGAAAGAGAAAAGAACCATTGGAAGAGAAGAATTAGTCAACATAGCTAAAGGAAGGACCTAGTGACTAATGAGAAATAAAAAGTTAAGACCTATTCTGGTAAAAGTTCTGAAATCCAAAGATAAGGAATAAGTCCTAGATTTCTACCAACAGAAGTTTTGGGGAAAGATAAGAGGGATCTGGACTATGGTAATAATAGAAGAAGTGAAGAGAACATGACAGATTTGAATTCTATTTGAGACTGATAATCTGCAGAATAGCTATTGCATTTGTTGCAAAGGGATGTGATGGAAAGAAATGAATGATTACTAGACTTTTGGTTTGAGTAAATACAGAAGACATGTAATATTTTTAATTGAGACAATTGTAACCATTTTATTGTGTACAATTCAGTGGACTTTAGTGCATTTACAGTGTTGTGCAAACATCACTGCTATATAATCCATCACCCCAGAAGGAAACCTGTACCTGTTAAGCATTCAGTCCCCATTCCTGTAGTCGTTCTTGGAAACCTAATCTCCTTTCTGTCTGGATTTGCTTTTTCTGAATATTTCATATAAATGGAATCATACAACACATAGCATTTTTTAGTCTGGCTTCTTTCACTTAGTATACTGTTTTCAAAGTTTTATCTGTGTTGTAGCATGAATCAAGCCTTCATTATTTTTATTGCTGAATAATATTTCGTCATAATATGTCACATTTTCTTTATTGATTCACCAGCTAATGATGTTTGAGTTATTTCAGTTTTGGGCTATTTTGAATAATGCTGCTGTGAATGCCCTGGTTTTTCCTTGAAAACCTGTTTCGTTGCCTTTGGGTATACACTTAGAAGGGGGTTGGACTGGATTAGATGGTAATTCTGTGACTAACTTTTTGAGGAACTGCAAAAATGTTTTAGACAGCAGCTATAATGTCTCATATTCCCACCAGCAGTGTATGAAGGTTCTAGTTTTTCCACATCCTTACCAACACTTCCCTGTTGTTGTTTTAACAGCATCACACTGAGTGTGAAGTGATATTGCATGTAATACCGTGTGCTTGTTTTTTAAAAAAATTTCCCCTCAGTTTTATTGAGATATGATAGACAAATAAAAATTGTATATATTTAAGGTGCGCAACATGATGTTTAATGAATACGTACATTGTGAAATGATTGCCACAGTCAAGCTGATTAAGATATCCATCACCTCACATGTTGACCCTTTTTGTATGTATGTGTGAGAATATTTGAGAGCTACTCTCTTAGCATATTTTAAGTATACAATATATTATTATTTGCTGTAGTCATGGTGTACATTAGGTCTCCAGAACTTACTCATCTAATAACTGAAAGTTTTTACCCTTTGACCAACATCTCCCTTTTGCCTCTACCCCCTAGCCCCTGGTAACCACCATTCTCCTTTCTGCTACTATGATTTTGACCTTATTTTTTTAGATTCCACATATAAGTGAGATTATGTGGAGATATTTCTTTCTGTGTCTGGTTATTAGCATAATGTCCCCCAGGTTCTCTGTTGTTACAAGTGAAAGGAGTCCTTTTTTTTTTAAGGCTGAATAGTATTCCTTGGAGAGAGAGAGAGAGTGTGTGTGTGTGTGTGTAAAATCGCATTTTCTTCATCCATCCATCGGCAGACACTGAAGTTGTTTCTATATTGTGGCTCCTTTGAATAATGCTGCAATGAACATGGGAGTGCAGAGATCTCTTGGAGATAGTGATTATTTTCCTTTTGGTGTATACTCAGAAGTAGGTTAGTTGGATCATATGATAGGTCTATTTTTAATTTTTGAGGACTCTCCATTACTGTTTTTCATAATGGTTGTACCAATTTATATTCCCACCAACAATGTATAGGGGTTCCTTTTTCTCTACATCATTGCCAATACTTGTTATCTTTTGACATTTTGATAATAACTGTCCTAACAGGTATGAGGTGGTATCTCATTGTGATTTTGATTTTTGTGATTGATGATTGTTGATGTTGATTGCTTTTTCATGTGCCTGTTGGCTCTTTGTATTTATTCTTTGGAAAATATTTATTCACATCCTTTGCCCATTTTTAGTTAGGTTTTGTTTTTGTTATTGAGTATGGGTACCTTACATATTTTTAGTATTAACCCCTTATCAGATATATGGTTTGCAAATATTTTCTCCCATTCTGTAGGTTGCTTTTTCATTTTGTTGATGCTTTCCTTTGCTGTGTAGAAACTTTTTAGTTTGATATAGTTTCACTTGTTTTTATTGGTTGTACTTTTGATGTCAAATCCAAAACAAAATCATTTTCAAGATGAATTTCATGGATTTTTCCTCCAAGGTTTTCTTCTAAGAACTTTATAATTTCAGGGCTTACGTTTGTCTTTAACCCATTTTCCGTTGATTTTTGTATGTGGGGTCAGACAAGGATCCAGTTTCACTTTTTGCATATGATTATGCATTTTTTCCAATACTGTTTATTGAAGAGACGGTCCTTTCCCCATTGTGTATTCTTGGTTCCCTGTCAAAGATTAGTTGACCACATATGCATGGATTTATTTCTAGATTCTCTGTTCTCTTGCACTGATCTATGTGTCTGTTTTTATGCTAGTACCAAACTGTTTTACTACTGCTTTGTAATATAATTTGAAATGAGGAAGTGTCAGCTTTGTTCTTCTGGCTCAAGATTACTTGATTACATTAGCTGTTTAGAGCTTTTGTGAAAGATTGTGAAGGAATTTTAGGATTGTTTTTCTTTTCTATTTCTGTGAAAAAATGTCATTGGAATTTTTATAGAGATTACATTGGATGTGTAGATTAGTTTGGGTAATAAGAACATTTTAATGATTATTACAGTCTATTAACACAGGAAATCTTTCCATTTATTTATGTCTTCAGTTTCTTCATCAGTAGCTTATAGTTCTCAATGTACAGATCTTTCACCTTGGTTAAATACATTCCTAAGTATTTTAATCTGTTTGGCGTTAAGCATACTACTTTAAATTCTGTTCCTTATTGTTCTGTGTTCCCTCTGAGACTGTTTATTTTGGATAGTCTTTCTGACTTGCTTTTTTCATGTTATGTTTCTTTGTTATTGTTAGTTAAGGGTCAGATATTATATATGAAAATGGTGGAAATAATCTGAGACCAATGATGATGTTATCTTCCTCTGAGAAGATTTATGTTTGTTTCTGGCAGGCGCAGGCAATCTGAGATTGCCTTGATTAAATTTTGTGGTACACATTTGGAGCTGAACTTCAGTCCTGTCAAGGCCAGTCTAGTTTTGGTTTATACTCACTCCTAGAGTGTAGCCCTTTGGGGTTCCAAACAAAGTCCCTCTTAGAAACTTGGTTCTCCCAGCTTGTCCTCCCAGCTCTGTAAAACTGTCAATGACTTCTTAGCCTTTCAGATGCCACAAAATGAAAAGTGACCCCACATACAGGTCTCAGTCGTCTTGTAATTCTTCATCATGCTGTTAACTCTCCAGTGCCTTTAGGAAGATTTTAAAAACATATACAGTTGTAGTTTTCTTAGGGCAAATTGGTCTGAAGCATGTAATCTGCCATTACCAGAAGTAGAAGCCAACAGCATATCCGTGGAAGTAAACAACATATCATTTACTCTTTTTTTAAATGTTTGAGCAGATTCAAAAATCACCATATAATGTTAGTCTTACCCACTTCTATTTTCATGTACATTCTTGGAGAAAGAGAATAAGAAATAGTTACAATGATCCTACCAGGAATTACACAGATTACATTGTCAAGCAGGTGAATATCTTCTTTCATGCTGGTCTTATCAGGGACAATTGAAGATTGATGTTCTAATTATAACACTTGTTGTGTTGTACTACAATTATTATTTTTTAAAGATTTTTTTTTTGATGTGGACCATTTTCAAAGTCCCCGTTGAATTTGTCATAATATTGCTTCTGTTTTATGTTCTGTTTTTTTGGCCACGAGGCATGTGAGACCCCCAGCTCCTTAACCAGGGATTGAACCTGCACCCCACCCCTGCATTGGAGGTGAAGTCCCAACCACTCGACTGCCAGGGAAGTCCCCTGTAATTATTGTTTATATGACTGCGTTGCTCATGAAACAGTGAACCCTTACAAGGAGGAATCCTATCTTATTCTTGTTCAGTTTCTTAGTGCTAGACCTCAAAGTAAGTACCCAGTAATGGAGAAATGAACGAATGTGTTGCGAATACCTTTTTTGTCTTTTCAGAGTGAAGAATCAGTATCAGTATACACCATGCTGAGTCATCCAGAAAGGTCAGTTTTAATAGAGAAAAATTTTAGGAGATGAACCTCTTCTCACCAGCTCTTTTGTCCTGTCTTCTCCTGTTTCACAGGTGGCATCTCCACAGAAAGCGACTGTGCTTTTGAGCCAGACTACGCCGTCCCACCACTTCCCGTGAGTGAAGGTATGCAGCACATTCGGATTATGGAGGGCATGTCTCGCTCTCTTCCATCCTCCCCCTTACTCACACATCAGTCTATCAGTGTTCGGCTCCAACCTGTGAAGAAGTTAACTGGTAAGGACTTTACCTACATTGAGTATGTTTGACAGGAAACCTGACAGTATGCACTCTAGCTCATAGCAAATCTGTTTATGTGCATCTCTGGGTTTTTCCTCTTTGGCCTTTCTAATGTCACAGACTCTTGGAAAGTAGAGCTCCCACTGATTTTCATTTAGGAAATTAGACTAGTGCTCCTTTTGACAGATTGATGTATTTATTTTCTAAATGATCCATCTGTTGTGGACATATTTTTCCAGGCTTTCAGGAAATTTCTGGTTTTGCGAGAATATACTGTTGTTCTGATTGCATTTATCAGCTTGTTCATGTCAGATTACCAGATGGAGATATTGTAATTTTAGAATAATGAAAGTTTCATAGTTCAGTAAGGATACTTATTTTTTGTTTGAAATCTTGATTTGTATTTTTCATACCTATTTTTAACTGCTGATTTAGATGTTAACCTCTCCATGGTACTCTCCATGTTTACCTCTCCAACTTCTTAAAATATTCACTATAGTATAGGTTGTGGATTGACTTTAACATGATCTCGCAGTATGTATGGTACAGTCAGATCAAGTTGTTAGGTATCAAACTGTGTCTTTATTAAGTGAACTTTTATCTCTTAAAGATTTTTCAGGAAAGAAGATTTAATATGTTAAATGATACTTAAGTGCAAAAGTATGTATTCCTGGGTCATTTTGTTAGATTTCTTTTAATGTTATTAGTTTATATCCAGTATCAGTAAGTTGACTGGCATTGAATGGATTATGAGTGTATGGAGGCAAGAAATGAAGTCATTCCCAAAGGATGTATTGACTTCCTCCTATGTGTCTGGCATTGAGTTAGACAATAGAGTTGATTATCAAACAACAGTTCAAAAGAAAATAAAATGATGGGGGGGAAATGAGATTTTCAGACTCTTCCATCTATTTTGAATAAAACTTGTATTACAGTGTTTATAATTTTCATTAAAATGATAGTATTTATTCTGTAGACCTGCAGAGCATAAGTTATGCTCTTATATTATTTATTTTTGTTTTAGGCATCTTCAAATGACTGACTCAAAGTCTGTTTTGATTCTTGGATTAGGTAAAAATCAATAAAATAGCTTAATAGCATTTTACTAAAATACTTATTCCTTCTGTTATCTAAAAATAGGAAAATTATATGTAATTGGTCTTGAATAAAAATTTCAATGCTTAGAAATTTCCCCTTTTTCTTACAGTTTAAGGTATTATTGATTACTGAAAATGCAAATAACCAAATCTGATGGCTGCCAAGTGATATGCTTGATTTTACCACACAGATGGGAAGAAATAGCAAGAACAATTGTTTCCTTATAGAACTTAGCTATATTGCCCAAGATTTTAGAGATACCACTTTCCTGTCCCATTTGACTACTCCAGTTTGAACTTCAGCTTAAATAGACAACCTTTAGGTAACCCAAAAGATAAGTACATATAACAACAAAGCCAACAACATGCCTGAAAACAGAGAGGTGGTAGAGGGAAGCAGCAGTAAGTATCCTTGGTTAATTACATGTGTGAACTATTCAGGTTTAATATTATGGTGCTTGAAAGGTAAGTATCCTCTCAGATAATTTTGTTTTATTCACTGAAGAGATTTTCAAAGCCCTAAGAGTTTAAAGTTTGAAGATGCATTTTAAAATATCCGAACAAAAGAAGTCTATCTCCTGAAAGAGGATGCCGTGAAAACTTTGCTGTGGCAAATTTTCTGCCAAGTGAATTAGGTGATAAAAATCTTCTGGTTTAACCCAGAATGAAATTACTTCGGAATTTAAATTAAAAAGATTATTTAGTAGATTACTCATCAGTTATCTTTCCTTTCCTAATTATATTTTGGTATAAATAAGTAAAAAGAACATTGAATGGAAAAAGATTAGCTGACCATAAGGGAATGTCCTCCAGAGAATTGTTCTTCTTTTTTTTTTTTTCAGAGAATTGTTCTTAGCAAAATACATTAATTGAATATGGCCATTAGGGCTAGACTTACTAATTTATCCGTTTCCATTCATTTAAACTTCCAGCTACCTTATCTTGCTTATATTCTTATTATAACCAAACTGAATTAGTAGGGCCAGAATAGTTACCTTTTTCTGTTTTCTTTCTGACTTTATCTAATATTTAGTCCCCTGTCTCTGCTACCATCAAGGGATTTACTCGTTTTTCTGTGCTCCTTACTTATCATTAAACAAATATTTGTTTAGGACCTACTGTATCAGGCACTGCTCTAGATACAGTAAACCGAGTGCAGGAAAATACAATTGAAGCCCCTGCCTTCGAAGATGTTTATATTCCAGTTGTGAGGGAGCTATAATAAACGTATAACCAATAAATAAATAATTTTAGATAGCAAGTACTGTAAGCGTAATAAAGTAGGAAAAGGGAGCGAGAAAGACTGGGGCAGAGGTAGGTTTCTCTCTATGGAGTGATTGGGGAGAATCAGAGAAGATGTTTGAACTGAGGCTCAGTGATAAAGAATGTGCCTGCAGTGTAGGAGCCCCATGTTCAATATCTGGGTCTGGAAGATCCTCTGGAGGAGGGCATGGCAACCCACTCCAGTATTCTTGCCTGGAGAATCCCATGACAGAGGAGCCTGGCTACAGTCCACATGGTCTCAAAGAGTCAGACATGACAGAAGGTACTTAGCATCCACACATGCTGAATAACAAAAAGAAGCCAGTCATGGGAAGGTCTGGGGTCAGAGCCTTCCAGGCAGAGGGAACAACCAGAACAAAAATCCTAAAGCAGAAATCAGTGCTGGTGAGTTGAAGAATTAGAGAGAAGGCAGTGTGACCTCAGCAGAATAAGTCAGAGGGGAGGGGTGTATCAAATAGTTGAAGACATGGGCAGAAGCCAGAGTTTTTTATGATCAGGGTAGGGAGCCTACTCTGTAGGATTTTTAGCAGAGCTGGAATGGGAAATATGATCTGATTTACCTGTTTATCAGAACTTGATGGCACATGTGGTATGAGTGGCCTGTGAGGGTCTAGAGCAGCGGTCCACAACCTCTTTGGCACTGGTTTCATGGAAGACCATTTTCCCAGAGACCAGGTTGAGGGAGTTGGTTTCGGGATGATTCAAATGCATTATATTGATTGTGCACTTTATTTCTATTATTATTACATCAGCTCTACCTCAGATCATTGGGCCATAGATCTCGGAGGTTGGGGACCCCTGGTCTAGAGAATCCCACATTCATTAACCATGGGTGTGTTTTCCAGACCTTTAACAAGTCTTAACCTTCTAACAAGTTAAGAGAATATTGAAAGATAATCTTTCTGTTTGTTTTATCAAATAAAACATAACAGAGTAACATTTCCCTATTACTGTTTTTTTATAACCTTTGTACTTTCAACATGTTTGTCTTAGTCCTTCACACAGTTGTATATGAAGATCTATTTCCAAATATTTTGACTTATCTTTAGTCTCACGGGAGTGAGAATGGGGAAAGGCCTGCTCAAGAATAAAGATATGTAATTTGGAGGTTGAAGACTGTGTGTGTGTTTGTGTATAGTTAGTGTGTGTGTGTATATATATATATGTTTAAAGTATATATAGCTCTATCCAGTACAAAAACAGGTTACAGTAAAAGTGGTTAAGAGAGGAATGGGTTCTGTGGTCATGCTACTTGTGTCTGTATCACAGCCCTGAGAAAATCACTTAACTACTCCCTGCTTCTGTTTCTCCATCTGCAGAGTGGGTTAATGATCCCTCCTACCTCATAGATAGTCAAACCTGTCCCTTGATGGTTACCAGTTGCTTAATACATGCATAAACACATGTATTTGTTGTTGTTGCTAACTCGTGTCAGATTCTCTATGACCTCAGGGACTGCAGCACACCAGGCTTTTCTGTCCTTCGCTATTTCCCAGAGTTTGCTCAAACTCGTGTCCATTGAGTCAGTGATACTATCTAACCATCTCATCCTCTGCTGCCCCTTCTCCTTTTGTCTTTGATCTAAATGCTGAGAATGTGTGAGCAGTTATTGTTGACAAAACTGTTTAAATTTGGAGAGAAGTTTTTAAAAACTCTATTGAACATTAGACACCAATTTGGAACTTTAAAATCTGTCATGTTTTAAAAATTATACTTTTTAATGAGTAATAGTAACAATGATAACAATTCTCATTTTAGTGCCTGTTGTGTGACATACCATATAAACACATATTCTTCACATGTATCTCCATTTTACACATGAATAAATGAAGCCTTAGAAAGGTAAAATGTCTCGCTCAAAACAATACAACTAAGAAGAGATCAAAGCCAGAATTAACACCTAAGCCTTTAAACTCCAAATGAGGTTCATTTTACCAATGAAAAAAATTGAGGTTTATAGAATTTACCCAAGGCATCTGGTATATCAGTTAAGACTTTTTGTTTAAAAAAAAAAAGTAATAAGACATAGCCATGGTTTAAGCAATAAAGGGAAACTAGAAGACCTGGAGGTTGGTCATGCCTCAGGGTTCATTTGCCTTAGTTGGATATTGCTTTGCTTTGGGGGGAGGCACGGAAGAGAGTGCAGAAATACACCATCGGCCCTAGTTAATTCTGTGGTAACAGAATTGCCCCTGTTTTCTAGCTTCTTATTCAGTGATCTTTCCAAGATGTTTTTGTTCATAATATCATGAAGTCCCTCAGGGTACTTCTTAACATGTAGAAATTGGGAGTGCCAGTAATTTATTCATCAACACTTAATGAATTTACACTCTGAGTTTAGTAGAAGTTAAATTTTGAGTATTCATACTGTTAGTAGAGCTGTAAATTGGCACACTGTTTTTGTAGGACAGTTTGAAATAGGTGTCAGAATTGTAATGCTCATCATCTTTGACCCAACAGTTTTATTGCTAAGAGTTTATTTTATAAATTTGAACAAATTTAAAAATTATGTGTGTGTATATGTAATATTGTTTATGTAGTAAAAAAAAAGACAGTCTATTTATCAGTAATAGTCATCTATTTATGTTTTTAAACAATATGCAAGCATATACATATCACTGCTAAGTCACTTCAGTCGTGTCCGGCTCTGTGTGACCCCATAGACGGAAGCCCACCAGGCTCCCCAGTCCCTGGAATTCTCTAGGCAAGAACACTGGAGTGGGTTGCCATTTCCTTCTCCAATGCATGAAAGGGAAAAGTGAAAGTGAAGTTGCTCAGTCGAGTCCAACCCTCAGCGACCCCATGGACTGCAGATTTTCCAGGCAAAAGTACTGGAGTGGGGTGCCATTGCCTTCTCCGATACATATCACACACGCATTCATTTGGTCGTGAAGCAGAGAAATGATAGCTTGAACTCAGAAGCAGGAGGAGGAAGACATGAACTTTGTTGTATGCCCTTCTGTAATGTTTGTGTTTCTATGTGTAAAACCCATTCTCAAGAGGCAGTCTAACAAAATGGACCCTGACTGCCCTTTCCTAATTGTGTCAGCTTGTGCAAAGTTGCTTCAAGTCTCTATACTTCAGTTTCCTTGTTTCTAAAATAAGGATTAAAATAGTATTTACCTCATAGGACTGTTAAGAGAATTGGATGGGTTGATTTGTATAATGCTCGTAAGACAGTGTCTGGCATAGAATAAGCAGTCCAGTAAATGTTAATAATGATCATTATTAAATTTTAAAATAGATTTGGGTGAAATAAATAATAAAATAGATTGCTACCAGCTGTCAAATATCAATTCTGAGCCTTTGAAACATGACCTTCAAGTAATTTATTTAATTGCCTTAAGTAAGTCCCTCTCCTGTTGTAGGGAGTTAACCTTAAAATACTGATGTCAAAAAACAAAGAAAATACTGATGTCAAATGGATTAGTATCTAGCCTCTGGGAAAAGATTTTTTGGCCTGATTTTTAAAGTATTTCCTACCAATAGGTTGTAATGACCATGTGGCAGTCCAATTTAGATGGTAAATAATTCACAATATCCAGTACAATCATGCTGCAGCCTGGTTATTTTAGATGCTAGCTAAGGCCAAAATATTGTTTTCATTATTCATAAAATGAAATTATTAACTTGTTTCTGAGACATCCTGGGAAAATTGCTTAAAGCTATTTTGACATTAAAAAGAGCCTACATAGTTTGATACATTGTAGTGTACTTATGATATGTTCTTTGCAAAGGAATAATTGTCTTGCAATTTTTAGAACCACTGAAATTCAAGATGTACATTAGTAAATTTTATTAGAAAAAAAATAACAGGTTTGCTATAAAGATTAACATTTCTTAAACATAAAACCTAGCTAGTGTATAATAAGCATTGATAAGTGTTACTTTTCTTTTAATTTTATGCCTTGGATAAAGTGGAAACATAGTTTGAGAAAATTATTGAAAAGCCACTTTGGAAATATAAAGAGCCTGGAGATCATGTTAGTCTCTCTAGTCTGATTTATCTGATTTATACGCTAGTATAACAGAAGAGTAAATAACTAGGTTATAACTAGGGAGTTATAACCAAGGAGCAAGTTGGGCAGGGTGGCAGTGTATGAAAAATTCCTGAGGAGAAATCAAGGGTAGGGGAACTCTTGCTGAGATCTGGGTACTTAGACACCAAGTGTGGGATATTCTTGCTGAACTGACTTCGTAGGATTCTTGCTACAGCTGGGCTAAGCTGAGGCCTTGTCAAATAATTGGGTTTGACATCAAACAATAGGGATTGGCTACAAGGGTGTGTTGTACAACACAGGGAATATACCAGTATTCTGTAATAACTGTAAATGGAGTGTCACTTTTATTACTTTGAGTTGATTTTTTTTTAATTTTATTTTATTTTTAAACTTTACATAATTGTATTAGTTTTGCCAAATATCAAAATGAATCCGCCACAGGTATACATGTGTTCCCCATCCTGAACCCTCCTCCCTCCTCCCTCCCCATACCATCCCTCTGGGTCATCCCAGTGCACTAGCCCCAAGCATCCAGTATTGTGCATCGAACCTGGACTGGCAACTCGTTTCTTACCTGATATTTACATGTTTCAATGTCATTCTCCCAAATCTTCCCACCCTCTCCCTCTCCCACAGAGTCCATAAGACTGTTCTATACATCAGTGTCTCTCTTGCTATCTTGTACACCGGGTTATTGTTACCATCTTTCTAAATTCCATATATATGCGTTAGTATACTGTATTTATGTTTTTCCTTCTGGCTTACTTCACTCTGTATAATAGGTTCCAGTTTCATCCACCTCATTAGAACTGATTCAAATGTATTCTTTTTAATGGCTGAGTAATACTCCATTGTGTATATGTACCACAGCTTTCTTATCCATTCATCTGCTGATGGACATCTAGGTTGCTTCCATGTCCTGGCTATTATAAACAGTGCTGCGATGAACATTGGTCACTTTTAAAAATCGTCAGTAGGTAGATGGGTGGCTATCTACTGATGGCTCAGTGGTAAAGAATCCACATGCCAAGCCGGATTCAAGGGATTGATCCCTGGATTGGGAAGATCCACTGGAGAAGGAAATGGCAACTCACTCCAGTGTTCTTGCCTGGGAAATCCCATGGACAAAGGAGCCTGGCGGGCTACAGTCCATGGTGCTGCAAAGAGTCAGACATTACGTAGCAACTGAGCATCAGGTAGGTAGGTAGGGGGACTCAGCAGCCTGATTACATTTTAGTTAAGGAGAGAGTCTCTTGTCAGCATATATATTTTGAACAACTAAATGACAACATACATTATCTGACAGAGTTCTTTATTTAGTGTTTGCACATAGAGGATTTGCAACATAATTAAATTTGCTCTTTAGATTTTTATAGAAACATAAGGTAGAAGTTTGTATTAGTATATAGCAAATACTCTTCTACTAATTTTTGCATATTTGAATGGAAGTTATTCATACAGAATAAAAACATTATGCTATCACAGTATTTATTTATAGTGGAATTATGTAAGGTAGTTGTAGTATTGCTGTGTAAATTCCACTCAAATACAGTTGTTCTGTCTTCCTCTCTGTTCAGCCACTACTAGGTGAAGTTTGCAAAAATGACAGGATGTCCCTTTATGGAGAAAGGGCCAAATCCTCTGATGAGGATCGGCAATGTAAAGGAACCTCTGGACTCAGTTACTCAAAACATTTGAGGGTCAGTTGACTTAGCCAAGTATATGCGAAATTGTAGGAAACCATGATAGTATTTTTCAATAGATCTCTTGTCAGTATTTACCTGTGGGAAGTCGTCCTTTATAAACTTGTGCTCGGTTTCCCATTTCCTTGTATCTCTCTAAATGGTCATTGCCTCCTACAATGTATTCTTTTTTGTTTGAAAATCAGTATTTTCTAAAAGAAAATAGTGTCTTCCTAGGAAAATTACAGCATATACTACAGATAAGGATAATTCCCAGCTAGATGTTTTTATAATTTTCCTGTGAAACAGTTATTATTAACTATCATCTGTGTTCAAAAAAAAAGATTCCTGAGATGTGTTCTTTTCTTTGATGTACCATTTAACTGGTAAGCAGATGAGCTAATTCGCTACTTTCTTTTTCTGTCTTAGCATTATTAATTGTTTGGTTCTGACTTTGATCATAGAAAACTGAGTCACCTTGGCTAGTCTAAACAGAAAGACTTTTAGTAAAGGTTTATGATGGCTTTCAGAATCTCTCAAGAAGGCCTGACTGCAGTCAGACACCTCACCACCCTACAGTCCTAGAGGAACAACATGACAACCTCTATCACAGTTGCCCTGGAGGAACCAGATGCCTCTTCACCGCAGAGTTTATCATGTACTAATGGGTTTTCTTTTTCCCAGTGTGCATATATGTGTATGTGTATGTTTGAGTGCTTTTATTAGAAAACAAGAAATACTGAAAGTGGATTTACTATTCATTTAACTCAAGGAGACAGAAGAAGCATAAGTAAACATAAAAGAAGTAATCAGAAAAAAAATTAAAAGCAACAATGAATACAAGTAAAATACAGAATAAAATCTTTGATCAGTGAAGCTGCAAACAAGTTCATTGAAAAGATTAAGAGAGTAGAAAATTCTTTTGACCAGTATAATTTTCCATCATAGTGGAAAAGAGGAGAGAGATGAGTTAAATAACTCATAGGGCACATAGAGCAAGAAGTGAAATAGCCACTGATAATAATGTTCTTTGTTACAATAAATATATAGTATACAGGTTTATAGTAGGACCACGTAAAAACTAGGTAAATGGAAGAAAACAGACTGTAAAACTGACTCAGGTAAACAAAAATATGACTAGCCCAGTAACCAGAGAAATCAAAGAACCCTAAGAATCAGCAGGTCCAGATGATTTTGCAGTTTTACTAAACTTTTAGGTAATAGTAATAATAGATAATGTTTATTGAACTGTTTCTGTGTTCCAGACAGCTTTACATAGTGAACAGATTTAATCTTCATGGCAATCTAAGTGGATAGTCAGTGGCTTCTACGTCAAAACTTTCAGTAGTGGCAAGCTTTCTGCTTTGTCCTTAGCCTGTTCTTTTGTTGAATAGTTTTAACCATCAATTTTCTATTTAAAAGTGAAAGTGTAGTCAGTCATGTCCAGTTCTTTGCAACCCTGTGGACTGTAGCCTGTCAGGCTCCTCTTCCGTGAAATTCTCTAGGCAAGAATACTGGAGTAGATTGCCATTCCCTTCTCCAGGAGATCTTCCTGACCTAAGAATCAAACCCAGGTCTCCTGCATTGCAGGCGGATTCTTTACTGTCTGAGCTACCTGGAAAGCCCCAATTTACATATGTGCAAATATCCTCTGTTGTTTCCACCTAGTACTTCTGTTCACTCATGACATAAATGAACGTCCTCTTTCACAGGGCAGTCCTTTTATCCTGGAAAGCCATTTTCACATCTGCTTTCTCTAGCTTAAGAGACTTGTTTAAGACCTATCCAGTATTCAGGTAGTACTACATCTGTGTTACTTTCTTTATCTTCTAGTCTGATAATTATATCAAAATGGACATGAGATAATTTCAGAATTACTTTCCTTTGTGACCCTTTATTGACTCTCAGTGAGCATTTTTCCTTTTATTAAGATTTTGTAGAAGCTATTATGATATTCATATGTTCTTACTTTCTAGTCCTGTAGTCCTCCTAATTTCCTGCGTGGATTTACAAAGATTTCTATTAGTAGTTTCACGTTCTGTCTTCATGTTCTTTTAGAACTCAAATGTAAATTGTGTGGTCCTGGATTTCAGGTATGTTTTTAAACTCATAACTTGGACTTCAGTTACTTCTTGACAATGTTTATTTTACCCTTTTTAGTTTAAATATGATTAATGGAGAAGATTAAAGCAGAATAAGGAGTGAGTAATTGTTCTATCTCTTGCTTAGAGGCCAGGTGTTAAGCATGACAAACTCTGCAGTCAGTTAATACTTGTTATACAGGGTTCAAGCCCTGGCTTTGCCACTTATCAGCTGTATGACCTTGCTCAAGCCACTTAAATCCTCTGAGCATGTTTTCTAATCTGTATTATAATGGTATCATTATTCTTATTATTTCTGCCTCACAGGGTATTGTATGGATTAAATAAGATAATATGTATGGTCAAGTACAGCTGATTGATTCGTAAATGGAAGCTTAGAACAATATCATTACATTTATTATCCTTCCCATACACTGGATCTGGCCTTCTCATGTTTATGTTATTTATTATTATTATTTATTATTCTCATGTTTTATTCTAAGAATATCCAGACCTTCTTTTTTTTTTTTTTTTTGCTATCTTTAAAACAGCTCTTCTCGTTAGGGGCTCTGTTCTTCCTTAACAGTATAATTAGAGGGTTTTCCACTCTTCATCTTTGATTATATCCTTCTCTCTTTGTGTGTTTCTATTCTGGACACAAATCCATATTTATCAGAGAATTCATGGTATGCCCATGTTTCTTTATATTATTTCGTACATTTGTGGTTGTGTAAATTCCTTTTTAATTTTTAATCTATACTCTCAAGCTGGCTTCTCTGTTAGAATTACTGACTATTGGCCCACAACTTCCTTTCTTTCTTTTTTTTTTTTTTTCACTTTTCACTTTTTTTTTTTTTAATTTTAGTTTTAAACTTTACAATATTGTATTTGTTTTGCCAAACATCGAGTTTTTTATTTGGAAATCTACTTGCCTAAAATCTGAAGTATGGAGTTGACTTTTTCCAGCATTCCTATTAGAGTGGTGACCCAATACAGAGATGTTTGTGTAGATACATTTCTCTGTGTGCCAAGCAGTTACTGTGTCAAGCCTGTAAGTATGATTTGACAGTTACTACCATGAAACCCTGTTACCGTCAGTACTGTGCCCTGGATGTAATTCTCAATATTTGAAAGAGCCTAAAAGAAAATGTACATTTACTTGTCATAAAGTTATAGAGGCTAGCTTTTTTTTCTTGAATGAAACTATATCACCTTTTCTGTGATCAGCTTATGTTTACTTGAAACTCCAGTTAATAGTTTGTTATATCTGTTTGAATTAATAAATGAAAATTTTGGTAGATAAAATCTCTTAAAATGTAAGTCTGTGTGGAGGAAAATAACAAAAGGAATTCTGACAGGTGAAAAAGTTGACAATTACTTGGTTAATAATCTCTGATACTCTTTTGAGCTAACATGTGGTGTTTCTCAGAACTGAATATCACTTTTAAAGATGGTAGTGAAGTTTATAGAAAAAAAAAATTCTTCATTGTCAAAGCTTCCTTTGTGATTTCCCCCAGAAAACTTACCACAGTTTTCTGGCACAGTTCCTAGGAAGTCTATTTTTAAGCCTAATTGTCCCTGTTTTTCCCTACTTACCTACCCACCTCCTCTGCAATATGAGCAGTTCAAAAAGTGTCAGATGTTGAATGTAAGTACTAAATAATATTGGTCGTTAGTAATACCCTTCAGTCACAAAGTATTATGAAAGGCAAAAAAGTAAATATCCATGATTCAAAAGAAATCCTCTCAGTGACTCTCCAGACAGGAAGTAAATTATAGCATGGGATTATATAAAGCTTGTGTGCTCAGTTGCGTTTGACTCTTTGCAGCCCTGTGGACGACTCTTCTGTCCATGGAATTTTCCAGGCAAGAACACTGGAGTGGGTTGCCATTTCCCATTCCAGGGGCTCTTTCTGACCAAGGGATTGAACTTGCATTTCTTGCATCTCTTGCATTGGCAGGCGGATACCGTACCACTGTGCTGTCTGAGAAGCCCCATTTAAAGCTTAGCAGAGAATATATATTCACTTTATAATAACAGAACTTATTATAATGCTAAACCAGTTTTTTCTCATTATAGAAAATTACATGCTCTAAATGATGTATTCCACTTGTGAGAATAATAAATACATTGTTGCTGTTAAGTGGCTCAGTCCTGTCCCACTCTCTGTGACCCCATGGACTGAGGCATGCCAGGCTTCCCTGTCCTTCACCATCTCCCAGAGCTTGCTCAAACTTATGTCCATTGAATTGGTGATGCCATCCAACTATCTCATCCTCTTTGTCTCCTTCTTTTCCTGCTGTCTGTCTTTCTGAGAGTCAGGGTCTTTTCCATTGAGTCAGCTCTCCACATCAGGTAGTCAAAGTATTGAAGCTTCAGCTTCAGCATCAGTCCTTCCAATGAATACTCAGGGTTGATTTCCTTTAGAATTGACTGGTTTGATGTCCTGGAAGCCCAGTGGACTCTCAAGAGTCCTTTCCAACACCACCATTAAAAAGCATCAATTCTTTGGCACTCAGCCTTCTTTATGGTCCAACTCATGGCAGGACAGAATTCTCCCTCTTTGATGAACATTTTAAACACCGGAGGGCAGAGTGTTTCAAAGGACATTTTCTTTATCATAAATACATTATCCCATTATCATTCATTCTTTCATGTCATTGGCTGCATATTAAAAAATAAGAAATACACCCGTTTGAGAATCATCTTTGTGTCTGAGTGATCTGTTTTGTTTAGACAACAACATGAGTGATATTCTGATATATACGAGTTAGTTAATCTATGTTTTCCCTCCTTTTCTAGTTAAAGTCTGTACTTCTGGCTTCTGAAAGTGACTATATGTACATCTATTATCATTTAGTGATTTTCATAAATTCAAGATTTACTTAGTGAATTAAAATGAGAGAAAGGAGATTGATAAGTACACGCTTTTAGGCTTTTAGTTCTACTTATCCATAAAAACTTTCTGAAAAAGCCACCTGCCAGCTAATGATCTTTTTCAAATATTGGGATTGTAATTTAGAGATCACATTGAGGAAATTTTATTCAAGGGTTAGGTAATAAAGTCAACATATCAAGTAAAAACTGTTTATAATAAAAGTTATCCCCAGAAATCCCTTAAGTACCATTCATAGCATTCATTAAGCAGAAATACTGCTTCTCACTATGTCCAACCTTGCCAGTTTTTAAAACTCCTTTACTGACCACCAGATGAATAGTTGGCTCATGGGTAGAGGCCACATTATATGATTTTTAAAGAATATGTTTCCTTTGTCTTCCTTTGTCATCAGTCTTCTCTTAGATGTTCAAGTCCTAATCTGGAGCAGTAGCCATTCCTGGGAAAGAAAAAAACCAAAATTAGAATTGAGCCAAGGCTTGAGTTTCTATAATAAGTAGTATGAATACTTTCTTACTTCTGTGACAATAGAGAGTTCATATATTCACCTCTTCATAAATATTACCCTACCTTTAAGCACTGTAGGGTTTAGCACTGATGTTTGCTGCTGCTGCTGCTAAGTCGCTTCAGTCGTGTCCGACTCTGTGCGACCCCATAGACAGCAGCCCACCAGGCTCCACCGTCCCTGGGATTCTCCAGGCAAGAACACTGGAGTGGGTTGCCATTTCCTTTTCCAATGCATGGAAGTGAAAAGTGAAAGTAGAGTCGCTCAGTCGTGTCTGACTCTTCTCGACCCCAATGACTGCAGCTTACCAGGCTCCTCCGTCCATGGGATTTTCCAGGCAAGAGTACTGGAGTGGATTGCCATTGCCTTCTCCGAGCACTGATGTTTACTCCTTAGCAAAAGCTTATAAAGGGAGATGACTGGGAAAAGAATAAAAAGGATATAAAACTCTGTGTAAGGTTTAGAATGATTTACCTAAATTAATCATAAGAGAGTTAAAAATTAGTACTCGGGAATAGCTTAGTCCCTTAAATCTCTTCTACCCTTAAGTTAAACCTAATTAAAAAAATAAAAGCAAAACCTATGTACTTTGTCTTTTAAAATATCTTAACCATGTCCTTATCCCTATCAGCTCCTACAAAGCATAAGCAACATTAAAATGAAAATCAGTGAAAAAATGATTTGTTACCCAAGTTTGCATTTTTTCCAAAAGTATTCTGGAATCTAACGTGTGGATCAGCTCAGCATGATTTGGGGGAGAAGGGAACTTTCCCTCTTTTTTTCTGAATTACTGAGTTACTGGTATTTTAAAAGATACAAAGAGAATTTCCCTTAAAAATAACCACTGAGGCCAAAAAAAAAAAAATTGATTAAAAACACACACACACACTAGGTAGATTAGTCTGTCAGGGTAACAGAGAACAGAGATATGCTATCCATGAAATTTTCAAATCTTACCTGTTAGTTGCTCAGTCTTATCTGACTTCTTGTGACCCCCATGAACTGTAGCCTGCCTGGCTCCTCTGTCTATAGGATTCTTGAGTCAAGAATACTGGAGTGGGTTGCTATTTTCTTCTCCAGGGGATCGTTCCAACCCAGGGATAGAACCTGGATCCCTGAATTGCAGGCAGATTCTTTTTTTTTTTTATTTTATTTTATTTTATTTTATTTTTAAACTTTACATAATTGTATTAGTTTTGCCAAATATCAAAATGAATCCGCCACAGGTATACATGTGTTCCCCATCCTGAACCCTCCTCCTCCTCCCCTCCCCATACCATCCCTCTGGGTCATCCCAGTGCACTAGCCCCAAGCATCCAGTATTGTGCATCGAACCTGGACTGGCAACTCGTTTCTTACCTGATATTTACATGTTTCAATGTCATTCTCCCAAATCTTCCCACCCTCTCCCTCTCCCACAGAGTCCATAAGACTGTTCTATACATCAGTGTCTCTTTTGCTGTCTCGTACACAGGGTTATTGTTACCATCTTTCTAAATTCCATATATATGCGTTAGTATACTGTATTGGTGTTTTTCCTTCTGGCTTACTTCACTCTGTATAATAGGCTCCAGTTTCATCCACCTCATTAGAACTGATTCAAATGTATTCTTTTGGCTGAGTAATACTCCATTGTGTATATGTACCATAGCTTTCTTATCCATTCATCTGCTGATGGACATCTAGGTTGCTTCCATGTCCTGGCTATTATAAACAGTGCTGCGATGAACATTGGGGTACACGTGTTTCTTTCCCTTCTGGTTTCCTCAGTGTGTATGCCCAGCAGTGGGATTGTTGGATAATAAGGCAGTTCTATTTCCAGTTTTTTAAGGAATCTCCACACTGTTCTCCATAGTGGCTGTACTAGTTTGCATTCCCACCAACAGTGTAAGAGGGTTCCCTTTTCTCCACACCCTCTCCAGCATTTATTATTTGTAGATTCTTAACTGTTTGAGCCACCAGGGAAGCCTTCAAATCTCACATAAACGCTCATTTTTAGGTTTGCCTTACAATTTCCTAGTTAACTGAGAGAAAAAGTAATTGAAGATGATTTGAAACAAATTTCTTGTTTTGCAAGGTCTTTAGTATTACCATTCTATAGGGATTGCTTATACTTCTTTATCTCCAAGTTATTATCTAAAGATGTTTATAAGTTACGTTGGGCCAGTAGAATTACATGATTATCTTTATACACCATTAACACTAGTCCATGGAATCTCTGTTTATCATGATTCTAAAATGAAATTTTGTTGTTTTTATTTGCCAAGTCATGTCCAACTCTTTTGTGATCCCATGGACTGTAGCCCACCAGGTTCCTGTGTCCAAGGGATTTCCCAGGCAAGAATACTGCAGTGGGTTGCCATTTCCTCCTCCGTGGAATCTTCCTGACCCAGGGATTGAACCCACATCTCCTGCATTCGCAGGCAGATTCTTTACCACTGAGCCAAGTGGGAAACCCCAAATGAATTAGCTCCTGTGACAAATATGTACAATATGTTGACACCAAATATTCAAACATAAAAACTAGCCTGAAAAAGTATTTACTTTTTTTTTCAGTATTTACTCTTTTAGACTATTTGTCATGTCTGTTGAGTTCTATTGAAATCCATTTTTCCTTTTCATCTTTGCTATTTTGCTTAATTAGGTATTTTAAAATAATACGACATAGATTTTTAGAGTTTCAAGCCTTTGCATTGCATTATTTTATTTCAACAGTAGCTTTAGGAGGAAAGTAGAAAATATGTTGTTACCTACCCATATTTCACTGATAAAGAATTTGAGGGTTGGAGTTAAGTGACTTACCCAAGGTTATATCTAGAAAGCAACTGAACCATTATCAAAACACAGTCAGAAGACTTTCCAAGTGCATGTCCTTTCTACTACATTGCAGTCCTTTTATTCACATTTTACTGAGCTTATCATCATTTATGGAGAGTAATGCACCATAAATTGATGACTAACAAATTATAATTATCCCCAAATTATTATTACAGTGGTAAGGCTGCCCACATGAGAGAACAATATAATAAAACAATTATCTAATTGTTTTGCTTTACTTTGTTTCTGAATACTTCATTAAATATGTGGTGATGGGAAAGAAACCCATATTGATGATACAGAACAATTCCATGTAGAGTTGCCCTATCTAAAACAGGTGTATAGTACTAGTGAACCATGCTTCAGAAGACTAGTGAAAGATTGTTTTCTCTGAACAAGTCAGTTCAGAACCTTGTCTCCAGTACTGCAGAGCACCGTTACCACTGCTGAATCCAAGCATTGACACTTTCCCTAGCTCCCTCTTCTCCATGGTTCTTTTTTGAAGCTCTTCTGCCATCCCCTGAAAGAAAAGGGACTCCTCTGGATTCCAGAGAGGTGAGGAGAAGCTGTGACAGGAGAAAAGTTCTCCAGGCTCAGGGCAAGGTCATCAGAAGCATGAAGTGGGATACTAACCCATTCTCACCAATGACTGACATAGGAATTTCCTTGATCACGTGTGAAGGTTGTGAGCATTTTCAGGGCAGTTAGTATCTTTTGCAGCTTTCTCTATCCATAAGGAATACAGGGGGTAGTATGCCTCTCTTTGAAATTGAAAGCATGGCTACTGTATTAGTCCACTGATGATTCTGCAGTTTTGGTGTATCTGGATGCTCCATCTGAATGGAAGGCATTTAATCAGGTTTTTAACATCTCTATTTAGAAATAAATTTTCTTCTATCTCACATTTTAGTTCCTTATTTATTACTGTCTAATTTTACCATTTAACCCAATGAAATGTAAAGGTATTACAGGCCCATATTCACTTGCTAAAGTATTACTGATTTATTTAGAAACCTCAATATGCAGTTTTTTGTTTGTGTCTATTTAGTTACTGTATTTTGCAATACATATTCGCATAGTTCTGATTTAGGAATTCAGAAGAATAAGATCCAAGGAGGAATCAGTAAGAAAGTAGTTTATTGCTTTAAGGCATGAGGAGCTTACAGCTCTTTAATATAAATTGTTCCCAGAATCCATGTCACAGCTCCTTATATGGCGCTGCTTTTTTTCCCTTCGGTTGCTATGACAACAGCAGCACTGCACCATTCATCAGCTCTGGACCTGGGCTGCATTGCTAGCCTTCCGTGTTACTCCTGAATGTTAAGAACATCCGTGAATCATTCACTATGTTAACGCTGCGCCATTAGAAACCTAAGAACCAGTTCTTCCAGCAATTTGCTCTAACCGAAGGATAAAGTAAACTGCGCCACAGAGAAAAATTATGTAAAAACATTTTTTTCCTAAGAGAATCTTACAATCTGTATTTGCTGCAGTATTCTGAAAGGATAAGCTTATATCAGGCAGTCTAATGAAAAGAACTCGTCTATGTAATCTTTCTTGAAATCATTAGCTGTTCAAAACAAATACCACCTTGAATCTCTGGATACAGGAAGAAGCAGGTGATGTTGTTAGGGGTTCTAAGGTCCTCTGGGAGCATCACTTGTGCTTTGGGACCATAACCAGCATCTGCTAGAAGAAGTATCACCTGTAACGCACAGTAAGTTCTGGGCAGTGTGAATTGCTGGCTGGAGGAGATTAAAGTGTGGATCGTTACTGATGTGTCAGATCTGAAGACAGCATGACCAGTGAATAAAAAGAAGCCTTTCAGGTTTTCAGGAGAAAAACTGTATAGTATTGACTCATACGGAAGAAAAACTAAAGCCTGTGAGTATGATGAGGAGAGTATTTGTGTGTTACAGGGAATTTGTGTGTTACAGGGGTTTCTGAGCTGTGAGGCCTACTTTGAGCTTTGTAGAAAAAGAAACGCAACCTAAGAGAATTTTACACTTAGTTTTCAGGGAAGCCATTAAGAAATGTCATTAGGCACATTATTTAACTTTCAATTGTGTGTTCTTTTACTTGTGTGTGTATATATATAAATCTTTTTAAAATAGTTTTATATTTTTAAAAATAATACTTCACTGTAAGGAGAGCTGTTTAAGTCAGTGTTTTAATGAAATATGAAGGTCAGGTTGTCTTTTTTTGTTGTTGTTAGGTTGTGATTCCAGAATAGATTTCTACTTCCTATTGCAGTATCTTATAAATAAGTATTTTAAAAAATAACAGTATGGAAAACTAGAATTTTGTAAGCGTATTTCTTTAGTACATCAAATCTTTCTTATTTCATTAACTGGAGTGCTTACAGATGGATGTTCTTGCATAGTTTAAGGATTTTTTTTTAACTTGACCTTATTTGTTAGTTATGTTGATTTATATTGTCTGTTTTCCCAGGTGAGAGGGGTGAATTAGAGAGTTACCATTCATACTTGTATTTTTAGACCACTTGGTAATTATCAATTTTAAGAAAAATTGGATTATAGATTAAATTTTCTCAAAATACTCTGCTTATCTCTGGCTTTTCTTTTTTTAGTTCTTTAGCTAACCGTGACAACTTAGAAATGTACTAAAAGTAGGAACTTGATTTTTCAAAATTAGAATATTTAGACTGATCTTCAGCCACCTAACAAAAGAAAAAAGCATTTCATCTGGGCTTATTTTTTCAGTTATTTATCTTCTTAAATTGTTCTTAAATACATGTTGTTCAGAGTAGATAAATTCCAAAGACATAACTGGTTTCCTTTATTTTAGATTAAATTACTGTAAATCTGTACGTATGACTTTGCCTAATGTTTAAGAACCTTTAAGTAGGGAGAATTAATATATTAAAGGATAGTGAAAGTACCACTTATACTTACTGTCATTAGTAGTAATATTTTACTTCTATTTGAAAACTTGTAATTAATAGGTTAAATTGATTGACATTTTAACCATTTCTATGTAAGCAAATACGAATTTTAAAATTTATATTTAGTAAATTGTACATTGTAAGTTAACACTCCTTTTTGACTAATCTATCCTCATAATTGTATATATACAAAGGGTTTTATATTCCATTGTCTCTGAAACCATAATTCTCATTAATAATAACAAAGACTGATTTGGATATTTTTAATAAAGATAGCATTTTAATAACAGATTTACTCATTTTAAAGTTATCTCCCTTGGCAGATGCTATGTTTTTTTTTTTTTTTTTAATGTTTGGGTCCTTGCCTAATGGATATATTCCTGAAAGATTATATGTAAGTGTATTTGTTTGTAAATTGTCTAATTTAAAATCTGCTAGTGAAGCTCCTTATTTTGAGAAATTCTGCAGTTGGTTTGATGAATCTGTATATCGTATCCTAGGTTTGCTTAAAGTAAGAGCCATCCAGTTTGTTTCAGTATCTAGGGTTTCAATTTGCAGATTTAACTGGCAGCATTCTGTGAAAAATATTAAACCTTATGCTTTGGACTTAAAGTTTAACCCCTCAATTTCAAGATAGTTTGAAATCTTCAGGTTTACTTTCTGAAATCTTTTAAAGTCTTTACAATACTTTTCATATAACAGATAACTGGGTAAAATTTTAATTGAAAGTAGGCATTGCTTTCATTTGGAGGGAAAAGGTCTAGTGAATAAATGATACATGAAATTTATAAGTATAAAAGGCTTAGGTTTCTTCCCTAGTTTCCATTAACTAAAACTTGTCACCCTAATACCACTTCTGAATGTTTGGAAAATTGTTAGTACCACTAATAAACTTTTACTAGAAAATAAGTTCCTTATTTCTCTCAGGATCTACATTAAGATTAAAAGTCTCATAATGGCGATAAGTTATTTTAAAAGAGTGATTCCTAGTTATTATTTCTCATGGGCATCAGTTCTAGTGTATCTCTGATAAATGTGTCTTCTTTCCACCCCAGCATTGTCTGTTAACGCATTTGGGGGACATCCCTGGCAGCCAGTGGTTAAGACTTTGCCTTCTAATCACAGGGTGCCGGATCAATCCCTGGTCAGAGAACTAAGATCCCACGTGCCTCTTGGCCAGAAAAAACCTCAGAACATAAACAGAAGCAATATTGCAACAAATTCAATAAAGACTTATTTTTTTTAAGTTTTAAAAAATTAAACATTTTAACTACTTTTGTAATCTCTGCAGCTTGGAACACGTTTACCTCTCTGAAGTTTCTCTTTTATAAAATTAATGAAATAATGCCTTTTGTAGTGTCATTGTTGGCATTAAGAAAGAGGATATATATGTGAAATACCTGGTATAGTAGTTAGCACAAAGGAAGCATTTTCTGAGTAATAATTCTCTACCCTTCCTCTTCATTGTCCAGCAGTTCTTAGGCTTTTCTTTTGGGGGTACCTCAAGACATAGGAATTTGAATGCACATCCAAGGGTTCTGGGATGTAGCCTAAAGGGGCATTTACAAAGCAAATCTGAAAGTTTCACAAGAGTCTCATTTTTTCCCTTTTAAAATAGTCTACATTCTATATTTTTAAATCATAAAAATGTTCCCAAAACATCTTTGAGTAGAACTCAACTCTTCAGGAAAATATGCCACATTTTCTCCTATAAATTTGCATACCCCAACATACTGCTGCCTGTCCTTAGGAATTCCCATGTTTAAAACATACTACTCAGATCTCTTCATCTGGGTATCATTTTATTAGGAAGTAAAGATCATTTATTAAAAGACACATGTGTTTCTCTGGAGATATAGATTAAGAATCAAGCGGCAGAGATGAAAAATTAATCTGGTAAAAGCTGAAGGGCCATTACTCGGTTCAAAAGAGCAAGTAGTGGTCTGGAGCTGGGTCGAGCTGTTGTGGACGAGAATGGAATACGTTCACGTCAGAAATGAAGAACTGTGATGGAGGAATTAACAATTTTAACATTTTTAAAGCTGCAAGAAGTCCTGAAATGTACCTATTTAACTGCTTAATCCAGCATCTCTGAAACTTAGATCAGTCTCCCCCTTTATTCATAAACTCCTACAAAATCATGTGCAAAAAGTAAGTGTTCTAAGGAGTACATTAAATAAGTGATCAAAGGAAAGTTATGTCATTTAGAAGGAAAGAAGAATGGATAACTGGGGATTCAAGTTGCATTATTCAATGGATAATGGAACAAAGTATGAAAACAATCATCAAGCACTCCAGATGATTATGGAAATGTTACATTTTATTCAAATTCCCCAGATAAGTTGTGTTTTAATATTTCAAAGAATAGTATTTTTTTTAATGAGAGAAAAGGTATTTATCATGTGTATTAGAAAGTGAAATGACAAAGTGACTTGAGAACTTGAAACAAGAGTGCACAGGACACGGATTTGTCTAGGCAGAGTTTTCATAAAGGATACTGTGGGAGAGAGAAACAGGACTGGGTTGAGGAGGCCTTTGGTTTGGTAAACTAAGTGGTAAACTAAGGTGGTAGCAGTGGAAAAGGTACAAAGAGAAGATTTTGAGGAATAAGTACATTGGTGACTGACCAGTTATAGAACCAAGGAAATATGAAAGGTCTGTCCAAGATGAGTCCAAGACTTTAAGAATGGAATTGGTGGCCTCATTAATAGGATCAGAGAGATTAGGGCTGCTGGTTTTGAGAGAATGAGACACTCGGAGTTCAGGTGATGAGATAATAGAGTGATATGGGTTATGTAGTTACAACGCTTAACAAGAGTAAGATTTTAAGATGTGAATTTGCAAATTATACCCTTAGAGAGTAGTTAAAACCCTTAGAATAGGTAAACATTTCTTAAGAATGAGAATTGAACAAGTAAACAGAAAAAGATGGGAAATGAGTATTTTACCAAGCGTTATCACTTTAACTCATTTGAACTTGTCAGTGGCAGTTTGAATTATGAAAACAAGACCTAATCACCTTAACCATTAAGCAATTTAGGCATTAAGAGATCAGTATTCCAACTTGGGTCTTTCTCTGACTATGGTTCCTACTCTCAGGAATGAAGAAATAAACCTTAAGGAATACTCCACTTAAGGAACCAAAAGAGAAAAACTCATGTTAAATAGGCAGATGAGGTGAATAAGCAGTCTAAAAGGACGCTTGGAGAACCACAGTGGTATAACTATTACAGGAGAACCACAGTGGTATAACTATTACAAAAGCTGAGGTTTGGGAGGGTTTTAGGGAATATTTAATCACTATTTTCAGATTCACTTAGAGGTCAAGAATACAGGTTCACATGGGGCCATGAATCTGTTTTTATGTGATCTGCTTTTTGCTTTCCTGAACTGGAGCCCAAACTCCTAGCTGCAGTGGTCTGCGTTAGGCAAATAATTGGATTCTGTTTCTTTACAGAGGAGAAAGGAGAAAAAGCTGTGTAACAGAACAGGTGGGAGTGGAGCTGAAAGAAGGAAGTATCTAATGAAAAGTTCACAGCCCAGTGCACTTTCAGAGTTCTAGTAGTTTTTTGGTGTCTGATACATAGTCACATACAGGACTCATCAAGGCTTTTGAAGTTAAAATGTTTCTGTTAATTTAACATCATTACTACAGTAAATTTCCCAGGAATTGAACCGGAGTCTCCTGCATTGCAGGCAGATTCTTTACTAACTGAGCTATCAGGGAAGCCCTTAACATACTTAAGCTATCCCTAAAGCAGGGTGACTGTTTTCCATTGACTCCTATGGTATGGTGTAGTAGTTCAGGTTCTGCCACTTAACTAGTTTTGTGATACTGAATGTGATAATGTAACCTGTGTTTCAGTTTTCTCATCTGTGAAATAGATGTGTAACAACTCCCGTAAGGTTTGTAAGGATTAAGTGAGCTTTTATAGGTAAAATGCTTACAATAGCCTCTAGTAGATAGTTAAGTACTGAATAATAATAGTTGATGCTGATGTCACTTATTGGCAGTAGCAAGACCTGATTTATCTCTTTTTGTACCTCTTTTACTTTTCCAGTTTCTCCTTTAGTGAGAAGGGAAGCTGTTTTCACTACTTCTTCAGTTCAGTCTCTCAGTCGTGTCTGACACTTTGCGACTCCATCAACTTCAGCATGCCAGGCCTCCCTGTCCATCACTAACTCCCGGAGTCCACCCAAACCCATGCCCATCGAGTCGGTGACGCCATCCAACCATCTCATCCTCTGTCGTCCCCTTCTCCTCCTGCCCTCAATCTTTCCCAGCATCAGGGTCTTTCCAGTGAGTCAGCTCTTCTCATCAGGTGGCCAAGTATTGGAGTTTCATCTTCAACATCAGTCCCTCCAATGAACACCCAGGACTGATCTCCTTAAGGATGGCCTAGTTGGATCTCCTTGCAGTCCAAGGGACTCTCAAGAGTCTTCTCCAACACCACAGTTCAAAAGCATCAATTCTTTGGCACTCAGCCTTCTTTATAGTGCAACTCTCACATCCATACATGACTACTGGAAAAACCATAGCCTTGACTAGATGGACCTTTGTTGGCAAAGTAATGTCTCTGCTTTTGAATATGCTATCTAGGTTGGTCATAACTTTCCTTCCAAGGACAAGCATCTTTTAATTTCATGGCTGCAATCACCATCTGCAGTGATTTTGGAGCCCCAAAAAATAAAGTCTGACACTATGTCCACTGTTTCCCCATCTATTTGCCATGAAGTGATGGAACTGGATGCCATGATCTTAGTTTTCTGAATGTTCAGCTTTAAGCCAACTTTTTCACTCTCCTCTTTCACTTTCATCAAGAGGCCCTTTAGTTCTTCTTCACTTTCTGCCATAGGGGTGGTGTCATTTGCATATCTGAGGTTACTGATATTTCTCCCGGCAATCTTGATTCCAGCTTGTGCTTCCTCCAGCCCAGCGTTTCTCATGATGTACTCTGCATATAAGTTAAATAAGCAGGGTGACAATATACAGCCTTGACGTACTCCTTTTCCTATTTGGAACCAGTCTGTTGTTCCATGTCCAGTTCTAACTGTTGCTTCCTGACCTGCATATAGGTTTCTCAAGAGGCAGGTAGGTGGTCTGCTACTTGTTAGGTTATTTTTTAAGTGAGTTGAAAGTATTAATGAGCAGAAGGTTTAAAGCATAACTGGATTTAGAAAACATCTTGCTGTCAAGAGCAGTGGGTACTGGTGTTGACTTCTCTTTGTAACATTGATCCGGTAACTATTAATGTGCAGAGTATTTCATTATGAATTTATATTACTTCCAGTGAAAACTAGTTTTGTAGTCAAACAGAAACAACCGAGAAGTATATAATTTCTCCTTCTTTGTTCAATTTAAAAGAACCCCCTTCCAAAAAAGTATGAATAAATATGTTGTCATATTATTATGATATGATGGCAAACTTAGAATTATGGTAATGTTATACATTCAGTGCACAGTAGGTTTTTCAATTTTAGCATTTATTACAATATAAGTTTTAAACTATTTAGCAATGTGGTGGTGGTGGTGGTTTAGTTGCTAAGTCGTGTCTGACTCTTGTACCCTCATGGACTGTAGCCCACCAGGCTTCCTCTGTCCATGGGATTTCCCAGGCAAGAATACTGGAGTGGGTTGCCATTTCTTTCTCCAGGGGATCTTCCTGACCCAGGAATCAAACCTGGATCTCCTGCGTTTCGGGTGGATTCTTTACCATCTGAGCCACCAGGGAAGCCCCATTTGCAGTGTAGTATAAAGACTGTATACCGTACTTTGTCGACTCTGGAGCCAGACTGTTTGGATAGGAGTCCTGACTGACACTAGTTCTATGTCCTTGGGCAAGTGATTTAACCTCTTCTGTGCCTCAGTTCCCTCATCTACAAAGAGCAGGCAATAATAGTCTCTACTTCGTAGGGTTATTGTGAGGATTAAATGAATAAAATACTTGAACAGTTCAGATCATAATTGCTCGATCTGTTACCATGTTAGTTAGCATGTGTGTAATTTATCTCTTGTCTCATTACAAGGCAGAAGCAGTATTTATCCTCTTTATTATTATATCCTCAATCTTTAATATAATGCCTGGTATGTAGTAGATGGAGAAGGCAATGGCACCCCACTCTAGTTCTCTTGCCTGGAAAATCCCATGGACGGAGGAGCCTGGTGGGCTGCAGTCCATGGGGTCGCTAAGAGTCGGACACGACTGAGTGACTTCACTTTCACTTTTCACTTTCACGTATTGGAGAAGGAAATGGCAACCCACTCCAGTGTTCTTGCCTGGAGAATCCCAGGGACGGGGGAGCCTGGTGGGCTTCCATCTATGGGGTCGCACAGAGTCGGACACGACTGAAGCGACTTAGCAGCAGCAGCATGTAGCAGATGTTCAGTACACATTTGTTGATCAGTAAAATATTCTGAGCTTACCTAGGGCCTCAGTAATAACCTTAGCTTGAATACTTTCAGCCAAGCAGACCAAAGCAAATAAGTCATGTAATGTTAAGAGTGTTTGTTCACTGAGGGGTTTTTTTGGTTTTTCTGTTTTTGTTTTTGTTTTTTTTTGATGAAATCTTAAAAAGTCACCGTTTCATTTATTGATCATACTTGTGCCAGTAAGCATTTTTAAACTGAGGCTGGAAGTAAGTGTGACGAATGAGGCTCCTTCTCTCCTCCTTGATTCTTAGGATTCTCTATAGACTTTGTAATGCCTAGAAAAGGAAGAAATAGCTTTCTTCATGCCAGTTTTGACCCAGTTTGAAAACATCTTGCTGAAAAGTTGCTCTGATGTGTGAAGTCAGTTTACCTAGGCCTGAGGTTGGAGACATACTCTAGGTATGGCAAAGTTTCTCATTTTTAAGTACCATAAAAGGTCAGATGTAACTTGGCAAGACTGAGGTTGAAATCTGCTCTTATTTTGTTACTCTCCCCACTAGGCATTCTCTGTTGTGTTATGGAATCTTCTTCATTGTACGGGGTGCACAGTGTTTGCTACTCACACCCATTCTGAGGATAAATCATTCCTTTAATGAGCAGTTTCTATATCCAGGTCAAAATCTAATCTACTCAGCATAGATTATTTTAAACGATATTCCTTTTGTCTAGGCAATGTGATGTGGAACCATGGGCTACCTCTTCTACGTTGAATTTAATTTTAATTCATATTTCCTAGATTATGCCTTGGGTTTTGAAAAGTCATTTTTTTGGCCAACATCTATCTGTCTGAAATGGCTTTGTTTTATGTTTCTAGTATTGCTTTCGATCCTTTACTTCTCAAATACTTTATTGTTAAGAATATAGCTAGTAGAATGTCACAAAATAGTGTAGTTTTAGAGAGTGAAATATGACAAAGTATAAACAACTCACTCTGTGGAAATGTATTCATGTTTTAATTTCCCACTCCATCACGGTCCTTTGAATTATGGACACTGGCTCTCATTAATCACCATAAGGGATTGGCAGAATTCTATACTCTTGTGTTTTATTTTCAAATCTCAGTCTTGTTCATGAAATGATGTAAATTTTCATATCTGTCTATAATTCTTCCAGTATTATAGACAGTATATGAAAATTATCTTAAAGGGCCTCTAAGAACCCATCTTTTTGATTTCCCATTAATGCAAAGTGTTATGAAATTAAACTCTACAGTTGGAATGCTTGTTAATTATGTAAAGAAGGAATGTTTGTATTTTTAAAAATATTCTGGAAAAAATCATCAAATTTACAGTATCAACTATATTATGTGGAAATGCATAATTAATCTCTAATATCATTGACTTACACCATCTCAAAATATGAAGAGTAAATATCTAAGTATCCTCTCTATATCATAAGTCCAAGATTGACAGACTATGGCTTGAGGGCCAAATCTGGCCACCTGGCTGTATTTTTATGACCTGTAAGCTAAGAATCCTCATGATAAATCCCAGCCCTGTTATGACGAAGGGCTTGCATAACCCAGTGAAGTTATGAGCCATGCCATGCAAGGCCATCCAAGATGGATGG
Source organism: Bos mutus (assembly GCF_027580195.1). Lineage (NCBI taxonomy): Eukaryota > Metazoa > Chordata > Mammalia > Artiodactyla > Bovidae > Bos > Bos mutus. Next base: position 33,925,473 of record NC_091635.1, read on the forward strand.
GTCAAAATGGACAGTTCTAACAAAATGTGGTCCACTGGTGGAGGGAATGGCAAAATTACTGTGGACAGTGACTGCAGCCATGAAATTAAAACACAGTTGCTCCTTGGAAGGAAACCTATGAAAACCTAGACAGCGTGTTAAAAGCAGAGACATCGCTTTTGCCAACAAAGGTTGGTATAGTCAAGCTGTGTTTTTCCAGTAGTCATGTAAGAGAGTCATGTGAGAGTTGGACTGTAAAGAAAGCTGAGCACCAAAGAATTGATGCTTTTGAACTGTGGTATTGGACAAGACTCTTGAGAGTCCCTTGGACAGCAAGGAGATCAAACCAGTCAATCCTAAAGGAAATCAATCCTGAATATTCATTGGAAGGACTGATGCTGAAGCTCCCCACCTGATGCAAAGTAAAGTGCAATTAAATTCATGGCCATTGTATATCCTCTTAGAAAAACATGATTAAATTCTATACATTAATAAAATACAAATGTAAGAAGGAAAGCATTGATAAAGTTATCATTCCTACTAAATTATGTTAAAAGCTTGGGGAAAAATCAATTAAAATGTCAGTGAAGGTACTTTAAAAAAAAAAAAAAAAAGTGCTGTAATGAACTAGTGCAAAAACACTATGGGGGGAGTGGATAAGATTGTTAGTATTTAAGGGTAAAAAATTACAGTGAGTAGTAACATAGAGATCTAATGCAGAGTATAATGAATATAGATAATAATACTGTACTATAACCCTAGTGGCTTAGACAGTAAAGAATCTGCCTGCAATGCAGGAGACTCAAGTTTGATCCCTGGGTTGGGAAGATCCCCTGGAGAAGGATTCTTAGCTTACAGGTCATAAAAATACAGCCAGGTGGCCAGACTCGGCCCTCAAGCCATAGTCTGTCAATCTTGGACTTATGATATAGAGAGGATACTTAGATATTTACTCTTCATATTTTGAGATGGTATAAGTCGATATTATAGATTAATTATGCATTTCCACATAATATAGTTGATACTGTAAATTTGATTATTTTTCCAGAATATTTTTTAAAAATACAAACATTCCTTCTTTACATAATTAACAAGCATTCCAAACTGTAGAGTTTAATTTCATAACACTTTGCATTAATGGGAAATCAAAAAGATGGGTTCTTAGAGGCCCTTTAAGATAATTTTCCTATACTGTCTATAATACTGGAAGAATTATAGACAGATATGAAAATTTACATCAGTTCATGAAGAAGAAACCGTTAAGAAATTTACAAGTGAGAGAATGAGGGAGAAAAGAAAATGCACGATAATATGAAGAGAAATTAGTTGTGTTTTATGAATATGCAGACAAATTCAGCAAAGTTTGAAATTCATAAACTCTTTAGAATTTCGTAGCCTAAGCTATGCATATGCTATGTATCTTCCTGCATAGGAGGAAAGAGAGTTATTGGGGACTATTTCTTGTAATATTTTGGAAAAAGTACCCAGTATTGACTTATTTACTGAAGCAGAACAGGATAGGGACAAAATATGCACAAATAGGAGGCTGGGGCCAATCTTAACCATAAGTCATGAAAGGATATCTCGTTACTTGAGAAGAATGTGGTGTTAGAAGTTCTCTCTCTCTTCCCATTCTGTCTTCCAGTTGATCTAATGCATTCTGATGACTTTAAAATATCATCCATGTATTCCTATCAAGAACTCAGAAATGTCTTATTACTAGTAAATCTAGCTGTTCTACTGACAACTCTGTACAGAGTGTGTCAAGGACTTGGTATTGAGGAAGAAAAAGCAGATTTTGATGCCTGTCATAATGTCTTGCATACCAAAATTACCCAATAAATACTTAGTGTTCTCAGAATTCTTAGATGGGAGGAACATTGGTTCCCTATTAGTTTTATGTGTGTATTCTTATTTTAATGAAGGTATAAATATACATGATTTTCTAAAAAATCAGTTTGTACAGAAGGGTTTGAAATGAAAAGCTACAATCCCCAGATTCATCTTTATCCTCCTCTGGGAGACAGTTGCTTAAATTTTTGCTGTTTCCTTGGTGGCTACATTCATATCTCTAAATTATTATGTTTCTGCTGAAATTCCTCGATTGAACAGGTTAAATATGTCTCATAAAACAGTAAGCTTATTTGCACTGTCCCTTGTTTTCCTCCCAGTGTAACTGTCTTTGTTTTTTTGTTTTATTGATTATAGCTATAAATTCAGTTCAGTTCAGTTGCTCAGTCATGTCCGACTCTTTGCAACCCCGTGAATAATAATAGCTATAAATACTGTTTCTTCTTCTACCAAGTATAAGCAGTATTACTGATCTCTGCTTAATAAGAAGATGACACTGGCACCCCTGCACACACAGTTTCTGATGAGAAGTTAGACATCACTCAAATTGTTGGCTCACGTATGTTTATGTTGTCTTTCTCTGGATGCTTTTAAGATTCAGATCTGTTTTTCTTTGGTTTTCAGCAGTTTGACTGTGACAAGCCTAATGTGGTTCTGTGTATATTTATCCTGCCTGGGGTTTCTGGGCTTCTTGATATAATATTTAGCTATCATTTCTTCAGATATTTTTCTGCCCCATTTTCTCTTCTTCTGAGACTCTAATTATATGTCTATTTGACCGTTGGATATCCTCTCACATGTCTAAAGGTTTTTTTAGGTGTTTTTTTTTCCTTTTAATGTTTGTTCTCTGTAGTTCTCAGATCGGATAATTTCCATTCATACATCTTTGAGTTCACTGACTTATCTATCATTTTAAACTATTTGCAATGTACTATATATTTCTATGTGTGTACTGCATATATGATATACATATATATGTATACACAGTCATTTAGATTATCATGTTTATAGATTTTTGATGGTGAGCACACGGTAGGATATGCAGAAATAAAAATATAATGTACATATGAAACTTACCATAACCCAGTGGTAATCCCAATTAAAAAATTATCTTGTTTAAACACTTAGATATGTTGTTAAACCCATTCAGTGATGTTTTTATTTCAGCTATTATATTTTTCTGTTCTAGAATTTCTAACTCCAGTACTCTTGCCTGGAACATCCCATGGACAGAGGAGCCTGGTGGGCTGCAGTCCGTGGGGTCACTAAGAGTCGGACACGACTGAGTGACTTCACTTCCACTTTTCACTTTCATGCATTGGAGAAGGAAATGGCAACCCACTCCAGTGTTCTTGCCTGGACAATCCCAGGCACGGGAGAGCCTGATGGGCTGCTGTCTATGGGGTCGCACAGAGTCGGACACGACTGAAGCAACTTAGCAGCAGAATTTCTATTTAGTTCTCTTTTTATAGTTTCTACTTCTCTCCTAAGATTTCCTCCATTTTTTAAATTAAGAGAATATATTTCTTTACCATGCTGAAAATACAATAGCTGCTTTAAATTTCTCATCTGCTAATTATAGTATCTGGAGTGTTTTAGGGTTAGTTTCCATCTTTTCTTTGATAATGAGTCATATTTTCTTGGTTCTTCTGTATTGATTAATTTTGTATTGTAAAAAAAAAAGAAAGAAACAATTTTGTATTGTATTGTGGACATTTGATTTAATGGATATTCTGAATTATATTCCTTCAAAGAGCATTAATATCTTTCTTTCAGCAGGCAATTCTTGGTTTGACTCAATGAAAAATTCTGTCTCTTGGGCATCAGTTCATTCAGTTGTTTTAACATTAGCCAGCCTGTTCCATGTGTACATGGTTTAGGAATCAGCCAGAGACTTGAATGAAGTTTATGCACAGAATCTGGGCTACCTCCTGTAGCTCTCTTTGTTTTCTGGAAGTCCTCCTCCCCTCACTTCTCAGAGACTGTTGTTGCTGCAACCTCTGGCTTTTGATACTTCAAACTAGAAAAACTGTAGGTTTTCTACTGGAGTTTCAATGATCCCATCCAGTGGTAACTGTGGGCTGCTTTTAAACCAAAAACTGAAAGTCAGAAAAAAAAAAAAAAAGAGAGAGAAAAACCATTCCAGTCTGTTTCCTCAGGGTATATATCCAGTAGTGGGATTGCTGGGTCATATGGTAGTTTAATTTCTAGTTTTTTAAGGAATTTCCATACTGTTCTCCACAGTGGTTGTATCAGTTTGCATTCCCACCAACAGTGCAAGAGGGTTCCCTTTTCTCTGCACCCTCCCCAGCATTAATGTTTGTAGACTTTTTGATGATGGCCATTCTGACCAGTGTGAGATGATGCCTCGTTGTAGTTTTGATTTGCATTTCTCTAAAAAACAGCTATGTTGAGCATCTTTTCATGTGTTTATTAGCCATCTGTATATATTCTTTGGAGAATTGTCTATTTAGGTCTTCTGCCCACTTTTTGATTGGATTGTTTGTTTTTTTGGTATTGAGCAGCTTTCTTGGAATTGTCAGCTGTCCTCCAGAATATCTCTATTGTTTTCAATCCAGGGGCCTTAAAGGTGGTTGCTTTTTGTGTTTTATCCAAATTTATAGTTACTGTCTATGTGAGGGTCCATCTGATAGAGAATCTTTCTTGGCTCTACAGAAACAGAACTTCCTCAAATAGGATTTTGAAATTTTTATCTTTGATTAATACTGACATTTTCTCAGGTTACTTATTACTAACCATAGAAATATTTATGTGTTAGGGAGCTTACATGTAATTTTTTAATACCAAATTTTATAAAAACTGATTTTTGTGTTCTTTTCCTTACCACTTATGGTTACATACTTCCATGTTTTCTCTTCTCCATACATCCCGTGAGATATATTATTAAAGTGACAGAAATCATAAGAAAAAATGTATAAATGTTTTACTTTAAGATTACTTTTTGGCTTCTGTTCCTCTTTACTGTATTACATAATACTGCTTCTTACTAACAACCAACCAAGAAGAAACAGTATTTCATCCTTTTGTTTATTTAGAGAAACCAGAAAAAAAAATCTCTGCTGCTGCTTCTGAATCAAAGCCTTGCCTGGTAGAGCAGTAGTTCTGTTCTTCCACCAAGGAGATCCAACCAGTCCATCCTAAAGGAAATCAGTCCTGAATATTCATTGGAAAGACTGATGCTGCAGCTGAAACTCCAATACTTTGGCCACCTGATGTGAAGACCCGACCCATTGGAAAAGACCCTGATGCTGGGAATGATTGAAGGCGGGAAGAGAAGGAGATGACAGGATTAAATGGTTGGATGGCATTACCAACTCAATGGACATGAGTTTGAGTAAGCTCCAGGAGTTGGTGATGGACAGGGAGGCCTGGCGTGCTGCAGTCCATGGGGTGGCAAAGAGTCGGACACGACTGAGCGACTGATCTGAACTGAATTTGCATTAGAGGCTACAACTCATCTTTCCATACCCTGTTCATCTCAGGAGTTAATCATCTTATTTTCCTCTCTGTTCCTTCCTAGTCAGGTAATCCCAAGGCTTCAGAGTGATGTGAAGCAACTTGCATTGTTGCAAAGACTGGAAATTGCTGACAGATAGTCTAAGATTAGAGAAAGATTGTGATTCTTTACCCGCAGCTAGTGGATAGTGAAGTATTCTCTGTTGTGAGTTCTTTATTATAAGATCAATAGCAACTGTACACTCCAAAATCAAGCCAGAAGGTTATTGGGTCTCCACACTTAATCTTTGAAAATGTCTCAGGAGTCATTTTTGTCCATGGGACAAAGACTCAATTTGTTGTTTTCTGTCCTTGTAGAGTTTTATTATAGTCTAGCCCAGTGTTTGCTTTTATGGCAGATTACAGCAGTTCTCTGCCTTCCACACTGACTGCCTAGGACCTTCTTCAGCATACTTTCCTGAACTTTCATAAAAGAAAAGGAAAAAAAACCTGATTTTAGTCTCGTTTCTTTAACTGTTGATTTTCTGAGCTTTTTAGTTTTCATTGGAGATAATTGCTTTACAGCGTTGTGTTGGTTTCTGGCGTACAACAACGTGGATCAGCCGCAAGTATGTGTGTCCCCTCCCTGTTGAACCTCCCTGCCACCCCCCATCCCTTCGCACGTCTCTAGATCATCACAGAGCACTGGGTTGAACTTCTGTGTTACGTAGCAACTTCCCAGTGGCTATCTGTTTTACACATGGTACTGTATATGCCTCAGTGCTACTTTCTCAATTTGTCCCACCCTCTCCTTCCCCCACTTTGTCCACAAATCTGTTCTCTGTCTACATCTCTGTTCCTGTCCTACAGATAGGTTCATCAGTACAGTTTTTTAGATTCCATGTATATGCGTTAATATACAGTATTTGCTTTTCTCTTTCTGACTTACTTCATTGTGTTTAATAGGCTCTAGGTTCATCTCGGAGAAGGCAATGGCACCCCACTCCAGTACTCTTGCCTGGAAAATCCCATGGATGGAGGAGCCTGGTGGGCTATAGTCCATGGGGTTGCTAAGAGTCAGACACGACTGAGCGACTTCACTTTTCACTTTCATGCATTGGAGAAGGAAATGGCAACCCACTCCAGTGTTCTTGCCTGGACAATCCCAGGGATGGGGGAGCCTGGTGGGCTGCCGTCTATGGGGTCGCACAGAGTCGGACACGACTGAAGCGACTTAGCAGCAGTAGCAGCAGCAGGTTCATCTACCTCACTAGAATTGACTCAAATGCATTCCTTTTTGTGGCTGAGTAATATTCCATTGTAAGTATGTACCAAACTTCTTTATCCATTCATATGTCCATGGACAGCTAGGTTGTTTCTTTGTCCTGGCTGTTATAAATAGGGCTGCAATGAACATTGGGATCCATATGTCTTTTTGAATTATGGGTTTCTCAGGATACATGCCCAGTAGTGGGATTGCTGGGTCATATGGTAGGTCCTTTTGGAGAAGTCAGTTTGGAATTGTCAGAAATTGATGGCTGACCATTATTTTACATGCTTACTATTCAAATTTATTTCACTTCATTTCTTAAGTGTATGTGAAACTATTTTTTCCAAGGAATTTTATATTGTTGCATCTAGTCAGCATATTTTCAGCCATTACTGATAGTTGATGCAAGATGGAAAACAGCAGTGTAATGGCATTATGCATCATTCTCAAAGTACTTTTCTTAGATGATTATTCTGCAGTTCCTGCCTTAAAAGAGTAGAGTTTCACAATTCAGACACAAATAATAGAGGGATGGAATTTGTACTTCAAATTTATTATTTCTGGATCAAATAACTTAACACACTTTTAAATTATACTTTGTAAAATGTTGAAAAGGAACTAACCACTAGCTTTCTTATATTCTAAATACCACTTTTTCAACAGACTGTGCCTTTCCCCATCATACAGGTAAGAGGACCTAGTATTCTTGTTATAATTCATATTCCAGTAAAGAAAGTAACTTCACCCATTAAAAAGCTTCTGGGTTTTTTTTTTTGGGGGGGGGTTGCAGAACAACAGACAGAACTGAGGCAAGAAGCATGAGTAAATTAATTCTTATACTTTGACATCATAAACCGTCCCCTCTGGATACCAAATTTTGATCAGCCTCTTAAAATTTACTGTGTATATCTCCATGTTCCTCCATTACTTGTTACATCATCATCATCACAGATACTAATAACAGTGACAACATCCAGTATTGAGCACAGTTCTGTATGTAAGCCACTGTGCTAATTGCTTTGCAGAGATGAGTTCATTTAAGTCTTTACAGTAATCATGAGAGTAAGTGGCATACTATTAATGTTACTATGATTTTGTAGGCCACTTAATTCAGAGATATACAGAGCCTCTGCTGTGGCATTATGGTTGATCTGTGAGTCCAAGATCCACATTTTAGTTTCTGTTCCAGGGTTAGCTCTGTCTGTGGCCTTGAGTAGCACATTTTGTTTAGCTACGTATTTCCAAAGAATAATAAGTATTAATGTCTTATTTTATCTGTACTTTATTCTTTAAATTTAATCTGTATAACAATTCTAAAAGAGAGATTATGGATCACGTTTTAAAGACGCAGAATCCAGGCTTGGAAAAGTTAAATAATGTGTTGAACCATATAACATAGGCCCTGTAACATAAGTCCCACTTTAAAGCTCTTTTCTTTTAATCAGTGTGTTCTTTTTTTTAATCCTGTTTCTTTCTTCCTACTTTCTCATAGGTGTATGATGAGAAAATATGAATTATACAGATGTAATACTTCTATCATAAAGGTGCTAGAAAAGATACATGTCTCCTCTAATTTGGGAGACATGGAGACTAATTTTTAGAACTAATTTTCAGAACATTTACAAGTACATCTAACCTCTTGCCTTCCAGTCCTGTCACATCTGTGCTGTATTATTGCATAAATTACATATATGTTTCACATATAAATGCTATATTTTCCAGCTACATATGTAAAATTTGTTTGAAACATTTTTTATTTGAGGAGGTATACCTTTAGGATAGAAAAATAGGAAAGGCCATATATAGTCTGAAACTTTAAGAGACGTAGGATTCTGATCACTTTTAGTTGCATTATTTTCACTGCTTGTAGTTTCATATTTTCCTATGACAAAACATGTTTGTGTAATACTCTAAATTTTAATGTCATTATATAATCTAGGTACTTTAAAACTCAGAAGTTGGCCTGACAAATATATACAATTGCTTATATATCAGTAAGCCAACATACTGAAATATTTTAAATTTGGAACTACTTCTCATATTATCAAAAACCTAGCCCTTCTTCAGATGCATGGAAATGAAACCTAATATCATTAAACTAATTGGCATTTGAATATTGTGTTAGAATATTTAAAAGGCTTTTCTGAATTCTTGATTATTGATTTGCATATGCAAAGATATTAAAATGGACATTTGACAGCTACACTCCATTATTTTATCTAAACACACTAAGTTTTGGCATTTACAGAGTGAGTTGTAAGCTGTAATAGTTTGCCTTTTTCTTTGTAATAATACTGTGTATGATAAACACAGGATTCCCTGGTAGCTCAGCTGGTAAAGACTCCACCTGCAATGGAGGAGATAAACAAAGATTTAAATTTCAATTTCTTATTGAAATGAGAATTTCTATTTAATATGGTTAAAAAGTCCATTGAAGTAATGTCTTATGGGAATGTCCTACAAGTCATCGCCTTCATTTTTGACGTAACTGTTCCTTTGGGGCACCGTGTTGGCTCCATGTTTATTGCTTGTATAGTCTACCTGTGTATCAGTTTGTCTAGTGTATCTCTTCATGTCGCATAGCATAAGTGCATGAAAATAGAACTTATGTGGCAGTTACCTTGGATACAGCTTAGAATCACCAGTTTTCATCACTAGATGGATGATGAATATAAAACAGATCATTTATACCTCCAAAAATATGTAGATAAGCACAGTTAATTCATTTAACAAATAATAGTACTTGCTCTGTGCCCTGCACTATTACAAGCATCACTAAGGCTACAGCAGTTATAAGCAGACAAGTTCTGCCTTTTGTCAGCCACATTATGAATACTAAACATCTGGAAAATGCAAATGAAAACACCATAAGAGACTTCTTCCCATCGTGATGGATTAACCAGTACCGGACTTGCCCTCCCACTAGAAACAACTTTTTCAGACATTGGACAGTTGACAACAACTATAGTAATGTGGTGGAGGAGGAAACTAGGTGAATCCTGGCTTTTTGCCTAAAGGTATTCTCCTGATGACGAAACTCAAGCAGAGAATGAGAGTCTTGCTGAACTGAGGAAACAGAGATCAGAAATTGGGATTGGTTAGATGTAAACTATTAAATATAGAATGGATAAACAACGAGGTCCTATTGTATAGCACAGGAAACGTATCCAGTCTCCTGGGATAAACCATAATGGAAAAGAATATTAAAAAAAAAGAATGTATATATGTATAAAACTGAGTTACTTTGCTGTACAGCAGAGATTGGCACAACATTGTAAATCAACTATATTTCAGTTTAAAACAGAAAAAAATTTGGGAATTTACAGAAGAATGGGGAGCTTAACAGAAACAGAACCACGAAATTCTGCATAGGGGCCCTTTTGAGTCTGTAACATAATACTGAATTGCACATCGGTGGGGTGAGACTCCAGGAGGCTGAAGAAGGAATAAATCCCTAACAGTTTTTAGGGTTCTCCCAGAAATGGGAGGTTTTTTTCATTCTGACCAACCAGACTGTAGAGTTCTCATTAAAAACCTGGAGCATTCAGTAGCAATTCAAGAAAGGACTCACTTTGGCAGTAGTGCTAAACGTCTTCAGAGTAGAGGGTTACTCCAGACCTGCCTAAACAAAGGTTTTAAATGAGGCTCAAAAAGATCAGACTGATCAGCTAGGGACTGATATGCCTTGGAGGGTCAGAAAACAGCTGCGTGGCCTTCCTGGTGAAAGTCAAGAATAAAGAGGATGTTGGCTTCGTTTGTTAATGCATCCTTCAGATATCCCTGAATGTGGAAGAACTTGAACACAGCCAAAGTATCCTTTCTAGTGTTTTCCTTTTAACTCAACTATGTTCTCAGCATGTTTTCTTGGCTATTATTTATGGAAAGTAAAGCTGGAAATTAAATAATTATGGTATAATTATAATGATTTATACAGTGTTTGTTTTCTGGAAGTCTCAGTCTCTCAGTGAGATGATTTATAGTGTGATTAACTTTTATATTATCCATGAGTGCTTTTTAAAACTCATATTTTAAGACATTTCTTTTATTAAAGCTATTATTTATAATTCCTTCTTTGCTGTAATTTTCTACTGTATATATTCTTCACTAGCAAATAATTTATCAGATACCGTGTGTACTGCAGTATTCTAGGCACTGTAGTCTAAAGAATTGTGCATGAATGAAAAGAATTGTGTATATTTAGGCTGCTCCTAATTCTTAATGACGTATGTGCAGCTGATTTAAAAGAAAGGGGCTAAGTTTATATAGAATTTGCTGCTTTGTTCATTAGTTCTGCATCTAATTTGTATGAGGGCTTCCCAGGTGGCTCAGTGGTGAAAAATTGCCTGCCAGTGTAGGAGACACAGGAGATGTGGGTTCAATCCCCAGGACAGGGAAGATCCCTTTGGAGAAGGGAATGGCAACCCACTCCAGTATTCTTTTCTTAAAAATTCATTGGACAGAGGAGCATTGTGGGGTCGCAGAGAATTGGACACAACTGAGCATGCACACATTTAACTTATACAAATTTCAAAGCTATTTTGTAGACTATGGCAAAGAATACTACACATTCACCAAAACCTATTCCTCTTTCTGCCTGAGCACACAGTAAACTATATATCCCAGCCTTCTTTGCAGATAAATGTGCCATGTGCCTGAATTTTGACTAACATGAGTGGAAATAATACATACCAACTCCAGACTGGGCTATAAAAGCTTTACACAGGCAGTTATTTTCATCTTGTAACTTGTGAATTTCTTCAGAAGAATTGAAAGATAATGGAAAGGGAATAACATTGTAGCTATTCCGTTAGTCAGAATAGGCTAGACTATTCTGTCATGACAAAAAAACCTTAAAAATCTCAGTGGCTTAATACAACAAAGGTCTATTTCTAGCTTAACCGGCAAGCCTGGGCAGCTCTCCAAGACAGCTGTCATTTATGCAGTAACAGAGCAACCCAGGCTGCTTCAGTCTTGCATCGCTACCGTCTCAACATGATACCTCTTTATGACTTTTGCGCCAGAGGAAGAAACAGACTGAAAAATCGTACAGGGACTGTGTCACCTCTGCTCTTATTTAATAAGCTGGAACTAGGCATGTAGTCATCAGAAGCTGGCAAAGGGAATGCCTAGAAAGGAGTGACGGCTGCAGGGTGCTGGTAGGCACCAGTAAAGTCTACTATACTATGTAATTCAGTTTACTGCCACTTTTATAGATTATGTAAAATCATCTCTTCCTAAAATGAGTGCTGCCTTTTGAACGACTGTATTCAAGTGTGAATAAAACAATACAGTATTCTAAATCAAAAGTCTGTAATCTACCACTTGAATATTGTGATCTTGGGCAATAGATCTTTTGAGTGTATTTTCCCACTTGTTTTGGGTTTAATTATGAAGGTTTAATGAGTTAGGTATGGGCTTCCCTGATGGCTCAGACAGTGAAGAATCTCTCTACAATGCAGGAGACCTGGGTTCAGTCCCTGGGTTGGGAAGATCCCCTGGAGAATGCAAAGGCTACTTATTCCTGTCTTCTTGCCTGAAGAATTCCATGGACAGAGGAGCCTGGCAGGCTGTAGTCTATGGGGTCTCAAAAGAGTTGGACACAACTGAATGAGTAACACCTTCACTTTTCAATGAGTTAGGTAAAAATATAAATAAAGGTGTAAAATAAACTGTTATACACATGGTAGCTGTTGTGTTATTGGTTATTGTATAGCTTTTTGAAAGTGAGCTATTTGTTTTTAGAGCTGTGTACACAGTGTTAGAATTAGGCTCCAGCAAGAAGTTAGTTTCACTAACAGAAGAGGCTCTGAAAGTCTCAAACAAAATTACCCTTCCCACTGATCTTTCTGAAACAAAGTTTAAGCATATTTTTCTACTATTAGAATGCTCTTTCTACAAAATTATTTTTACTCTTTTTTTTAAATTTTTACTCTTAATTTTGCTTTGCTATACCAAATAAGGTCAGAGCAAAATCATATTTTTTATAAAGCTTTGTAAGAAAATGATTATCAATAGATGTAGTATTGGGAAAAGCTTAGTTTTTAAACTTTTTTATTTAGTAAAACTTAAAATGCTATCATATCAACTAATTTTTAAAACAAGGAAATATGTGATGATATTTATTTAAGTGCTTAAACTAAATATGAATAAACTAAATTCATAAATCAAATAAACATCACTGCAGATTTCTTGTAGACTGTTGATATAAAATCTAGCCACAGGTACCTAAACTAACCTTTTTTAGGTCTCTTGCTCTTGTCACAACTTTTTTCCTAATTTTCTAATTGAGTTTGTAAAAGAGTGCTATTAACTTCTGCTTTTTTGAAGTATTTGATAGAATTCACCAGTGTTGTCAAGTAGAACTGGGCTTTTCTTTATAGGGAGATGTTTAATTATTAATTCAGTTTCCTTGCATGTAACAGTCTATTCAGATTTCCCATTTGTTAATGAATCGGTTTTGATCATTTGTGTCAGGAATTGTCCATTTCATCTAAACTGTCTGATTTCTTGGCATAAAGTTATTCATAACATTCTCTTATGATCTTTTTCATTTCCGTAGAGTTGATAGTGATGTCCTGTCTTTCATTCATAAGTTTTGGTAATTTGTGTCTTTGCTGTTTTTCTTGGTCAGTCTGGTTTAGGATTTTTCAATTTTTTGTAGGTATATAGTCTTTTATTTTTGTAAAATATTAAAGTTATATGTATCTTTAAAGTATAATGCATCTGTTTTGTTTGCTTTTTGTTTGTTTATTGAAGTATAGTTGCTGTTGTTGCTTTTCAGTCTCTCATTCATGTCCGACTCTTTGCAGCCCACGGACTGCAGCACGCCAGGCTTCCCTGTCCTTCACCATCTCCCGGAGCTTACTCAAACTCACGTCCTTTGAGTCAGTGAAACCATCCAACCATCTTGTACTCTGTTTTCCCCTTCTCCTCCTGCCCTCAATCTTTCCCAGCATCAGGGTCTTTTCTAATGAATTGGCTCTTCACATCAGGTAGCCAAAGTGTTGAAGCTTCAGCATCAGTCCTTCCAACGAATATTCAGGATTGATTTTCTTTAGGATGGACTGGTTTGATCTCCTTGTAGTCCAAGGAACTCTCAACAGTCTTCTCCAACACCACAGTTCAAAAGCATCAATTCTTTGGTGCTCAGCCTTCTTTATGGTCCAACTCTCACATCCATACATGACTACTGGAAAAATCATAGCTTTGATTATACAGACCTTTGTTGGTAAAGTAGTGTCTCTGCTTTTTAATACGCTGTCTAGGTTTGCCATAGCTTTTCTTCCAAGGAGCAAGCATCTTTTAATTTCATGGCTGCAGTCACCATCTGCAGTGATTTTGGAGCCCAGGAAAATAACATCTTTCACCGTTTCCATTGTTTCCCCATCTATTTGCCATGAAATGATGGAACCTAATGCCATGATCTTAGTTTTTTGAATATTGAGTTTTAAGCCAGCTTTTTCACTCTCCTCTTTCACCTTCATCAAGAAGCTCTTTAGTTCCTCTTCGCTTTCTGTCATAAGGGTTGTGTCATAGTTGCTGTACAATATTATATGAGTTACAGGTATATAATATTATATAAGTTACAGGTATACAATAAAGTAATTCACACTTTTTAAAGGTTTTGTACTCCATTTATAGTTATTGTAAAGTAATGGCTATGTTCTTTCTCTGTGTTGTACAATATATCCTTGTAGCTTATTTTATACCCTATTATGGGTTGACCAAAAGGTTCATTTGGATTTTTCCATAAGATGTTAAAAAAAAAACCCAGACTTTGGCCAACCTAATAGTCTGTGCTTGTTAGTCCTCTACCCCTGTTTTTCCTTTCCTCTTTTCCCTGTCTCTGGGCCTCCCTGGTGGCTCAGATGGTAAACAATGTGCCTGCAGTGCGGGAAATCCAGGTTGGATCCCTGGGTCAGGAAGATCCCCTAGAGAAGGGAATGGGCCCTCCTCCTTTCCCTCTCTCTATGGGTAACCACTAGTTTTTCCTCTTACATCTGTGAGTCTGCTGCTTTTTTGTTATATTCACGGGTTTGTGGTATGTTTTAGATTTCACGTGTAAGTGATATCACGCAGTGTTTGTCTTTCTTTTTCTGACTTGGCGTGATTGCCCTTCAAGTCTGTCCATGTTGCTGCTAGTGGCAGAATAGTAGTGTGGCTGAGTAGTATTCTGGCGTGTGTAAGCGTGTGTGCGTGTGTTTGGTATACCACATCTTCTTTATCCATTCATCTGTTGATGGATGCTTAGGTTGCATCCATATCTTGGCAATTGTAAATAACACTTCTAGGAACATTGGTAGGCATGTATCTTTTAGAATTAGCTTTTTTTTTTTTTTTAATATATACCTGGGAGTGGCGTTGCTCAGTCAAATGGTAGTTCTCTTTTTAGTTTTTTGAGACGCCTTCATACTGTTTTTGACAGTGACTGCACCGATTTACACTCCTATGAACAGTGTACAGGGGTTCCCTTTTCCCCACATCCTCGCCGACACTTGTTACTGTGTTCTTTCCGATGATAGCCATTCTGACGTGTGTGAGGTGATATCTCATTGTGGTTTTGATCTGCATTTCCCTGATGATTAGCAGTGTTGAGCATCTTTTTATAGGCCTGTTGGCCATTTGCTTTCCTCTTTGGAAAAAGTCTATTCAGTTCTCCTGCCCATTTTTAAAGATTTTTCATTTTGTTCATCTTTTCAAAGAATTCTTAATTTCATTACTGTCCTCAGGCTTTTTATTTACTATTTAATGCTTCTGCTCTGAAAAAAATTGAGCCCTGATATCACATCCTCTAAGTTTTGGTCAGTAGACAGCTTTATGAATGTATTCATGGTATTCTCTGACTTTGAAGTTATTACTTGCAAATAAATACTACTAATGTACTATCTAATGTCTAGGTTGGTCATAACTTTTCTTCCAAGGAGCATGCATCTTTAATTTCATTGCTGCAGCCACCAGCTGCAGTGATTTTGGAAACCAAAAAAATAAAGTCTGTCACTGTTTCCATTGTTTCCCCCATCTATTTGCAATGAAGTGATGGGACCAGATGCCATAATCTTAGTTTTCTGAATGTTGAGTTTTAAGCCAACGTTTTCACTCTCCTCTTTCGCTTTCATCAAGAGGCTCTTTAGTTCTTCTTTGCTTTCTGCCAAGTGTGGTGTCATCTGCATATCTGAGATTATTGACGCTTGCTCCTTGGAAGAAAAATTATGACCAACCCAGACAGCATATTAAATAACAGAAACATTACTTTGCCAACAAAGGTGCATCTAGTCAAAGCTATGGTTTTTCCAGTGGTCATGTATGGATGTGAAAGTTGGACTATAAAGAAAGCTGAGTGCCAAAGAATTGATGCTTTTGAACTGTGGTATTGGAGAAAACTCTTGAGAGTCCCTTGGACTGCAAGGAGATCCAACCAGTCCATCCTAAAGGAGATCAGTCCTGGGTGTTCATTGGAAGGACTGATGCTGAAGCTGAAACTCCAATACTTTGGCCACCTCATGCGATGAGCTGACTTATTGGAAAAGACCCTGATGCTGGGAAAGATTGAACATGGGAGGAGAAGGAGCCGACAGAGGATGAGATGGTTGGATGGCATCAGTGACTCGATGGACATGAGTTTGAGTAAGCTCCGGGAGTTGGTGATGGACAGGGAAGCGTGGCATGCTGCAGTCCATGGGATTGTGAAGAGTCGGACATGACTGAGCGATTGAACTGACTGAACTGAGTATCTAATATACCATCTCAAATTGCATTTTTTGTCACTTCTCTGTAGCAGTTGCCTGTGTTACTGTTCGTAAATAGTTGTTCTGTACTTTATTGAATTATTTATTTAAAATTATTCATTTTAGTTATTTAGGTTTTACTTGTTTAGAGTTTTTTGTTTAGTTTTCATTATTAGGAAGTTAGTATTGAAGTCTTTAGGTGATAGATACTTTCTTTAAAAGACCTTACTTTGGTATTCAAATCCCTAAATTTTCAACAGACTGATTGATTGAGTGTTTTCTCTGTACTTGGATAGCTGCTGTATTCTTTGTGTTATGTTCAGGTGAGCTCCTCCTTTTCATTGGGACCATATTGCTATAAGTTGATGCTGATCAGCTACCTTTCAATTTTTTTAGATAGTAGATATGGTTGCTATTAGTCTTGGAAACTATAAAACTACATAATATTGCTTTTTCCTCAAATAAAATAAATTCTGAATTTCTTCTTTTTAAAACTGTTCACTGTGATCAGTGGAGATAGGGAATGTTCGTATGAGAGTCCATCATGGATAACTAGTGGCCACACACTGATATTTTTGTATTGGTAAACACAGTTGACTTCACTTTGCCACACTGCACACATTTCATATACTTACATTCATACAGGTTTCAAAGAGATCAGATTTCAAATAGTCTGTTGTCAGAAATAAATATTATGTTGTGTTTCTGATAACATTAATGTATCTATTCAGATTTGAAATAAATGTGTTCTGATTATTTGATACTTCACAGAATAGTATGGGTGTAAAACAACATGCGAGCATTTTTGTTTGTAGTTTAGAGTCAGGAGAATGGGGAGACTAAAGACGGTAATACATGGTATTTGGGGAAGAAGCAAGGAAAAGAGAAATATATAAAACATATACTTCATTTTTTATACTTTATAGATGAAAAGGGAACCAGAAAGGTACTTTGCCAGCTTAATGTTAATTTTGTAATTGGTTGGAGCAGTAAAGTTTTATTTTTCATTATCATGTGTCAGAAGCTCTTTCTACAGTGGACTAGCCATTATTTGATAAAGACTGTCATGTCACATTTTAATTTCCTCTTTCTGGGTTGCATCTGAGGGTGTTCATTTCTTTTATATGTTTTTTATTTTCTATGAATAGATACTTTCTTCTTGCTAAAAAACAGGAAACTATATGAATTACAGTTCTTTCTTTTCATCTGCTTTTCACTTATATCTAGCCCGTGTCAAATTGTCAGATTCTATTGGTTTTCTCTCTCAATTTTTTTAAACTTGTTTTTGATCCCTCTGTTTTAGGGGAGTCATTTGTTTTTTGTTGCATAACTAACAAAAGTTCCATGGCATTCTTCCTTTATTCAGGGTGTGGTTTGTGTCACCATTTAAGCACAGTTACGAGAAGAGGTTGATCAGGATATTGGATAAATACTATTCTCACGATTTTCCAGTTTTAAACCACCATTAGATTGGGGGTTAAGGAGGAAATAAAGAGTATCACAAACCATCTCTCTCCTTCTGCCCTTGCTTCCCACCCTCACTCTAGGAAATCCATTGTTACTCAAAGGTTTATTTTTCTAGTAAATGTTTAGGAAACTAAAATATTATGAATGTTATAAGAGTTTGCCTATGAAAGCTCTGTTAAAAACTTTTTAAAATACAGATTTTTCTTTCCAAATAAAATTTCCACTCTCTCTCTCTACTTCCTTAACAGTTAAATTGTTCAAAACTTTCCTCCTAAGTTTTCTTCTAAGAATTATATAACTTTAACTTGCATTTAGGTCTTTGATCCATTCTGAGTTAATTTTTGTATTTGGTATAAGATAAGGTTCCACCTTCATTGTTCTGCATACACATATCCAGTTTTCCCAACACCGTATATTGAAAAACTTGTCGACTTGATCCATATGAATTTTAGGATGACTTTTTTTATCTATGCAAAAAAACCTCTGGGATTTTGATAAGGATTGCATTGAATCTATGGATCATTTTGGGTAGTATTGCCATCTTAACAGTGTTAAGTTTTACAATTCATGAGCAAGGATTTTCTTTCCATTTATTTGTGTCTTCTTTATTTTCTTTCAGCAACATTTTGTAGTTTCAGAGTTTCAGGTCTTTAGCTTCCTTTATTAAATTTACTTGTAGGTATTTTTTGTTGCTATTTTAAATTGAATTGTTTTCTTAATTTCCTTTCCAGATTGTTCACTGTTAGAGAATTTTTGTATGTTGATTTTGTGTCGTACAACTTTGCTGAGTTCATTTATTGGTGGAATCTTTAGGATTTTCTATATTTATGATTTTGTCATCTGTGAACAAAGATAACTTTGCTTCTTTCTTTCTAACTTGGACGCCTGTACTTCTTTCTCTTGCCTGTAACTAAAACCTTTTTATTCTCCTTTCACATTTGACAGTGAATTTGTCTTTAGATTAACCTTACTAGTTCAGTTCAGTTCAGTCCCTCAGTCATGTCTGACTCTTTGCGACCCCATGAATCGTAGCACACCAGGCCTCCCTGTCCATCACCAACTCCCAGAGTTTACCCAAACTCATGTCCATCGAGTCGGTGATGCCATCCAGCCATCTCATTCTCTGTCCCCTTCTCCTCCTGCCCCCAATCCCTCCCAGCATCAGGGTCTTTTCCAATGAGTCAAGTCTTCACATCAGGTGGCCAAAGTATTGGAGTTTCAGCTTTAGCATCAGTCTTTCCAATGAACACCCAGGACTGATTTCCTTTAGAATGGACTGGTTGGATCTCCTTGCAGTCCAAGGGACTCTCAAGAGTCTTCTCCAACACCACAGTTCAAAAGCATCAATTCTTCGGCGCTCAGCTTTCTTTATAGTCCAACTCTCACATCCATACATGACCACAGGAAAAACCATAGCCTTGACTAGACAGACCGTTGTTGGCAAAGTAATGTCTCTGCTTTTGAATATGCTATCTAGGTTAGTCATAACTTTCCTTCCAAGGAGCAAGCGTCTTTTAATTTCATGGCTGCAGTCACCATCTGCAGTGATTTTGGAGCCCAACAACATAAAGTCTGACACATTGTCCACTGTTTCCCCATCTATTTCCCATGAAGTGATGGGACCAGATGCCATGACCTTTGTTTCCTGAATGTTGAACTTTAAGCCAACTCTTTCACTTTCATCAAGAGGCTTTTTAGTTCCTCTTCACTTTATAAGGGTGGTGTCATCTGCACATCTGAGGTTATTGATATTTCTCCCTGCAGTCTTGATTCCAGCTTGTGCTTCTTCCAGCCCAGCATTTCTCATGATGTACTCTGCATATAAGTTAAATAAGCAGTGTGACAATATACAGCCTTGACGTACTCCTTACTAAGTATGCATTTAATCTCAAAACCAACTTTGTGAAAGTACTTTCTTGGTACTTTATGTTCTACTCGTCTTTATATTTATCCTTCAGTTCTCATTTTCCTCGTCCTTGCTTTTGTTTGATCTGGCTCCATACCATTCTCCCATGAATATCTGAGTCTATGCCAGTTTCTCCATAGAAGTTCCCCTTTGCTGTGAAACATTTAATGAAGACAAATACTTAAGTAGTAATTAAAATTTATATTTTAATGTCTTTATAGTTGCTTGGGGCTTCCCTGGTGGCTCAGCTGATAAAAAAAAATCCACCTGCAACGTGGGAGACCTGGTTTTAATCCCTGGGTTGGGAAGATCCCCTGGAGAAGGGAACAGCTATCCACTCCAGTATTCAAGCTTGGAGAGTTCCATGGACTGTATAGTCCATGGGGTCACAAAGAGTCAGACACAGCTGAGCGAATTTCATTCATAGTTGTTGAGCAAGGTGTGCTTCAGCATCATCTTCAGCATCTCAGTTTACAGAGGAACCTCCGTAGATAGATTTTCTTTTTCACCATTAACATTTCTTTATGATCTATCTGATTGCTCTTAATCCCCTGTCCTCTACCCCTCAGTGATCTTGGTAAAAATTAACAAGTACAGACACATTGGTCTCTCTTCAAAACAGGCTCTGAATGATGGAAACTTTATAACTGGGATTGGTTTAAAAAATAAATAAACCCATAACACAAGAGTTGTAGTGCTAAAAGAGTGATTGAGAAGAAATCCTAACTTTTAACCATAGATATGAATACTTTCAGAGATGAGGCCTTGATTTCTATTTTGTTTCAACTTTTTTTGTTAGATGAGGTCTTTTAGTGATCCATTTTCATGAGGTATTTATAGATCTCTCTAATCCGGTGTCCACAAAGTTTAGTGTGCTTTCGAATCACTTGGAGGGTTTGCTAAGCACAGATTGCTGAGCCTATACTGTCTCAAGTTTCTGGTCCTCAGCTGGTTTGACACGGGGTCTGATCATTTGCATTTCTAACAAATTCGCAGATGATGCTTTACTGCTGGTCCAGACACCACAGTTTGAGAACTAGTGGTCTAAATCATACTGTTTAACTGTCTGTACCCACATATTTCTCTTTGTCTAACTTAGACCATTTTGACTTGGGTTTTCTACCACCTTCTAAGTTATAGCATGTTTTCTTCAACATTATTTCCTTCTCAGTTTTAAAAATTTAATTGGTAATATCACTGTTCTTATCATTCCCCCATGGCATCTTAGACATCTTTGTTTTACCCCTCTGTCACAGACAGTTCAGACTTTCCAAAGCATGCTGTATCTGTAATGGTGATGATGATGACAATAGCAGCAGAAACAGTGATAAAAACAGCTAGCATTTGTAAAGGATATTCTGTGCTGGCACTTTTCTAACCATTTTATTTGAGTTAATTCATGTAATCCTTGCAACTGTCCCATGCTGTAGCTACTGTTATTAATCCCAAGTAACTGATGAGGAAACAGGCACAGAAAAGTTCTCACAGCTAGGAAAAGGTCAAAGAGATGGGATCTAACTTAGGCTTTCTAGTTTCAGGGCTCAGATCGTTCATTCCTCTGTAATCCAGTCCTTCCCTACTATTCTGTTAAATTGACCAAAAAGTTCTGTTGGGTTTTCCAACAAGATCTTATACCATGTTAAGCTGCCTCTCCATTCTCTGTCTTGAAACCATGTGCTTACTTTGTTTTCTGTAATCATAGACTTTTTGCTCTGGGCCTAGTAAGGCTAACTTGCCCAGTTTCTTATTACCTGTAAGTGCTAGAGCTACAACCTCAATCTTTCAAATGACTAAGCCCATACTCTAATAGGATTCCCTGGTGGCTCAGACAGTAAAGAGTTTGCCTGCAACGCGGGAGATCCGGGTTTGATCCCTGTGTCGGGAAGATCCCCTGGAGAAGGAAATGGCAGCCTACTCCAGTATCTTGCCTGGAAAATCCCACGGATGAAGCCTGGCAGGCTACAGTCCATGGGGGCACATAGAGTCTGACATGACTGAGTGACTTCATCATAGTCTAATCAGTATGCATCCTCTGCATACAGTATGCATCTCAACTCAGCCGTATACCCAAACTCAAGTCTCGTACAGCATAGGAATCATATACCCAGTATTGGTTCAGATTTCAGATCAGTGGTTTCCTGTTATCTCTTACATCACAATAAAATACTTGGTTTGGTTTTAGAGTCCCCTTTGTTGTTTAGTTGCGAAGTTGTATCCGACTGCTTTGCAACTCAGTGGACTGTAGCCCGCCAGGCTCCTCTGTCCATGGAATTTCCCAGGCAAGAATGGAGTAAGGTACCATTTTCTTCTTCATTAGAGTCCCCTACTCATCTTACTTCAACCGCTTTAAAAAAACTGTTTGGTAAACCCTTTGACACAGAGTTCTTCTACCCATCTGATTCATCTTATATACCATTTATTTTACAGCAAAATGTATTAGCATTCTAGGCTTCCAAACTGCTGTGTCCCATCTTTCATGTTGACCGATTATGTTCTCCACCAACTAGTGTTAAGCATCTTGTACAATCTGTCATGCTTGTGATTGTATCTTCTGTGTGTGTTTGACTTAAGACAACACTAGTTCTTTATAATATGAAAGAGAGCAACATTATAATCTACCTTATAAAATAACATAAATTCATTATTAGACATGTACAGTGTCCCATAGATGACAGAGATGAAGGTAGAAAAGCAGAATTAAATGTCCACTGTGAACTAAAAAGGTAACAATTGGAACTCCCTGAGAAAATAGAGAAGTCTACATGGTATTGAATTTTCCATATCTCTAGGATCTTGATTTTCCCCCTTGACTTCATCTCGTAATTCTTAAACATTCTTCCTACCTCCCTCAACTTCTCCTGCCATCCTTCAATTTCTTTCTTACATATCTACCCTCAGTTGCTGATTTCTGTCTGTCTACTAGCCCCAAATTTCATTATAAAAACTGTTATTAAAATTTTTAGATGTATAGAGTCCCTTGAGCAGGGACCAGGGCTGTCTTTGTCAGAACTCAGCAGGTAAAAGAATTATTCTACTGCCATGATAAAATAATAAAATTCTAGGAAAGGACTTAAGAGATTTAAGAATTAAACTATTAATAATTTCTCCTATACAAAGCAATTTTGGATAAGTAAAATGTTTTATTATTTTTGAATTGGTGAGATTACAATGAAAGAGGTTCTAATGTTGGCTGCAGATAAAGTAGCCTGCAGATATGCATATAAGTCACTTGAGATCTTCATTTGTGATAGTGATTTTTTAAAAATAGGCTCAAGTTTTACAGTTAACAGAGGTGAGAATTCTGCTGTTCCAAAGCTTGCTTTTGGCAGAGAACCATTCTGTTAGCACCCTCAGTCTTGGTTGCCATGGAGACAGTAGACTTTATTTTAACATACACTTAAAATATACATACATACCCTAAGATTTAAGTGTGATTTAGTTGACTGTAGGTTTTGAGTATCAAAAATACTTTCTATTTTTTAAAGACTGTATTTTTGACCTCCAAAGAAAATAGAGTAGAATTCTGGTCATGGTGATGACAAAGTTTTGCATTACTTTTTACAAGGTCTTTTAGGAATAACTTAGAATCCCCCTGTGAATCAGTAATGGATGAGGATTTTGAAGAACGTGCCGAAACTTTTGATAAAAGAAATGTGATCTTAAGCACTCACGTGTCTGGAACACCTATAGTGTATATAATGCATACAAATCAATTTCAGATTCGGCTGGTACTTTTGCCACCAGTATTATACTAAGCACATTCATCCTATTACAGTTTGTTTAATAGAATTCAGTTTAAAAGTACCAAAGCAGTCTTCAGAATTTTACCTTTTAATATATTTAACTATTTAAATGTATATCAATAATGTTCCTTAACATTTTTGCCTAAAAGTCATTAAATAAAATGTACACTAGCTTTTACTATGAAAACTTTCAATTCATGAATTATGCTTTTTTCATTCATTCATTCCTTATAAGATTGAGTGAATTCCATGGCATGGAATATTGCTGTTCCATAGACCTCATAATTATATTTGTAAGCAAATCACATCTCTTTATCTTTAGCAACCAGTTGCAAACTCTCATGGCCTAGTTAATATCTTAGTCCACTAGCAGGTTTGACTTCTTACCTAATAGCTGAGCAGTTAGGTAAATGGTTTCCTTGTTAAGCTAAATAGGTTAATCCTACTTAAGGTAGTTATCACAACCCAGTATTGTATTGATAGTTATTTCTGGATAAAGAAAAGTTTTGGTTACATTTATTATAAACAAAATTTTAAAGCTTAGTCTGATACTTCAGTCAGTTAATACCTGTATTTAACAGCAAAGGAAGACAAAATCAGAAAGCTCTTTGCTTTATAAGGAAAGAGAAAATAGCTAAAGGTAATAGATGATTAGATTTTAGCTTTTCCAGTTTGCAGTGACTTTTTAACAAGACCCATCTCCTCTATGAAGAATGCAGTTAAATTTTTTCCTGGCACCAAAAAAAAAAAAAAAAAAAAAAAAATAGGGTAACCTGATCTGAGTCTGACAGAGTGTGTCGTTCATTTAAGTGCTTCCATCTGTTGCCTGCTGTTCCCCTTACTCATGACCCCTCTATGTTTCTCTTTCCTTTCTCTTTCCCTGTTTCTCTTTCCTTTTTCTTCCTTTCTTTCTGTTTTCCTCTCTCTCTCTCGTTTTTTTTTTTTCCCTCTCCCTCTCTCTCTGTCTCTTTTTTTGTCCTTAGCCCCTCTGAGGAAGGCAAAGTTTGTTGAGAGCCCACGAATTCCAGAATCCGAGCTTGGCTCACCAACCCTCACTTCAGCTCAGAAACTGGACGTGGATGCATACTGCCCTGGTAAGCGTGCATGCAAAGTATCTGCTTTGAAAGAGGGAGGTTTGGATTAGGCCCATCCAACAGAGCAGTGTTTTGCATGTATATTATTCATAAAATCACAGCTGTTATCTCTTGTGCAACTGACGGTGTATTTTCCTTATTAGAGCAGTTTCTACTGAACATCCTTTTTGATTATTGATATAATTATGTAGATATTGAAAACAGCTTCAAGGATAATTTTCAAAAGAATCAAAATAATTTGGTAGATACATTCTCAGGGTGTGTGACCCTGATTTGTGTGACCTGAGATACTTGAAGAAATTTTGCTTTGGCCATGTCCACTCAGCAGTGTTCAAGTGTGAATAAAAATGTAGATTCAACCCTAGTCCTTTGCATATGATCTTTTTTTTTTTTTTTTTTTGCCTTAATCCCTATTGGTTTTCTGAACAGTTATAGAAAATAGTTGTGATGTTGGAAACATTATACTTGAATTAGGAAAAAAAGTTACAGTTTCCTGATTTGGACTCCTGGACACTGACTGTTAGAAATACCTCTTCTCATGAATGGCCTGTAAGCACATGTGGGAGTTCACTAAAACCCTTCTTGTGTGGGAGCCAAGCTGACACAGACTCATTATCAATGCTTAGATTCTTCCAAACTTAGATGAGTTGCTTGGCAACATCCTTTACACTTACGCTACAGTGAGTCTATAGAGCTATGTTAGAAATGTTCACAGCCCTAGTTGAGTATACAGATCAGAGCTTCAGTAAAGAACTTTAGAAGACTTGGTTTTAGGTCTTTTGTTTATTCCTGCTCATTAAAATCAATGTTAAACCACAGTGGATACCACTACTACACATTTACCATACTAGAGATTAGCAGAATAAGGTGATTTCTAATTCTAGGTAAGATATCAGTAGCTGTAATCTGAAATGTCAGGCTAGTATACCTCTGAAGCCAGGTGAGACATGTAATTTTTAAAAAAAGACAGGAGGCAAAAAACTTGAGGCAAACCTAATCAGAGACATTTGATTTTATGAACCAGCTTTGAATATTGAAAGACCTTAGGGATTTCGCTTTCAAGTTGCAGAACCTTGGTCTTCATCTACTGTTGTAAATGACTTTCATTTTTAAATCAATCACAGGTAGGTATTAGAAACTAGCTTTTCTGTATCTAAAAGGAACAAAGTAGCATCCTAAAATGACACAGTAGCACATTGTTAAAAGAATTCCTGTTTTGAGGTATTATCATGTTTCTTGGACATTGGAATATTATACTCTGCATTTCTTCATGCAAATTTTGGTATAATAAAGTAAAATAATTAAATGCACTAATTCTCTATTCCTGCATTGAGGTTTGGAAGAGAAGAGAGGTCTTTTCTTTTTCAGATTTGCAAATCAGATTTAGTGTGGGGGGACTAATTTTTCACTTCCTGATTGCCTATCTGACATCTTTAATCTAATCTAGTGATTGTTACTGTCAAGAAGCAAGGGAGCTGCTGTTATTTAGAATGCCAGTGCTGAATCATTATGAAAAACCTTGTCCATGTTATTACTTATGTATATTTTCCACAAACATGAATCTTCACTGAATTGGAATTGAAGCAAACTAAACCTCAATTAACATTTTCAGAAAACCAGGAAGAAACTAAAACACATTGCCAAAATGTTAATTGCCACACTCTGCAGTCTCTCCTTTTCTTATCCGAAGCAGATTTAAGGCATAGAAACGTCTTAGTGATTTGTTCTTTTATAATAAATTCTGTGAAAATAAGTTTCTGCGGAGATAAGATTAGTGACCTGGGGGTTGAAGCTGTAATCCTCTACATAGTACCAAAAATTAACAATAAACAAGTAAATTTAGTATACTCATAAAGCAAACAAATATTCCATTCTTTCTGAATTTCTCTTACATAGGATATACTAACAGAATAATGATCATATTAATATTTTATGATATACTCATACATAATGCAGTTAAAACTAGTGATCTGATATCTTCCTTTATTTATTATCACATGCAAATTTGGAGAAAGAGTATATGTCACAGAGGCAACAAGCATAAGCTAAAGGTTAAATGAGCCCTGGTTCTCACATTTTAGCATGCTTCTCTGGTGGCTCAGTGGTAAAGAATCCGCCTGCCAATGCAGGAGGTGCAGGTTCAATCCCTGGGTTGGGAAGATCCCCCGGAGGAGGAAATGGCAATCCATTCCAGTATTCTTGCCTGGAAAATCTTATGGACAGAGGAGTCTGGTGGGCTACAGTCCATGGGGTTGCTAAGAGTCTGACATGACTTAGAAACTAAACGACAACAGCAGCAAGACTTGCTTGGAGGATTTCTTCAAAGGCAGATTGTGGGACCCAGCCCCAGAATTTCGGATTCACTAAGCCTGGGTAGGTTGAGAATTTGCTTCTCTAACAAACTCTCAGCTAGTGCTGAAGCTGCTGGATGAGGTGCCACACTATGAGAACCAGCTGGGTTACAGGGTGGCTGCCAGCTGCACCCATCATGCTCATTCTGCTGTTGATGTCTGAGGAGTAATTGGTGATGTTGTTTCTTTATTATCCGGACCTCAACATTTTGGTGTCTGTATTTTAGATGGGAAGAAGAAAGCTTTTGTTTCTGAGAGATGGACATGTATTTTCCTTGGTTTGTCTTTTGGTCCATGGTATCTGTGTGCCTGTAACGAGTTTTCAGTGTTGTCCTGCAAGGAAAAGGAAATTGTGGATCAAATCAGAGCGAGTTGTTGATGTTTGGTCTACAGGGACTGGGGAAAGCTACAATGGGGTATAGGTGTTGATCCAGATTATTTGTCTAATAAACTGAGGGATTCAGTCTATATAGCATTAGATTCTAGAATACTTAAGTTTTACCGTCCCTCAAATCAGATTTGTTGTATACAGAAAATGTGAGGAACAGTATGAGTAAACAGTATGTTTTGGTTCCGCAACTGAAACCACAGAGATGATCAATGATGTTACATAACTGAACTTCCAGAGTCGGGGAGGTCAAGTGAATTGTGTTTGATAATCGTCTTACATTGAGGAAATTAGGACCTAGAGAATTTAAGTGATTTGTGTGAGGGTATAAGCAGGATTTATTGTTGAACTCTTGAAGTGGACACAGTGTAGTCCAGAAATACAGTACCCCTAACTCTATTACTGTGTAAAATTCTATAAGCATCCCTTGCTTGGCCCTTAAATTAAAAAGTAGAAAATTCAGTTTTTAAGTATGAGACAAGGCTGTATTCTCTTTTTAGGGTAACCAACTGATATCAGTGATTTCAGTAAAACAATTGCCTAAATGAGAGAACGCACTCATCCTAGCCTCTAACTTTTCTGCCTACAAGCATTGGTTATTAGCTGTGTGATTTTAGGCAAGTCACTTAACTTGTCTAAGCTTCAGTTTCCTCATCTGTAAAAATGGAAATGGTAATCTTAAATCAGATTAATAAATACAGAGCACTTAGCAGAATGCTTGTTTTATAGTAAATGCTTATAAATGTTAGCTAATTTTGTTATTATTATAGTGATGATCCTGAGTGTATATCACAACATCTTAAAGTGTTTTTAAACAGGAAATACAAGATGTAAAGGTTTAGGGTCATTTTTAGTTAGAATGTGTCTGCCTGTGTTTCAATTACAGTTTTCTCCTTAGTAGTTTTGTGATCTTGAACATGTTGTGTAATTTCTTCGTGCCTCAGTTTCCTATCACAGCAACGTTACGTATAACATTGATGTTACTTGATAATTTAACAAATTAAGTATATATTTGCATAGATACATGAATACACATTCAAAGGGGGAAATGTCTAGAAGAATACACCAAACTAACCTTGGTTGCCTAAAGAGGGAGAGAATTGGGATTCTGTTTGTTGTCAGAGGAGAGAGTAGCATTCGTGAGATAAGAACATTATCTTATGTTAGCAGTGATTGTGGCTGGCTGGTGGGATTACAGGTGATTTTTCTTTTCTTTATTGGGCAGTATGTGTTTCAGAGAGCTCGGGTTCTGAAATTAACTCTACATTTAATTCCTAACTCTGTCACCTACTAGCTGTGTGATAACATGTAACATTCATAGTCTTAAATTCCTTGTAGGATTGTGATTAAAAACAGCTTTTTTTTTTTTAACAATAAATCTTATAGAGTTGTTAAGATTAAGTAAAATAATGTATATGACAAATGCTCAGCTCAGGTGAAATAAATAAGAAATGTATTACCCTTCCTGTTGTTCATCATCATCATTATACTTTTCTTTTCTAAAATTTCTGCAGGGAATTTGTATTGAGGTTTTTCAGTAATCAGATGCTACTAAAGGATAGCAACATTCCTTCTTAGTTTTTTCAAGCTTTTTATGTTGCACATTATAACAACACATAATTTCAGGTGTCGAAATGAACCTTGATACAGATGGCAGGCCAAGTTGACAGTTTCATAGGACTTTTGATACATGTGCAAGGTTAAGAGCCAAAGTCCAGACCAGAGTTCTGAAAATAGACAGGCTTTTATCCATAGCAGATACTTTCAGAGGAATTTGAGATTAATCTTTTTGTAATAGATCCTTTTGAATCTCTTTAAAAATGGCACTGTCCTTCAAAGGACAATGTTATTTAAGGTGACAGCAAAATTAGGATGTATTTGAAACTCAAGAATGGAAGAGAGTTTTATGATACTTTCTTACTTGAAGGTGCATATTCATGTTTTTGATTCATAAAAGACTTTTTATTTGGATTTATTAACAGCATTGTGTACTTTATAGCACAAGTACAAGCCACTGTACATGATGAATAGTTCACATAAAGTGAGTAGTTCCTTGATTCCTCTTTTCCCAACTCCTGTGTAGTCATGGTCATTCTACTTAGAAGAAAAGGATGATCTGTTTTCTCATCTTCTGTTGTTTGTTTTTTTTTCTGAAAACATTATCAGATGTTACCTTTATTCCAAATGGTTTGGCATTCTTCTTTGCTGTGAATTTTATTCTTTAGAGATAAAACCCTCTGTCTGGTTTTTGATTGGTTTATGGGTACCAGGAGCCTTTTTCTTGTAATTCACAGCTTCTATTATGTTGTATTTGTATTTCTTATGTCTACTGTGTTGAAAACACAGATATACTGCAAGATTTTTAACCAGAGTTAAATTGGTGAGTTTTGGGGTGAAGGGTTTCTAAACCCCTTAAAATTATATACAAACACTGTTCTACATGCACATATATACTTCTTTCTGTTAATATAACAGCTTCTCAGAGCAACCTGTAACACATCTTTCCCCACTACCCGCCCCCAAAAAGAAGGAGAAAAGAAATGCTGTTATAAATGTTGAAATGGAATGAAGGTTGTTAATGGTACAACTGTTAGAACAACAACAACAAAAACCCCACCTAAATGTTGGGTAGTGGACAAACTTATAAATCAAATGAAGGTAGAAATGCACTGCAGTGCCGCCCTAACCAGTGAAAGTCCACATAACAACTAGAGAGAGGAAGCAGAGGGATAAACAGGAATGATCTCAGCATATTTCAAGCATGAGAGAGACTGCCTGAAAACGGATTATGCACATAAGCACACCAAAGAGCTAGAATAAGAGAATGAACAGCTTTCCATCTGCATACTCCTGTACCAACTAATAAGTTCTTAGCATGTTAGAAAGTTCTTCCAGTGGACAGGTGCTTTATTGAATAGAACTTTTCACTTTGAACATTTTTAGTTGTTTTCTTGATTTACATTTTATCATTATTTAAGACATTAACCATCTTTTTCAATCAAAATATAGTGAATTGACAATGTGCACTAACCTCTGCTATACAGCACAGTGCCTCAGTTATACACATGTAGACCTTCTTTTTTAATATTCTTGTCCATTATGGCTTCTCCCAGGCTATTGAATACGTAGTTCCCTCTGCTGTAGTAGGACCTTGTTGCTTATCCATCCTCTGTATACTGGTTTACATCTGCTAACCCCTAACTCCCAGTCCTTCCCTCCCCCATTAACTGTCTTCTAACTGGCCTCTTCTCAAGGTGTTTTGCATCACAAATTATAAAGACTTGGCCTGTAAGTATGGTGCTTAGATCTGTAATTCAGTTAGATATCCAAATGGAAGTTTTTGTATTAACTCTAAAATCTGTCTTAACTTTGGGTTTTTGAGGCAGTGAAATGCACTAGTTTATAGCCTGCAGACCCGAGAGCCAGGCTGCCCATGTTCAGACACTGAGTCTACCACTTTGTGCTGGTGTGACCTTGGGCATATTACTTAACTGTAAGACTCATTAATTTCCTTATCTGCAAAATGGGGATTATAATATTACCTGTATCATAGGAATGCTGTGAAGATGTAATAATTAAAATATATAAAATAATGACAATCATGTGGTCCAGAGTTAGTTTTAATAAATCTTAGCTACCGTTAAAGTGTTCCACAGCCTTTACTGCTTTCCCTCTATGAATGGTATGTGTGGAACTTTCCTGATGGTCCAGTGGTTAAGAATCTGCCTCCCAATACAGGGAACGTGGGTTCAGTTCCTGGTTGGGGAATTTAGATTCCGCCTGCTGTGAGGCAACTAAGCATGTGCCCAACTAGAGAGAGGCCTGTGTGTCACAACCAAGATCCAGTGCAGCCAAGTAAATAAATAAGTACTGAAAAGAGTGCTGTGGGTAAGAGTATCACTATCCTTTTTATGAGAGCACTTCACAAAGAGGATAAAATTGCACCTGTAACCTGCTGTCACTGGCCTGTTTTCATAAGCAGTCTATGCATAGATTCTAAGCTTTGTGGGTTTTCGGGTTTTTTTTTTTTTTTTTTTTTTTTAATGAAGGCAGTTTTTCATAGTGACAAATAGCCCTGGGATCATATAAACTTGGCTAAGTCTAACCATGCCACTTACTAGTTGTATAACTTTTATTATTTAGTCTTCCTAATTTTCTGGTTCTTCATCTGTAAAGGACAGAGAGTAATATCATGTACTCCATAGGTGTTTGTGATGATTAATTAAGATATAAGGTACTTATTAGCACAATGTCTGGAGCACCAGTTATTATGATGAATAACATCTCTCACATATATATATGTTATTATAAATTTATTTCTGAAAAAAAATGCAGCTTTATGTTCTTCTTTCCCTACGCAACATATATATATGTTCCTGCAGCCCAGTATTCATGAAAAATTCAGTGGAAACAAAGAAGAGACAGAAAGATATTCTTGACTTGTGTTTTGATACTCAAGAAATTAGAGATTTTAGGAATTCTGTATTTGATGTCACCACTGCCATCCTTTATCTCTAAATCACTTGAAATCCTCTTTCTCTGTTTTTCCTTGTTTAGAAGTTGTTTGTTATAACATTTAAATTTAGGGAATTCCCTGGCAGTCCAGTGGTTAGGATTTCATGGTTTCACTGCCAAGGGTCCAGGTTCAATCCCTAGCTGGGGAACTAAGATCCCACAAGCTGCCAGGATCATCCAAAAAAATAAAATTAGTTAAAAAAAAAAAAATGACAGCCTAGGCAGTAGTCATCTCAGGGCTCAATGGAGAAGGCTCCTCTTTCAAGTTTATTATGCTTATGTTTGTTGAAGGATTCGGTTCCTCTGGGCTGTTGGAACAGAGGGCCTCAGTTCTTTGCAGCTTTTACCAGAGGCTGCCCTCAATTCCTTGCCATGGGTGCTTATCCACAGGTGATCTCACCCATGGCAGCTTGCTTCCTGAGAACAAGCAAGATGAGAGAGACAGTTTTTTATAATTTAGTCTCAAAAGTGGCCTTGTATCACTTTTTGTTGTATTCTCTTCATTAGATGCAAGTCACCATGTCCATCTCACTCTCATGGGAGTCCATTGAAATTTTAAAGATAGTTGTTTAAAATGAAGCAATGAATTCTCCTGGCTTTTTCTGTATATTGATACATACTATTCTGTATTCTGCTTCCCCAGTGGCTCAGATGGTAAAGAATCTGCCTACAATGTGGAAGACCTGGGTTCGATCCTTGGGTTGGGAAGATCCCCTGGGGAAGGGAACCACTACCCACTCCAGTATTCTGGCCTGGATAATTCCACGGACAGAGGAGCCTGGCAGGGTACAGTCCATGGGGTCACAGAGAATAGGACACGACTGAGCAACTTTCACTCCACTTCATTCTGTATTCTGGAAGCACAAATCCTTCTCATCCTTGTCTCCATAGCATTCCTAGTATCCCTCCCTTTTATATTCAGAATTCCCTTGCTGTTCTTCTAGTAACTGTCTGTAGGTCTTTCCTCTTGCCTAATCTCTACTGTTACTGTTACTAATCTCAGTGAAGTAATTCTTCCTAAAATGGTGTTTTTCTCTTTAAGTCTGAGTAACTTCATCACATTATTTTAATGTGCAGGTTCTAGAATAAATTTCAGATTTGGAAGCCAACAGAGAATACATTTGCCATGTAGACAAAGGTGACTTCTGAAGATAATAATTTTCCTACTGTAATGAGTATACAATTGCTTTACTTTCCACATTAAAATAAATTGTACGATGGGTAAGGAAATCCAGGTCAATAGGGGAATAATATGGAAATATTTGTAGTACACAAGTAACACATTTTTGCCATATTTTGTATCTCACACATATGTCTATTCAAAACAGTCATTGGAAACCTCAGTTTAAAACCCAAAGGGGCAGTCAGCGATGAACAGTCTTACAGATTTTTATGAAACATTTAAGGTTCTTTTAATACTGCTTTTCATTTCAGCCAGATAGTCACCATCATACATAGATGTGTGCATAGTATTTCTCATGCACTGGAGGCAATTATGTAGGCAAGGAGACTCTAGTGTAAGAGTTGCCAAGCAGTGAGTGCTCTCTGCCTCTGTGTGTCCTGTCTCTACAGTGATCCTCGCTTCCAGTGGGAGAGAATCAGAATAGTGGGATGTTGTAATGGAAGATTATAAGCATTTAAAAGCCTCTTCTCTAAGCTAAGTGCCAAACTAATGAATTTTTTAAGATGCAGAAAGTCCCTAATCTTATAAAAATTTTATCCCCAAATAGCGCAAGGGAGAAACACCGTATGTGTGTGTGTGTTCAGAGGATTTTCCCCCCATTTGTTTCTGTATGTCTGTAAGTTATTAGTAAAAAGAGTATAGGATTATTAGTAGATAAATTTACTTCTTAGGCAGCATTTTTTCCTTATCCGGCTTTATTGAGATATAATTTACATGTAATATTGTGTAAGTTCATTGTGTAAAACATGGTTTTTATAGATATGGTTTATTGAGGAAATTCATGGAATCTCAAAAATTGTACCCACATACAAAATTTTGCATATTGTCTGAGTTTTGAAAAAATTAAACTTTTGGTCTGTTTGCCATCTGTTAACAGTTTTTTCTGAAAACCAGTCTAAGCAAACCAAAATGAATAAGAATCCATGAGTAGAATTTTCCAAGGAAGTTACATTACTGCTAACTCCTATTCTGTACCCTAAAGCTAGGTATCTAAATACTGCAACTGGAGAGATGCCCTAGAGTTAATTTAAAGAAGGCAGTCATTAGGAAGGAAGTAGGTGAAAGGAAGGGTAAATAGAAATTCAAACACTTCTGCTTCTAAGACATGGAGTCCTGTGATTATAAGTTCCTTAGATTTCTCTGCACCTGTCCCAACTAAGGCACTTTTTTCCCCTCAGTTGAGGATCAACAGTAACTTGTGTCATTGATAGCCTGATGTGGATCTCGTTTTCTCATCCACCTCCAGGGACCTTTCTTCCCCACCTTTCTGCCCTCTAGACCCTCCGTATTGAGAGGTGATTCTCACCTAGAACTGTGGAAAACATACTAAACCACTATCTTAGCCTCTGACTTACATTTAATTTTAAAACAGACAAATTTTTCTAGAGAAGGTATTCAGAAACTGTTTAGCAATCACATTGAAAAGAAATAGAGTGCTTTCAGGCTGGCTGTATATTCTGCAACTCATCATGCTCTTTATCATTCCTACTGCCCTTACTGCTAGCCATACCAGATGTATTAAAATTGCTTATATCCTGAAAGCATTTGAGTTTGCAACCTCTGCTTTGGGTTACAGGGAGTGGTCACATTTTCTAGGAGGTGGCAAACCAGGTGGCTCAGTGGTAAAGAATCTGCCTGCCAAGCAGGAGACTCGGGTTCGATCCCTGGGTTGGGAAGGTCCCCTGGAAATGGCAGTCCACTCCAGTATTCTTGCCTGGATAATTCCATGGACAGAGGAGCCTGATGGACTGCAGTCCATGGGGTCGCAAAGAGTCAGATGCAGCTGAGCACACACACACAGAGAAATGGATGATGAAAGAATGAAAATTTCCCTTACTCCCTCCCTATTAAAACATGCAATTTCAGGAGATTTATAGACTTCCAGGAGAGTGTGTATCAGAGGATCTCAGGTCAAGAGTTCTTGATTTAGATCCTTCAGTATCTTTACATGTGCTACCATTTAGCATATGGTTTGTAATTAGCTACTATGGTTTAGCTCTACCAGAAGAAAGTATTATGCATGACTGAACAATTGAAATCTCATGTTACTTTAAAAAGAAAAAAACTAAAGGAGAATTTCCTCAACCAGTAACCTCTAGTGGTGTTAGGGAAATAGTCACCCTCTCCAACACAGTGATCATCAAATGTGACTCTTAATTTCGTTACTCTTTCTGTGTGCTCAACTTCCTCCATCTCCACCACTCATCTCACAGACTCTAGCTCTTTTCTGCTACATTTTTGCAGTATTATATTAAGAATAAGCTGAAAAGATTGCCTACACTACTCTAATCCTGTGACCTTTACCATGATTTCTTTTGCGTATTATTCTGCTAATTCTCTTGCCTTTTCATACACCTAATTATTTTTGGGTGCTGGATTTAATATTTGAACATATGTATAGAAATGATTTTTTTTTTCCAGAGAGGGTTTTCATTTCTTTTGCCACCTGTGAGCAGTTCAGTCCAAGTTCTGCGTTGAAAGTTTTCTAGGCTAGTGAAATGACACAAATCAGGACTGCAAAAACTATTTTACTTCTGGCTCATCTTTACCCCTAGCATGTAGCTCCTAAGGGCCTCAGGTATGGGGTGTTTTACTAGAGTTCCCATTCCTGGCAGATCCTAGACTCCAGTTTTGTTCCCTTGACATTGTGAGACAGCTAAATGCACAGTTCAGCTGCTCAGTTATTTCTTACCTGTTAACAAATGCCCCCTTGCTAAAGTGGCCCTCTGTGCTGGGCAAGATCTCCATTTCGGATTTCCATCTTCTCCCTGTTGTTATAATGATACTCATCACCTCCTTGTTGGGTCTTTAATGTTTTTAAAAGATTTTTAAAATATATTTTACCCAGTTTTTATTAATTGTTATCAGCTGAAAGGTCTCCAATTACTGAAAAGTGTCTCCCACCATTATTTCCTTTGGGGAAAGAAATTCTAGCATTTATATTTTTAGATTGTACATACATCTAAAAGTATGTGAAAGAAGCGTTTTTGTTTTTCTGTTCTGTGCTCCCCATGAAGCTACATGGGAACAGACTGTACACTAATAAAACAGTCTTAGAACACTACCTCTTTGGACAAACCAGTCTCCATAAATTCTGGTAGAGGTCTACTAAGAAATTGAAATGATATTATTAGCCAGTTGATTAAATACAAAGAAATTCTCTTTCAAATGAACTTTTAGAATTGGTTCATTTTGAGCAAGTTGTTTCTTATTTGGACTTGGAAATTAGTCCTTTACATCAAAATTTCAACAAGTTTTGCATACTGTGGTTATGATATTACCCATGATACTGAATTGTTGAAAAACTCGCTTTTTTGCCCCTGATCTCAATCTGCTGTTATTTGACCTGCTACCATTAAATTGGGGAGGAAAATGTCTGCTTCATCCAGTAACAAATCCCAAGTGTAGTTCATAGATCATCAAGTTAAGTTCAACATTATTGTTTTCAGCTTTTATCTTACCCTCTACAATAGCCATAATAGTTAAATTATAATTCTGAGTGGATGAAGCTGTTTATATTGCTGGCAGAAAAAAAATTAAATAGGAGATAGGAGTCATCAAGCAAAAGATTGGAGAGTTTCTTTTAATGTTTGAAGAGGATCATGAGACCCAAGTTTCCTACAGTCTGGCTTCTATTTCTTGGCTCTGTTGCAAACCAATTTTAAAAGGAATGGTCTTATCTGCTGATAATGTTTCATTAAAACATTGGGTATCAAAAGCTGTGTAATGCATTTTTTGTATCTACCATAAAATGCCTAGTGCATATATTAAAGACTCAGTCTTCTATTAATCCACATAAGTCATCTTTGGTACTGTAGAACAGAAGGCTACCCTTAAAATGCAAAGGTATTATTTATTTTGTATAAATAATTTTTCTAAGTCTTAAAAAAAATGAAAGAGCTCTGGACAGAACTCATTTGTATACAAGTAAAACTTCAATTATAGTCAAGGGCATAAAATATGGATACTATTTTCTGGTACCTTACCAGAGAAATGATGTTTGTTTTCTTAGTTAAAATTTATTCTACATGATGAATTCTCTAGTATAGCAAATGCCTTATCTGTTCCCTAACCAAGTAACATTTTTTTATAATGACCCAGGATGATATGCTTTGTGGCTAAGAGAGAAGAAAGAATTAAGCTGTAAGTGAATCACCACAGCATTTTTCTAATGCAGGTTTTTGAGTAACAATTTTCCTAAGTCGTTTCTTCTCAAATATCCAAACAGGAAAAAAAATAGAACACTAAAATGATCAGAAACACTCATGTGGACAATTTGTGCATTTTCTCCTTGATGCTTCCACTGTGTCCACAGTGCATTAGTGTAGTGACTAATACATAGTAGATGTTCATTCAGTGTGTATTGAATGAATGAAATGAACCTAAAAAGTCAGAGGAAGGCAAAATGAAAAAATTTAGTGTGCTATAAATATGTGTAAATTACATAGTTTTCTCTTTACTTAAGAATGTGTCTTTTCTGGGAATTCCCTGGAGGTGCAGTGGTTAGGACTCTTGTGCCTTTACTACTGAGGGCCTGGGTTCAGTCCCTGGTCGAGGAACTAAGATCTAACAAGCCAAGTGGCACAGCCCAAAAAGAAGGGAAGAAAAAAATATGAAAGAGAGACAGCAGAGACAGTCCCATTGGGCTAAAGAAGAGGTTTCTGCCTTATTTAAAATATATAAATAAATACCCAACTAAGATAGTGGTATTGTCAAATATTCTTTTTTTTTTTTTTTTTACTTTTTTTTATTTTATTTTTAAACTTTACATAATTGTATTAGTTTTGCCAAATATCAAGATGAATCCACCACAGGTATACATGTGTTCCCCATCCTGAACCCTCCTCCCTTCTCCCTCCCCATACCATCCCTCTGGGTCATCCCAGTGCACTAGCCCCAAGCATCCAGTATCGCATCGAACCTGGACTGGCATCTCGTTTCATACATGATATTTTACATGTTTCAATGCCATTCTCCCAAATCTTCCCACCCTCTCCCTCTCCCACAAATATTCTTTTTTAAAAATGTCTTTTCTCTTTCTAATTTACTGCAGAGGGCTTTGTATGCTTGACAAACCAGAACCATGATTTCTTATCTGTTCTTATAACATAATTTCACTATGATGTTGAGAAAGGGGGAGTGGTATTTCTTTCAGTTTTTTGTTTTTTTTTTAATGTATAGTATCCCATTTGTTTTAAATTCAAAAACTTTCTCCTCCTATGGAAGGAAGACTGCCTGCCAGTGTAACTAGCATATGGGAACGGGCATAAAGCTTCACTGGATCAGAATTCAGCCATGGCAGCCAACTGAGATCAATCAGCTATAAGTGAACTGTAATAAATGTAATTTGAGAACATAATCAGTTAGTGTAAAACAAAGAATGAGAATTTCAGGAAATCCTGCTGGCCAGACATGACACATGTGTGTGCACTCAGTTGCTCAGTCATGTCCAACTCTGCAACCCCGTTGCCTGTAGCCCACCAGGCTCCTCTGTCCATGGGATTTTTCAGGCAAGAATACTGGAGCAGGCTGTCATTTCCTACCCTAGGGGATCTTCCTGACCAAGGGATCAAACCCTTGTCTCCTGCATTGGCAGGTGAACCCATTTATCCTCAGAGGTCAGGAAAAAGAAAATAAATACATGAGTAAACTTAACAGTATTCCTTTGAGAAACTGGATATATATACAAATGACCAGACCGTCTATAAAAATAGAATGCTGACACCCAACTTTCGGCAAATAGCCTAGGAACACAGTCTATATCTACAAGTCAGATTTGTAGGTAGTAAGATTACTATCTCAAGCAACCAGTCCAAGAAGCCAACAGTAACCCCTGGAACTACAACAGTAACAACTGGAACTAAATCACCAGGACTTGATTATTAACTGACAATTTCCCTAGTATTTGCCCTCACTTCCAACTTAAGACTAATGAGAGAAAGCTAAATATGCACACGTAACCTGTCTTATAAGATGCCCACTTCTAGTTAACCCACCTTCAGCATCTCTGTGCCGAGTGCCTCCAGTCGGCATACCTGAAGCCTGTCCTTTCATCTGCCTATAAAGCTTTTCCACTCCACTGCCTGCCTTTGAGTCTCTGCCAGGTCCAAGTGATGGTAACTGATGCACTTGCTACAGCAAGCTCTGAAGAAATAAATAAGTAAACAAATAAACAAGCTGTGCTTGTTCTTATTTGGGTGGTTGTCATTTATTTCCATGCCTTTTTTCCCACATAACATGATTATGGTATTCTGACCTAGAACACAATATATTGACTTCCATGCTTGGACGTAAATATAAACACACGAAAGAAATGCTTTTTTGATAAGACTCAGATTAGACGTGTAAAAAGTGAATGGATAGAATTAGATTCCTTACACGTCTTGAGAACAACAACATAGCATTTGTGTTAGTTAAAATGGAATTTCACCTGGAACATCGTAGCTGCTGTCGTTCCAGCGTGCAAGGGATCTCTTTTCCTGATCCGGTCCTTTATGCCTTTGTCTCAGCCTCCCCCTCGACAGCCACTTGTGCCATTCTCTCATCTGCACTTTGTGACTTACGTGGCAGCTGCCATCCTGTCACTCCAATGACAAAGGCAGAGATTGACGTGGCTCTGGAGTCTGTTAAGGCCTGGGTGATGTATCACTTTCCACGTTAATTGATTTTGACTTGGTCATCTCATGGCCCTGAAG
This sequence comes from Bos mutus, assembly GCF_027580195.1. NCBI lineage: Eukaryota > Metazoa > Chordata > Mammalia > Artiodactyla > Bovidae > Bos > Bos mutus. The sequence continues at coordinate 33,965,096 of NC_091635.1, forward strand.
CTATGCTGTGTGAGGTAAAGCGCTTTTCTGGTATACCAGTGTTACAGCTTCTGTCAGACTTCTACGTTAGAATTAACTTACCCTTTCAGTTCTTCACAGGGCCCCTAGTTTTATAGCTCTTTTATTAGTGTCATTTTCTTACCATCTTACATTACCTCCATTCCTCTTTTATCCCCAACCAGAGTAAGAACCAGGTTCCTGGTGTTAAGTTCAAAAAACATTGTAAATGGCATCTTCTCTTCCACCCCAAATTGTTTTCCCTAGAAACTCTTAAAAACAAGTTCCTGTATATATTTAGAGACATGCCTGAGGAGTTTAGGATATAGTCACAGACTTTCCTGTTTAAGAATCCTAATCACAGAACTAGCTAATTCCTGAGTGTCTCATCATTGTTCCTCCCAAATTCGGTGTAAAGCAAGCCTCTGATGAGCTGCCTTGATATATCAGTGTTCTGTGTGGATGTGGAGATTCCCTCGCCAACTCTTAACTACCTTAATTTTATTTGTTATTTAATTTTTTGGCCAAACCATGAAGCTTATGGGATCCTAGTTCCCTATCTGTCTGTAGTCTGTAGGAAGCACTGGAAGATGACTCTGTTCAGTCACTCAGTCTTGTCCAACTCTTTGTGACCCCATGGGCTGTAGCCCACCAGGCTCCTCTGTCCATGGGGATTCTCCAGACAAGAATACTAAAGTGGATTGCCGTGCCTTCCTTCAGGGGATATTCCCAACCCAGGAATCAAACTCAGCTCTCCTGCATTGCAGGTGGATTCTTTACCATCTGAGCTACTAGGGAGCACAAAGGGATGCATAGTCAGCAGGATTTGAATCTGCGCAGGGATACCCCGTTGGATTTCTATTCCATCACCTTAACCACTTGGCCACGACTAGTTCCCTGACCAGGGATCAAACCCAGACCCTCTGTAGTGAAAGCTTGGAGTCTCAACCACTGGACTGCCAGGGAATTCCCCAACTACCTCTGTATTGCATTAGTCAGTTCAGTCACTCAGTTGTGTCCGACTCTTTGTGACCCCGTGGACAGCAGCACGCCAGGCCTCCCTGTTCCATCACCAACTCCCAGAGCTTACCCAAGTTTGTGTCCATCAGGTCGATGATGCCATCCAACCATCTCATCTTCTGCCGTCCCCTTCTCCCCCCACCTTCAGTCTTTCCCAGCATCAGGGTCTTTTCCAGTGAGTCAGTTCTTCGCATCAGGTGGCTAAAGTATCAGAGCTTCAAGTTCAGCATCAGTCCTTCCGATGAATATTCAGGACTGATTTCCTTTAGGATTGACTGGTTTGATCTCCTTGTAGTCCAGGGGACTCTCAAGAGTTGTCTCCAACACCACAGTTCAAAAACAACAATTCTTCGGCACTCAGCTTACTTTATGGTCCAACTCTCACATCCATATGTGACTACTGGATATGTTTATATACCAGCAGAGTAATACACAAACACAAACTAATACTTGCAGCCTACTTTTCCAATAACATTTATATAAATGCACTTATGTAAGTTTAAAAGAGGAGACAGTAAGGTCATTATATAACAATCAGTTTTTCTATATTCTAGCAAAGAACAGTTGGAAAAGTAAATCTAAACACAATTTCATTTACAGTAACATTAAAAATCATGAAATATATTGGGATAAATTTGATAAAATGTGTACACTGAAAGTTATAAATAAAACACAAAGATCCAAATAAATGAAGAGCTATATCATATTTATGGGTTAGAAGATTCAGTATTGCTAAGATAGCTATTTTGATTTAAAGGAACCCCAAGAAAAAGTGTTTTTAGAAATATGTAAGGTGTACATGATTGCAAATTTAGATATTTGCATGATTTTAAAATGTTTGTAGGAATCAAGTGACCCATAGTGGCCACAGCAAGTTTTCAAAAGAACAACAAAGTTAAAGGACTTCCATTGTTCTTCAGTAGAGGTGTCGGGGAAATGAACATCAACCCTTACCTCTTACCATGCACATAAGTTCACTTCAAGTACTGTAGACCCAGGGGATATTTTTACCCCCTGTAGTGTATGTATAGCTGATTCGCTTTGCTGTACAGTAGAAACTAGCACAGTGTTGTAAAGCAGCTATATTCCAATAAATTTTTGATAAAATTTAACAAAAATAGTACCATAGACCTAAATGTAAGACCTAGGAGCAAATCTGTGCAATCTTAGAGTAGGCAAAAATTTCTAGGAATGTGAGCTATAAAAAAAAAAAAAATTAAAAGTTGGGCTTTATCTAAATTTAAAACATTCACTCTTTAAGACACTTTTGATAACAGCAAATGGCAAGCCATATAATAGGAGAAAATATTAGCATACATATGTCTGACAGATTTGTATCCAATATAAAGAATCCTTACAAATAATAAAAGAATCTTAATTTTTTTAAGTATAAAAAATTTGAAGAGATAATCACAAAAGAAGATGTAAGAAGGGCCAGTAAATACATGAAAGATGCACAACATCATTAGTCATCAGTTCAGTTCAGTCGCTTAGTCATGTCCAACTCTTTGTGACCCCGTGAACTGCAGCACACCAGGCTTCCCTGTCCATCATCAACTCCCGGAGTTTACTCAGACTCATGTCCATTGAGTCAGTGATGCCATCCAACCATCTCATCCTCTGTCATCCCCTTGTCCTCCCACCTTCAATTTTTCTCAGCATCAGGGTCTTTTCCAGTGAGTCAGTTCTTCGTCTCAGGTAGCCAAAGTATTGGAGTTTAAGCTTCAGCATCAGTCCTTCCAATGAACACCCAGGACTGATCTCCTTTAGGATGGATTGGTTGGATCTCCTTGCAGTCCAAGGGACTCTCAAGAGTCTTCTCTAGCACCACAGTTCAAAAGCATCGATTCTTCAGCTCTCAGCTTTCTTTATAGTCCAACTCTCACATCTGTACATGACTACTGGAAAAACCATAGCTTTGACTAGACGGACCTTTGTTGGCAAAGTAATGTCTCTGCTATTTAATATGCTGTCTAGGTTAGTCACAGCTTTTCTTCCAAGGAGCATTAGTCATCAGAGAAATGCAAAGTGAAACCTTGAAATACCACTGTACACCCTTGGTATGGCTAAAATCAAAGTGTCTCACAATAGCAAGCATTGGTGAGGATATAGAGAAACTAGAACTGTTACATACTACTTGAGAGTGTGAACTGAACAGTCACTTTGGAAACAAGTGATTTCTTATAAAGTTAAACTTTTAAACTTTATAACTCAGCCATTATACACCTTTGTATTTGTCCTAGAGAAATTAAAATATATATCCACACAAAGGTGGGCTTAGTTGGCAGCAGCATGTGGGGTTTTCTTGGACCAGGGATTGATGAACCCATGTCTCCTGCATTGGCAGATGGATTCTTTTTTTTTGCCTTCATCCATGCTTTTTTTTCTTCCGGGTTTTTTATTGTGTTTTTTTTTTTTTCTAGTCTATTGTTTTACTTATTTTAATTGGAAGATAATTACAATACTGTGGCAGTTTGGCCATACATTGACATGAATCAGCCACGGGTATACATGTGTCCCCCCCATCCTGTACCCGCCTCTACCTACCTCCCCACCTCCCTCCCCACCTTATCCCTCTGGGTTGTCTCAGAGCACTGGCTTTGGGTGCTCTGCTTTATGCATCAAACTTGCACTGGTCACCTGTTTTACATATGGTAATATGTATGTTTCAGTGCTTTTCTCTCAAATCATCCCACCCTCGCCTTCTACAGAGTCCAAAAGTCTGTTCTTTACATCTGTGTCTCTTTTGCTGCCCTGCATGTAGGATTATCATTACCATCTTTCTCAATTCCATATATATGTTATTATACAGCATTTGTGTTTCTCTTTCTGTATGATAGGCTCCAGTTTCATCCACCTCATTAGAACTGACTCAAATGTGTTCCTTTTTTTAGCTAATAGTCCATTGTATATATGTACCACAACTTCCTTATCCATTCATCTGCCGATGGACATCTAGGTTGCTTCCATGTCCTAGCTATTGTAAATAGTACTGCAGTGAACATTGGGTGCATGTGTCTCTTTCAACTCTGGTTTTCTCAGTGTGTATACCCACCAGTGGGACTGCTGGTTCATATGGCAATTCTATTCCCAGTTTTTTAAGGAGTCTCCACACTGTTCTTCATAGTGGCTGTACCAGTTTTCATTCCCACCAGCAGTGTAAGAGAGTTCCCTTTTCTCCATAGTCTCTCCAGCATTTATTGTTTGTAGACTTTTTGATGATGGCCATTCTGACCAGCATGAGATTCTATGTCATTATGGTTTAGATTTGCATTTCTCTGATAATGAATAATGTTGAGCATCTTTTCATGTGTTTATTAGCAATCTGTATGTCTTCTTTGGAGAAATATCTGTTTAGTTCGTTTGCCCAATTTTGATTGGGTTGTTCATTTTTCTGGTATTCAGCTGCATGAGCTGCTTGTATATTTTGGAGATTAATTCTTTGTCAGTTGTTTTGTTTGCTATTATTTTCTCCCATTCCAGGCTGTCCTTTCACCTGGCTTCTAGTCCTTTAGTTGTGCAAAAGCTTTTAAGTTTAATTAAGTCCTATTTATTTATTTTTGTTTTATTCCCATTACTGTGGGAGGTGGGTCATAGAAGATTTTGCTGTGATTTATGTCTGAGTGTTCTGCATATGTTTTCCTCTAAGAGTTTTATAGTTTCTGGTCTTACATTTAGATCTTTAAATCCATTTTGAGTTTATTTCTGTGTATGGTGTTAGAAAACATTCAAATTTCATTCTTTTATACGTGGTTGACCATTTTTCCCAGCACTACTTGTTGAAGAGACTGTATTTTCTCCTTGTATATTTTTGCCTCTTTTGTCAAATATAAGGTGTCCATAGGTGCATGGATTTATAGCTGGACTTTCTATTTTGTTCCATTGATCTACATTTCTGTCTTTGTGCCAGTACCATACTGTCTTGATGACTGTAGCTTTGTAGTATAGTCTGAAGTCAGGAAGGTTGATTGTTCCAGTTCCATTCCTCTTTCTTAAGATTGCTTTGGCTATTTGAGGTTTTTTGTGTTTCCATACAAATTGTGAAATGATGTGTTCTAGTTCTGTGAAAAATGCCGTTGGTAGTTTGATAAGGTTTGTATTGAATCTATAGATTGCCTTGGGTAGTATACGGATTTTCACTATATTGATTTTTCCAATCTGTGAACATGGTCTATCTATTTGTGTCATCTTTTATTTCTTTCACCAGTGTTTTATAGTTTTCTATATACAGGTCTTTTGTTTCTTTAGGTAAATTTATTCCTAAGTATTTTATTCTTTTTGCTGCAATGGTGAATGGGATTGTTTCCTTGATTTCTCTTTCTGGTTTTTCATTGTTGTTGTATAGGAATGCAAGGGATTTCTGTGTATTAATTTTATATCCTACAGCTTTACTGTATTCATTGATAGTAATTTTCTAGTGGCATCTTGAGGGTTTTCTACGTAGAGAATCATGTCATCAGCAGATGGATTCTTTACTGCTGAACTACCAGGGAAACCCAGGTGTTGCTTTTATTGTTGATCACTGGTAGGCAGTGACTTTAAAAATCAGGAGCTCAGTTTGGGGAGGATGTGGAAGAGCTCCATGTCAGCTCTAGAGCTTACTGTGACAGATAGCAGTCACGTTTCCAATTTTCATCAGAATATCAGTAACTCACTTCCAGTTTCATCAGAAAAGAAAAAATTTAGGTTACCATTTAAGAGCTAGGAAATGAAAACATGACCAGGTTTACTCTGGCAATTGGGCTAAGCTAATCATAGGTTTTGTAACTCTGTTAGAGAGAAAGCATGGGTTTCTTTATTTGATTAAATGTGGTACAAATTTCTGAGTCTTGAAATAGATGAGAACAGGCAGTTTATAATTAACAGATCATAAAGGAAAATGTAAACAGCCCGATGAGAAAATGCTAAGAGAATGCTGAGAATTAAAAGTCTGTGGAACTATTCTTTGTGTAGCCTGCCATGTTAGGAATACAGATTAGCGATTTGGATACATTAGCTATTAGACATTCATTTCTTGGCACAGTTTAAGTCATCGTTTAATCCCTCTGCAGTTTGAGAACTTTAAGTAGAAGGGACTTTTTGCAGATGTTGTGAAGTTTAAACCACCTCTGAAAAGAAAATTCACGTCATCCAGAAAAATAAACACCAAAATATTCTGAAATATTTGCCACTTGCTTTTTTGCAGCATCCTGTTTTTTGCCTGCATTATATTTCTCAGCTTTTAAATTACTATGATTAAATCAAATTACTTTCTTTTCCACATGAGACTATAAGCTCCTTAAGGATAGGGACTGTCTCCATTGTCCATAAATGTGTATCTAATACCTCACACAGTGCTGGACACACAGAAAGTGCTTAGTAAATATTTACTGAATTAATTCTTGCTTTCCTATATTGTCTGTGGAAGTTATTCTGCTGGATACCATTAATAAGATAACCATTTAAACAATTTGTACTTAATAATCACATATTTCCCAGCCACATAATGAGCCCAACAGCCAGGCAGCCTGTACTTCAAAATTGACTGTCACTGTGTAGCTCAGCTGGTAAAGAATCCATCTGCAATGCAGGAGACCCCAGTTCGATTCCTGGGTTGGGAAGATCGGCTGGAAAAGGAATAGTCTATCCACTCCAGTATTCTTGGGCTTCCCTTATGGCTCAGATGGTTAAGAATCCGCCTCCAATGCAGGAGACCTGGGTTCCGTCCCTGAGTTGGGAAGATCCCCTGGAGAAGGGAAAGGCTACCTACTCCAGTATTCTGGCCTGGAGAATTCCATGGACAAAGGAACCTGCCTGGCTACAGTCCATGGGGTTGCAAAGAGTCAGACACCACTGAGTGACTTTCACTTTTTCACTTTCATGCCTAACTCTTGAAAAGGGAATGGCTACCCCTTCCAGTATTCTACTATTCTTGCCTGGAGAATTCCATGGACAAGAAGTGCCTGTGGGCTATGAGTCCATGGAGTCATAAAGAGCTGGACATGACTGAGCGACTAACACACACTGTCTTAACTCTGTAACCATGGTCAAGCAAAAACTTAGTCTTTGTGTGCCTTACTTTTACTATCTGTAAGATAAGGAATGTTGTGAAGATTAAATGATTTAATATATGTAAAGCACTTGGAAAAGTACTAGAGAGTAATATCTCAATAAGTTACTGTTATTATTACTGAAAGTGAAAGTGAAGTTGCTCAGTCGTGTCTGACTCTTTGCGACCCCATGAACTATAGCCTACCAGGTTCCACCATCCATGGGATTTTCCAGGCAAGAATACTGGAGTGGGTTGCCATTTCCTTCTCTAGTACAGAAATACAACACTCTTTTAAAACAGCACTAAATATGCTATATTTTCAGTTTTGATCTTGGAGTTCTGTCTTTATGTTGAACTGGTAAGTCATACAGAACTTGAATCTGAAAATTGTTCCCTCTTCTCTTTTTCCCTCGCTCTGTTGTTAAGAAATCAAATAAGTATTTCAAGTATGGTCTCCTGAAAAAAACCTACTCTCCACCTTTTCCTCCTCCATCCTTCAAGGACAAGTGTAATTGTTTATCTCTCAACTCACTATTCCTTTAATTTACAGAGTAGTTCTTGTATATATTGGCTTCTTTCTATCCTTATGTCATTTTTCCACTTTAAGTTGTTAACTGGTTTAAGAGAAGGGGAGAAGGAAATGGCAACGCACTCCAGTATTCTTGCCTGGGAAATCCCATGGACAGAAGAGCCTGGCAGGCTACAGTCCATGGGGTCACAAAAGAGTTGGACACGACTCAACGACTAAACAAAAGCAACGTAAGAGAGGAATGGTGAGGTAATTTCTTACACAGATTTTAACTATATACAGCATTATTTAGTTTTTCAATAGTTGTAGATTTCTTTCTTGAAGGAAAAAAAAGTATTGTGATTATTGTTTCATTCTCAAACCCAGTGTCCTATGACCTGAGTACATTTTCTATCATATTTAAAGGTTAAAATATAACATAAATACAGAAAGATATCAGAGAGACAACTCATTGGAAAAGACTCTGATGCTGGGAAAGACTGAGGACAGGAGGAGAAGGGGATGACAGAGGACAAGACAGAGGGCATCATCGACTCAGTGAACATAAGTTTGAGCAAACTCCAGGAGGTAGTAAATGACAGGGAAGCCTGGTGTGCTGCAGTCCGTGGGGATGCAACAAAGAGGAACGACTGAACGACTGAACAACAATTCAAATAATAATTGTGCATCTCTGTGAAATTATGACATGAACACCTGTATAACCACTTCCTAAATTCAGACACAGAACGTTCCCAGCACCTCAGAAGCTTTTCTCATGCTTCCTCTGCATCATATTCCACTCCATGTAAGTGTGACCTTTAATCTCACTGCATTATCATTTATTTCCTTTGGCAGTTTTCAGACTTTACATAAATGAAATCATTTAACCTGTACTCTTTTGAGCCTCTCTTCTTTTGTTTAATTGTATGTTTGTGAGATTCTCTTTTATTGCTGTCGTGTTTCATTGTATGTCTACTGTTGATGGGCATTTTCAACTTTGTCTGTTATGAACAATTTTATGAATGTTTGCCACATCTATTTCAAAGCCCCTGTGCTTACTTTTCATTTTGATATATACCTAGTAGTGGACTTGCTGGGTCATGGGGTTTCAATATGTTCTAATTTTTTTTTTCAAATTTTATGCTACTGATTTACATTCATACCAGAAAAACAGGTTAACTGTCCTTTGGCCCCATATTCACTTCAGTCGCTCAGTCATGTCCAACTCTTTGCAACCCCATGGACAGCAGCATGCCAGGCTTCCCTGTCCATCACCAACTCCCAGAGCTTGCTCAAACTCCTGTCCATTGACTCAGTGATACTATCCAACCATCTCATCCTCTATTGTCCCCTTCTCTGGCCTTCAATCTTTCCCAGCATCAGGGTCTTTTCAAATGAGTCAGTTTTTCCTATCAGGTGGCCAGAGTATAGGAGCTTTAGCTTCAGTCCTTCAGTGAATATTCACTACTGACTTCCTTTAGGATTGATTGGTTTGATCTCCGTGCAGTCCGAGGGACTCTCAAGAGTCTTATCCAACATCACAGTTCATAAGCATCAGTTCTTCAGCACTCAGCTTGCTGTATAATCCAATTCTCACATCCATACATGACTACTGGAAAAACCATAGCTTTGATTAGATGGACCTTTGTTGGCAAAGTAATGTCTCTGCTTTTTCATATGCCGTCTAGATTGGTCATAGCTTTTCTTCCAAGGAGCAAGCATCTTCAAATTTCATGGCTGAAGTCACCATCTGCAGTGATTTTGGAGCCCAACAAAATAAAGTCTCTCACTGTTTCCATTGTTTCCCCATCAATTTGCCATGAAGTAATGGGACCAGATACCATGATCTTAGTTTTTTGAATGTTGAGTTTTAAGCCAACTTTTTCACTCTCCTCTTTCACTTTCATCAAGAGGCTCTTTAGTTCTTATTTGCTTTCTGCCGTAAAGGTGTGCATATTGATATTTCTCCCAGAAATCTTGATTCCAGCTTGTGCTTCATCCAGCCTGGCATTTCACGTGATGTACTCTGCATATAAGTAAGCAGGGTGACAATATACATCCTTGACGTACTCCTTTCCCAATTTGGAACCAGTCCATTGTTCCATGTCCAGTAGTAACTGTTGTTTCTTGACCTGCATACAGATTTCTCAGGAGGCAGGTAAGGTGCTCTGGTATTCCCATCTCTTTCAGAATTTTCCACAATTTGTTGTGATCCATACAGTCAGAGGCTTTGGTGTAGTCAGTAAAGCAGAAGTAGATGTTTTTCTGGAACTCTCTTGCTTTTTTGATGATCCAGTTCAGTTCAGTTCAGTTCAGTCACTCAGTCGTGTCCGACTCTTTGTGACCCCATGAATCACAGCACGCCAGGCCTCCCTGTCCATCACCAACTCCCGGAATTCACTGAGACTCAACGTCCATTGAGTCAGTGATGCCATCCAGCCATTTCATCCTCTGTCGTCCCCTTCTCCTCCTGCCCCCAATCCCTCCCAGCATCAGAGTCTTTTCCAGTGAGTCAACTCTTCGCATGAGGTGGCCAAAGTACTGGAGTTTCAGCTTTAGCATCATTCCTTCCGAAGAAATCCCAGGGCTGATCTCCTTCAGAATGGACTGGTTGGATCTCCTTGCAGTCCAAGGGACTCTCAAGAGTCTTCTCCAACACCACAGTTCAAAAGCATCAATTCTTCGGCGCTCAGCCTTCTTCACAGTCCAACTCTCACATCCATACATGACCCCAGGAAAAACCATAGCCTTGACTAGATGGACCTTTGTTGACAAAGTAATGTCTCTGCTTTTCAATATGCTATCTAGATTGGTCATAACTTTCCTTCCAAGGAGTAAGCGTCTTTTAATTTCATGGCTGCAGTCACCATCTGCAGTGATTTTGGAGCCCAAAAAAAATGATCCAGTGGATGTTGGCAATTTGATCTCTGGTTCCTCTGCCTTTTCTAAATCCAGCTTGAACATCTGGAAGTTCTCAGTTCACATGCTGTTGAAGCCTGGCTTGGAAAATATTGAGCATTACTTTGCTAGCATTTGAGATGAGTGCAATTGTGCAGCAGTTTGAACATTCTTTGGCATTGTCTTTCTTTGGGATTGGAATGAAAACTGACCTTTTCAGGCATGTGGCCCCTGCTGAGTTTTCCAAATTTGCTGATGTATTGCACTTTCACAGCAGTTTCACAGCATCATCTTTTAGGATTTGAAATAGCTCAACTGGAATTCCATCACCTCCACTAACTTTATTGTAGTGATGCTTCCTAAAGCCCACTTGATATCACATTCCAGGATATCTGGCTGTATGTGAGTGATCACATCATTGTGGTTATCTGGGTCATGAAGATCATTTTTATACAGTTCTTCTGTGGATTCTTGTTAGCTCTTCTTAGTATCTTCTGCTTCTGTTAGGTCCATACCATTTCTTTCCTTTATTGTGCCCATTTTTGCATGAAATGTTCCCTTGATATCTCTGATTTTCTTGAGGAGATCACTAGCCTTTCCCATTCTATTGTTTTCTTCTATTTCTTTGCATTGATCACTGATGAAGGCTTTCTTGCCTCTCCTTGCTATTCTTTGGAACCCTGCATTCATATAGATATATCTTTCCTTTTCTCTTATATCTAATACTGTGGGCAAGATTCCCTTAGAAGAAATGGAGTAGCCCTCATAGTCAACACAGGAGTCTGAAATGCAGTACTTGGGTGCAATCTCAAAAACAACAGAATGATCTCTGTTCATTTCCAAGGCAAACCATTCAATATCACAGTAATCCAAGTCTATGCCCCAACCACTAATGCCGAAGAAGCTGAAGCTGAACGGTCCTATGAAGACCTGCAAGACCTTCTAGAACTAACACCAAAAAGAGAAGTCCTTTTCATCCCAGGGGACTGGAATGCAAAAGTAGGAAGTCAAGAGATAACTGGAGTAACAGGCAAGATTGAGTTAAAGATATTCTTCCCTCTTTGTGGCTTGCCTTTTTACTGTTTTAGTGGAATCTTTGGTGAACAGAAGTTTTTCTTATTAATAAACTTAACCTATCTTTTTCTTTTGTGGGTTAGTGCCTTTTGTGTCTTATTTGAAAAATCTTTGCCTAGTCCTAGTTCATGAAGATATTCTCTTAGGCTACCTTCCAGAAAATGTATTCTATTTTGTGTTTGGGTCTATACTCCACCTGGAATTGATTTTTGTGTATGGCATGAGGTAGGGACAGGTTTCATGTTTATTCTGACATATAGATCCATCACCGGTTATTGAAAATGCCATTCTCTAAGGGTCACCCTGTAATATATGAGGACGTATGTGAATATTTTTGGTGGGATTTTTGTCTATATATGCAATTTAGTTAAAAAACATATTATAAAATTATGAGTCTACTTGAAGCACATTGTTTTATCAATGAAGATTTGGAGTAATGGATAGAGATGTATACTTATCTGTTTATTGTTTCATCATTGTACGTAAAGATTCTTCACAGTACATGGGCACCATCTCTTTACGTTAATGTCCAGAAGATATCGCTTTATAGTCTTTATTGTCAAATGTGCCATTATTGTCAAATTTCATATTACCCACTGCAAGTAAAATGTAGCATACTCATAAAACAAAAAGAGAGAGAAAATGCCGTTCTCTTACTAAACAATTGCAGTGGCATTTCTGTCCTAAATAAGGTGACTCCACTTGTATAGATATGATTCTGGATTTTTTATTCTCTTCTCCTGGTCTTTGGTCTATGCTTGTACCATTCATACTCTGTCTTAATTACTTTAGCATTAGATTAAATCTTGATGTTAAGTAATAGCAGTCACTCTTCTTCACATTTTCTTTACTATCCCCAGACCTTTCCATATCCATGTAAATGTTAGAATATTTAGTTTTAAGGTGCTGTCTTCCTCATTCAATCAAAGCTTATTGCATAAACACACTGCTTCCAAATAGCCAAGATGAATTTCAGTAGCTTTAATCAACAAAATGTATAAATGATACATGGTTTATTTTGTATATAATAGTCTTATAGGGATTATTTTTCAACAACCTACCAGCCATCTTGTTTTGTGTATCATATTCCAAGTTCGTTGTTACTAAAGAAGTCACACTAGGATCCCACTCAAAGAAAGTGCTATCTTTGTTTAGGCTCATACCTTCATTGGGCATAAAACATGCCTAAACCAAACGTTAGGAAGATGGCACATTCTTCACGTTGCCTGAATGGTCATGGATGAGACAGAAAGATAGGTAAGATATTCGGTCTGACAATTTCAGAGGAATTTTGAGTTTTGAACAAATATGCTCGGCAGAGAGGAGGTAGAAAAATGATACCTAGCAACATTGTGAGAGGCTGGAATCAAGGATTACAGTAGAGCTTAGGGATTAAGAGCCTGAGGTCTAAATCCAGATTTCCTAGTTCAGTTACTTAATAGTTTATGAATTTTGGCAAATTATTCAACTCTCTATCGTTCACTTTCTTTATCCATAAAATGGGGATAAGACTGCCTACCTCATAGGGTTATTATGATCATTAAATGAGTTAATGTATATAAAATGCTTAGAAACAGTACCTGGCATATAAACTAGTCTCCATATGTTCTGGATGTTGTTATAATTTTAAAAAGATAATCTGAAAAACTGAGATATATTTTTAGTTTCATTTACTTGTTTTGTGTCATGATATAATCCCCCACCCTTGACATATACAATATAACACCAATAAAGTCCTGTCCATGCACCATTGGCTTCCCAGGTCACTTAGTTGTAAAGAATCCTCCTGCCATTGCAGGAGACCCGTGTTCAATCCCTGGATCAGGATGATCCCTGGAGAAGGAAATGGCAACCCACTCCATAGACAGAGGAACCTGGTGGGCTGTAGTCCATGGGGTCACCAAGAGTTTAACATGACTGAGCAACGGAGCATGCATGCACACACCACGCACCGTAAGACGAAGGTTCATTGAAGACTGAAAAGACTATAGCAGAATGTAATAGTGCAGAAAACAGGCCCTACACTAAGGAAGGAAATGATCCAAAGAGTAAAAATGCATAGTAAGTTGGAAATTGAAGCAATTTTATTAATAAGAATCCTCAAAAGTAACAGATTGGGCACTTTTTTTCCTGCTATGTTGAGTTCATTCAATTTGATAGATTTTTAAAGGATAAGGCATTGCAAAGAGTCAGACACGACCTGGGAGCTGAACAACAACAAAGGATAAGGTGATTCGAGCTGTTTCAGGGTTTTTCAACCTTAATACTATTTAATGACTTTCGGGGCTAGATAATCCTTTGTTGTGGGGAGATGTCTTGTGTCCTGTAGGATGGTTAACAGCATCCTTGGCCTCTACCTACCAGGGACCAGGAGCAACACCCCTCCCCACAGTGTGACAGCCAAAATACCTCTGGTCATTGCCGCATGTTCCCTGGGGGCAGAATTGTCACCATTTGAGAATCACTAAGTTATTTAAAAGAAACTTCCCTGCATAATTTTTTATCAAAGTTCCAAACATTCACAGTGATGGGGAATAGAATGATGCACTGCTATGTACTAACTTCCTAGCTTCAATAATTTTGACAACTTGTTTTATCAATATCTTCCCCGTTTTTTTCTGTAGTAATTTCAGCAAAATCTGGTCACTGTATCATTTCTCCCATCAATCCTTTGATGGATATAAAGGATATGAACTTGGAGACTTCTTCAAAATAATAAATATTAGTATCCTTTAAAAGAAATATTTAGGAAAACAATTAAGACACTAGAGTGACATAGTAAGAATAACTGTAACATGAGTAAAAGAGCCTAAAAGAAAAAGGAAGAATTTGGTTTATTTTTCTGCTGGCCTCTTTCTTAAGTGATTAACATTTGGACTTTTGTGAATAATGCATGAAATGATAATGTAATTATAGTCTCTGCCTGCCATTTGTATGTAGTGTGGTAGTATGTTGTGGAATCTGAAGAGGTCAGGGACTTTTGCATTTTATTATAAATATCTTCAAAATAACTTTTAGCGTTTTACCCAGAATCTATTTACTTTTGATTTCATGTACTATAAGTATTCTTGTTATTGTAGTAGGCTTTGATAAATTTTAATAATATTAAATAGATGACTTAGTAGTTTAGAAATTCCACACACTATAGTAACAAAACAAAAAAATTCTTTCTAGCAAAGGTTTTTCTTGTTGTTGTTGGTTTTAAAAGATAATATATTTGGAATCGGACTTCCAAATAAAAAAAAACTTAAAAATTTTTTTAATCTGCAAGACCATTTGCCTGTCTGATTGATTGATGGTGTATTTCTTTTTATTTTTTTTTTTTTTTTTTTTAACTTTACAATATTATATTGGTTTTGCCATATATCAAAATGAATCCACCACAGGTATACATGTGTTCCCCATCCTGAACCCTCCTCCTCCTCCCTCCCCATACCATCCCTCTGGGTCGTCCCAGTGCACCAACCCCAAGCATCCAGTATCATGCATCGAACCTGGACTGGCGACTCGTTTCATATTTGATATTATACATGTTTCAATGCCATTCTCCCAAATCATCCCACCCCTAGCAAGGGTTTAAAGGTGGAAATTTGCTTGAATGAAGACAGGGGATTTGTTTGTTTTTATTGAAGTATATTTCGTTTACAGTATTGTGTTAGTTTCAGGTTTACTACATAGTGATTATTTTTGCAGATTATATTCCATTAAAGATTATTATAAGAAAATGGGTGTAATTCCCTGTGCTGAACAGTATATCCTGTTGCTTATCTGTTTTACATGTAGCAGTTTGTATCTGCTAAACCAATACCCCTGATTTAACCCCCCTCCCTTCTCTCTCCCCTTTGATAACCACAAGTTTGTTTTCTCTCTCTGTAAGTCTGTTACTGTTTTTATATACATTCATTTGTGTTATTTTTTAGATTTAGGGTACTTGTTTCAAAGATGCATTTGCATATGTAACAACTTTTTCCTGAGATTTTGTTAGAGTACCTTAGTTGGGCAGAGGCAGAAAGAGAAGGAACTGTCTATAATGTTGGGTGTTATAGAGGTAATAAAGCCCCAGGGATATCTTTCTGTTCTGTGTCAGAGAAATCCATTTTTGTTGTTTCTCAGAGAGGAAGTGGAGAAGGGAATATAGATCCTGTTTGTCTACTCTGACATAAATCCAATAAGAATTCTATATAGATTTTCCACACTTTGAGTTCAGTAATGGTGTACAAAAATGTGGGGCTTCCCAGGTGGCTCAGTGGTAAAAGAACTGCCTGCCAATTTAGGAGACACAGGGGACATGGGTTCGATCCTGGGGTTGGAAGATCCCCTAGAGTAGGAAATGGCAACCCACTCTAGTATTTTTGCATGGAAGATCCCATGTATAGAGTAGCTTGGCAGGCTACAGTCCCCATGGACTTTTGGGGCTAGATAATCTCATTTTCTTGCCACTTGGAGTGATTTAATGTGTAACACAGACTATCCAAAGAAATTAAGCTATTGTGCTTTAGTATCAAACCATATGACACTATAGTTAACGCTTGCTATGGTGAAAGGATAGCAAAAAAAAAAAAAATGATTTTGGTAATACCGTATATGGGATATGTGCTACTGTGAATTATTATAAATATACTTGAGCATAAAATAAAATCTAAAAAAATGTTGACAATGAATCAAGTTAGTGTAAACAGATAAATTCAGTTTAGGTAAATTAGTTCTGCATCACATTTAAAATAGATCATCTTGAGTTCCCTGGCTCTTTTTTATATCTGTAAATTTCTATAAATTCTTTATTTGGAAATAAATTTATTTTGACGATGAGGCTAAGGAGGATTCTCATATTGACTTTGTTCAGCAGCCCTCAGTGAAAAGGTCTGAAAAAGAACAATATCTATAGTTGGTAACCCCTGAAAAATAGCCTAAATACAGAAGCTTAAATACTGATTGTATGGAAAGAAGATAGCAGACTGGAAACAGAAGATTACAGTGAAAGCCAGAGATCAAAAAATTTAGGGGTCTGAATTTCAGGGCGAAAAAGTAAACCTGAGTGGGTTTCTTTTTGGAGTGATGAAAATGTTCAGGAATTAGAGTGGTGATAAACTTAGGAATATACTAAAGCCACTGAGCTGTATACTCTAAGGGGGAAGAGCTTATGGTTTATGAATTACACATCAGTTTTGAAAAAATGACCTGACTGGGAAAGGGATAGTTCAGGGTGGGAACCCAACCAGAGTGAGTAGAGCACCTGTGTGCAGGGTAGCAGTGAGCAGCAGTGAGATTTGTTACATGCAAGGAGAATAGATTAAATAAGTAAGGAAATGAAGATCAGGTTTTTCACTGTTGAAGAAAAGTTACAACCTTGGAAAGGAAGAAATTCAGATTTAACCCTGTGGTATTGAATTAGGTCTCATCTGTGAACTTTAGGGGGAGTGTTTATATATGGATTTACAGATTAAAATGAATATAGAGCTGTGTGTATGCGTATATGTATGAACATAACTGTCTAACTTTGCCCATGTGGTGGACCTGCAGGGCAGTGGCATCCTCATCTGATGAGCATATCTGATATTCTAATACGTTTACTCACTTAAAAAAATCAGGCTTTCTTGGAAAAAAGGACTGATTCCAGGGCTAGGGCAGAGAAAATGCGTGAGGAACCTACAGCATCTCGTGACAGAAAGCAAGGAGGTACTCAGAAAATGACAGGGGTGTGTCAGAAGGTTACAGGAGCCAAAGTGAAAAGGCTCACCTGGCCAACTCTGGGACATTGGAGCAATAAAATAAATAATAACAGT